>NC_089584.1:99249791-99849791 GCF_019320115.1 Miscanthus floridulus
TGTCGCGGCTATCATCCCCACGTGGTGGACGCTACGATTAATGAGGACCGAAGCCTGAGCCCCGCCTGCTAGGCCCTTGGCCTTCGGCCGACACATCCTCAACGCTGCGTTCCCCCTAAGGTATCGACCGCCTACCAACATCCCTAAATATTCTGGCGAAACAAATCTCGGGCTTTGGCTCAAGACTATTGGCTTGCATGTCAGGCCGGTGGTGCGAGTGATGACAATTCATTATTCGCAATCTCTCGCTGTTCTTGGCTGACTCAGCGCGAGCATGGCTGGAGCACCTACCGTCCAATGCTATTCAGAGTTGGGCGATCTACGGAGATCTTCGTGGGCAACTTCCAGGGCATACAAACGCCCTGAAAACCCATGGGACCTCAAAAACTACCGTCAGAAGGCCGATGAAACCCTTCACGGTACATTCGCTTCTCTCGATAGTGCAACGAGCTCTCTAACGTCGCCAATACCGACATGATAGGAGCCTTTCTGTCCAGAACAACCTACGAATCCCTGGTCCACAAGTTAGGATGTAGGGGCCCACAAACTACCAAGGAATCCCTGGACATCGCCACCAGTCACGCCTCTAGAGAGGAGGCGGTCGGAGCTATCTTTGATCGCTCCGACGGAAAGATGAGGCGGGACGAGGACGCCGGAGAAGGCGCCTCCAACCGTCCCGCCAAAAAGAAAAATAAGAAGCAACGGCGCGACAACTCGATCGTGGCCGCTGCCCGACCGCAAAGGTGGTCGGAAGCCCGTGGAAGGCACTCCGAACCACTATCAAGAAATGCTCGAGGGGGCCATGCCCAAACCACGCCTTCCCGGCCAAGCATCTATACAAGGATGCGGCCTCATGCGCAAATATTGGCCGGGGCCTCAACCAAAGGGGAGCAGGGGAAGGAACCTGTTGCCGTCATAGACGACGCAGAGGAGACGGGACGACGCCTTCCCAAACACCGACCGGTGCCCTCATGATCTTCAGAGGATCAATGGCCTATGACTCTAGACGCCACCAGAAGGTCACACGTCGTGAGGTCTATACCGCTGGATCAGCCACGCTAGCCTTCCTCCGGTGGTCAGAATCCACCATAACCTTCGATCGGACCGACCATACGAATGCCGTCCCACACCCGGGAAGGTACCCGCTTGTCGTCGATCTGATCATCGGTCCAAAGCGGCTCACCAAAGTACTGATGGATGGGGGCAGCGGCCTCAACATCATGTACGCCAAAATGCTCGACGAGATGGGCATCGACCGAACGAACCTCCGTCCCATCCGAGCACCTTTCCATGGCGTCGTACCTAGTAGGCAAGTCGTACCACTGGGGTAGATCGACCTGCCCGTCACTTTTGGGGATCGGTCCAATTACCGGACTGAGACCCTCACCTTCGATGTAGTGAGGTTCCCAGGGACTTTCCACGCCATCCTGGGCGACCATGTTACGTGAAGTTCATGTCCATTCCCAATTATACGTACCTGAAGCTAAAGATGCCAGGCCCCCACGGAGTCATCACCATTGGCACCTCCTTCCAATGCGCTTATGAGTGCGAGGTCGAATGCTGCGGACACGCATCCGCAGTCGTCACCATGGACCAGCTAGATGAAGCCCGCAACATCGCCCTCCTCAATTCGGCTAAGTACCAGCAGGCGCTGCGACGGTACCACAGCCGATGGGTGCGGGGTTGAGCCTTCAACATTAGAGACCTCGTCCTCCGTCTTGTGTAGAGCAACAAGGACCACCACAAACTCTCCTCGCCGTGGGAAGGGCCCTACGTCGTCACGGAAGTACTTCACCCAGGTGCCTACCGGTTGAAAACCATCAACGGCGAGGTCTTCACCAACGCCTGGAACATCGAGCAGCTACGTCGTTTCTATCCTTAAAATAAGCTTACACTTCTTCCTTATCAGATTTTGTCATAACAAAACCCCGATCCTTAGTGACTTCCGACCCCTGCAAATCATGAGGGGTCAGACCTCACTCGGGGGCTGGCATGAGATCGTAACATATGACATATGTAATACAAGTATTACACTTGCAAAAAACCTCCTGTGTTATATTTACAAACATTCTCTAAGTTTTCCATTCGCCTCATAAACGAGTCCCAAGGGCTAAGATTTTGGGAACCAATTCTGAATACAACTGGTAGGACTGCGAGACACCCACACCCTAGTGGCTGCAACCTCTTTGCTCACCAGTTCAATCAGAATTAGTTCACCCACGTTCCTAGCTTCTTATGACTTAGACCACGAGAAGGGTCGAAAAGCACTAAAATCATTCCTATAGAAAGGAGAAAGATAAAAAATTGCTTGCCATAAGCAAAGGATGTAATTTTGTTCATTTTTTGCACAAATTCATCACTCACAAAGCGATTTCATTACAAAAAGGAACAATATACTTATAAATTTCGAGGACTGTTTACTCGAGGGCTTCCCCACAAAGTTATTTCATTACAGTCTCTGCTTAGCTCTACTACAAGTACTACTGCGGTCGCCGTGCCACGCTCTCCATCAGCGACATCCCGATATCCCGCCGCTTCACTGGATCCTCGAAGACGCCACCATCTGCGATGCCTCCGCCGGAGCATCCAGGGACTATGCCATCGTCGTTAGCCGCAACCCCGACAGCGACGCCTCCGCCGGAGTGTCCGGGGACTACGCCATCATCGTCAGCCGCAACCTCGATAGCGACGCCACTGCCAGGGCATCTGGGGACTACGCCATCATCCCCAACCACAACCCTAACAACAGCATATGGGCAGGAAACACCTCCCGCCAAAGGAGGAGCACAGCGGACGACGGCGTAGTCGACGACGTACGACGCCCACCGGCGCCTCTTCTCCTTCGGCAGCAGCGACTCCTCAGCGAGGGCAGCACGCACCATCTCATCTACGTTGGATAACCTCTGGCTCGACATCACGCACCAGACTCATGAGCAAATTTGTGAGTTCTCTCTCTCTCTCTCTGGCATTACTCTTCCTCATTCAAGAACTGCCGCGACGCACGGACACGTTCGGTGGAAGGGAAGAAGGAGAGATAGCGGCTCGGAGGCAGAAGAGGAGGTGGGATGAGAACTCCTCTCCCCCTCCCTATTTAAAGAGGAGGCGCTATAGCTAAGGAAAGGCAAAAGGTTGGACGAAAAACCATCTACCTTCCCCTCTTTAAATACGGAATCAATGCTGATTGATATCAGAGGGGACGCGTCGGAACTGATGGGACGCACCCCGGTCGACGAGGCATCCCTCTTTGGTCAAACTGAGCACTGCCTGAGTATGGCCCGCCATTGACCAACTCCGGACGTGGCAATTAAGGTGCCCACATAGGTAGACAGCCCTTCACCTCCCCATGTAGGACCACGGATGATCCGACGATAGAACCTTTCAGATCTCTTGGGCTGGCCGTTCGGCCTAGAAGACATGGCGAACGAACGTCCAAAGAAAGATAAGCATCTCCGCTTTCTTACTTTATGCGTTAAAATTCATTCTCGAGCTTCCAACCCCATCAAAAAGTGGGAACACGAACATCACTCGGGGGCTACCGAGGATGTCTACCAATCTAGACATCCTCCTCACCCGACCCCCTCCGTACACTTGAAACTAAGGATGCGAAACACGGGCATAGAACTTTGAGTAAAACTGGACGAACTAGCAGATCTTACGCCTCGGTAGCTACGGTGTTTCTGTTCACCAGAAAAATCATGCTCAACGCCCCTCGCGTCTCCAGCTTCAACGTTTGCCTTCTCAGGAAGGGTTCGGAGGGGTCCGCCTATAGAATCTCCCCCAAAGGAGAAGCTGTCAGGTTGCCCAAGCTAATTAAACAGCTCGGACCACCACCGAGATACGAAAAACAAAGAATAGCGATTCTTATGCAGGTTACTCCAACCTCATCACGAACATCAGGGTCCAAACCCCGCACGGACACATTTGGTAGGAGCCTTTCGTCACCCATACCGCCAAGGTAACGTTACCGACCCCGCCTTCATTTCGATTATATTATACATAGGCAAAACATCCCAACGCTTCGTGTCACATCATGAAACGGCCGTGGCCTCATTCGATATAGGTGACCACAGGCCGAGGTTCGAAGGTCGGCCCGTGAAGGGCTCAAGGCCGCCTCATGCTGAATAGAGCCAGGGAGAGATAATCGAGACAAGCCCTAGCGGCCCTGCCCGACCCCGCTCAGAAGCGGACAAGGACGTCTCGACCTTTTCTCGTTCGATTCTAACCCTGAGCCAAACCCACAGAATCTCCATCGAGGAGAGGCCATCGAGCCACCGGAGCCTATCGAACGGCTCGGGCATCTACCGGGAGGTGGGTTAAGAAGTTGTGGAGTGCCACTAGAGGGCTCTACCGACCCCATCAGCAAATGATGGACCCAGATTCCACACGAACGTACCCGTTAGTGAGCTCGTTGAGCGCAATACTCGAGCCGTCGAGGCAAGTGTTGTTCACTCAGCCCCTCCGATTGCAAAAACCGAGGATAGGGTAACACGCAAATAACGGCCGACCCCTAGCAGACCCTAACAAGGCTCGGGGGCTCGGGCTAATCAATACAGGGACACAGGTTCAAAGGCCCCACCTTGCTGAGCCCATAGAATCCCTAGTTGGGGATTTCTGTTGGAAGACAGGGCGGGGAATATTGTGATGTCATTCATGGACTTCGTCGACCCTGTCACCAAAACCACAGTTCCGATCTCTAGTAACCCCCAACCCCAGCAAATGCAGGGGGTCGGACCTTACTCGGGGGCTAGTTAAGGTACGGCTACCTCCTTTCTTTCTTTTGAAACAATCTCCTCGCATCATGACCAGCGGCATAATTCAGGGGAACAGATTGGTAAGATCGTAAAAAATCAAACAAAACGAAGTTACGACGCAAAATCGTGAAACCGCGTCCAAACTCAAGAAATACCGACACTTGTCCACATATTACATATAGGTTGTTCTCAAAATTGTTCAACTAATTACACCCATGGAGGGAGAACCATCTCTTTTAGATTGTCTGCCAGGTTTTTCGCAAGGGGAGCAACCATCTCCTCCATTTCCTCCAGCTCTTCATCTTTGTAGGTGGATGGGAAGCCTTCGCTCATCACCTTCAGGTTGATTTCCTTCTTGTAATGAGCGTGGGCGATGGTGAAGGCCTGGGTAATCCCGACGTGAAAGGCACTCTCCTCAAGCTGGCCCACCTGAGCCATGATACTTGCGACACGAGCCACGAGCGGGCTGGTCTCCACCGGCTCCATCACATTCAGGGCATTAAGGACCACCCCGATCGTAGCTTGCAGAAGATCGTGCTCATCGCTCTCAACCTGAAGGGCCCTTCATGCATAGGCAGCCTCTTTTTACAGCTTAACAGAGACATTTTCAGCGCTCAACCTTTGGTTCATCGCGTCATCGAGCTCCGCCCGGAGAGAGCAGACCACCACGACGTCCTCGTCCACCTTCTACTGGAGGGCCGTGGCCCTACTCTCAGCCTTCCGCCGAAGGTCCCGCTCCATCTCTAGCTCCTTCAGGACTTCGCCGGCCTTCTCATTGGCCGCGACATTCCTCTGCAGCAGCTCGTCTCGCTCTTTTTGGAGCCTGGCAATCTCCTCCCCATCTAGCTTAGACCTCGCCGACAGATCCTTGAACATTCTGTGGGCCTCCTCTACGTCCTGACGCACCTGGGCCTCCCGCTCCTAGGTAGTAGCAAGCTGGGCGGCCATGTCTGCTCGTACCTAGGCCTCCTCGGAGAGGCGATCCCACTCCGCCTTCTGCTCATGGAGGAATTGGGATTTATTCTGGCTATGAGCAACAAGAACCTAAAGAGGAAGAAGACTGGTATCAGAAATGCGAAAACACAAAAACATGCAAAGAAAGAAGAAAGCCTAGAAAATACCTGAGTAGTAGGGATAACAATCTCACGGAGGGCTCCTCTGGCCTGGTCTAGGCCATTCAGCATGGTCGAGATCCCGATGTCAAGACCCTCCCGCTCCATGCTCTTGGAATGATCATCGAGCGAGAAAAGAGCCGACGACGGGTCCTGAGCGGCCATCCACTGGAGCGGCAGCTCCCCCAGCGCAAGGGAGCAGCTTCCTCCCAACAAAGGGGCCGGGGGCGGCTCCCTCCTAACCCTATGTGGCACCACCGCCGCACTCGAGGACCCTCCGGCTGGACCCTCCTCCATCTGGGCCAGTTCGAGTGCCACGGGCGGATCCACCTGGGCCCCTGGTGACATGGATTGCACTACGCCCTCGGGCGCCACCACGACCACGCCCGGCTGATCCTGGCTTGGCGTGGTCACAACCACCTCCACCGGTGGTATGCGGCCCTCGGCCGGCTGTTCCACGTCCACCATGGAGGAGGCCGCTTGCTCAGTAACCTCCGTGAGTGTGGGAGCCACCATGGGCGCCGTCAGGTCAGCCAACGCGGCCCCAACATCGACACCACTCCTGCCCGAAACGGGGGTGACTCCAGGCGATGCCGTCTGTCCCGCTTGAATGGCGAGACTCTTCTTGGGCACCAACCCTAGGGGGTGACCCATCTGCAAGAACCTACACAAAGGTAATAACCATTAAGTCAAAATAGAAATGGAAAAAGGATGAAAACAGGGGAATCAGCAGCTTACGTTGACGTCCTCGGCCAGCGGAAGCGTTTTGGGGACGGATCCCCAGATCCCTGCCCTGACTCATCTGGGCGGGACCGTTTCGAGCCTACCCCCTGCTCCGGGGCAGGGGGGTTCATATCGTCGGGCGTGGCACCGGAGCCGCTCCCCTCCATCGTCTCGTCGAGCGTGGCACCGGAGCAGCCCCCCTCCATCGTCTCACAGGGCGCGGCACCGGAGCCGCTCCCCTCCATCGTCTCATCGGGCGTGGCACCGGAGCCACCCCCCTCCATCGTCTCGTTGGGCGTGGCACCAGAGCCGCTAACTTCCATCGTCACCTCGGGGTTGGCGGCAGCAAGCCCACCCTCCCCCGTCCACCAGTCCTCGGTCGGCACGCTGTGCGAAGCGGCAGACTCGCCGGCCTCCACCGACCTCATCGATTCACTTCCCTCTACGTGGAAAGGGAAGGGCCCCTGCACGGATGGGTGGCCACTTGTCAGGGTGTCCTCGTCCTCTAGGACGCCCCAATCCACGCCGACGGCTACCTCGTTGTCGTCGTCATCATCATCGTCATCGTTGTCATCCTCACTGCTCACGTCCTCTCCCCGATCCCATGCCTCCTACTTCAGTCGTTTCACCTTCTTCATCTCCTCCCTTGCTTTCTTGGCCCGCTCAGCCGCGAGTCGATTCGCCGCCACCACAACCTTGTCCTTCGACAGCAGAATCGGACTGTCCTTGAAGACCAGCCCCCTCGGCTGGTCCCAACGTCACAAAGCAAGTGTTAAAAAATGGAGATCCAGGAAAAAGAAAAAGAACACGGGAAAAGAGGGCTTACGAATTCAAATAATCCAAGCTCTGGCCGCATTGGGGGGTGTCCGAGCACCGGATACACAAGACCCTGCCTACAGAATCCTTCGTCGGCTCCATCGCCTCCTTAATGCGCTGCGCCACTTTCGAGAAAGGGAGCACCTCATCAACGAGCACCATCCCCTCGAACGATATCCCAGGCATCATCCGATGCAGGGGAAGCACACGCGCCATTAGTGGCGCCACCCTCGTCGCATGGTAGGCGCCGATAATCCCCGTCCCCTTTACACCCCAATCCTTCAGGGCTTGGAGGGCGGAAAGAAGGTCAGAGATGTGTTTCTTGTCTTTGGACTGGACGCCCTAGCCCCACGACTCCGGAATGTCCACAATAAGATGTCCAGTGTACTTCGGTAGGGTGGCACTCACATCATCCCTAACATAAAACCACTGTGAGTGCCATCCCTTGTTGGATGTCGCTAGACGCATGTATGGGTAACCCCTCGATCGGGTATGGCGCAGATGAATGCTGGCACATCCCATCGGCACGTTCACATCTTTCCCCCAATCTTCCTCTTCGACAAACTAATGTTAAAGAAATACCACCACAGATCAAAATGGGGATCGATCCCTAGGAAACCCTCGCACAGGGCAACAAACGCTGCCATGTGTTGAATCCCATTGGGAGTTAGATGCTGCAGCTCTACCTCATAGTAATCCAGCAGCCCCCGAAGGAATCTATGCATGGGTACCCCAAATCCCTGCTCATGGAAGATGGCAAAAGAGATGACATACCCTTCAGGCGGCACCGGCTCACCCTCGTCGCTAGGTAGCAGCCACTCCTAGACGGCGGACAGTGGGCGGAGAAGGCCACGGCGGACGAGGCCCTCCAGACACCGAGAGGTGATGCTAGATCTGCCCCACAACTCCATTAAAGCAATAGGGGAGGAGGGCAGCTACGAGCTTGACGGCGGCTGCAACACAAACGCAAGCCGGTCGACGGTGGCGATGCGGGCGCAGGAGGCTGGGACGATTGGTGGCAGATGTTTCAGAACGCGAAGGCAGGGGAGCGAAATACGGAACCTTGGGGGCGAACCCCGTGGTTTTATAGGGGGCGACGGACGCAAGAAGGGCAACCATCTGCCTCGATCTTCGGGCATGCCACGCGCGCCACCGCGTCACGTCGCGGGACACGCGCCCGTAGTCCCTATCCTCTCACCCCAAAAATCTTAGCGGACGGTTCGCCTTCCCTAGGTGAATCCGGACTCTCTACCCACTTGGGAAACGCAAGCCACGAAGGCCTGTTCTTTTCTCTTTGGCCCACCTAGGGCCCAGAAGCTCGCCGGCCGGCCCAACTAAGGAAGGATCCGCGAACAATCTGAAATCAAGGGCAGAAGCACCAGTTAGGTCAGCCCCGAATCAGTTCCCAGCGAACAGGATGCCACGACCCACTCAGAAAAACATCCAGCTGATAAAAAACTAAGTCCTTCAGCCTTACCCGCGAAGGGACCGATACAACCCCCCGGGTGACTCTACTCGAATCACCCGGGGGCTCGGGGGCTACACCCATCGGGTGCGCTCGCGCGCACCCTCTGGCAAAGTAACTTCGACGAAGTCAAAAAACACCCTCCAGGTGGTTCTACTCGAATCACCTAGAGGCTCAGGGGCTACTGTCGGGGACCTAATACCGGGGTACCCCAGAAGGTGGAACCAATAACCACCGAACGTGAAAAACTTCTAGACGCATAAGGGTGCCGTTTCATCCCTTGTTCGAGTGACAGGAGTTTGGTTCCGCCTCGCCCGACGCCTTTGGGAGATAACTCTGCCTCGCCCGAGGGCTCAAGGTTAATCTCCGTCTCGCCCGACGCCATTGGGACAGGCTCGGTCTCGCCCGAGGGCCAAGGGATAAACTCCGTCTCGCCCGATGCCTTGAGGGCGAGCTCGGTCTTGCTCGAGGGCTGAGGGATAGATTCCGCCTCACCCGACCCCAGAGGGGTGAGGTCGGTCTCACCCGAGAGATAGGAATTGGTCTCCGTTTCACCCGACGGCAAGGAACGAGTCTCACCCTGCTCCATATCTAAAGATTGGATTCATCCTCCCTGACAACTTCTCCCTATTCCCTCAAGATGATAAGTACAGGGCAAGACAAGACGTTCGGGTCAACCTTGGCTCCAAGGACCATACCTTGCGCCCTGGCAGGAAAAGTACTGCTAGGGGATGATAGGACATGTGCTTTAGACCCTTCCGGGCGCCGCAGAGCCCAAAAGGTTGTACAGGTGCATGCTCCTCGCCCTATAGAGTTGTAGGCGCCGCCTTTAGCCCTGAGACACGCAACCCGACGAAGATATACGACAACCGCTACGCTTTAAAAAAGGACTTAATATCTCCACGCACGATGGACATTCCATCACCACGCTATGGACCCAAGGGAGCAGCACCTGCTTCCCGACCCCTCAGGTCTGCCAAGTTAGAAGGCCTTGACCACATCCTCGCTCTGGACCCCAACCCCTCGTCCCTCCGACAAAGACTCACAGGAACCAGAAGGCGTGCGGAGCAAGGCTGGGAGAGGCCAATAAGTCAAAACCACTGTACTACAGCCCACACCCTACGCAGGGTAGCATTCTGTAATCAACCTGACATTCTACAGAGACATCAACAGTATTGTAGGCGCTTATCTTCCTTCGTACTCATCAAAATGAAGAACGAAGCTAGGTAGATGTGAGCCACAAGACTAAGTAGAGTATACATCCTAAACCCTCGCCCTTGTAAAAGCCACCCCCTTCCTCTATAAAAGGGGATGCACTTCCTCCATCAGAGGAACGGACTTTTAGACCAAAACAAGACCATGCACTCATACACACAGTCAAGCGGCTACGAAGCTCTTGACCTCCTCTCAACCCTTCCATCAGAGACTTGGGACCAGTCCCTTTCTCGATCATTTGTACCCCTTACTACAGACCGTTCACGGTGCTAATAACACGAGCAGCAACAAACTGGACATAGGGACATTCGGCCCGAACTAGTATAAATCTTGTGTCCTTTAGCGCACCATCTAAGCCTAACGCACATTACTATAAATTTACTTACCGGTGCTTGTACAAAACACCGACAAATGGTATTTCAGAGATAGAAATAGAGACTCATAAAATATAGTACGACTAAGCAGGAGATTCGTTAAGAGCAAAAGATTCCTAAGACATTCCTTATTTACTAAGTCTTTTGTACACTCAAGTATATACACTCTCATCTATAGCATAACTAACTTTGGATCTATGCATAAGGAACATTACAAAGGAAGATCAAGAACAGAGCTTGTCTCCCTTCGCAATCGTGTTCTACTTGCTCTACAAACAGGGAGTGGACTACAAAGGACTCAACGGGAGTCTCACATCCGCAATCTACCACATGACCTAGAGTACAGAATGCAACCGCAGGCAAACAATATGTAAGCACCATGCTTACATAATGTTGACCACTTAACTCACATGAGTACTGAGCTAAGAGCTTTGTGAACATAGTATAAATTCATCATCAATCATAACTATATCAAGCATGTAACTAGAGCAAACTAGGAACATAATAACTAGCAACATAATATTGAAGTAGCACAAAGTCATAAATTTAGAGATACAATGGCTATACTAGTCTCTAGACGACAGATCCAGAATCCTAAACAATACCAACACTCTACTCGAATCTTGCTAGCTAGCCTATACTAGAACTTTGAAGAATTGGAGCTCTATTCTCCTCTCTAGAAACCCTAATTTCTAGTCTAATCTTGACTTATGGCAGCGTGCTCTAGAGGGGGCAGGGAATGGTTATATAGGCCAGAGCGTCAATCCTGAGCCCTCAGATCAAACCGACTTGAAAAATGGTGTAGATGCATCCTAGGAGGTAGTGGAGGAACCGACGTCGAAGCGGAGACTGATAGGTGGGCCTAGGGGGGCAGGCGGCCCTACCTGGTAGCCTCCTACCCTCTGCTTCGGTGACATAGCTTTTGGAGTCCTCTGGAACCTTCTGGAATTGGTTTCACCATGGATAAGCACATTTTTATTTGATGATTTGATCATTCTTGACAGTTTTCTAGATAAACCCTGCTGAAAACACAGATTCACCAAAACTCATGGAAATTGTCAGTTTAAACCCCTAAGTCTATGTTGGTGATCATTTTCATCAATTTATTCAAGTTAAGTTGACGGTTTATGATGGATGATAACTACCATCAACACTGATGCCATAAGGTAACCTGTTTACAAGCTCAAGCAACACACAAGATCATAAATATCAAATGTAAAGAGGAGGATCGAGATGCACGATATGTTTTACCGAAGTTCGGCCTCCGTCGAGACCTACTCTCTGTTGAGGGGCTGCGAGCGACCCAACAAAGGTCAGCTCTAGAGGACCACGAAGGCCACTCTAGCCGAAGTCTTTTCTAACTTCTTTTTATTCTTCCACTAGTTGATTCCTTCCCTTATGGCGGTGGAATCGAACCGTTACAAACTTTTCGAGGGACACCACAATCTCTTGGGTGCTCTTCGATGACACCTAGCCGTCTAGAACCAAAGAGTCCAAGAGTAACAAATATGCACAAGTGCTCAAGGGTGGCTTGCTCTCAAATTTGAATCTCACTGAACCCATAAGATGGATTTTGCAAGTTTGAATCAATCACACACTAAGAGAGGGTTGGAGAGTGTTCTCAAGGCTCAAATTTGAATCTCACTCAACCCACAAGATGGATTTTGCAAGTTTGAATCACTCACTCACTAAGAGAGGGTTGGAGAGTGTTCTCAAGGCTCAAAAACACGTTTGGAACTCAGTAGAATCAGCAGCCTCCAAAGGTGGAGGCTAAGGGGTATTTATAGCCCCTTTGAAAAACTAGTTGTTATATGACCATTGGGCAATACTAGACACATGGCCGTACAACCCCAACGGTCACTTTGTCAGTGACGCATGAGACGTCGAAACTCCCGACGATCGCTAGAACTCTCGACTCAGGTCGGACTCCCGACGAGCCAAGCCATGATAATGAAGAAATTGCTATGACTGGGCAAATACCAGACACGTCCAATATTGCCAGACCAGCAAAAAATAAGTTAGCTCTTTTGTCTCTCAAACACTCAAACCTTATATGGGTTGGCTTGAGCACTTATGAATGATTATCTATCCACATGATGCACCCCTCTTAATAGTACGGCATACCTATTAACTCAAGATCAAATGAAAACGGAGTTTGAAGCGCTTGAGTTGAATTTCCTTGAACCAAAATGCCATAGCCTTCAATCTTCATCAAGTGAGGGTGTCAACATATTGATTTTGATTTTATCCTTAAGCATTGCCATCTTGAGCATTTGACTTGATTCCATTCAACATATGAGAGTTGGCTTCAAAGATATCAAGTCATCTCTTTATAAAGTCATATATGATTTGATTCTTCACTTCAATATGACCAACATGATTTGACTGGTGCCTTGACTAAATGCAAGTACTTCCTTCTTCACCCTAGCTAGGTTCCTCGGTCGCCAAGCCGTCGCTTGCCCTTCACCCTTGCTTAGTACCTCGAAGTCTTTCCTTGCTATCATCACCATCTCAAGGCATCTAGTCACACTTGGTATCGAATCATTCATTAAATTCATTTGTATACTTGTCTTTTATCTTAGCAAGCTTTCATCAGTGAGACCAATCCATATGCAATCCCTTGTTTCTCATTAATTATTTTTCAATATGCTTGCTTTCATATGAATCATCAAAATCCCACAACAAATAAGCCTTGCATGAATTATATTTGCATTGGTGTTTTATGTTTGAACTAGATTGTTTCCAACAATACATCATTTTGGTTTTCATTAAATACCTGAGACAACCTATTACCTGTCCACACTTAGCAAATGTGTTAGACCTTTAATCACGCTGTCATTCAATATTCTAAAACCCACTAAAGGGCTAGATGCACTCTCAGAAAGACATAACATCACTATTGCCTTGGTGAGGATCTAAAAATACCACATATATTGAGAGACTTGAGAGTATCATATAAAAGAAGCTCTGAGTTTTATTTTGAAAACCTATAAAAACTCCGGAATAATGGTTGAGTAAAGAACTTAGATCTAAACCAAGATTGTTAGAGTTGATATGGATTGTTCCGTTAGGTTGTTTTTGCATTCATTGGCATTGTTAATAGTGATGCCATGACAGTGACTAAGTGAGTTTAGGGATACGATGAGATAGTAGGTTGAGATGGCAAGACATACGACTGTCTCCAATAGATGATCTATATGGGCACCCAAACCCAAAATAGATAGTAGAAGACCTAAAATTAGCCTCCAACAGAGTACCTATACGGAAGATTTATTTTGAGTTGCCTAAGATGCATAACCTAAATATAGGTATCTTCTTTCCTAAAAATCCATTTGCAGAAATGATTCTCTTTTGGGTTCTGCTGTTGGAGAAGATGTCGAATGAGTATTGAACATTTTAGCTATAGCACTACCCAAACGTTAAATGTGTCTTGTATTTTAGATGTGGTTGTTGGAGATAGTCTAAAGGAGCATCAGAGGTGGTTCAATGGTCTCCTTTCAATGGGGAAAATAATTGGGCAAGGGTACTCAACTTAGAGGGTGTTTGGTTCCAGGTACTAAAGTTTAGTCCGTGTCACATCGAACGTTCGGATGCTAATTAGGAGGACTAAATATGAGCTAATTAAAAAACTAATTACACAGGAGTAGACTAATTTACGAGATGAATCTATTAAGCCTAATTAAGCCATCATTAGCACATATTTACTGTAGCACAACATTATCAAATCATGGACTAAATAGGCTTAAAAAATTCGTCTAGCAAATTATTCACAATCTGTATAATTAGTCATTTTTTAATCTATATTTAATACTCTATGCATATGTCAAACATTCGATGAAACAGGGACTACAATCTGAACTAAGGAACCAAACACCCCCTTAGAATTATTGAGACGGTGACGCTTCCAGGTCGTTGCAAGAAAATTTTCGTCAGCACTAGCACTGTCCTTAGCGTATGCTTCCCCCCCCCCCCCTATCTTCTTGTTTAATTTATTTAAGCTGCAGTAGGGCTCCTTGCCCCTTTTTTTTTTAGAAAGGACGGTAAAAGGTTTGCCACATATTTTATTAGAGGATAGAAAAGGAAAAATAAAGGACTCCTTGCCCCTCCTGATCTTTTAAAAAAAAATGTCCTTAGTGTGCTGACTGCTGAAGGAAGAAGGTAGATCACGGGCGTTTCTGCAAACAAAGGCAGAGCATGAAGCGGACAGATGGCGGGTGAGTGGAAGATTGATGTGCTGATCATGAATCGGATTTGGCCTGAGCAAGTCAGGCTGTTAGCTCTGCTCGAGTCCGACTGTATCGATTTCAAAGCAGGATGATGCATCATCTCACCATTTGTCCATTTCGTAGGTCTTATAGACAAAATCGCAGATCACTTGACACCAAATACGTCTCAAGTACAAATACTCTTAACTAAGCAGGTGTTTGAACTTCGAAGTAGTGGATCTCATGGATTTATTTGGGTCCCACAGCGACTCACTGAATGCAAGTAGGCACACAGTGTGTTCAGCTAGAATCAGCGGCGGGCGGCGGCATAGCCCGAGACGCCTTGTACTGCTCCAAAAGCTTCCCGGCGTCCGGCACCACCCTGTTCACGGCGTCCACGGCCATGAACCGCTCCGCCCACGCCGCCAGGCCAGGGAACTTGTCCCCGTCCAGAAGATTGGTGCCTGCCATCTCGTCCACCGCTCTCATCCAGATCGGGTGGCTCCCGAGCGTGATGTCGACGAGCCCGACGGCGTCGCCGCCGAAGAAGGCCTTCCCCTTGGAGCACTCCCTGAACGCCCGCTCCAACGTCTCCACCACAAGGAGCGCGTTCTGGAGCGCCTCCGCTCTCTGCTCGTCCGTCCTCGATCTGAACAGCACGCTAAACGCCGGAAAAAACTAGAAACAGGAAAGAAAACGGCTGTAAGTCTGAAAGCCCGAAAATGGATTCATTTCCTGATTGGAGTACCATACCTTGTCGTCGACGAAGGCCGCCCAGAACCTTGCCGTGGCGCGGTCGTAGGGGTCGGACGGGAGGAGCGCGGGACCGGTGGTTCCCCACCAGATCTCGTCGACGTACTGCAGGATCACGAGCGACTCGCACACCGGGCGGCCGCCGTGGATGAGGACCGGCACCTTCTTGTGCACCGGGTTGGACCGGAGCAGGAGGTCGCTCTTGTTGGCGAGGTCCTCCTCGATGTACTCGTAGCTCAGGCCCCTGAGTCCTAGCGCCACTCTCACCCGGAACACCCACGAGCTCGACGACTTGCCCAGCAGCCGCAGCTCGCCATCTCCTACCCCGCCTCCAGCTGCTGCCATTGCAATGTGCGTGTGTGTGATGCTGTCTGGCGGGGGTCGAGTTGTATATATGTACGGTCTGGTGCGACGACCAGCCGGATGCTTGGTTTGACTAGTACAGTAGCAGTGAAGTGAGGTGAGTGGGCAACTTGGAATTTGCATCTGGTGTTATCAGTTACGGTGACTTTTTCAAAAGCGGCTATGGATGCTTGTTTGACTAGTACAGTAGCAGTGAAGTGAGGTGAGTGGGCAACTTGGAATTTGCATCTGGTGTTCTTATTCTTATCCAGTTACGGTGACTTTTTCAAAAGCGGCTATTGCGTTCTCGCCGCTATTTTGAATCTCAATCGTGATTTTATTCCTATTTTTTTCACTTTGTGTTTTTATCTCTGCTTTTTCAAAACGAAGGTTCAGTTTACCCCTACTCCGTGAACAGCAAGTAACGGTGTTAAAAAAGTTGAAAGATGACAGATTTGCCCTTTCGGATATTGTGTTTTTGCCCCAACCCCAATTGTGATTTTACCCCCACTTTCTTTCACTTTGTGTTTTTACTCCTACTTTTTCAAAACGAAGACTCTGTTTACCCCAATTCTTAACTCAGTTATCTACATCCGGATCAAAGCAATTAAAAATTAACAAAAGCCCTGTGAAAAGACAAACTTACCCCTTATCTCTCGATCGTCTCTCTCAGGGTCGTCCCTCTCAACGCTAGCAGGCAGCGGGTGGCTGGGTACGGCGACAGTGGCGGCGAAAGGGCATCGTCGGGCTGTCAGGCGGGCGCGTGCGGGCAGGCGGAGGAAGCGGCGCGGGCGCGCGCGGCTTAGCCTGATGTGGGCGCACAACCAAGCACACGACTCTGCTTGGCGCGGGCGCGCGCGGCTTGGCCGGCGTCGCGAGCGCGCGGCTCGTGGAAGCAGCCAACCATGGAGCCGAAGACCCGCCTCTCTCTCTCAACTCTAGCGGATGGCTGGGTACAGCGCTCGTGGAAGGAATCGTGAGTCCGCGCTCCCTTCCACGAGCGCCGCACCCAGCCATCCGCTAGAGTTGAGAGAGAGAGAGAGACGGGTCTTCGGCTCCATGGTCTGCTGCTTTCACGAGATGCGTGCTCGCGACGCCGGCCAAGCCGCGTGCATGGCTGCGCGCGCTCGAGCCAAGCAGAGCCGCATGCCTTGCTGCGCGCCCACGTCAGGCTAAGCCGGGCGTGCCCGCGCCGGTTCCTCCGTCTGGCCGCACGCACCCGCTCGACGGCCCGAGGCTACCCTTCTGCTGCCACCGCCGCCGCACCCAGCCGCCCGCTGCCTGCTAGCGTTGAGAGGGACGATCCTGAGAGAGACGACCGAGAGATAAGGGGTAAGTTTGTCTTTTCACAGGGCTTTTGTTAATTTTTAATTGCTTTGATCCGGATGTAGATAACTGAGTTAAGAATCGGGGTAAACGGAGCCTTCGTTTTGAAAAAGTTGGGGTAAAAACACAAAGTGAGGGTAAAATCATAATTGGGGTTTGAAATAGGAGAAAAACGCAATATTCGGAAGGGCAAACTTGTCATCTTTCAACTTTTTTAACACCGTTACATGTTGTTCACGGAGTAGGGGTAAACTGAACCTTCGTTTTGGAAAAGCAGGGGTAAAAACACAAAGTGGAAGAAAATTGGGGTAAAATCACAATTAGGGTTCAAAATAGGGGCAAGAACGCAATAGCCCCCTAAAAATAAATACACACTTTGTAGAATCAACTAATCTAGGTTAACTAAATAGTAGATAAAAAATACTGATATTAATAGATCAATCATGTTATATATTTTTATAGTACTCAATTTGATAATAAATGCCGATACTATTTTTATAAATCTTGTCAGACTTAGAATTATTTGACTTATCGAAACATGAGATTTACGCTTATTTTGAGAGAGAGAGAGAGAGAGTATTATTTAACACCTACTATCTTCGAAAAGAAATAATTCTAAAAGTGTTCATTCAGTCTCTTTTAAAAACTAAATTTATAGAAAAGGGTATTAATATTTAATATATGAATTCTATCATTATTTTCAACAAAAATATATATTTTTAGAATATACCTATTTAAAGTTATAAATCTCGATCCTGTTTTCTACTCCCTCCTATCCAATTTATAAAGCATTTGCGTGTATCAAAGCATCAAAGTTTATAGTCTTTAACCAATAATTTAGCCAACAATTGTTAATTGTTATAATACAAATTTCGTAATATTAGATTTGTAATCAAATATACTATTTTTTCTACTTCCGATTGTAGTTACTCCCATCTTTAATAAACCACATTGTGTATGGGTGGATACTCATTTATTAGTTTGAGTATGTTTATATACTCATTTTAAGACTCCAAATCTTACTACGCGAATTTGTTTATATATCATTATGATCATATAGTAGTATAGAAAATAAGTTTAACTATATACTCTATGGCCCCGTTCGGCTGGCAGAATTTTGACTGAAACTGGCTGAAAACACTGTTCTGGCTGAATTGCTGTGAGAGAAAAACACTGTTTCGGCTGAAAAAAGAAGTCGAACAAGCCGAATATAGGGTAAGCCGAACGAAGCCTAAGTATACTAATATACTTAACATACATACTATCCCAAATGGTCTAGTATGATCATGTTTTTTTTCTAAAATTTTGAATCCAATCGGCTATCCAAAAGCCGATGGACTCAAATCGGCGTTTGGATTGCCGACATGTGCCATCACGAAGCGAACACGCAGGTACTTGTTTATTTTTTTCTTTTTTATATGATCAGCTTTTTAATGATTTAGATCCAAAATTTAGTATATACTTTAGGTTACATATTTTGATAGGTAGGTACTATTTACGTAGTTAGAAGATGTACGTAGACTCTAGTTAGTCATGAAAATTAGTTTATTTGTTTTGTTTTTACATTATTTTACGTGTTAAGTCTGTTTTGCACCTGTTCTTCCTTTCTGCCGTTTTTGTCCATCTATTTTTACTTTTTTCTGTTTTTATAGCAAAATATGTTCGTGCGATGTAACAGAACTACAGTTTATTATGCAATCGACAGCACGAATCTGACTGCACGGTAGAGCCGCGCACAGACTCAGGGGCCATTTTTGTTCGGGTAGGTTCAAAGAAATATTAAAATCTAAATAGTAAAGAAATGTGATCAACAAAATAAATTCAAAAAGGGACGCGGTTTGCAGGTTGTGGGTGCAGTCGGTCTCGCAATGGCCGATGGACTCATCGGCTGGCCAAATGTCGATAGCCCTTTAGTTGGCTAACTGATTGCCGATAGGACTCTGCACTGTGATTTTTGCCTGCCACGTAGGCTGTCGGCAATTTACTGGCCGATAGGTGCATAGCCGATAGGATATTATTTTTGCAAATATATAAAAATAACACCTAGATCTACAATTATTTATTAAAATAATATTATTTGAAAAAAAAAATCTCATACTCGTCTACGTACACTTCGTCGTCGGACTATATACACCGTAAATATGAAGATATACATATGGAAGTAACTACACCCTATGAGTAGGAGATAATTTTTTCATAAAAATAGAAAATAATTTTTCATCATAATCATATAATATAAAATAAATAAATGGTCAAAGTGTAATATAGGCATGTCATGTTAGACTACTACATCTTATAAATTGGATCGGAGGTAGTATAAATTTAGTTAAGATTAAGATAGTTTCATTTAAACTAGGGCCCAGTTTAGTTCCCCAAAAATTTTGCAAAATTTTTCACATTTCCCGTCACATCGAATCTTTAGACGCATGCATGAAGCATTAAATATAAATAAAAAATAAAACTAATTACACAGTTTAGACGAAATCCACGAGATGAATCTTTTAAGCCTAATTAGACTATGATTGGACACTAATTGACAAATAACAACGAAAACGCTACAGTGCTCATTTTGCAAAATTTTTTGCATCTAAACAAGGCCTACACCTAGAATTATATCTTTATTTCTGAGACACGGGAGGAAATGGTGGGAATGGGAGGCACACCGCGCCGACTGCCCATTGCTTATCTGCATAGTTTTTTCCTTTTTGGTAACGAGACTATTGTTGGATTTTAATTGGACTTGTGCCCATTTTATTCAATTTAAATCAAATAAATTCTAATACCTACATTAAATGATAGGTAATTTAAAGTGTTAGACTGTTAGTTATATATGGAAATTTGATCCTCCACTCCTGCTTGGTGCTCAATTTTGTCTTGCGTGCCTAGATTGAAAGGGACGAAAGGCGTGCAATCACGTGCCGCGGGCAGGTGCACACGAGCCGGGATGTTTTTCCCACTTGAGATGATTAATGATGGATTGATTGTGGTTCATTGTTGGATTTGTAACAATCATAAAAATGGTTATGGTTAGTGGTAACATCTGAGACTATGGCTGCAATTATTGAAAATTAATGAGCGCCTTCGTGACACCTAAGAGCAAGTATAATAGGAGATGGTAATTAAGCAGACTATATGCTGAGGTGGATGAGAGAAAAGAAAAGTGGACTGTAAGCCTACAGCACGCAAGAACCAAGAATCTTTACGAGAGAGACCAGGATCTCATGTATTAATTGTGAAAAGCTAACTAATATGTAGATCGGCTAAGAGATAGGCTACAAAGATCAGTGACGGACCCACAGGGTATGCTGGGTGGGCCACTGCATACCCTGGGGTCCAGCAGTCATACATACATAATAGAAAATTTATACGTAGAGAGAGAGAGAGGAAGCAACCAACGCAAGTACGCAACGACTCGGTTCGGCTTCTGCGCTTCCGCACGCGCACATACCGCGGACGCGGAGTTTGCGCCGGCCTGGGCCTGGGAGTAACTGCACGCGGAGAAGTCGAGTCGTCTGTCGTCGTCTTTGTCTCTGCGCCAGCGCCCAGCGCCCGGCCACGGCAGAGCTTTAGCAATTGGCAGTTCGGCGACGGCGCGTCGGGCACTCGGGCGGATCGCGTCGCTGCGTCGGGCATCGATTGACGATCGGCACTTCGGGCCTTCGGCGGAGCTTCGACAGTTTGGCCAAGTTCTGCGCGGCGCGGCCGCACGGGCCAGGAGGCCCAGGACGGCAGGATCATCCGCGGTACGCCGCCGACTGCTCGACTGATCGGCAGTTCGGCACTCCGAATCCGACGGCGCTTAGTTGCAGACTTGCAGGACTGCAGGTATTGATGATCTTGTTATTTGTAAAAAAAACTTTGTATTGTACTCGTATAGTCATATTTTTATTTATTTATTTATGGGTGAATTCTTATTATTTCAATTCGTGTTCGTGAGTTTGTTCAACAGACCACTGATTAGCAATTTAGCATCAATCGCATGTGACTATACTATTTGAGTTTCACACGTTTGGTAATTATAAACTATTTTTCAGAAGAATTGTTGAATGATGAAGAGAAACGGCGACATTCGATCCTTTTTTTACAAAGCAGCAAAGAAGCCGGCTGCAGCTGCTTTGAACCCTACCCCACCTCCGGTTGAAACTGTTGTGGAAGAGCATAATCGAGAAGATAGAGCAGAAGTTGAAGAAATTGCAGATCCTTCGCCCCCGCCAGCGTCATCGCCACCGCCACCGCCCGCATCAAAGCCACCGGTGTATGACATCAATCTTCTACCATATGATCCAGGTGAAAGGCTGCCCATAAAAGATTATCATGTTAATGATCAATATGCAATCCGTAAAGCATATATTACTCAAGAGATGGGTTTGCCTAGGCCTGGTGACACTCGGTGGGGCTCGTATTACAAAACTATATGTAGCATCATCACTATGTATTCCTCAATCCATGATGTGCTCATTGAGCTTGGTGCTGATATTGCATATAAGGATGATTGGACAAAGATTCATTTTGTGCTTGGAGCATTTGAAACCTTTGAGTTTGTTTTCTTTGTGCACTTAATGTATGTTATTCTTGGATACACAAATGAGTTATCCGAGTGTTTGCAGAGAAGGGATCAAGATATTCTTAATGCAATCTCACTTGTTAATGTAGCAAAGAGCAGAATGCAACAGTTGAGGTCTGATGGTTGGGATAAATTTCATAAGACGGTCACTTCTTTTTGTATTACACATGGTGTCGAAGTTCCTGCTATGGATGATGCTTATGTGCCTTATGGAAAATCAGCAAGGTATGCCCGTGCTCGAAACCAAAAAAATGATGACCATTTTAGAAGAGAAGTGTGCATTGGTGTCATTGATCAAATTAGTCAAGAGCTTGATAATCGGTTTGATGAGATCAACATGGAGCTACTCTCTTGTATGTCAGCCTTTAGTCCTTCCAAGTCCTTTGCTTCATTTGATGCACAGAAGCTACGTAGATTGGCTGAATTTTATCATAATGACTTCTCCAACAACAATTTGGTACAACTAGAATTGCAACTTGATAATTGTATTGATGACATGAAACGAACTGAATGCTTCCAAGGTCTAGACAACATTGTTGATCTCTCAGTTAAGCTTGTTGATACAAATAGGCACAAAGTGTATGATATGGTGTACTCGCTTCTCAAATTGGTATTGCTTTTACCGGTGGCAACTGCGAGCGTTGAAAGGGTATTTTCTGCATTGGTTATAGTGAAAACAAAATCAAGGAATAAGCTAGGTGATATTGTTCTGGATGATTGTCTACAAACATTTATTGAGCGGGATATTTTCTTTCAAGTTGATGAAGATGATATAATTGAGACATTCATGTCATTGAGAAAGCGACGGTTCAACAAGTAATATTGTAAGTCTCTTATATGGCTATATTTTAAAGTATTTTGTATTTCATTTGAACAATTTATATGGTTTTAGAATATGGTTTTACCGAATGAGAATATGGTTTTACCAAATTATATATGGTTTACCGAATTGCATAAGAATTTTTTTTTGCTGCGCATACTCAGAGGTAAAAAACTAGGTCCGTCACTGCAAAGATCCTTATAGCCAGTAGCCGGCAATACTATTAGCATTGCTCTAAGTCTATCCTCCGCGCTTCATCTTCCACCTCTAGTGCCTATAAGAAGGGTGCTCATCTTTATTCTTGTGCATGAACACACACCCAGCACCACGTTCGTCTTTTGTTGTTGCTTTCCAACTTTCTCGTTTCAGCTCCTATAGAGCAGGCATTCAGAACGGCTGTTCGTCTATGACATCTGCTAGGGAGTACAGGCAATTAGGTTTTTAGGGAGCGCTCCACGTGACTGTCTATGTTCTCTGTGTGTGCACGCACAAGCGTTGTTAGAGCAGACATTCGGAACAGTCGCTCGTTTGTGTCTGCTCGAGTGTACGAGTGAATAGGTTTTTAGGGAGCGCTTCATGCAACTGCTCGCTCACTATTGGTGTGTTTGATTTGTGGAGTCACCCCATGCTTCATGAGGTGATACATCATGAGTTCATTCATGAATTTTGGTGGGATCAACTCATTCCTCATGTATATACTAATTATTAGCTTATGAATAATGAGGCGTTGATGGATCCACTCATTCCATTTCGATAGAACACCTAAATCCTCGAACAAACACACCTATGTTCCCTGCATGCGCGAGAACGTCTACTTAATGGTGGCTCTAGACCTCTAGTACCTGGCGCAAAGCGAACGGAAACGACTACACGACATCATTTCTACATTGGATCAAGCGTGTAACGATACATTAGACAGCCCACTTATGTCAACTTGTTGGAACGGCATCGTTGGTGCCTTTGGCACTGATATCTTCTGCAACTCTTGTTGCTTTGTTTTTCATCCATATGATTAGTATGGTTACTGTTTTTTTTATAGCAACTACAAGTAAATCACACGTGCAAAAACGTCTTCTCCCGCACCACAAATTTTGCATTCAGGTGTAGTTGCTAGATTCTTGATTTTCAGCGCACTAGCAGTAGTAGTAGGTATTAAGTTGAGCTCAGGACGCCAAACACCTTGATTTTAGAGGGCAGCTTCATAGAGAGCGTACACACACCTGTGAACTGTGACCCTGTCATTCTTACTGTATCTATATGGATCGAAGACACAACAACTAATCCGGCTTTCACAAACAGCCCATCTGTACCACAAGTCCGCAAGGGGTCGTCGGTCGGACTCGGACCATTCTTGCCTTGTGTTGTACACCTACCACACGCCCCACAGGTATGGCAGTTTGATGGACCGAAGAATTGGCTGAATGAATAGCAGTATAGCATCCAACCCTCTCAAAAGAAAATGGGACTGAATAGCATTTCTGTAAAACAAGAAACTTTATGGAGAATTTCTCGAGAAAAATATCTTAAGACATATTTGGATGTTCATGTATTCACCTCAATTATATGTGTTGAGGTGGGTTAGCGTGGAATTTACATATGTAAAATCTGCTGCCTCCTTGTTTGAACTTTTTGAAACATTGAGACAACCTGAACTGAAGACACACGTGTTCAAATCTGCACCGACAAATTCGAGCTACTCATCGACATAATTCAACACCAACCATCCACAAATTATGTGGCTCATAAAGATCATGACGGTCCCCGTTTGTGGTACCAATTAATCAAGGGCTTTGCTATCAGCCACCAAAACGAGCTGCTATTAACAGCCCTCCTAGTCGGAAGCTACAAGCTAGTAACTGTCTAACTGCACGAGCAGGAGGCCATCGACAGACGAGAGCAGCGTGGATAGAATGGGATCAAGTGTGCTGTGTGGTAGTGAGCGCCCAGGATAGGCTTCGACCTTCGAGCGAACTGCAAGTAGCACTTGCCCTCGTTTAATTGCATACACATAAATTCTCTCCCTCCGAACAAACACAACCTGCCGAGAAGTTCTGCTTGGCCTTTTAATCTTGGTGTACTTCAATTTTTTGTTTCTTGGACTCTTCTTCTTGTAAGGTTGCGTCCTGAGCTTCTGATTGGAGGCCGCCATGGATGAGGTCCCGGGAAGAAGTAGCTCCGTGAGAGCTACAAGGAGCATCTTTGGCGAAAGCATCGGTGGGAGGAAGCCGGAGACGAACAGGGCAAGGAATGTTCTAGGACAAGAGGTAACTTAACTCATTTCTGAACGTTTCTTCAGAATAGTAGTAAAGCACTGTTCGATTGAATTTCATAGCGGTCTTTCCAAATCAAAATTGCGTTTCATCATATTCCTAAACTGTAAACACCTCGGTGCATGCAGAATTTGTCACCAGAGATCAAGCAGCTAGCAAAATCCAGCATGGATAAGCTGAATGAACGCAAGGCCGCCGTGAACAGAGAAAGAGCCGGCGCTGAGTCCGAGCTGTCGAGGGCGCGCGCCATGGTGAAGGAGCTGGAGCGCCAAATCGAGCAGACCAAGGCCAGGGCGTCGTCCAAGAGGTCAGAGCCCCACGCATTGCCGTCGACCAGGGCAAGCAAGAAGGGACCGGATGCGCCGAGCTCTCAGGAGGAGCGCGACGCTGCCGAGTACGCGGAGGTGTCGCGGGAGCTGGACCGTGCCAGGCGGGAGCTGCTCAGGCTGCGGCTGGAGGTGAAGTCCGCGGCGGAGGCCAAGGCCAAGGCCGAGAGCGACATCGTGGCGTCGGCGATAAACATCCAGTCCAACCTGCGCGCTGCCGACGAGATGAAGCGGCTGGTGGACGAGGCGAACGAGGAGCACGTCCTGGTGGAGCTCGCGCGCATCGAGGCCGAGCGGGAGCACCGCGAGATCGACGCCCAGCGGCGCGCCGAGGCCGAGCGGTTTGCTCGGGAGATGGAGGCCACCAGGGCCAAGATCGAGGCGCTGCGGAAGGACGTGAGCCGCGCGCGGGAGATGGAGGCCAAGCTCGCCGTGACGAACGCCGACGTGGAGGTCCTGCAGGCCGAGATGGAGCTGGTCCGCGCCATGGAGAGGAACAGTGTCAAGAACGACGACACTGCCGGTGCGGAGGCTGAGGCGAGGCGGAAGAAAGAAGAGGATCAGGACAAGGCACTGCTGCAGACCGCGGAGGCCGAGCTGGACGCGGCCAAGAAGGAGCTGGAGAACATCAAGGCCGGGAGCTTCCAGTTCATGACGTCCATGGACAGCACGCGCACCGAGATCATGCGAGTCTCCGAGGAGGTGAACCGGCTCAAGGTGCAGGAGAAGGAGGCGGACGCGCAGGTGCAGCAGCTGAACGCCAAGCTGCTGAAGGCGAGGGCCCGGTTGGAGGCCCTCACGGCGACTAACGAGCGGTCCACGGCGATCGTTTCAAATATGACGTCGGCACTGCAGCAGCTGCGGGACGAGAAAGAGGCGGCGAGGAAAGAGGAGGAACTGACCGAGCTTGAGCAGCTGTGCGTGCGCGCCGAGACCGAGAACGTGAACGCCGAGATCGCCGTGACCGAGGCACGGATACAGCAGTCTGTGAAAGAGCTCGAGGCGGCGAAGGCGGCCGAGGCCAAGGCGATGAAGAAGCTGAAGGCCGCCGTGGAAGGCACAATGCAGGCGAGGGCGTCACAGGGGTCGAGGACCATAACCATCTCGCGGTTCGAGTACGAGTACCTGAGCGGGCGCGCGGCGCTGGTCCGCGTGGTGGCCGACAAGAAGGTGTCCGCGGCGCAGGCGTGGGTGCAGGCGCTCAAGGCCGGCGAGAAGGAGCTGGCGGCGCGCGCGGAGGCCGCGGAGCGCGTCACAGCCGAGCTGCGCGCCAGGGAGGCCGAGGCGGCGGCGGAGGCGGAGAGAGCGGCGGGCGAGCAGAAGGCGCTGGAGCAGCAGCTGTACGACCTGAACGCGGCGGCGGAGCGGGACGGGCTGCTGTGCGCGTACCCGCGGCGGCGGTCGACCAGGGTGTCGGCGACGATGCGAAGGGCGAGGGCGCGGCGGTCGTCCGTATCATCATCGGCGGGGATCCGGAACCCGCGGACGCCGTCGTTCACCATCAAGAGGAAGAAGAAGGTGATGCCCAGCCTCTTCAAGCTCATCAAGCAGAGGAAAGACAATAGCGCGGGCTGAGAGATGAATGAGCCTCGCCCTCGCCAGAGAAAAATGCATTTGTCAGCTTTGCTGCTTGTTCATGTCGTGTCAGGCTCAAGCGTCGCTGCGGTGCAAAATGTACAAAGTTGGCTTCTTGCCCGTGCTTAGCAATGGAAGCCATAAAATATGGAAATTCCACCGTGTCTCACAACTGTAATTTTACTTGATCAGCATCAAAATAGTCTATGAATCTATGATCCAGCGCACATTCCATAAAAATAAGATAAGCTGTTATACATTTCAAAAATAGTCTACCATGAGCTGGACGCGGCCAAGAAGGAGCTGGACGCGGCCAAGCATTTGCGGCGACACCACGTAGTGTGGCGTGAAAAATCACTGCCTCGACTGTGGCAAGAATACACGCTGCAATGAACTACTAAAATGGTTGTGGAGTGTCTAACATTAATTGCCAATGGGATATACTGCAATAAACTACTAAAATGGCTGTGGAGTGTCTAACATTAAATATACCAATGTGATAGAGGTCCCATTCGGCTCGCTGAAGCTTAACTGAATTAGTTGAAAAACATTGTTCTGACAGAATTGTTGTGAAAGAAAAACACGGTTTCGGCTAAAAAAACAAGCTAAATAGTACAGATTATAAGGTAAGCCGAACGGGCTCAGAGTCAAGAATTCTGACCACAGCCAATGATACCAGTTAGCGAGGATTGCTCCACCACTATAGTTGGCCAAACAGGCCGCCCGGCACGGCACTAGTATGGGCACGGCACTAGCACAGGCACAGCACTACGCGACATGGTAGACTAGCCGTGGCGTGCCTGTTAGTGCCGCCATGCCGAGGTATCGGCCCAGGCACGGCACTATCAGGTCTTAGCCGTGCCGTGCCGTGCCACTGGGCACGGCGGCCCAGCAGTGCCCATGCCAGTACTGGCACTATAAGGCCCCGTTCGCTGGTCTGAACTTTGGCTGAAACTGGCTGAAAAACATTGTTCCGGCTGAATTGTTGTGAGAGAAAAACACTGTTCCGGCTGAAAAAACAAGCCGAACAAGCCAAACTTTAAGACAAGCGAACGGGGCCTAAGTGGCCAACACCTCAAACTGATCAGAATATCAGGGACAATAACTTCATCATCTCAATCTTAAGTTACATGTTCTTAAAGTATCAGAATATCACAATAACTTCATCATCTCAATCTTAACTTCATCATCAGAATATCAGAGAACTTATCAAAGACTCAAAGTTACATGTTCACATAGAATTGATATTAACTTGATCACTGAAACGCATAGATCACATAATCACACAAACACAAAAAGAGATAACAAAATAATATTTTATTGAGAGTTTTAGTGCAATGGCTGCCTCATTAAAAACCTATCTAGATAAAACTCACCCTTATGAGAAACCCTAGCCAGAAAAAAGAGTACAACCCAGCTCCAATTATAAAGTTCATCAAAGTCCAGTCCATAGTCCATAATTTTACAGTCTCATTATATAAATGATAACTAATCAAGATAAAGTTCTTCAAATGCTTCTTCAAGCTCCTTGTCCTCCACCATGTGTTGCAGCCGAGCTTCAGCAGCCTCCCAATCTTTGATGCAATTCAGCATCTCCACCATTTCAGGCTTTAGCTTCCTCCGCCGCTCCTCGATGATCCTATCAGTCATACTAAAAGTGGACTCTAAAGATATGGTTGAAACATGAACAGTTAAAATATCTTTAGTCATGATTGACAGCACTGGATATGTGAGTTCGTGCTGATGCCACCAGTCCAAGATGTTAAAATCATCATCTAAATGGTTCACAGTGTCACAGTCCAAGTAAGAAACAAGTTCAGAAACATTAGAACCTGAAGAACTTGCAGCCTGCAGCAGGGCATTTGCAGATGTATCTCTAGCCATGATTAGAGTAACCGCTGCAGTATGCATACCACCAGCACCACCAACATCACCATCATCATCATAAATTTCATCCCAAGCAGACTTTTTTTACCAGATAGGTTAGGAGGGGCAATCCTCCTCAACCTAACACCTCCATATTTCTCCTCATACTTATTGTAGACATCAGTAAGTCGAGCTCTAGTGCTAACCTGGTAAGCACTATAATATGTACTAGTAAGGGTACCCAACCTCCTAAGCACTCTAATGAAACCTTTTATTTTAACTCTGGGTCCAGGATGAATGCAAAAGAATAGAGCAAAGGTATGTCCCTCTAGTATTTATTATATTTGTCTATCATAGGTTGAACCATAGGTCTGATGTGATTATCATTAGCATAATTATTTAGGTGCATAGCAATCTTAACAAGATAATGAATCATGAGTGGAGATGTAGGATAGTACACACCAGACAATGCAATTGTAGCATCATAAAACAGTTCAAGAAATTTAAGCACTTTTTCTGCCATAGCCCAATGGTCATCAGTTAAAAGCAACTGGCCACCTTCAGCCCTAGGATATTGAGCATGGATGAAAGTAGTGAATGAGACCTTATGTGGAAACAAATGCTTAAGCATTAGGTATGTAGAATTCCACCTAACTTCCATGTCTAGTTGAAACTTTCTAGGCCTAACACCAGTGGTAATGTAGTAACTTTTATATGCAGCAATTCTCTGGTTAGATGAGTTTAAGAAAGATATTGCAATTCTAAATTTTTCAAACAAAGGCTTAAGAGCAGTTAGGGCCTTCTTAACAATCAGATTGATAATGTGACATACACAACGCTGATGCAAGAACATACAATTAACTGCATTATCTAAATCATCACTATCATTAGATGATGCATTGACCACAACTTCAATACCAAGATATTTAGAAAGAACAGGTCTAAGTTTTTGCATGGCTGATACATTAGATGATGCATTGTCCAAAGTAACAGCAAATACTTTTCCAGTCAAACCATAATTAGCAAGCACAGATGCAACAAGATCAGCAATGTTTTGTCCATTGTAGGAACAATCAATAAGCCTAAGACCAAACACTCTCTTCTCTAGTTGCCAATCAGAGTTTATGTAGTGAGCAACAACACTAAGATAGTCCTCTTTGGCATTACCAGACCAAATATCAGAGGTTAGACACACACAATTAACGCTAACAGAACTAACAGTGTCAACAAGCTTAGCCTTCCAATCAGTAAAGTATTTAAGCATGCCTCTAGTGGTGGTTTGCCTAGAGACTGAAACAAATTTAGGATTATGAGCAGTTCTAATGTATTCTTCAAATGCATATGATTCTCCCAAAGAGATAGGAACATCAAGCCTAGCAAGCAATCGAACCAGTTGAGTACGAGCAACAATAGGACAGTACTCCCAATTATGCATACTACCATTAGGATTAAAAGAGATCTCTGACTAAGACATGCGAGTTTTTTCACACCTCCTAGGGCATTTATCCCTATGCCAGGTGAGGTGACCAGTGCCACCACTAGAGTGCCTAGAGTATTCCTTAGAGCAATGGATGCACTTTGCTCCATACCTGACCTTCTTACCATTCTCTATTTTGAAGAGTTTCTTGAAATGAAGCCACACTACCGAGGTAGAGGGATATGACCGCTTGCTGTTATTCTCTTCCCCGTCCACTGCTTGATCATCGCAGGGCTCGAGGACGATGGGAGCTTGAACGTTATGGTCGAATAGCTCTGCAGCGTCCTCACGTAGGTCATCCTCGTCATCATCTCTGGCCAACCCGCACAACCGCCTCTCTTGGTTGGAACCGACCTCAAGCGTCTCGTCGTCGGATCCAGCCATCGCCACTCGTCAATGCCTCGGTCCCTCAATAGCTTCAGATAAAACAGAGCAAGGGTTAGTAGAGATCAAGGGTTAGGGTTAGGGATTGAGCAAGGGTTAGGTCGATGACGACTTCCCTTCAAAGCCAGAGCACCAGAGTCATCGATGAGGTCGACGAGGCACGGATTCGGTGAGGTCGACGACGAGGGATGGATCCAGAGAGGAAACTGACGGATCCAGCGAGGTCGATGATGAATTCGACGAGGACAAAGCGAGATCAAGGGTTAGGGTTAGGGATTGAGCAAGGGTTAGGGTTAGGGATTGTGCCAATGCCGGCCAGCGGTGGCTCCAGAGGCCACCGGAGAGCGAGAAGAAGAGAGGAAGTCAGAGGCGAGAGAGGAGAGCGAGTTGCCGACGCGACAACGCCGACTCACTGAGAGAGGAGAGCAAATGAATTAGGGCGACAAAGCGAGATGCGGCTGGCCGACCTATATGGGTTTTATACCCCCTATTCCAATGGCTGGATCCAACGGTCCGATGGGAGCGAGGCCGGAGATCCGATGGATCCAGCGAGGAAACCGACGGATCTAGCGAGGTCGATGATGGATCCGATGAGGTCGACGACGGATCCGGCGAGGTCGACGACGGATCCGGCGAGGACGAAGCGAGATCAAGGGTTAGGGTTAGGGATTGAGCTAGGGTTAGGGTTAGGGATTGTGACAGTGCCGGCCAGCAGTGGCTCTAGAGGCCATTGGAGAGCGAGAAGAAGAGAGGAAGTCAGTGGCGAGAGAGGAGAGCGAGTCACCGATGCGGCTACGCTGACTCGCCGAGAGAGGAGAGCGAGACGAGAGAGGAGCGGGCGAGACGGCGCTGCGGGGGAGAGCCGAGAGCGAGGCGAGATAGTGAGAGCAAATGAATTAGGGCGACGGAGCGAGACGCGGCCGGCCGGGCAGGACGGGCGATTTTATACCCCCTATTCCAATGGCCGGATCCAACAGTCCGATGGGAGTGAGGCCGGAGATCCAACAGTGACGAGGCGTGCTGCTGTCGGGTCAGCCCATACAGCGTGCCATGCCCGGGCCGGCACTACGGGCCAGAATGGCGGCCCAGGCACGGCACTAAGGCAGGGCCGTACCAGGCACTGGCACGAAGGCCGTTGGGCCGGGCTGTTCCTGGGCAGTGCTATTTAGTGTCGTGCTTGGGCCAGCCCGTAGTATACCCACCACTGTGCAAGACAGAGAGGACTTTCTCCATGTCATTTCATTGTACTAGACACTGGTAAATCTTTTACTGGGACTTGTTCTCCATTGCATCCCACTGTAGCATATCCTATTGTAGCATAGAGGTATTTTTTCCCAACTGTAGCATAGAGGTACGGAGTATATAACTTTGTAAGCAACCTTATCTTGAGTTCAGAAAGGAGCTCGTCCTCGTCATAATCATTATGTTTTGAAAACTATGTAGCTGTTAATTGGAGTTGAGAAATTTTCAAGAAATCTGTTGCGAAAGAACATTTTGTTAGACTGGTTTTACCAACAACAAAATTTTGAAACATTTGTTAGACAACTTTGCCAAACCATCTATTTCTTTGGAGGGGCAAAATGATCGGAGCCTTTTTCTTCAAACAAAAGAAAAAAAATGCCCCTGACTTCATATAAAGAACTTTTTTCAATGTTTGCTAACAAACATATCTACTTTACCAAATCACAATTATGAGTTATAACAGGATGCACAAACTCAAGAAGTCAGCTTGCGTTATCAAGTTGTCCCAAGAAGATGCAGGTTTTTAATTAAAAAGGGAAATAAACAGATCTCGTCAGGCAATGCCAATTCCATTGTCGATTCTTGGAACCTATGTCCCCTTTACATGTAATAATGATTTAATATCCTAAACATGGAAATTGATGATAAACCACCTTTTTGCCTAAACCAAAAATATCAACATAAAACATGGAGGTTGGATTGCATTTTTTTTTGAACTTCTAAAGTAAAAAAAGAAAGTAAATATTTAGAGAAATTCGCTAGTCAACTCAATGTCCCGGTGAGCGAAAAAAATCCTTGCGGCCCTTGTTTGAAAGCCGAAGTCAAATTTTCCTTGTATACTAAGAGAAAATTACTTTCTTAGCCCTAAAAGAGTTGTGCTTTCTTTCTTGGTCCTTTTTGTTTTGACCTTTCCTATTTGGCCCGAATACAAAATTTCATTCCTTTCTTGGTCCTTCCGTCCAATCCGTTTGTCTCTACTGTGAACCAGCCCTTTGGAGCAACGCGAGAAGACCAAAATACCCTTACATGTTTGTGTTTCTGGTTGCGATGAAGCACAGCTGCTCATAGTCATGACTTCACGACTCGTATATGCGGACGTGCACGGGTCCGGCGGCAAAACCCTAGCCTCCACTTCCGGTGATGGAGAAGGGCGCCACCCACGAGCTCCCGCGGGCGGCCAGGCCGGCTCCAAATATACCTCGACGCCACAGCACGGCGCCTAGGTTGGTCGCGGCCGCCCGAGTTGCCCGCGCGGGCCTGGGCGCTGCCTCGGGGGTGGTCGGCGCTGCGAGCCAAGGCGTAGGCTCGGGGCTAGCCGCCGCCGCGAGCAACCGAGGAGACATAGGCCTGGCGACTGACGCGAGCCAGGGAGGCCCCATGATGGCCGGCGCGAGCCAGGGCACCCCCAAGGGCCTAGCGGCTAGCGCGACCCAGGAGTCCAGCACGGGGATGACGACATTGTAGCCCAGACGTCCCAAGCGGCTAATGGACAGGCTTCACACGTGACCAACATAGACGACGATGACAATGAATTGCTTCGAGGGTGAGTCTAGCATGGATGTGATTTGTCAGATTCCTTGTGTTAACAGATTCGATTCTAGTTTCAAGTTGGAAATCAAATTGTTGGGCAACGATAAGAGATGTAGAAAGGATGTCAAATGTGTTTAGCTTTGAGATGGTTGTGGATTTAGATAGAACAAATTACAAGGATTTGGTAGAATCAGTTGTAGAGAACTATCCTCCAGGTTATATCGAAGTAGCTCATATTTAATACTATGATGAAGCTTTAAAAACCTTCCTTGAAATAAAATCTGACCAAGAGTTAATGTCTATGTTTGGTAAGCACTGCAAGAGCAAGGTTATCATCATGTTCATTGTATAGCGAGGTCCTTCTAGTCTATATGAGCCAATAGCCAACCCAAAAACAACATAGAGCCTGATGAGGACGATCACCTTAGAAACCCTGCAACCACAGAATGAACATAGAATGAACATGTAGGTGTAGATGAAGAGGCAATGTACTTAGAGAATGTACCAAAGAATGCAATACATGTTGTTAAATCCAATGCATCTATTGTTTTGTAGGGGACCACCAAAGAAGAGGGCCAAATCTGCCCAAAGTTCTATTGTTCCTTTGGAGGAAGATGCATCGACGGCATCCATGTCTTTTCCACCAAGGTTTGCAATTTATTACTTCCTCTATTTGTTATTTCAAACTTGTCATAAATTTTAAATATGGGCTTTGTCCCTCTAGTCAAAACTTGAAAACAGCAACTAATAAAAATAGAACTAGCAATGATTGTACTCCGGAAGCATCTAGAAGGTAATTGACACTAGTGCTAAAATTTTGTGTTACAATTAATGGCAACTTGGTTAGGTGACTAAATAGATGCTCTCTATCATCACAGCCAAAGCTTGGTGATTTCAAGTAAGACTAAGGGAAACCATAATAAATCTAACTCTAGACCTATCCAGAAGATATTTTTTCCTAATTCTAAAGTTTTTTCTGTTTGACTATTTTATATTGAACTAACACCATTTGTTGCTAAAATTGAATGTTTATAGGTCAAGCAGTGGCTCAAATTAGCTTGAAGCGCTTTCCATCGAGTATCCCTCACACATAGAACAACCCATGAAGGCTAAGGGTAAAAAGAAGTTGAAATCCACAAAGAAGAAGCAAGGGCTAGGTACAAAGGATGCTAACACTTTAAATGTGCCACTTGATGATGATCCCTCCATGAGTACTATAAGCAAAAAAAAAACAATCACCTATCCCCGCAATGAGTACAAGAAGAAGCAAGAAGGCTTAGCCTTTGTTTTTTTATATGCATGTTCTCTCATATGCGATGCCATGTACTGCATGTTGACTTGGCTTGGTTAATGTGAGCCAATGTATGTGAACTTAGACATCTGGTGTACCTATGTGTGCACCTTGTTCATGTATGACCTCAACCTGCTTAATGTTCCATCTATTGATTTATCATCATTGTGTATGTGTGCACTTGGATTGCAATTGTGGATTTTATATGCATTTTAAATTGTCGATGTGATGTATGTCATGTGCAAATATAGAAAAAAATAATGATTCCATGCTTAAAAATATATTTTATCTTATTTTGGAAAATTATTGATACTAGGCAGCCTAAAAGACCTGTATGGCGACTGTTGTACGTTGTCTTTGGCGTTAGGGGTAAAAGGGTAATTTTGCATATAAGTTAACACTGTTTGAGCCTCGAACTAACGGAAGGGCCAAAAAAGGAATCGAATTTAGTTTTGAGGCCAAATAGGAAAGTTCAAAAAAAAGGGCCAAGAAAAGAAAACACAACTTTTTTTAGGACCAATGAAGTAATTTTCTCTTATACCAAATCTCGTCTAAGTGATGTCTTTAATATCTATCTCTTGTAAAAGCATTCACCCTAATCAGGTCGACTTTGCCCACATCTTCCATCACGCTCATCAATTAGGGTCTTCTCATCATGTCATAATAACATGTCACAGGGAAGAAGAAAAGGGTCGTCGCAGCCATTGTTGCGGCCCGTGACGCGGCTGCTGTTCTATGTCCCTTCTCTTCTTGCTCATGGTCGGTGAGCTCTTCCCTTCTTCCCCTTGGTCAATGTATGGCGGTCGTCGCCCTTCTCTTCTTCCATGAGGCTGGCGGCCCTTCTCCTTTTCCTCACGATCGGCAGATTCCAAAAGGCAATTTAATAGTTATCTAAACAACAAAATTTAAATCATGGCCAATTTCAATACTAGGACTGATTTAGTATTGAACCTAATGCAACTTTATGTCCCTGAATATCTACATACAAATAAACCCTAAGAAAATTGTTCCTAAAATTCATTTATTTTTAAGGGTTTGTCCCTATAAAATTTTGCATGTTGTATTGGAGTGACGCCACGTGTCATTATCATACCACCTCCGAGTACCATGGTCATGGCCATGCATGGAGATTACCTTTGGGCCTCTTTCCATTTTGGTCAAAGGCAACAAGCTCAAGGTGCTCTTCTCTACGATCGAAATTTCTACTCTCTGTCCTCAAATAAATCAACTTCTAGAATCTGTGCGAATCAAATTATCTTAAATTTGACTAACTTTATAGAAAAGAATAACAACGTCTATAACGTAAAATGAGTACATTATAAAAATATATTATATGTTATATCTAACCATACTACTTTAATGTCATAAATTTTGTTGTGATTTTGTAGATCAAACTTTAAAAGTTTGACTTAAAATAACTTGTCGAGTAACCGAGAAGAGGAAGGACCCTATGAATCCCCGCCTTGACGACGGCGGTAGTTGTGGTCCGGGTCCCACCAATCAATCGAACAAACACCGCATGTTTCCCACGTGACCGCCACTCGGTTCACCAAGCCAAGCGGGCAGTCGGGCACGGACCAAACCGGCGAGGAAAGGATGGGAATTGGGGGAGGGGGAACGACAGAGAACACACCAGAAGTCCAGAACCGAGGATCCCAACCGCCGAGGCCGAACGAGCGAGCCAGACCGATACCATGCGGCTGCCGCACGCGGCCGACCTCCGCGGCTGCCGCCGTCGCGCACCTCTCCTCCTGCAGGGCCTCCCGCTCCTCCCCGTGCGCGCCCCCGCCCCGGCCACCTCCCCGGCTACGCGCCTCGTTGCCGCCCTCCTCGCCCTCGCAAACGGGGGCAGTCGCCTTCGCCTCTGCCGCCGCCGCAGCAGCAGCCTGCGAGCATGTGGCGGAGAAGCCCGCTATATGCACGGCCGACGAGCTGCACTACGCGCCCGTGCCGGGCACCGAGTGGCGGCTCGCGCTCTGGCGGTACCGTCCGCCGCCTGAGGTGATGAGTCGATAGAGATAGCTGCTTCTGTGCGAGTGTGATTGGTGGTGCTTCGTTGGGTTTTTCTGGTTGCTGGTTGTGCTGGTTTGGTTTGCACAGGCGCCGAAGAGGAACCACCCGCTGATGCTGCTGTCTGGAGTGGCCACGAACGCCATTGGGTTCGACCTGTCCCCTGGGGTGAGTGAGCTTGTCCATAATGGAGCTATTGGTATGGTGTGTGGATAAACTACCGTGCAAAGAGTGCATGCTTGTTTTCTGTGAACAAAATTTTTCATGAATTAGGAGTCGCTATGAATCAAGACATTGCTCATAGAGAAACTGGCTTTGTTTAATGCTTCCAAATGCAGACTCTGCTGGTGTTTCCAAAAAATAGTAGGGAAAATCAAATAAGGAACAGGTGGAACTTCTTAGTTCTGAATTCAGAAGTAGCTTAGTTCTGAGCAAACAAAATGCTGATGAAAATACATTGATAGCACGTGCTGGGGCATAGAGCAGATCAATCAACAAGATAGCGACACAACTTCAAAATGACAAAAGTTCATATGTACTCCTTCCGTTCCAAATTATAGTTCACTTTGGCTTTGTCCTATGTTAAACTTCTCTAATTTTGACAAAGTTACTAGAAAATATATCAACTTCTACAAGGTCAAGTAGATGCTCTATCAGAACATATATTTCATGAAGAGTCTAATAAAACTAATTTGTGGTTGTATATGTTGGTATTTTTTTCTCTCTATAAACTCTGTCAAAATTAAAGAAGTTTGACTTAGGCCAAAACAAAAGTGAATTATAATTTGGAACGGAGGGGTAGCTAGTATGGAATGTAGTGAGAATAAGAAATATGCAGCACACTGAACTTTACCAGGAAACAATGAGCATTTTCTTGTGTACCCAGTGCAGAGAGCTCCCGCTCTGTGCGGGGTCTGGGGAAGGGTGTTAGTGGCAAGCCTTACCCTTGCCTGTGCAATGCGAGGAGACCGCGACTCGAACCCAGGACCTTCCGGTCACAGGCGGTAAGACTCTACCGCTTGCACCAGGCCCGCCCTTCGAGCATTTTCTTGTGTAACTGATAGTAATTATTGTCTTTGGATGCTATTGGCAAAACTTTTCCCTTGTGAAGTATCAACTTGCCAGCTATATAGCAATGATGAACATCAACCTTGTACGACAACATGCTAGTTAGTTTTCTTTTGTGTACTATCATAATGTCCTAGTGGCTGCCCATGTATGTTGTTATTGCTCTTCTACTTCTACAACAGGAAATGAATTATTTATAATAATCTTAGTTTTTCTACTATAAAACAACAATGGTATTCTTTTTATGATTTTCTTTGTTCAGGCTTTGTGTGCTCTCTGGTTACGTGTTACACTCAATAACAAAAAAATATGAATTACTCCCTCCATTCCAAATTATAGGTTGTTTTGGCTTTTCTAGACGTAGCATATTATCAAGCTATGCACCTAGAGAACCAAAACAACCTATAATTTGGGATAGAGGGAGTAACTGTTTTCTTTGTATTGTTGTAATTGTTCTTGGTTATAGTTTTTTCCCGTAATGGCTTCCCTTTGACCCCTGATTTTAATCGATACATATGAAATGCTGTCAGGCTTCATTTGCTCGTCATATGTCCATGCAAGGATTTGATACATGGATTGTTGAAGTGCGTGGTGCAGGCCTGAGCATGCGTGGATCAGAACTAGCTGCAGCTAACACCGAGTCTGACATCACCCCTGATCCTAGTTTGGATGAAAGTTCTACAGCAAAAGCAAGTGTTGTTGTTCCTGCTGAGAATATGTCCACTTCTCAACCTCTAATTTCTGAAGTTCCGGTAATAGCAGATAAGAACATGGTAGGAACAAGTATATCAGAAGAACCACAGCTGGTGACAAAGTTGTCAAATGCTTTGGCACAATTGGGTGAAACATTCTCAGGTTATGTAAAAGATAGCCGGCTGAAAAACATAGCTGACAGTTTTTTTGATCGAGTGTCAGAACTTGCTCCCGATGCCTCCTTAGCTAGCCTTGAGGAGGTTTCAGAAAGGATTTTAGGTTTGTTGGAATTGCCACAGACATCAGTGATATCTGATCAAATTAGCAATTTAAGTCAGCGCCTTGTGAAGATTCTGGGGGAGGGCCAACAAAGTGTTTCCCCTAAGCTGTTTGGCTGGCAAGAACGCCTCTCCTGCAACCATAGAAGACCTACAGAAACAATTGGAGCTTATTATAAGCTATGATTGGGACTTTGACCATTATCTGGAGGAGGATGTACCTGCTGCGGTTTGTAGACATTCTTCATGTATACTAGTCAGATGGTACCTTGGAAACCCCTTTGAGAAGCGTGCAATATTTTTTGTTTGTTGAGATGCATTACATAAGAAAACAGAGTGTACCGAAGGATGGGAAATTGCTTGCTATTGGTCATTCCATGGGAGGAATCTTATTGTATGCGATGGTTTCAAAGTGTGGTATGTTTTGTTGACATGTCTCCTTTTCTCCTCTTACATATCTAGCAGTGCTGGCAAAGTTTTTCATTTAATTGAAAAGAAGGTATGTCGTCAACTAGTAAGGCTGTAGTGTAACAAATCAAACATTACGTTATCATTGGTAGCTGTGGATATTATCACAAGCACATAAATGACTACAGATTTTATTCATCTTGATACCGAGATCTGGAACCTCTAAAAACTTTCCCTGGTGTCATCATGTTTGACCATTGTGTAATGCATACAAATATTAAGTACAAAGCCAAAGTCGTTGCGATTATCCTGCCTGGCATGCTATTTTCACTCCTAGGATAACAATGGTTCTACTGCAATTATCTCTACCACGTGACAGCCTGATCTATCAAAATGGCTTCTGCACAACCCCACAGCCCATCGCGAATGCAACAAAAGCAGTAAAGCACCATTCCTGCTAAATCTTTGTCCAATTTTTTTTCTCCTGATGCTGTTTCCTTGTAATATTAATATCATGTTACTGGAGTTATTAAAATGATGAATTATCATCATCAAGGGATTAGCAATGTTAATTCTTTAATATTGACTCTCAAAAATCTTAGAATATCCTCTCCCTGTCCCTCATAGTGTACAGAACTTGCTCCTTCCTAGATTAATACCATATGTAAAATGAGCATTGGTTTTGTAATTTCCTCCTTCAAAACCATAGCAGAGAACTATTTGTTGGTAGGTTTGGTAATTTCCTTCTCCGAAACCATAGCAGAGAACTATTTGGTGGTACATCTTTGAAAGTGGCTGAGGCATTACTGATAGCTTACTGGATGTTTGCATACTGCCTCTTAAATTCGTCGGGAATCATCCTTGTTTAAATAGCTTCTGCTTGAATTCTCATGGGCTTTTAATTCCTGTCTCTATGTTATTTTCAATACAAATTACCTAGCATAAGAATACCATTTGAATCAAAAGACCATGTCATCACTCTCTGATCTAGAGCCAGTAGTTACCTTGAGCGCAATATGTGTCAATTTAAATAGTAATCTATCATATTCACATATGAAATGTAACTAGCTCTGTGCAGAGACCAAATGACATCTCTTATCATTGATAGCACTCCATCAGTTATGTTTTCTTTTTTCGTGGTTCCATCTCCATTGCTTTTTACATCAGATGTCAGTGCGATTGGTAGCTCTTCTCTTTTTTATATTTGTTCTGCTCAGTTTGCTTGTACATCAGATTGTTTAAAATTTTGTTACCAATATATGGAACTAATTCATCTGGTTCTGCTTCATAAGGATCCGAAGGGGCTGAGCCAGAGCTGGCAGCAACTGTTACTTTGGCTTCATCAGTTGACTACACAACATCCAATTCCTCACTCAAGTTGTTATTGCCGTTTGTAAGTTAACCACCATCAAACATCTTTGGAAATCTCTCTCCTCCCCCCAACCCCCCCCCCCCCCCCCCCCCCCCCCCCCCCACACACACACACACACTGTAACAACCCAAAAATCCACACACCAAAAATCACAACTACAAAAAATTTGTTGTAACCCCATGTAATGTTGAGTGACATCTGTAGGAGCCAACCCTAGGTGTTACATTAGAAGTAACCGACAATTTCATGAGCATGGCATGTCATTTGTTATCATGTTTATTTAAATACTGACAAATGAAACATAGCATACATTGTTAACTCAAATGGTGATTTGGATTTCCATTTGTTTTATGTAATGCCTAACAACTCCTTTAAAGAAATAAACCATAAAGTAATTATTACTCAAACCAAAGAATAAATGTATAAAGAGAAAACTATTTCCATTTTGTATAACAAAACTACACTTATTTTTGTTATACAAAATAGCTAAATAAATTCCTAATATATATATATATATATATATAAATGTTGTGGGCCTCATATCTAAAACTCCAATGAATAAGGTACACCAATTTTGAATTCAAATTTCAAACCAAATTTGAATTCAAACAAAAGAAAAAAAACAGAAAAAGGAAAAGAAGGGAAGAAGGCCCACAACTGGCTTGGCTGCTCGGCCCGCTAGCGCGCAGCAGCCAGCCAGCCCAGCTTGCGCGCGCAGCAGCAGGCCGGCCCAACTCGCGCGGCCAGCCCAGCAAGTAGCCCAGCGCGCTGCTCACGCCCGCGCGCCTCCGCGCTTCCCTTGTTGCCGATGCCACTTGACCCCACGTGTCAGCCGCACCCCCGCCACAGTGTCGTCTTCCTCCCCACGCCGGCACCGCCTCCGACCGTGACTCGACCAAAATGACAGGCGCGGGCCCGGGGTCACGCGAATCGCCTGGCCCTGTCCCCTTGGCGCCGCGCCCACGCAACCTCCGCGCCAACCACCCACGCCCATGATGCCGTTCGATGCCAACGGCGCATCACCAGCCGTCCGCCCCGTCCGCCATAGATGGAGCTCGGGCACCGGGGGCTATAAAGCCACGCCCAGAGCCCTAGGGATCCCTCAGCCACCGCCGCCACTTGGTGGCCCAGCAGCCCGCACCGCACCGAGAGTAGAGGGCCGAGGAGTTCGGGAGAGGAGGATCGGAGCCACCCGCGTGCTGCCGAAGTCGTCGGAGCCGAAGACGACGCCGTCGTCCTCATCACTGCCGCGGGTCGCCACTGCACTGCTTCCGTCTACACGGCCACGACCCGCCACTGCACCGCCATCCTTTCGCCTTCGACACCGACGGTGAGTCCCTCGCTGCTGAGACTCCTTCTAGCCCCTAGACGCCATAGCAGAGCATGCGCACGCCGCGCTCCCGACGCCGCCGTCATGGCGCGGCCACCACTTGCGCACCCGGCCGCCTCACTGGACTAGGACGCAGCCGTAGCACCACCAGGACGCCCGGAGGGTAGCCGCGTAGACCGAGACCCCATTAGCCGGCCACAGCGCCCTGGCCACGAGCACCGGACCTCGGGCGGAGCTCCGCCGTGCACCATCACCGCGCGCGGACTCCGCCACGTCTTTTGGTCATCGTCGTCACTTGTTCTGGTCGCCCGCTAGCAGTCTGAACGGGAACGGGGCACCAGGACCCATGGAACAGCCCCTAGCTGCCCCGTCGGCGAGCACCGCCACGACCAAGCCGCCAACCGCCGTGGCCAACGCCCTAGAAAGCCCCGGTCACCACCTAGACCCCACCATCGTGTTCACCATGGCCTGGGGAAGCTTTTCCCCACCTTAATTGGACGCCAGCGCCGCCGTAGGATCACGCCGGTGAGCACACCACTGGCGGGAGCACGCCGGGGATGGAAGTAGAGGGCTCCCCTCGCTGGCCGCACGCGCCTGCACTCGGTGCACGTAGGCTAAGCCAAAAGGGAAGGAGGGTGGACTCGGTCCACCGAAGACCAGCCAGCGGTCCATGGACCATGAACATGAGTCCACCGTGGACCACGCAGTGTGGGCTGAGCTATGAACGAAGCCCAGTGGGGGCCCATGGCTACGACGTGGCAGCGCCACAGCATGCCACGTGTCCGGGCCGGCCCGGCCCAAATCCAGCCCTGTCCAGGCCCACCAAAGCCCAGTCGAGGCCCAACCTGGTTGACCGTTGATCGGTCAACATTGACGGTTGACCTGGCCCCACATGTCAGCGACACAGGGACTCTAGAGCCACTCGTCAGTGAGTGACGTCATGCTGACGTCATGACAACGTCACGCGGGTCCCACCTGTCAGTAACAACAGCCGAGGTGACGCCATGCTGACATCACGATGACGTCAGCTGCTGACGTCAGTAGCCCTGGCCCCACACGTCAGTGACCCTGACCCGTTGACTCGCCCGTTGACTTGATGTTGACTTTGACCGGACCCACAGGTCAGTGACCCAAGAGCCTCTGGCCCCACCTGTCGGAACCGATGACATTGATGACATCATGCTGACGTCAAGATGATGTCAGCAGGACCCCACTTGTCAGCTCAGAGCCGAGCCGATGACGTCATGTTGACGTCAGCATGCCACGTGGACCAGTCACAGCGTGACACGTGTCAGCCCAGGATTAATTCGGCCTTTTCTATTTTCAGAGATGAATTAAACTTCAGAAATTCATAACTAATTCATACGACCTTAGAAAAATACGAAACCAGGACCAAAAATCATCTAAAATCGAGCTTTACGCAATGAACCCCTGTTTGAGTGTATTTGGCTCCTTTGAATTTTCATTGCTTCTTTGTGCTATTCTATAAACGTCGCTAATGCGACTATAATGCGATCGTTGCAGACTCGGAGGAGAACCAGACGGACGAGGATCGTGAGTACCGTGAGGAGAACGGAGATGACTACACTGAAGGCGCCACATCCCACCCAACCTCGTAGCACCTATTATGCATGGCTAATATAGAACTGTTATGGCTTTACTTACTGTTATAATCATACAACGATAGGACTTGCATGGTAGTATGCTTACTTGATGGCCTTTACCTTGACGCAACCTTACCCCTGCATACCCTGCTATTAGGCTAGACACACGCTTACTGCTATATTTCATTGCTTACACTTCTACTACGCTTATACTACATTAATGCGTGGTGGAAACTAGTGTTATCTGGACTATGGGAAGAGTGCTGCATGTGTGACTTGGGTGTGTGGAGGGTGAGGGTTGTGTCGACCAAGTTGGAGTATACGACGAGCCTGGGGCAAGTCTTGCCATGGGGTGCTACCTGGGCACCCCTGGAATGGATACCTGTGGTGGGTAAATGGTATATGAGGTGGTCCTGGGTGTGAACCTGTGATGGGAGGAGCCCGGGATGGAGGTGCTGTGGTGGCACGGTAAATGGGAACCCTGATGAAGACATTCTGGCTTGGTCATCCCTAAGGACTTACTAGTACTCAGATTCACCAGGAAGCCTTACGTACCACTCGCCCTATATGGTGCGGGACGGCCGGACTACTTAGTAGGATATTGCCACTACTGCTAGGTTGATAGCAGACAGTGTAAGGAGGTACGGGGTGCGGAGGATTTTCCCCAAACCCTTCCGAGACTTCATGGAGACCTTGTGGACCCAGCTCATGACTCACAGTTTCATCAACCCAGACTAGACTTGGGGTGTACCAGGGCTGAATGGTAGAGTGGCAGTATCCTAGGCTAGCAAGCGGCCGGAATCAGCCCAGTTGACGATGGTCAGCGAAGAAGGCAGATCTTGTGGTTATGTAAAAACCTCTGCAGAGTGTATGGTTGATCGATCGATACATGAGCCAACTTGTCGGCTATGGACCTTTTCTGGGTTTCGCTTAAACTAGATAATGAGATGAGTCCTTCTCTTCTTCCCCCGTGAGAGAGTGTCGGTCGTAGCTAGGGGCTACGAGCCTTGAGACAGTGTCGAGAGGGAGTTGGCCTGTCAACTGAGCGATGGTATGGTGATGGTGTAGAGATGGTGGTATATTGATCCCAGGATCGAAACCTGGCTCTGAAAAGGGAATAGGGTGGAATGTGTGTGGGAATGGTGTTAGAACTTGACCAACTATTATTATATACTTGATATGCTAAAACATAGGAAACCCCAGCCTTATAGGTTCCTTTTGATTATATCCAACTTGCATCCAATTTCCACAAAGCGATGCTCATAGGGTGGGAGTGGCCAGTACAAATCGTACTGATAAATTTTGGCACACAGGTTCTGCTGAGGAGTATAGCTTCGAGGAGTTTGATGGTTGAGGGGTTCGTGCCTACGCTCGAGTTTGGCGATCTTATCTTCAAGCTGTTCTGAATGAATGCTACTTTTGATTCCGCCAATACGGCGATGTAATAATTTATGTAATTCCGCACTTTATGTACTCTGATATTATCGTTGTATGGATGTGGTATTCGACTGGAATTTGGGTAATATGATATACAACGGTCATAATACACTTCGACTCTGTGAATTTCCCTTCGTGGAAATCAGGTCGCTTCAGTTGGTATCAGAGTCATACTTGACCATAGGATGAAACCCTCAGAAATGGACGATAGAATAGGACGTAAACAGCCCTTCTTTCGGTTATATATCGACCCTGCATTTACTTTTATGCAAGGCTTATCTATTATTGACCTGCTAACACCTGTTCCTTAAAACATGTAGATGGCAACGAACGTCGACTGGCCGCCTCTAGGACCGCTACCTCTAGACCACGCCAAGCTTACCTTCGACCTACGTGAGCTCGGGGGTTTTGCACAGACCCTCTACCGAGTTCTCGTCACGTTAGGAGTCCCCGACGAGCTTGTCAAGGTCACCTGCACCGGGAAGCTAGCTCAGGAAGGAGGAATCGAAGGACCAATTGTCACCTCAGTCGCGTTCCCAGCTAGCACTACCTTACCTTCTGTTCCAGCTTTCACCGAGATGGCTATAGAGGGCACAGTCGAGGAAGGACTGCAAGCTATCTCACACAAGGCACTTCGCAGAGTGATGAGGGACCACTACGAGCACCTGAAGACGATAGAGTTCCGTCTACTTCCCCAGGCCCTCGACCTCAGCCTTACCCCTAGTGAGCAGAGTTTCGCAGCCGGCAGAGTTATCCTTGCCGAGGAGGATAGATGCCTTCGTGTCTCGGCTATCCACCTACTAGAGCAGGACAGGTACGTGACCCAGCTGAAGCAGAGGAGACGTCAGGACCAGGCCCTTCTGTGGGAGTACCAGGAGCGAGACTCGTAGGGAGCATAGGAGCGAGCTAGTCTACTTGAGACAGTTGCCAAGCTGTAGGACGAGTTCAACCGTCGTGAAGAAGTCCATAGAACCAAGGTCGTAGACTTACAAGACAAAGCCACCGACCTAGGCAACATGAACTGCTACCTCGACAGCAAGGTCTTGGAGTTGTAGAGAGAGTTGGACGACAAGAAGGCCGAGTTCAACCGCAGAGGAGAAAGAGAAAGGTCCAAGGGGATTAATATGCTGAAAATCCAATCTCGGAACAAGACCATGACTCAGGATCTAGAGGAGTTCAGGAAGAAGGTCATTTGCAACCAGGGTCACCTGATCGAGGTACTCAGGCAGAATGAGTACCTACAGGACAAGTGTGAGAGGACTTGGCAGGCCTGGCAGAAGTTTGACAGGAAGCGCCTCAGGGAGATGAAGAGTATGTGGGATCAGCTACCCAAGGAGATTCGTAGCAAGACGAAGCCTAGGATAGAGGAGTTTGAGTTAGCCCCGACTCGCCTCAACCTAGACACCTGCCCTACCCTACCTGGAGCTAAGCCTACTGAGGAGCTCACCGAGGCCTTGAAGTACGTGTCCCGACTTCACAAGTCTGACGGGGAGATCGAGATCGAGAACAGTCGTATCCCAGCTGCGGTGTACGAGTTAGAGTAGATGACCCTGCATGGTCATGAGTCATGTCAGTGGCTTCCATAAGTTGTACCCCATGATGTACCCCTTATGAGATGTAATATGAGACACTATGCGTAGTACGATTCTCGTAAGTCTTCAAGTGTAGCTACTGGAGATGATGCTATGTAATAAAACCTATGTAATAAATGTTTTGGATATTATTGCATCTTATGGATCTTATTGCTTCTTTGTAATGAGTGTTGGATAGTATAAATGTTTTTCTTTAAATCGTCAAAATCATGTAATCATACTGAATTATAAGCGCTTATGGCACAAACGCTAAAATTCCTATGATCCGTGTTGTAGATGCCGAACCACCGATCTAATCGCCTAATGAACCGTGGACGTGCGCCCACCCCTGAACCAGTTGAACCAAATAGGGGGCGGGGTGGCAACAACCGTGGCCGTGGCCGTGGACGTGGAGGGATACCCTTCAACCTGGAGAATACCCCGCTGCCTGAGGAGAACCTTCCGCCACCACCACCACCGAACCTGGCAGAAGTGATGGCACAACAGACTCAACTTCTTGCAGCTCTTGTTAACGGAGCAAACCGTCGCCAGGGAGGTCAGCAGAATGACTTCCAAAGGAAGCTGGAAGGATTTCTGAAGCTAAGGCCACCTACCTATGATGGCACCGACCCTGACCCACTTGTAGCCGATGACTGGCTCAAGGAGATGGAGAAGAAGCTTGACCTCACTACTTTCACCGACGATGAGTGTGTTGGAGCTGCCACACACCAGCTCACAGGTGCAGCACGCGCCTGGTGGGACAATTTCAGTGATTCCCATGAGGACCCTGCCAACATCTCATGGGATAAGTTCGCCGAAGCATTCACTGAGTATCACATTCCCAAGGGTATCATGGAGGCCAAAGCTGAGGAGTTCCGCAACATCAAGATGGGAAAGGACAGGGTGACTGAGTACACTACTCGTTTCACCAATCTTCTTCGCTATGCACCTTCCTATGTTGTGAACTCTGAGAAGGAAAAGCTGTACTATTACCACAAGGGACTTAACCCGCACATCAAGCTAAAGTTTGGCGGTATTGAGAGTAACATGTTGTGTGCTCTGGTGGATCGCTGCATCCAGATTGAGAAGGACCATGCTGAAGCTAGAGAAGAGTACAGGGAGAGGAAGCGTAAGCCTGAGGAGTCCCTCCGTGGCCGTGATCGCAAGAGGTTCCACAGAGACGCACCATCCAGGGAACGCTCTCGCCACAACAGGGATGACAACCCTAGATCGAGTAGGGGTAGTGGGGGCTACATCGCCAAATACTCTCGCCCTACTCAGGATCGTTACACCCGGGACCATTATGCTCAAGACCGCAACACTCAGGACTGTTTCAACCGTTCTCGCTCTGTGAATGAACACCCAGCACAGAACCGCCCTACACCAAGCACTAGAAACTGGAAGGCACCCGCACCAACCCCTACAGGCGGTACGCCTTTCACCTGCTTCGCTTGTGGCCAGCCGGGTCACAAAGCCGCTGAGTGCCCTCAGAACTCAGCCGCTCAGAAGTCTCAGTTCAAGGGATCTGCTACTCGTGGACGTCTCAACCATCTAGACGTCGAGGAAGCACAGGCTGCCCCGGACGTTGTGTACGGTATGTTTTTAGTTAATGGCAATACTGCATCAGTTCTATTTGACTCTAGAGCAACTTGTTCTTACATATCATCCAAATTTGCACGAGAGCATGACCTGCCTGTAACCCCACATGTAAAGCCTATCATCACCAGTTCACCTTTAGGAGACCTAAAGTGCACACACATCTGTAAGGGAGTGAGTCTTGCCATTGAGGGTCTTACCTTTAAAGCCGACCTAACCCTGTTACCTTCCACAAACCTAGATGTCATCTTAGGCATGGATTGGCTAACCATTCATCGAGGTATCATATCATGTTCACTTAGATACATCCAAGTGACCCACCCAATATGCCAAGTTATTAGATGTGAACCCCAGTCCAGAAAGTCCACCTCTATCCTATGTGCCCTTAAAGCGAGTTTAGAATCACAAAAAGAGGAGAAGACAGTTCATGATGTGCCTGTGGTCAGAGACTACCTCGATGTATTCCCTGAAGAATTACCGGGTATGCCACCAGACCGTGATGTAGAGTTCATCATTGATCTTTTGCCAGTAACAGGACCCATTGCTAAGAGACCCTATCGCATGTCAGTTGATGAACTGGCCGAGCTCAAGAAACAGCTTGATGAGCTCATCTCAAAGAGATATATCAAACCCAGTGCTTTACCCTGGGGATCCCCTGTTCTGTTTGTTAAGAAGGATGGCTCAATGAGAATGTGCATTGATTACCGGAATTTGAACGCAGTCACCATCAAGAACAAGTACCCTCTGCCAAGAATCGATGATCTGCTTGATTAGCTTCGAGGTGCTAAGTATTTCTCTAAGATTGATCTCAGATCTGGCTATCATCAGATAAAGATTCGAGAGAGTGACATCCCGAAGACAGCTTTTGTGACTAGGTATGGGCAGTTTGAGTTCACTGTGGTGTCCTTTGGACTCACGAATGCTCCCGCATACTTCATGAACATGATGAATAAGGTTTTCATGAATGAACTGGATAAGTTCATGGTAGTATTCATTGATGACATCCTTGTCTATTCACCCACCGCTGAAGAACACGAACATCATCTGAGAACTGTGCTTGAGAAACTAGCCCAATATCAGCTCTATGCAAAGTTCAGTAAATGCGAATTCTGGCTACAGAAAGTTGCCTTCCTAGGACATGTACTATTAGCTGAAGGTGTCGCAGTTGACCCAGCCAAGATTGAAGCGGTGAAAGAGTGGGATCAACCCCGTAATGTGACAGAAATCAGAAGTTTCTTGGGATTGGCCGGATATTATCGCCGATTCATTGAGAACTTCTCCAAGATAGCCCGTCCAATGACCAACCTTCTAAAGAAGACTAAGGAGTTTGAATGGACGCCCGAGTGCGAGCAAAGCTTCCAGGAATTAAAATAGAAGCTTACCACCACTCCTGTGCTAGCATTGCCTGATATCAGTAAAGATTTCGTGGTCTATTGTGATGCATCCCGCTAAGAACTTGGTTGTGTATTGATGCAAGAGGGAAGAGTGATAGCATATGCGTCTCGACAGTTGAAAGAACACGAGAACCGTTACCCAACCCATGATCTTGAGTTAGCAGCAGTTGTGCATGCCTTAAAGATCTGGAGACACTACTTGATAGGCAACAAGTGTGATATCTACACCGATCATAAGAGCTTGAAGTACTTTTTCACTCAAGAAGATTTGAATATGAGGCAACGCCGATGGCTAGAGTTGATCAAGGACTATGACCTGAAAATTCACTATCATCCGGGAAAGACTAATGTAGTCGTAGATGCTCTTAGTCGCAAGAGTTACTGTCACACTTTGATCACTGAATCCGTACCACCTGAGCTCAAGGAAGAGATTGATGATTTCCAACTTGAGATACTATCGCATGACTTGTTGAATGAGCTCCACATATAGTATGATCTCACAGATCGCATCCGTCAAGCTCAGAAAAGTTGTGAAGAGATCGAATATCTCCGTGGTCTGATGAAACTAGGCTACAAGACCAACCACCGAGAAGATGAACAAGGAACCATTTGGTTCAAGGACAAAATCTGTGTCCCTTCCGATCCAGCACTACGAAAGGAGATTCTGTCTGAAGCCCATGATTTTAAGTACTGTATTCACCCTGGAAATTCAAAGATGTATCAAGACTTGAAGAAACACTTTTGGTGGAAAGGCATGAAGACAGACATTGCGGGACATGTGGCACAATGTGACACCTGTAATCGAGTCAAGGCTGAACATCAAAGGCCTGCAGGTTTGCTAAAGCCTCTGGACGTTCCCGAGTGGAAATGGGAGAGTATATCCATGGATTTCATAGTTGGATTGCCCCGATCACAGAAAGGCAATGATTCCATCTGGGTGATTGTTGATCGCGTGACTAAGATTGCTCACTTTGTACCAGTTAAGACCAAAACCAATGCCAAAAAATTGGCAAATCTATATGTTGAGCATATTCTCAGACTGCATGGAGCTCCCTCTAGAATTGTGTCTAATCGTGGTCCTTAGTTTGTGTCCCGATTCTAGGAAGCCCTACACAAGTCCATTGGAACCAAACTTGATTTCAGTACCGCTTACCACCCACAGACAGATGGACAAAATGAACGAGTAAATCAGATTTTAGAAGATATGCTTCGCTCTAGTGTACTGAATTATGGCTCTGATTGGGAGAAATGCCTACCCTATGCAGAGTTCTCTTACAACAACAGCTACCAAGCCAGTATCAAGATGTCGCCATTTAAAGCTCTGTATGGCAGACCTTGTAAGACACCTTTGATGTGGTCCCAACCAGGAGAAAGATCATTCTTTGACTCCGCTAAGATTCAAGATGCCGAAGAAGGAGTTGCTCAAGTGAAGGAGAACTTGAGGATTGCTCAAAGTCGATACAAGAGCTATGCTGACAAAAGAATAAGAGAACTTGAGTTCAATGTGGGAGACTTCGTCTATCTCAAAGTATCCCCGCTATGTGGAACTGTCAGATTCCATGTGAAAGGAAAACTTGCCCCTAGATTTGTTGGCCCATACAAGATTTGCAAGAGGATTGGAAAGCTCGCCTACAAACTTGAGCTACCTAAGGAATTGGCGGGTGTACATCCCGTATTCCATGTCTCTCAGCTACACAAGTGTTTGAGAGTGCCCGATGAAGTAGTTCCAACTGATACACTTGACATTCAAGACACTCTCAAGTATAAAGAACATCCTATCAGAATTCTGGGAAGAGATACCAAAGAGACCCGAAGCAAAACCATTCCTATGTGCAAGATCTAATGGAGCAATCACACTGAGAGAGAAGCAACATGGGAGAAAGAGTCTGACCTCCGGCTACGATATCCTTACCTCTTCGAAGAGTACGTTACGCTTTAATCTCGGGGACAAGATTCTGTTAAGGGGGTAGGACTGTAACAACCCAAAAATCCACACACCAAAAATCACAACTACAAAATTTTTGTTGTAACCCCATGTAATGTTGAGTGACATCTGTAGGAGTCAACCCTAGGTGTTGCATTAGAAGTAACCCAACTAGATAATTTCATGAGCATGGCATGTCATTTGTTATCATGTTTATTTAAATACTGACAAATGAAACATAGCATACATTGTTATCATGTTTATTTAAATACTGACAAATGAAACATAGCATACATAGCATACAACGATAGAATTTGCATGGTAGTATGCTTACTTGATGGCCTTTACCTTGACGCAACCTTACCCCTGCATACCCTGCTATTAGGCTAGACACAGCTTACTGCTATATTTCATTGCTTACACTTCTACTACGCTTATACTACATTAATGCGTGGTGGAAACTGGTGTTATCTGGACTATGGGGAGAGTGCTGCGTGTGTGACTTGGGTGTGTGGAGGATGAGAGTTGTGTCGATCAAGTTGGAGTATACGACGAGCCTGGGGCAAGTCTTGCCATGGGGTGCTACCTGGGCACCCCTGGAATAGATACTTGTGGTGGGTAAATGGTATATGAGGTGGTCCTGGGTGTGAACCTGTGATGGGAGGAGCCCGGGATGGAGGTGCTGTGGTGGCACGGTAAATGGGAACCCTGATGAAGACATTCTGGCTTGGTCATCCCTAAGGACTTACTAGTACTCAGATTCACCGGGAAGCCTTACGTACCACTCGCCCTATATGGTGCGGGATGGTCGGACTACTTGGTAAGATATTGCTACTACTGCTAGGTTGATAGCGGACAGTGTAAGGAGGTACGGGGTGCGGTGGATTTTCCCCACACCCTTCCGAGACTTCATGGAGACCTTGTGGACTCAGCTCATGACTCACAGTTTCAACCACCCTAGACTAGACTTAGGGTGTACCAGGGCTGAATGGTAGAGTGGCAGTATCCTAGGCTAGCAAGCGGCCGGAATCAACCCAGTTGACGACGGTCAGCGAAGAAGGCAGATCTTGTGGTTATGTAAAAACCTCTGCAGAGTGTATGGTTGATCGATCGATACATGAGCCGACTTGTCGGCTATGGACCTTTCCTGGGTTTCGCTTAAACTAGATAATGAGATGAGTCATCTTCTTCCCCCGTGAGAGAGTGTCGGTCGTAGCCAGGGGCTACGGGCCTTGAGACAGTGCCGAGAGGGAGTTGGCCTGTCAACTGAGCGATGGTATGGTGATGGTGTAGAGATGGTGGTATATTGATCCCAGGATCGAAACCTGGCTCTGAAAAGGGAATAGGGTGGAATGTGTGTGGGAATGGTGTTAGAACTTGACCAACTATTATTATATACTTGATATGCTAAAACATAGGAAACCCTAGCCTTATAGGTTCCTTTTGATTATATCCAACTTGCATCCAATTTCCACGAAGCGATGCTCATAGGGTGGGAGTGGCCAGTACAAATCGTACTGATAAATTTTGGCACACAGGTTCTGCTGAGGAGTATAGCTCCGACGAGTTTGACGGTTGAGGGATTCGTGCCTACGCTCAAGTTTGGCGATCTTATCTTCAAGTTGTTCTGAATGGATGCTACTTTTGATTCCGCCAATGCGGCGATGTAATAATTTATGTAATTCTGCACTTTATGTACTCTGATATTATCGTTGTATGGATGTGGTATTCGACTGGAATTTGGGTAATATGATCTACAACGGTCATAATACACTTCGACTCTGTGGATTTTCCTTCGCGGAAATCAGGTCGCTTCACACACAAGGCATACGGGTAACCTAATCTTCATTATATTCTCTATTAGGCAGATCCAGCTGAGATGTTGCGTGTTCCTGCTATCCCACCAGGAGCATTACTGTCTACTACCTATCCTATATCATCTCGTGCACCATATATTCTATCACTGCTTCGCTCTCAAATTTGAGCCAAGGAAATGATGGACCCTGAACTGCTTTCAAAGCTTATCTTGAATAACTTTTGTAAGTAAAGGCGTATCTTGCTGTTTGTTATTGAAACTGTCAAGTGCTTGTTTGTATTTAAGGTACTAGTCAGATGATATTTAACTGAAATATAGCCTTGAATTGTTTCGCATGAAGGTTTTCTGACTCATTTGTTATGTCCATGGAACAAATGAACATACAAGTGTCATAGCAGTATTACTAATATCATTTTTGCTAAGAACTTGCATACGTAATGGCGGTGAGACCTCCTGCCGGTTCAAGAGAAAAAAATCTGCATAGGCTAGCAATATAAGCCATGTGGCTCTTTTTAGTAATATCAGAGTATCATGCGAAAATGTTTTTTTTAGCATAATTTGGTAGGTGTTCTGCCGTTTCATTTCAGTTCGAAGCAAAGGTTCAAAGGTTACAAAACACTCACACTATACGGAGATCATGCGAAAATGTTAATTTTATTTTGTATGCATCTCCTATACAATTTGGTTTGTTGTAAGTAGTTCCCAGATATAGAGGTTAGGTGCTATTTTTATGTTTGTGCTTATGCTTTAGTTCTGAACTATTTATGAACATTTGAAGGAATATCTAATCTTGTGCTGTAATAGTAAATTTCACTGTTGTCTCCTAAAATGGTAATTTTCAAAACAGACACCTGGTTCAGTTATGCTGTTATGCTGACCTTTGTCATCTATGTTCTTAACAATTTCCTGTCACAACTTTGTGTGCGCGTGTGTGTGTGTGGTGGTTGGGGGGTGGGGGTCATGGCATACAGGCACAGTACCAGCAAAGGTTTTGTTACAGCTTACGACCGCATTCCGTGATGGCGGGCTGCGCAACAGGACTGGTACCTTTTTCTTCAAAGAGCATCTGAACAAAATCAAGGTCCCGGTGCTTGCCTTTGCTGGAGACGAGGATCTGATTTGTCCGCCAGAAGCTGTTTACGGTTTGGCAAAGCTCCATTTCTCCTTTGTTGTTTTGCAATAAGGAATCCTCCTTTTTATAGTACTAAAAACATTAAGTCCTTGTTTGGATGCACTATCCACCTTAATTCTTGTGTGTTGGAGTAGATTAGGGTGGAACTTAGTTTAATTTTCGCCCCAATCCACTTTAACACACATGGATTGAGGTAGATACATGTGCATTCAAACAAACCCTAAAGCGTGAGTGATAGTTTTCAACCAAAAGAATATGCAGCTTTGTTCTAGTGCCTGATCTAGTGCAATGATCATGGGCATTAGAATTCATTGCCTAATTGGGCTTAGCCTACAAGCTGACAACCTAGGACTAAGGCGCTACAGTGTTAGCTCATAGCACAGTTTCAGAAACCACAATGGGTGGTGGCTTTAGCCAAATGCATGGTCCTCATAGATTCTATCCTTACTTGATATTCTTTCTGAATCCCTTTAGAGAAACAACTCTTAATTTTTGTTTGTGTGTGCAGAAACTGTGAAGCTAATTCCTCAGCATTTGGTTACATACAAGGTTTTTGGAGAACCCGAAGGCCCTCACTATGCACATTATGACTTAGTTGGAGGGAGAAAGGTATGTCGACAAAAAGTGGTTAATCAGAGCTAGGAGTCCACCTTTGGTTTCTTGTACTCATCTTCACATTACGGTTATCTATACTATGCGCAGGCTGTCCATGAAGTATACCCTTGTATAATAGAGTTCCTCTCTCAACATGACGAAGTGTCTTCATGACTTTTTGCCATCGAAGTACATAGTAAATCGTCAGACTGGAACTAAAGGTGGGATTTTTTCTTTTTTTCCCATTTGCACACCGGATTTGGTTACCTTGGTTTCTGCCTTTAGATGGCTGTTTTAACTCACAGATTGTCATTCTTAGTCCCATAGGCCATAGCAGAAGCACTGGGGAGATGAACCTTGCTGGTTGTTGGCACCTCGGTGAAACCTTAAGAGCCGATGTATGTATGTAGCTGAATTCGAGGTTGCAAATGTAGTTTCAACTACTTTTGAAGGGCTTGTGTGAGTGGCGTGGTCATATGCACGTTTCAGCCGGTGGACAGTAAAAGGATTCAATGGAAGGACCCTCGGACTGTATCTCTCACCGGCAACAGTTGTAGATATACATGTGGTTTTTTCCACAACAAAAAGAGAGCACCAAAGATGGGGTCACCATCAGTCAGTGCACGTTGCACAGACCTCCATCACTCGAAATGCACACTACTCAGCCCAGCTGCCCAAACAGAGGCCGGGCTCGCAGCGTGCGGAGACCGCCGGGACGATGATGCTGCGGCCTCCTCGACCGAGCTCGCACGCGTGCCGTTGCTGCCCTGGCCGAGCTCCTCCGCACGCCGCAGCCGCCGAGACAGCACCGGCCGAGCTTTTGCGCGCGCCGCCGCTGCCGACCTTGCCTGCATGCCGCCTGCAGCTAGGTCCGACCTAGGGCAGGTATATTGCTATACGTCAGCGTGTCGTACGTCGTCTGATGCAGTGCTATGTAAGATTTTTGCTGATATGGAAGAAAGAGAGAGAGGAGAGAGAAAGAGGTTGTAGTTTCGTGAAACCACTATCTCATGAGCTAAAATTTAGGGCTATGAGGCAACTATTCTACCATTGGATGAATTGTTGTTGTCATGTAGCTCACAAATTTATTTTAATTCTATGCATAAATTAAGAAAATTATGTGTTACTACCAGACAACATAATAAACAACCATTGTACATATTGTCTATTAAGTCGTCGTAAAATTACGTAACACTAGACGAGACCAATGTACTTGTCCTAGGGCGCGCTGCTCCGGGCTGGTGCCGATTTAACTGTTTTAGTAGGGATGAAAACGAAAATGATAATCTCCGATTTTCGGAAATCATTTTCAAGTTTTTTTTTCTGATTTTTAGGCCTAAACGGAAACGGTAGTGGTAATGAAAAAACAAAAACAATAATGGTAAAAATAATCGGAAACGAAAGCGAAAACAAGTTTGCCCTCTTCCGATCATTTTTTAAGATTACCGTATTTAACCGGTAATTTATCATCGGTAATTACCGATACAACACATACTTTATAAATATTTTTTTTAGAAAAGAACTATTAGACAAGTATTTCATGCGTATAGGAACAATCAGACAACAATCACGTACTGCACCCGTCCCTAGATAGTAACCGAGCGCCCGCACCTCTCTACCACTCGAGGTTCTTTTTTCTAGCCTTTACCTTGTATATGATGTGTTGGCTGCTACCTGCGACACATACATATATTGTGTTTGCTTCTTATTAGTTACGTGTTTCTCAGATTTTTATTACTTATAAGCACTATTGCACTAATACATCCATCTATTGCTAATATGATGCTTGTTATTAACCCATCTACAGCTGCCTTGTATGAGAACTAACACATCCATCACAAACTATGTAGGATGAATTCTCAGAATATGGATGGGAAGATGTGGCCGGTGACGACGATGACAAGCCTGACATTCATCTTTAGGAAGCCTACAGCCTCCATTGCAGAAGGAACTCTAATGATTCATGTTTTGATCCGAGAGTCAACTTAGGGCCTGTTCGCTTGAACTTATCAGCCGGCTTATCAGCTAGAACTTGATCGTTTATTTGTGTCTTTGTCAAGAATTATCATATTGTTGCATGATTTGCCACTGTTTGAGACCTATGAATTGTGTGGTTTCAGCTTGTAATCTCGTCAATTGTGGCTTTATTTATTATTGTCATGTGAGATAGATCGAGTTATATGGATTTTCTCATGTTTTACGGTTTAGCGTGTTTATCGTTTTTAAGGATATCGTTCTCATGGATTTTGATCGTTATCGATGTATTTTCCGATCGACTACTATTGCTTTCGAAATTACCGGAATATTGGCGCCGTATTCGTTTCCGACAATATCATATCGATTTCCTTTTTAAGAAAAAACGTGAAAATGAAAATAATTTGGCCTCCTATTGATCGTTTCCGATTGTTTTCATCATGACATGATATCAGCACTCGCGGTGCAGGTGTGCAGCGACGTTTCTCAATGGAGTCGCTATAGAGAAACACAGGCTTATCGGCCCATCCCAGATGTAACGATCAGACTTATCGGCCCATTGAGGCTCATCCGGTCTAAAGTTCATCAGCCAACTATACTTTATACCATTTTAGTATACTTGTATAATTTAATGAATTAATGATCTTTTGTGAAGTTAAACTAAATTTTAGACATCACTTTAGACCACCTGTGTAGAACCTTCACAGCTAAGATTAAGACGATAGAATCCAAACCGAGCCTAGATACATTATGAAAGCAAAGGCTCGTCCTAACTGTTACTGCAAAACCTTTTCCTAATCACCCTAGGTAAAAGGGTATCAGAAATGACCAAAACATGGCATTTTCTTTCTGCAAGATGCAACGAATGGCTTGTGTTTACACAATTATATATATACAACGAATGGCTTGTGTTTACACAACGGGTTGTACAGGACAACAGAATTTGCTGATTCCACCCAGATATACCGACAGCGTGCCTGGAGTTTGGATTTCAATTCTTGCTAACGGCAGTCTTGCAAACTGGGCAAGTGTTCTTCTGAGAGAGCCACTGCTTGATGCAGTACACATGGTAGCTATGGCCACAGTCTAGCCTTCCCATCTCTTCATTTGCTTCAAATTCTTCCTGCAAAGTACAGTATAAATCAGACTACTTTTAAGATTGAACCACAGGGTGCTAGCATAAAGATCCATGGAATCAAGTTTAGAGAAATGGAGGTATGGGCATACTTGGCAAATACTGCATTTCCTTTCCATTTCTGTTGCGAACCGGAAAGAACTAAAGGATGGGTGCTTGACCTTCCTAAGGTTGCGAGTAATCTCGTCCTCGCGTAACCCTGTGTTGACGTATCCAATTTTGTCTCCAAGCTCGAGCAACTCCTGCAAAGCAAAGTGTCTGATCATCGACTGATGGCAGTGGTCACACATAGATACAACATAAGGGGGTACATACCTCGTATGTCATGTTATCAACGTCAAGGCGCCAATCCTGGTAGCGATCGTACATGTTCATTCCTCCCAGCAACACTCTTGTCTGAAACATCATTATCTGCAAATACAAGGAAAAACGAGGAATAAGAAACTGCTGGGGTTGACAGCTGGATATGATGTCTAAGGAGCAGATTACATCATTATTATCTACTTTAGCTAGTGAACATTGTAGAAAGAGTGACCATGCATTATACTCTTCACTGCAACCAAAGATGACTTTCATTTTTATAAAGTGCAGACTGAAGTTCAAGAGTGGCATAAACCAGCCAACTGAACATATGCATGACATTTTAATGGCTGGATAGAAAATTTCATATCTATGCTTTCAATTCAAGTTAGTCTGTAAGATTATATCTTAGTAGGTTCCTATAGCTAGAAATATATAGGAAATGGTAATGTTTATGGTGCAGACTGTGAGGAATGGATGAATTCAAGATCATCGCTTGGCGACAAATACTATCATGGTAGTAACATATTTCACATGATGTGCTTGCCAGAAAACTGCAACTATTGCAATATTTATTTGTCAATGTCAAGGGTACTATGTCCACTCTACAATATGCTCTCATGGTCAATCAAAGGCAGAGACAGAAATATGGCTCCACAGAACATTGTTTTGGAAAAAAGACTACAAGATCCATCAAAGAACACAAAAGGGCTAGCGTGCAAAAGCGACTGTAGAACAATTCACTTTCAGCTATCTACTCTATAATCAGGTTAGGAAATGACACCTAAGTAGATTAACAGTGTGTTCCAATATCTGTTAATTGGCGCCTGTACAGATCGACAATGCTTGTGGATCTTGGTATTGAATGATTTAGGTAGGGGCCATCACTAGGCAGGTGTCCACATAGAAGGAATGACTACAACTCCAGATCTGATCATGACTGAAGCAACAGGCAAATGATAAAAAGCATGAAGGGTCGGTCCCCCTAAGCAGACAGAAAATAATAGTTCAGTCCAGCAAGGCAGGCTTGGCACTAATCATAAATGGTTAACTGCTAGCACCACCCATCAGCCATTGAAACCAGCATGCCTGTTCCTTCCTTGAACATACTGTACGATCCACCAGAACAGTATGCCAAAAGAGAATCGAGCCATATTATTGGCCGTAATTGTCAGGTGTTCCACCACTACTGCCCCCATTCTCCAAGAGCACAATAAGAATAAGTGACCATTTTGCCCAGCTCAGCATGGAGAATCCAGTATTCATACTTGTCATTGGCGTTGGAAGGTACAGGATCAAACCTCACTATGGTTGCGAGGTCTCTTTCAATGGCCACATTTCTCTTGGTTTCATTCCTTCATCAACTGCAGTTATCCTAAGACTAAAATCAGCAGGACCTCGACCTGACATCAACTGGTCCCGAGGGCATGAACAATGCCAAACATGTCTAAAAGTCATTTAAATAACAGCATATTTCCACATCAACAAACCAACAGTAAGATTTATCTTCTCTATCTCTATAAGGAAAACATATCTTGAAGGTGCTTAGATGGCTGTATTTGCATATGCGCCTCTACTCTTAGGCACAGGAGAACAGTGAAGCACCCACATGCTGTGAAATACTACCTTTGCCCCCCCCCCCCCCCCCCCCCCCCCCCCCCCCCCCCCCCAAAAAAAAAAAAGAATGCAACTCCAGCATAGACCTATGCCAAACTGTCAAGTTTAACCAAATTTCTATAATAATAAAAAGTAAAATCGCCAAACAATTACAACACCAAATAGTAGGTATCATTAGATTCATCATGGCATACTTTTCTACAAATTTGGTCAAACTTTTAAAATAGCTGGACTAAGAACAAAGCTAGAGTTGCATTCTTTTTGGGACAACGGTAGTAACCAGCTAAATCTATCTGGCTATAAACCTTCTCTATGTGTCATCAAATTCTGCTGCTACGCACCTCCATTGTTGACACCCTAATATAGATGCTCATGACAATACCACCCACGGGTCACGGCTGCAACCACAGGTAATGATTGTGCCTGTTAAGGCACCGGTTGAGTTAACAATCTCTAGGAAGGCCGCCATCTCACGTCACGTTTAGCGCACGAAAGGAGCAAGTCAACCACTTCCAACTCCCCACCCAGCAGCCCAGAGGGCGTTACCAAACGGCGTACCAGTCAGTTTCCACGCACGCATCACACGCAGAAACATGTCAGATGATCACGCGCTTAACGACCCTGCCCTACGCACCAACCGCTGGAGTCGGCGGGGCACGGAATGGATGCGGTTGATGTGTGTAAGCAAGCGCGAGACGCCGAGAGGCGAAGAGCAAGCGTCTGTCTGTAAGCAATGCCCGTACCTCTTCCTCGAGACCTCCGGGGGAGTGGCGGTACCCGCGCATCCGGCGGAGACGGCCGGAGGGGATGAGATCCGCGCCGAAGAAGGGGGCGTCGAGGTGCGGCGGCGGCGGCGAGTCCATGAAGGACGAGGATATCTGCTCCTGCACGGACGCCCTCCGGGACAGGCACGGCCGCTGTTCAGGTGAGAGCTCATCAATACAGCAGAACATGGCGTACATTATAGAATTATTAAAATAAAAGAATCCACGCGCCCAGAGAACAAAGAACCAATCACATTGACCTTTGAACAATATTGACGACCGTCCGTAATCACAGTTGTCAAGATTAAATAGGGGATTAATGGCATTAACCAAATTTCGAAGGGGACCAGAAATGCCGTGAACCTGACAGAAAGCACGCAACGATCCCAGAAGGGGGAAAAAGAAATATTTGAAACAAAGAACGGCCCCCAGCCACAGTGAACGAAGAAACCCTTTCGAAACGAACGAAATCTGAGCAGGAACAGATCGAAGCAAGCAAGTGGCAGCAGAAGCGAGGAAGCCGTGAACACACCTCTCTGTCTCTGTGGGACCTCTCCCCGTCGGCGCCGCGGCCGCCCCTCCCAACCATCTGGTGGCGCGCCACCACGCAGTCCACCGAGGACGCCTCCGCGGCGAAGGGTATCCCGGGCGCGCACCACACGTCGGCGTCGACCCCCCCGGTGACGAAGCCCCCGCCTCCGCCTCCTCCCCCGCCCCCGACGCCGCCACGCTCCTTCCGCCTGTCCTTGCCGCCCCTCCGCCGCCGTTGCCGCCCGTGCCAGTCCGCCGACGACCTCGGTGAAACCTTAAGAGCCGATGTATGTATGTAGCTGAATTCGAGGTTGCAAATGTAGTTTCAACTACTTTTGAAGGGCTCGTGTGAGTGGCGTGGTCATATGCACGTTTCAGCCGGTGGACAGTAAAAGGATTCAATGGACGGACCCTCGGACTGTATCTGATGAATTCAGTGTAGCTGTAATTGCACGAGGCAACAGTTGTAGATAACGACTCGTGTCTATACGTGTTTTTTCCACCACAAACGGTCTGTTCGTTGGTTAGTTTCTGGGCTGATAAACCCGACTGATACTGGTTTGTTGTGAGAAGAAAACACTATTAGCTAGCTGATAAGTCCTGGCTGAAACAAGAAGGACTGAAAAGAGAGCACCAAAGATCAGGTCTCCATCAGTCAGTGCACGTTGCACAGACCTCCGTCACTCGAAGTGCACACTACTCAGCCAAGCTGCCCAAACAGAGGCCGGGCTCGCAGCGTGCGGAGACCGCCGGGACGATGATGCTGCGGCCTCCTCGACCGAGCTCGCACGCGTGCCATTGCTGCCCTGGCCGAGCTCCTCCGCACGCCGCAGCCGCCGAGACAGCACCGGCCGAGCTTTTGCGCGCGCCGCCGCTGCCAACCTTGCCTGCATGCCGCCGCAGCTAGGTCCGACCTAGGGCAGGTACATTGCTATATGTCAGCGGTCTCGTACGTCGTCTGATGCAGTGCCATGTAAGATTTTTACTGATGTGGAGGAAAGAGAGAGGGGAGAGAGAAAAAGGTGTAGTTTCGCGAAACCACTACCTCATGAGCTAGAATTTAGGACTATGAGACAACTATTTTACCATTGTATGAATTGTTGTTGCCATGCAGCTCACAAATTTACTTTAATTCTATGCATAAATTAAGAAATTATGTGTTACTACGAGACAACATAATAAACAACCATTGTACATATTATCTATTAAGTCGTCGTAAAATTACGTGACACTATATGAGACCACCTACGAGACGAGACCAATGTACTTGCCCAAGGGCGCGCTGCTCCCAGACGGTGCCGATTTAACTGCTTTAGTAGGGATGAAAACGAAAATGATAATCTCCGATTTTCAGAAATCATTTTCAAGTTTTTTTTTCTGATTTTTAGGCCTAAACGGAAACGGTAGTGGTAATCGAAAAAACAAAAATGATAACGGTAAAAATAATCGAAAACGAAAGCGAAAATAATTTTGCCCTCTTCCAATCGTTTACGAAGATTGCCGTATTTAACCGGTAATTTACTGTCGGTAATTATCGATACAACACATACTTTATAAATATTTTTTTAGAAAAGAACTATTAGACAAGTATTTCACGCGTATAGGAACAATCAGACAACAATCACGTACTGCACCCGTCTCTAGATAGTAACCGAGCGCCCGCACCTCACTCGAGGTTCTTTTTTCTAGCCTTTACCTTGTATATGATGTGTTGGCTGCTACCTGCGACACGTACATATATGGTGCCGTTCACGTGCCCTTAAATCCGACTTAATCCGTTTCTTTTTTCATCCGGAACATTGTTTTTCTCTCACTGTGTTTGCTTCTTATTAGCTATGTGTTTCTCAGATTTTTATTACTTATTAGCACTATTGCACTAATACATCCATCTATTGCTAATATGATGCTTGTTATTAACCCATCTACAGCTGCCTTGTATGAGAACTAACACATCCATCACAAACTATGTAGGATGAATTCTCAGAATATGGATGGGAAGATGTGGACGGTGACGACGATTGACAAGCCTGACATTCATCTTTAGGAAGCCTACAGCCTCCATTGAAGAAGGAACTCTAATGATTCATGTTTTGATCACTATGCTATGTAGAGTCAGCTTAGAACTTGATGGTTTATTTGTGTCTTTGTCAAGAATTATCATATTGTTGCATGATTTGCCACTGTTTGAGACCTGTGAACTGTGTGGTTTCAGCTTGTAATCTCGTCAATTGTGGCTTTATTTATTATTGTCATGTGAGATAGATCGAGTTATATGGATCTTTTCATGTTCTACGTGAAGGGACCGTGACGTCTAAGAGGGGGGGTGAATTAGGCAACTTAAAATTCTAACTCTAAACTATGGCCTCTTTTTCTAACCTTAACAAAACCTATGCAAAAGATAAACTATCTAAATATGCAACTACGGTTTTGCTAGTGTGTTGCTATCTCTACCGCAAATGTAGTAAAGTAATCAATGTAAATGCGGAAGCTAAAGAGCAAGGTAGAGATATGCAAACTCCCGTCGACGACTCCGGTATTTTTACCGAGGTATCGAGAAGCGCGCAAGCTTCCCCCTAGTCCTCGTTGGAGCCTCTTGCAAGGAATCTCTCGCAAGGGCCAAGCTCCCGGTCGGGTAACTCCGTGGATAGCCTCGGGCCTTTCCCACGCGCAAGTGGGTCTCCGACGTGCCTTCCGGCAAGCCTCTCCCGGATGTTCCCCGTCGTCTTCACTATCAAGCTTCCGGTCGAAACGCCGCGGTCCTTGTTCCCTTCAATACACGGTGGCGGCCACACCACAAACGCGGTTGGTGTGATCTCGCAAGACTTCAAGCCCCTCCGATGTACAACAATGGTGCTCGCAAGCACCGGGTGGCAAGAGGTATGTAAACCTCACTAAACACTAGGCCTAAACCTAGAGCAAGCGCATAAGAGGTGGTCTAATCAACCTAAGCACTTCGCAAAGCACCTACGCTAATCACCTAATGAAACACTAAGCACTATGCAAATGGAGATCACTAAAATAGTATTTCAACACCCTTGGTATGTTTCCTCAGCTCCACCCCACTCAAATGGCCGGTTGGGGTTGTATTTATAAGCCCCACTGAAAAAGTAGCCGTTGGGGTCGAACTCCCGCAATTCTGCTACTGACCGGACGCGTCCGATCGTCCCGACCGTTGCAGCCACGAACCACTGATCGGACGCTGCCAGCGTCCGGTCGCCTGCCACCGGACGCGTCCGATCGCAGTTTTGCGCGCCTAGAACCTCTCTGTACTCGATCGGACGTTGATGCCCTGCGTCCGGTCGGTTGCCGCCAGCGTCCGGTCCAGCGTCCGGTCGCCTCTGCGAGCTCGTTTCTTCCTGATCTTGCGTACGGCTTGGTTCCAATCTTCATGCTTGGACTTGGCTTGATCTTTTGGGTCTTCTCTTGTGCTTCAAAGGTCTTGCTTGAGGTGTTGATCATCGAATCATCACGTCGCCTTCGTCCAAGTTATGTTTTTTGCACCCTATTGAACTACAACACAAACACTTACAAATTCATTAGTCCAATTTAGTTGTGTTGGTCATCAAACACCAAAATCCAAAGTAAATGGGCCAAGGGTCCATTTTCCTTACAATCTCCCCCTTTTTGGTGATTGATGCCAACACGACCAAAGCAAGCAAATAATAAGAATTTGGAAGTTAAGAACTACCTACTTGCTAGAATGCAATGCAAAGGGCAAGGATATATGATACTAATTGACAGATACCAATTAAAACTTTACTTAAAAGCTTGTCTTGCCCTTGCAAATGTCCCCATATGATATTATGGATTAAAGCCTAGCTTTTCAAAAAAAAATCTCCCATTACTTAGACTAATCCATAATTCACTTTCCTCCCTTTCTCGGACCATTACCACTTGTAGACATCAACTTGATGCTTGCCTTTGGTCCTTCAAAATTTTCCCCTTTGGCATCAAACACCGAAAAGGAAGACATTAGTAGCACAAGGGAGGGTCAAATTTCATGATCCTTTGTGTAAAGGGTGAAATGGATCACAAAGTTTGACTCTCACATTATATAGACTAAGCTCCCCCTAAATATATGCATACATATGATAGAAAACAAAGCATATGCATAGTTAGCAATTTATTATTCAAGAGAGTTTAATCTATATAATGCATGGAGAAAGCATATAAATATGAAAAGAAATCAACATGATTAGCTAATTGAAGAATAATGCTTAACTCCGGGGACTCTAATTTCCTTACAATAAGACTATTATACATGTGATAGGTTTAAAAAACTGATACCATTTGAAAAAGTGTTAGTCTCAAAGCATCCAAGTTGTAGATTAAGCTCCCCCTAAATTTATGCACACAAGTGTTGAATACTTGTAAAACTTGTGCACATTGATTTAAGTATCAAAATACCACTTGAAAGATGATATTTGGGAGAGATTATCTACAATTTGGACTATGGCACATATTAGATAAATGATTGTAAAGCAAGCTATATGCCGTGCTTCTAAACAATTTTAAACCATGTAGGTTTGCTCTAAGAGTTGAAGATGAAACCGAGCAAGCCTACCATATGATACACCTATTGAATGCATGACAAAAGATTTAAGCATGCAAATGCAAACATAGGCATGAAGGATAACTAGATGCTTTAACAATATAACAATTGAAAAGCAAAACCAATTGAAATGAATACTAATTGAAAGTAATGACATCTAGTTACCTAACATGGGAAGGGGAATTTGGGTCCATAGTATCCACTAACCCACTTGGCAATAACTTTGTCCATCATGATGCACCCCATGAAATGCACCTATACTTTGCCAAGTCTCCAAGTTCCCCATTGTCCGACGGACTTCTCACTTCCCTTTCGGGATCCAAACCTTCTTGGTGCTCTTCATGTTGGAAATGATTTCCTTTGGCACCCAAAAGCGTTTGACCCCATTGATGGCTTGCTTGTTCACCTTGATGGCCATGACCTTGTCATTTTTCTTCTTTTTCAAGAGATAAGGTGTGGAGGCCTTCTTGTCCACCTTATTGGTGTAGGTGTTGGAGAGCTTGCTTGTTTGCTTTTTCTCCTTCTTCTTTGCTCCTCCCCCATTCTTTACCTTGCACTCATAGGACTTGTGACCTTCGTTGTGGCACATGTAACAAACCATAGTTTGTCCTTCATCAAGCTTCTTCACTCCCTTGACGGTGTTATCTTGATGAAGTTGGGTTTGCTTCACCTTGCCTTTCAATTGAGTCAAGTCCTTGGTGAGGCGAGCTACTTCTTGCTTGAGTTGCTCATTCTCTTTTGCAACCTCTTGTGTGCATGTATCTATAATAACTTTCTCAACACAAACTTGGTTGCACAAAGGTGAGTCTAAACATAAATCATTACAAGAAGTAGAGGCATCCTTTTTAGACATGTTAAAGATAGAGCTTTTCTTTTTAGATGCCTTGGTGGAGGTTGTGCTAACGGCTTCAAGATTAGCAACTTTATTAGTTAGCTCATCACAATGTTTGCACATGGTTTCTATTTTAGCAAGCAAACTATTATATGCTTCTTGTGAGCTAGCTAACTTTTCTTTTAATTTTTCATTTTTCTTTAAAAGTTGCTCATCATTGATTGTGCATGCATTTGTTGTTGCACTAGCCTCAAGTTGCTCAATTTTAGTAGATAGTTCAATATTGAGATTTGCAAAGTTTTTATATTGTTCAAGCAAATTTTTGTATGCTTCTTGTGAACTACCTAGCTCTTCTTTTAAATTTTTGAGCTTCTTTTGTTGACTGGTGCAAACTTTATGTGGCAGAACCACCTAATTTAATGCCTCACAGGAGTGCTTGTCTTCCATTAGACACTAAGCACTCAAGGGAGAACACTAAATTACTCGATTCCGTCGGGCACACCCCAGGGGAGAACCCGAAAATCCACGTTTTTGCCATCAGGATCACAAATAAGAGAATAAAGCTTACATCATTCGTAACCATTTCTTACATCACTTTTAATACAACATCAGAGTATAATATTTATTAATATGACAGCGGAATGAAATCATATTATCAGAGTTATAAACAATTTACTTGAACAGCAGAATAGAAACATGTGAATAGAGTTACAACGGAAATAAACATCTATTAACGACATGATGAAGTTTTGATATATACACTACGACAACAGATTATGAACTTTCATTTATAAAAGCATTTGGTGAGGGTTATAAATAACAACTACGATCGCAGCGTAAAGGAAATCCTCTCTGAGCCCACTAGGAGGAATCCACACACAAAGGTCAGCTCAAGCGTCCACCTGTCACCTACAACAGGGGGGAATAAAACCCTGAGTACTCAATTGTACTCAGCAAGACTTACCGGACAGGAGAAAAGAAAAGACTCCAAGGATATGCAAGACTATCTGGTTTGTGGGTTGCATTTGCATAAAGCATTACTAAGCGTGCGTCCTTATATTTGATTTTTAATAATAGCCGCATTGGTTCATTAACTAACCATTCTATGTAAGCACATGTGCTACTTTCAAGCAGGTGGTAAGCAATCAGATTTTCTTTGTCCATCTTTCAATTCTTACTACGATGCTAAACCGTAGATAAGCCGTACCGGGTAGCCCGGCGATTCGCGAATCAATGCCCCTAGCTGGGTACCCCGAAAACACACGCCCCGCTTGTACCCCGGGCACAAGCAGGACCAACCCATCACTCTCCTGTCCCGGGTGTCTAGGTCCCCGTCCAAACTGGGACTCCAAGCCCCCGCCCCTGAGTCCTAGACTCAGCGCGGTGCAAGGATCTCCTCCACCAAAAACAAACCCTGATAGTCGGTCCGGAAAGAGCCGGATCCGCGATAAGAGAGCAACAAGCTTTCCAAGCGCCCGTACACAAGTATGTGCTCGGGATAATAAGTCTGTGACCTGCCTAGAGTCATATGCACGATTGGTCCTTAATCGACCAGACAGGGAGAAACGGTGTAACCAAGCTATGACCCGCCTCCGCGGTGACACAACTTCTTACACCCACCAATACCCAAACCATATCCCTGCTCGGTCACCATTTTCATATTTTCCAAGTGATAGTAATCCAATAATATATTTCCTATCTCTCGCGAGTGACAGGCAAATACTCGACTTCTATCGGAGTCCTGTAGCATAGCAATCTACACGATCCTATCATACTAGTAAGACTCATAGGATAAAGATATATATGCAAGTGGGTTTCATTCAACTCCTTAAAACTTAATGCACATATATAATTTAAACTGCAGAAAAGTAGGGGTTATGCACCGGGGCTTCCCTGGGAAAAATATAATCAGAAGTCAGCTTTCCATCATGGCGACATGATCTCCAAAAGCACCATTCCTCCAGCAACTCCCGACGACTCCGTGATCCACCGACAATCCTATTATGATATGCAATGTAATGCCATGCAAAGATATAATTAATTGACCGCAATCGTGACTCGTATAAATATGCTTTACGCCTCTCAAGTTAACGGACTAGTTCTAACGACGACCGTACTTAGCTACGTATCCATATTGTCGAACAAGGCATTATTTCTTAACAATTCTTTTAGTTATATAAACCAACGATGTTTCTTTATTCGCAATAGGACATTATTATTTATCTAGCAACTAATTATTCTAGAGCTACAAAATTATGGTAAGCAGCTAATATTGCTAGGAACCTACTGTAAAGATTTCAGATCTAATACTATAACCAATTTGTCACGAAAGTTTCTACAAGTTTATATTTTTCAATATTAAATATCTTAGATTAATTATATGGCTTCCAAAAATATCATCGAACTATGTGAACAAAATATACTAATAGGTAAATCATGATTTTAGGAGACTAACAAAATTGGTTTCATAATTTTTGGACAACTACACAAATGTATTTTGATTTTACACTTTTATTCCCGAACTAAATTAGCTACTTGTTTTTAGAAAATCAAAGGAACCAGCAGGCACCAACGGCCCAGAGGAGACCGGCGGTACCAGGCCAGCCCAGCTGGCGAGCGCAACCGGCGGCCTAGGCGCGCAGGCCTCCGGTCGGCCCAGCAGCGACGACCACCGGCCGGCCCAGGCGCGGGACAGCACGCACGGCTCAGCAGCGCAAGAGTAGCCCAGGCGAGGCACGCGGCCAGCGGGCCCAGGGGCAGGCGGCCGCAGCCCAGCAACGCAGGCCAGCCCAGGGGAAAACACAGGCGCGCTGTCCATTTTGCAAAGAGGACCCTTTTCTATTTGTAAATCACGTTCCAACTATTAACACTATGTATCCGTCTCACCATCTATACGATTTAGCCCCTACGTTATCCTATCTTCGCCATTCCCCAGTCCCCGAGCCTCCTAGAGCAGAGCACGCCGGCGTGCGGCGGCTGCTCGACGGCCAAGCCTGGCTAGGGAAAGCCCTGTGGCGATACGGTGGTGCGGGGGCTATGCGGGGGTCACACACGCACAAGTGGGCGCAAATGATGCCACCAGCGAAGCCCTATGGTGGCTCGGCCACGCGTGGCAGAGGAGAGCAGGGGCGGTGGCACACGACATGGGCGACGGTGAGGCATCGGGCCTGGTTCCACCCCAACGGTGCACATGCAGGGCATAGGTAGGTTGAGGCGGAGCCGCTACAAGGCGCGTAAGGCGTGGAGGTGCTCCAAGCCGAGCTAGTCATGGACATAGCCATGACGGCGACCATGGCCGTCCGCCCCAAGGAAGTGGCGCGGACGCCCCGGTGAACCAGAGCTACGGGTACACCAATGGAAAGAGGGGAAGCATCAGGGAGTTACCACAAATTCCGCACGCAGACTGGTTCAGGTGGAGGCAGCGTGGAATGGGCTAGCCACGTGCGCGGTGAAGGGCAGCGGCGCGGCCACGGACGACGGAGCGGCGTAGAGGAAGCCCGCGATGAGCTGTGCGCGGTGAAGTCGTATTGGCGCGGACGAGCAGCGCCACAGGGGCTGCGGGCCAGCACGAGGCCACGAGTGTGCACACGCGTTTGCAAGAGACGGGGTCTCAGACGACGACGGACGTCGTGGCGAGGATGATGCAGAGCCGCACACGGATGGCAACGGGGCGACCTGGTGCAGCGGCGCTCGCGCGTGGTCACGCGGGGAGGGGCACGGGCATCGGCGAGGCGCTGCGGCTGCGGTGACGGGAGCACAAGGCAGCAACGGCAGCGGGATGGTATGGCCGAATGACCCTACGGTGGAGGTGGAGGGCAGCGCGGTCGAACAGCGGGGTCGGCGCGGGATTGAAGGCGTGCGCGGATGGCGGCGTGGTGCTGCGGAGCTCGGCGCGAGAGGTGCGTGGATGCGACCCAGGCGGTTGCTCGGCCAGGTGGCTCAGGAGCACCGGCGTGTGGCACGAGAGAGGCAGCACAAAGGGCAAGGGACGCGGGCGACCGGAGGAAGGAAGGAGCGGCGGCGCCGACCGAGGGCGCGCGCGCGCGTGGAAAAGAGCCGGCCCCAGCGCGGGACGCTACGGTGGGACGGTGTGGGGCCAAGGGGCGCGCGCTGGCAGGAGGACTCCCCGGCTCCAGGCAGCCTGGCGCAGCCATGGCTGGGCGCAGCAACGTGGCCGAGCGCGGGCTTACAGATGAGGAAATGGACGCCCAAACTCCAAGCGCAGTGGGTAGGCGAAGAAGCAAGGAAGAAAAGTGCCTGCAGCAGCACGGACGGCCCGGCGTAGGAGAAATATAGAAAATGAAGGTAGACAGCGACAGACAGGCACAGAACAAAAGGTGAGGGCCTGAGCGCGTTCGGTCGGCGCAGACAGCTCCATAAATGTGTTCCTGCGCGCTGCGCGTGGTCAACTACCACAGTGACGCGGCCGGCAACGCGACGAGACAACAAAGGAAGACAAACAATGCCAGATCAGGGACAGCGTGGCGCGACGCGAGTAACTCGGGTAATCGATTTAGAGCAGGGAAAACGACACCGTCGTACCTACGAGGCAGGTGGGACGAGTGGCCAGCGACACTCGCATTTTTATTTCTATTTCATTTTAAGTTTTTAACCTGATTAACTTTCAATTTTTATTTCGTAACAAAAATTGTTTTCGTGCTCAATCCAACAGAACAAGCCATTCACTATTTAATTGTTAGAATTGCTAGCGCATATTTTAAACATAATTAAAAATTTTAAAATCTGACAGACTTGTTTCGGTCACTTTTATTAGGCCTAAACGCGGCGCTAAACGAGATCGTAACTCCGGGGTGTTACAACCAACCCCCCTTAAAAAGAATCTCGTCCCAAGATTCGAAGCAAGAACCAGAAGGGGAAAACGCGATTACATTTCAGAGATCGGGGATTACACGAAAGATTACATGACTTCGAATTTCTAAACCACACGGGGATCTAGGGATACATGGTTAAGAGTAACTTGGTACAACCAAGACTTAATCTAGAAGTCGAGATAGACGAGGACAATGGAGAAACAACAAGATAATGATTATCCAAAACAAGGCGTAGCACCAACAGATCCAGAAACAGTCGACGGAGAAGTAAAACATCGTGAACCCTAAGATTGACTACCCAAAAAGGGAAATTGAACTTCTTCGACGAATCGGATCCTTCCTTCTTCTCAGATCACACTATCACCTCAGACTATCGAACCTAGCTTCATAATGATAACTAAATTTCGTAGCTCTGCTGGGAATGCGAGAGGAATGGGGATGAAGAAGAAGAGCAAGGACCAAGGGTATTTATAGAGGCGAACGGAGAGGGGAAACAACACACCAGAGGCGGTTGCAGCGGGGATGGGATACACAGACGGTACATGCTGTGGAGATAAGGTCGGAAACATGGTGTGCTTCCTGCGCGAGCGACGAAGGAGGAAATAAAGGAGAGGAGAGGGGGTCCGCTCGATGAGGCAGGCGTGCGGTCGGTCGCGTCACCAAAAGAAGAAAGAAAGGAAAAGGGAAAAGGGAAAAGGGAAAAGGGGGGGTCCGATACGAGGGACGAGGCATAAGAGTCGAGAGCCGACCGGACGCTGGGAAAAAGGAGCAACGCACAGTGCACAAAGACGGTGAGCACTACACGATGCCGTGGCCACGTGAAAACAGGGAGCTAAAGACCTGATACAGACAACGTTCGTAGGACACGCAGCGAAATGACCCAGCATGCGAAGCATGGTCAACTAAAAACAGGGTTTGGGACATGACGTCCACTTAGGCTTTTCTATTACTCCCGGCTATCCACTGCTAACCTTCCTTTACTACTCTTCTTTTTCTTTCCTTTACTCGACCACATCCGTCTTTTCTGTAAACCCAGATCATGTCATACTTTCTTTCTCCAAACCACCTCTTGTTTACCTTGAGAGAACACTTCTGCATCAACCCGTTGGGGATTTCCCGTTTGAACACCTGAACATTTCCAAGGAGAAAATTTTTAAAACAAAATAGTATGGTGGTGTAACTTGGTAAAGGTACTTGGTCAACAACCTCGATACCAGCGCGTGCCGAGCAGCATCACCATGTGGCAGCTGTTCCACAGGGAGCCCTCGGTTTCGTCGCGGCACCATAAGCTTTTAACCAGGCAACTATCACCAACTTACATGCCATGAAGGCAGTGGGGTCATAGACCACAGAGTAAGGGGGTATCGCAAGGGAAAAATTCAAACAACAAAAGTTCCCTTCACAACCAGGGACAAGGAATTCAAATCCAACAGTGGATTTGTTTTAAAGAGATTCAAGTGTTCTATTGGGACATCCACAATTAGTTGATACAATGTCCAATAACATCCAATCACGGCTGATCTGCTTGGCATCTGAATGGCAACTTCTCTTGTAACCCGCTTAATATCGCCCTAGAAAACTTAAGCACATCTAACGAACTTAAGGTAGATAAACGCAATAAGCACATCAAAATAACAAAATGCATGTTCACGATCTGATACGGGTACATCATATAGGCATTTAGGCTCACATTCACGGCATAGCATTCACCTACGGTCGGATGATCTCAACAACTACGGACAACAACAACGGCAAGAGTACAATATGAAGGACAGCGACGAAAAATACTACTACTACGGGTACAGCATCCCAAGGCAACTAATCTACATCCTCGTGGGGCAACGGCTGAGCGAGAGGAATCAAGGGTTCTTCTTCTGACACTTCCGAGGGTGGAGGTGCTGGCGGTGCTGCAACACCGGTTCTTCTTCTCTCGGGCGGGTGGATAGGGATCCCTTCCAAGATCGGGGCATCCTGCCTTTCAGTAGCCAGCGTCCTCCGCTCGGCCCTAGTGACAAGATAGGCCACCCGCAGCTGATGAACATGCCGGTCTTCGGCTCCCTTTAGAGCTTCCTCCATGGCAGCCTCTCGGCTCTCAGCAGCTACAGCGCTGGCATGCGCGTCGGCGAGCTGCACCTGGAGCATTCGGTTGAAGATCTCGGCTTCCTCAGTGCGCCGAAGGCACGCCCTCAACTCCAAGGCTTGACGGTCGTACTGCTCATCCAGAGCGAGCAGGTACGTGGTCAAGTGCACCACGGTGGGACTGTCCTCTTGCACATCCCTTCCTAGAAAAGCCTCCATGCGGGCCCTCCATGCCCGCCGATTCTTGTCCAAAGGAGGAAAGAACTGCATGGAAGTACGAGCAATGGGCTCCTCATAGATCTGGCAGAGGTACCACAAGGCTTTGCGGGCCACAACCTGGAAGGTGTCGATGAAGCGAAACCCAGTTGCGATCACACTCCAGGCTTCAGTGAGGTCGGGGAACTCCTCACTCTTCCCAATGTAGACGGTAACCTCATACCGCTCAGTGCCATGCTCCTCATACTCATGGCCCTCATACTCGGGGCGATCATTGACTCCAAGCTTTTGCAGGGTGACATGCAAGATTCTGGGAAAACCCTCAATGTTCATGCAGTAGGTACTAACCCAGGCTCCTGCCATCTTTGGCAGTGGTTGCAAGGAAGGCTGAGCGAAAAGTTGGCTCAAAGGAAAAGCTAAGCGAGCTAAAGTGCGCCGAGTGGTGGTACCAACGACCAAGCTAGGCTCTACTTAAAAAGGCAGAGCATTCAGTGGTCCTGGCGCGGTTCACTAGGGTTCCCACGCGAGATCACTATGGCGGATCGACCAAATTCCATGAGTTCGAGGCGAGCGACGTGCGATGCCATTACTGACTAGTACGACTGCAGGGCAAGGGTCCGACAAGAGTGCAGAAAGGGGTATGGGGAGACGTGGGTCATGACCGGCACGAACCACGGGTGAACGCGAAACACGAAGCCATAGTGCAGACCTACTCTAGAATAGGAACGAGTCATTCATGCACAATACGACACGCGTGACACCTATGCATAGCGTACCTACCAGCAATATGAGTACTACAATGCACAGGCAGGATATGCATGAATGCACATCCTATACGTCCTTTCACTGTTGCCACATATAGGGCAACCGTTCTCAGATTTTTGGCACATCGTTCTCTCCCTGTAACTAGTCGATACTATCGAACTATGCTCGAGTTAGTGTACCTGCAGAAACTTGATTAATCCTATCTAAGTCAGTAAAGTGCCATCTATCCTGGATACATAACCATAGTAATAGGGCTACTTATATAACTTCGCATACAAACGCCCTAACTTTTTGCAACAATGGGTTGTCAAATTTTAGTTTAGAAAAGGTTTTCGAAGCTTTATTTCCTCATTTATGCTCTGATACCACCTGTGGCAGAACTGCCTAATTTAATGCCTCACAGGAGTGCATGTCTTCCATTAGACACTACGCACTCAAGGGAGAACACTAAATTACTCGATTCCGTCGGGCACACCCCAGGGGAGAACCCAAAAATCCATGTTTTTTGCCATCAGGATCACAAATGAGAGAATAAAGCTTACATCATTCATAACCATTTCTTACATCACTTTTAATACAACATCAGAGTATAATATTTATTAATATGACAGCGGAATGAAATCATATTATCAGAGTTATAAACAATTTACTTGAACAGCAGAATAGAAACATGTGAATAGAGTTACAATGGAAATAAACATCTATTAACGACATGATGAAGTTTTGATATATACACTACGACAACAGATTATGAACTTTCATTTATAAAAGCATTTGGTGAGGGTTATAAATAACAACTACGATCGCAGCGTAAAGGAAATCCTCTCTGAGCCCACCAGCAGGAATCCACACACAAAGGTCAGCTCAAGCGTCCACCTGTCACCTGCAACAGGGGGGAATAAAACCCTGAGTACTCAATTGTACTCAGCAAGACTTACCCGGCAGGAGAAAAGAAAAGACTCCAAGGATATGCAAGACTATCTGGTTTGTGGGTTGCATTTGCAGAAAGCATTACTAAGCGTGCGTCCTTATATTTGATTTTTAATAATAGCCGCATTGGTTCATTAACTAACCATTCTATGTAAGCACATGTGCTACTTTCAAGCAGGTGGTAAGCAATCAGATTTCCTTTGTCCATCTTTCATCTTTCAATTCTTACTACGATGCTAAACCGTAGACAAGCCGTACCGGGTAGCCCGGCGATTCGCGAATCAATGCCCCCAGCTGGGTACCACGAAAAAACACGCCCCGCTTGTACCCCGGGCACAAGTAGGACCAACCCATCACTCTCCTATCCTGGGTGTCCAGGTCCCCGTCCAAACTGGGACTCCAAGCCCCCGCCACTGAGTCCCGGACTCAGCGCGGTGCAAGGACCTCCTCCACCAAAAACAAACCCTGACAGTCGGTCCAGAAAGAGCCGGATCCACGATAAGAGAGCAACAAGCTTTCCAAGCGCCCATACACAAGTATGTGCTCGGGATAATAAGTCTGTGATCTGCCTAGAGTCATATGCACGATCGGTCCTTAATCGACCAGACAAAGAGAAACGGTGTAACCAAGCTATGACCTGCCTCCGCGGCGACACAACTTCTTACACCCACCAATACCCAAACCATATCCCTGTCCGGTCACCATTTTCATATTTTTCAAGTGATAGTAATCCAATAATATATTTCCTATCTCTCGCGAGTGACAGGCAATCACTCGACTTCTACCGGAGTCCTATAGCATAGCAATCTACACGATCCAGTCATACTAGTAAGACTCATAGGATAAAGATATATATGCAAGTGGGTTTCATTCAACTCCTTAAAACTTAATGCACATATATAATTTAAACCGCAGAAAAGTAGGGGTTATGCATCGGGGCTTGCTCGGGAAAAATATAATCAGAAGTTAGCTTTCCATCATGGCGACATGATCTCCAAAAGCACCATTCCTCCAGCAACTCCTAACGACTCCGTGATCCACCGACGTCCCTATTATGATATGCAATGTAATGCCATGCAAAGATATAATTAATTGACCGCAATCGTGACTTGTATAAATACGTTTTACGCCTCTCAAGTTAACGGGCTAGTTCTAACGACGACCGTACTTAGCTACGTATCCATGTTGTCGAACAAGGCATTATTTCTTAACAATTCTTTTAGTTATATAAACCAACGGTGTTTCTTTATTCGCAATAGGACATTATTATTTATCTAGCAACTAATTATTCTAGAGCTACAAAATTATGGTGAGCAGCTAATATTGCTAGGAACCTACTGTAAATATTTCAGATCTAATACTATAACCAATTTGTCACGAAAGTTCCTACAAGTTTATATTTTTCAATATTAAATATCTTAGATTAATTATATGGCTTCCAAAAATATCATCGAACTATGTGAACAAAATATACTAATAGGTAAATCATGATTTTAGGAGACTAACAAAATTAGTTTCATAATTTTTGGACAACTACGCAAATGTATTTTGATTTTACACTTTTATTCCCGAACTAAATTAGCTACTTGTTTTTAGAAAATCAAAGGAACCAGCAGGCACCAACGGCCCAGAGGAGACCGGCGGTACCAAGCCAGCCCAGCTGGCGAGCGCAACCGGCGGCCCAGGCGCATAGGCCTCCGGTCGGCCCAGCAGCGACGGCCACTGGCCGGCCCAGGCGCGGGACAGCACGCACGGCCCAGCAGCGCAAGAGCAGCCCAGGCGAGGCACGCGGCCAGCGGGCCCAGGGGCAGGCGGCCGCAGCCCAGCAACGCAGGCCGGCCCAGGGGAAAACACAGGCGCGCTGTCCATTTTGCAAAGAGGACCCTTTTCTATTTGTAAATCACGTTCCAACTATTAACACTATGTATCCGTCTCACCATCTATACGATTTAGCCCCTACGTTATCCTATCTTCGCCATTCCCCAGTCCCCGAGCCTCCTAGAGTAGAGCACGCCGGCGTGCGGTGGCTGCTCGACGGCCAAGCCTGGCTAGGGAAAGCCCTGCGGCGATACGGTGGTGCAGGGGCTATGCGGGGGTCGCACACGCACAAGTGGGCGCAAACGATGCCACCAGCAAAGCCCTGTGGCGGCTCGGCCACGCGTGGCAGAGGAGAGCAGGGGCGGTGGCGCACGACGCGGGCGACGGCGAGGCATCGGGCCTGGTTCCACCCCAACGGCGCACATGCGGGGCATAGGTAGGTTGAGGCGGAGCCGCTACAAGGCGCGTAAGGCGTGGAGGTGCTCCGAGCCGAGCTAGTCACGGACATAGCCATGACAGCGACCATGGCCGTCCGCCCCAAGGAAGTGGCGCGGACGCCACGGTGAACCAGAGCTACGGGTACACCAATGGAAAGAGGGGAAGCATCAGGGAGTTACCACAAATGCCGCGCGCGAACTGGTTCGGGTGGAGGCAGCGTGGAACGGGCTGGCCACGTGCGCGGTGAAGGGCGGCGGCGTGGCCACGGACGACGGAGCGGCGCAGAGGAAGCCCGCAGTGAGCTATGCGCGGCGAAGTCGTATTGGCGCGGACGGGCAGCGCCACAGGAGCTGCGGGCCAGCACGAGGCCACGAGTGTGCACACGCGTTCGCAAGAGATGGGGTCTTAGACGACGACGGACGTCGTGGCGAGGATGATGCAGAGCCGCACACGGACAGCAACGGGGCGACCTGGTGCAGCGGCGCTCGCGCATGGTCACGTGGGGAGGGGCACGGGCATCGGCGAGGCGCTGCGGTGACGGGAGCACAAGGCGGCAACGGCAGCAGGATGGTATGGCCGGATGGCCCTGTAGTGGAGGCAGAGGGCAGCACGGTGGAACAGCAGGGTCGGTGCGGGATTGAGGGCGTGCACGGATGGCGGCGTGGTGCTGCGGAGCTCGGCGCGAGAGGTGCGCGGATGCGACCCAGGCGGTTGCTCGGCCAGGCAGCTCAGGAGCACCGGTGCGTGGCACGAGAGAGGCAGCACAGAGGGCAAGGGACGCGGGCGACCGGAGGAAGGAAGGAGCGGCGGCGCCGACCGAGGGCGCGCACGCGCGTGGAAAAGAGCCGGCCCCAGCGTGGGGCGCTATGGTGGGACGACGTGGGGCCAAGGGGCGCGCGCTGGCAGGAGGACTCCCCGGCTCCAGGCGGCCTAGCGCAGCCATGGCTGGGTGCAGCAACGCGGCCGAGCGCAGGCTTACAGACGAGGAAATGGACGCCCAAACTCCAAGCGCAGTGGGTAGGCGAAGAAGCAAGGAAGAAAAGTGCCTGCAGCAGCACGGACGGCCCGGCGTAGGAGAAATATAGAAAATGAAGGTAGACAGCGACAGACAGGCACAGAACAAAAGGTGAGGGCCTGAGCGCGCTCGGTCAGCGTAGACAGCTCCATAAATGTGTTCCTGCGCGCTGCGCATGGTCAACTGCCACAGTGACGCGGCCGGCAACGCGATGAGACAACAAAGGAAGACAAACAATGCCAGATCTGGGACAGCGTGGCGCGACGCGAGTAACTCGGGTAATCGATTCAGAGCAGGGAAAACGACATCGTCGTACCCGCGAGGCAGGTGGGACGAGTGGCCAGCGACAGTCGCATTTTTATTTCTATTTCATTTCAAGTTTTTAACCCGATTAACTTCCAATTTTTATTTCGTAACAAAAATTGTTTTCGTGCTCAATCCAACAGAACAAGCCATTCACTATTTAATTGTTAGAATCGCTAGCGGATATTTTAAACATAATTTAAAATTTTAAAATCTGACAGACTTGTTTCGGTCACTTTTATTAGGCCTAAATGCGGCACTAAACGAGATCGTAACACCTGGGTGTTACACTTTAGCATATTTAAGATTTTGTTGCACAATTGTATTATAAGAAGGCAAATCATCATCACTATCGCTCTCACTAGAGGATGAGCTTTCATTACCTCGTGCCATAAGGCACACGCGAGAAGAGCTTGATGATGAGTGCTTGCGCCCTCGCCTCTTATGATGATTTTCTTCACTTGAGGAATCATCCCATGACCTTATTGATGTGAGGGCTTTGTTCTTGCACGCCTTCTTCTTTGCCTTGGGTGTGGGCTTGTTTGGACAAACTTCCACAAAGTGCCCCAACTCGCTGCATCCATAGCATCCTTTCTTTCTTTGCTCGTTTCTTTGATTAGTGAAAACGAGGTCTTGAATTTGGATGGGCACACCCTTGACATTGAGCCTTTAGATCATCTTCTCCACCTTGTTGATTAATTTGATTGATTCTTCATCAAGGTCGGAGGTGGAGGAGGAAGATTGATCATCATCACTTGAATCTTCATCATCATCATCATCCTCTTCTTCACTTGAGGAGCTTGAGCTTGAGCTTGACTCAACTTTCTTGCCCTTCATCTTTTTCTTCTCGCTATAAGCGAGAGCTTTGCCTTTGCTTGATGAATAAGCTTCTTCTTGCCCCATCTTACGTGACATTTTAAATGCCACTAGCTTGCCAATAGCTATGCCCGGGGTCATGGTGCTCAAGTTCTCCATGTTGTGAAGGATGGTGATGATGCTTGCATATTTCTTTTATGGTAGAACGGAGATGATCTTCCTCACGATGTCCACATCATCTAGCTTTAATAGTCCTATTGAATGGAGCTCATTGATGATTAGATTCAATCGAGAGTACATATCACGAACAAGCTCATCATCATTCATAGCAAAGGAATCATAATTTTGCTTGGCTAGACAATGTTTTTGCTCATGGACATTACTTGTGCCGTCATGGAGCTCTTGGAGTTTTAACTAAATTTCATGTGCCGTATTTAAGATGAACACTTGGTTAAACACATCCATGCTAAAAGATTCAAACAAGCAATTCTTAGCTCTAGCATTGAAACGCATTTCTTTTTCATCACTCTTTGTGGGCTTTTCAAGATTCTTAATGGGTTTCATCCCGTCACGAGTGACTCTCCATACACCTAAATCAACCGCCTCAAGGTGGCAAGCCATTCTAGCTTTATAGTATGGGAAGTTGGTGCCGTCAAATTGTGGAGGCCTAGCGGTATCCATCCCAACCACTCTACAATCGTGTCGGCTCAATGGCGGTTAAGCCAAGGGTCAAAATATGAGCCAACTGGCTCTGATACCAATTGAAGGGACCGTGACACCTAAGAGGGGGGGTGAATTAGGCAACTTAAAATTCTAACTCTAAACTATGGCCTCTTTTTCTAACCTTAGCAAAACCTATGCAAAAGATAAACTATCTAAATATGCAACTACGGTTTTGCTAGTGTGTTGCTATCTCTACCGCAAATGTAGTAAAGTAATCAATGTAAATGCGGAAGCTAAAGAGCAAGGTAGAGATATACAAACTCCCGTCGACGACTCCGGTATTTTTACCGAGGTATCGAGAAGCGCGCAAGATTCCCCCTAGTCCTCGTTGGAGCCCCTTGCAAGGAATCACTCGCAAGGGCCAAGCTCCCGGTCGGGTAACTCCGTGGATAGCCTCGGGCCTTCCCCACGCGCAAGTGGGTCTCTTACGTACCTTCCGGCAGGCCTCTCCCGGATGTTCTCCGCCGTCTTCACTATCAAGCTTCCGATCGAAACGCCACGGGCCTTGTTCTCTCCAATACACGGTGGCGGCCACACCACAAACACGGTTGGTGTGATCTCGCAAGACTTCAAGCCCCTTCGATGTACAACAATGGTGCTCGCAAGCACCGGGTGGTAAGAGGTATGTAAACCTCAGTAAACACTAAGCCTAAACCTAGAGCAAGCGCATAAGCGGTGGTCTAATCAACCTAAGCACTTCGCAAAGCACCTACGCTAATCACCTAATGAAACACTAAGCACTATGCAACTAGAGATCACTAAAATAGTGTTTCAACACCCTTGGTATATTTCCTCAGCTTCACCCTACTCAAATGGCCGGTTGGGGGTTGTATTTATAAGCCCCACTGAAAAAGTAGCCGTTGGGGTCGAACTCCCGCAATTCTGCTACTGACCGGACGCTGAATCGTCCTGACCAGACGCGTCCGGTCGTCCAGACCGTTGCAGCCGCGAACCACTGATCGGATGCTGCCAGCGTCCGGTCGCCTGCCACCGGACGCGTCCGGTCGTAGTTTCGCGCGCCTGGAACCTCTCTGTACTCGATCGGACGCTGATGCCCTGCGTCCGGTGGGTTGCCGCCAGCGTCTGGTCCAGCGTTCGGTCGCCTCTGCGAGCTCGTTTCTTCGCGATCTTGCGTACGGCTTGGTTCCAATCTTCATGCTTGGACTTGGCTTGATCTTTTGGGTCTTCTCTTGTGCTTCAAAGGTCTTGCTTGAGGTGTTGATCATCGAATCATCACGTCGTCTTCGTCCAAGTTATGTTTATTGCACCCTATTGAACTACAACACAAACACGTGCAAATTCATTAGTCCAATTTGGTTGTGTTGGTCATCAAACACCAAAATTCAAAGTAAATGGGCCAATGGTCCATTTTCCTTACACTACGGTTTAGTGTGTTTATCGTTTCTAAGGATATCGTTATCGATGTGTTTTTCGATCGACTACTATTGTTTTCGAAATTACCTGAATATTGGCGCCGTATTCGTTTCCGACAATATCGTATCGATTTCCTTTTTAAGAAAAAATGTGAAAATGAAAATGATTTGACCTCCTATGCATCGTTTCCGGTTGTTTTCATCATGACATGATATCAGCACTCGCGGTGCAGGCGTGCAGCGATGTTTCTCAATGGAGTCGCTATAGAGAAACACAGGCTTATCGGCCCATTCCAGATGTAACGATGAGGCTTATCGGCCCATTGAGGCTCATCCAGTCTAAAGTTCAGCAGCCAACTATACTTTATACCATTTTGGTATACTTGTATAATTTAATGAATTAATGATCTTTTGTGAAGTTAAACTAAATTTTAGACATCACTTTAGACCACCTGTGTAGAACCTTCAGAGCTAAGATTAAGACGATAGAATCCAAACAGAGCCTAGATACATTATGAAAGCAAAGGCTCGTCCTAACTGTTACTGCAAAACCTTTTCCTAATCACCCTAGGTAAAAGGGTATCAGAAATGACCAAAACATGGCATTTTCTTTCTGCAAGATGCAACGAATGGCTTGTGTTTACACAATAATATATATAGACAACAGAATTTGCTGATTCCACCCAGATCCACCGGCAGCGTGCCTGGAGTTTGGATTTCAATTCTTGCTAACGGCAGTCTTGCAAACTGGGCAAGTGTTCTTCTGAGAGAGCCACTGCTTGATGCAGTACACATGGTAGCTATGGCCACAGTCTAGCCTTCCCATCTCTTCATTTGCTTCAAATTCTTCCTGCAAAGTACAGTATAAATCAGACTAGTTTTAAGATTGAACGACAGGGTGCTAGCATAAAGATCCATGGAATCAAGTTTAGAGAAATGGAGGTATGGGCATACTTGGCAAATACTGCATTTCCTTTCCATTTCTGTTGCGAACCGGAAAGAACTAAAGGATGGGTGCTTGACCTTCCTAAGGTTGCGAGTAATCTCGTCCTCGCGTAACCCTGTGTTGACGTATCCAATTTTGTCTCCAAGCTCGAGCAACTCCTGCAAAGCAAAGTGTCTGATCATCGACTGATGGCAGTGGTCACACATAGATACAACATAAGGGGGTACATACCTCGTATGTCATGTTATCAACGTCAAGGCGCCAATCCTGGTAGCGATCGTACATGTTCATTCCTCCCAGTAACACTCTTGTCTGAAACATCATTATCTGCAAATACAAGGAAAAACGAGGAATAAGAAACTGCTGGGGTTGACAGCTGGATATGATGTCTAAGAAGCAGATTACATCATTATTATCTACTTTAGCTAGTGAACATTGTAGAAAGAGTGACCACGCATTATACTCTTCACTGCAACCAAAGATGACTTTCATTTGTATAAAGTGCAGAGTGAAGTTCAAGAGTGGCATAAACCAGCCAACTGAACATATGCATGATATTTTAATGGCTGGATAGAAAATTTCATATCTATGCTTTCAATTCAAGTTAGTCTGTAAGATTATATCTTAGTAGGTTCCTATAGCTAGAAATATATAGGAAATGGTAATGTTTATGGTGCAGACTGTGAGGAATGGATGAATTCAAGATCATCGCTTGGCGACAAATACTATCATGGTAGTAACATATTTCACATGATGTGCTTGCCAGAAAACTGCAACTATTGCAACATTTATTTGTCAATGTCAAGGGTACTATGTCCACTCTACAATATGCTCTCATGGTCAATCAAAGGCAGAGACAGTAAGAAATATGGCTCCACAGAACATTGTTTTGGAAAAAAGACTACAAGATCCATCAAAGAACACAAAAGGGCTAGTGTGCAAAAGCGACTGTAGAACAATTCACTTTCAGCTATCTACTCTATAATAGGCATCTGTTAATCAGGTTAGGAAATGACACATAAGTAGATTAACAGTGTGTTCCAATATCTGTTAATTGGCGCCTGTACAGATCGACAATGCTTGTGGATCTTGGTATTGAATGATTTAGGTAGGGGCCATCACTAGGCAGGTGTCCACATAGAAGGAATGACTACAACTCCAGATCTGATCATGACTGAAGCAACAGGCAAATGATAAAAAGCATGAAGGGTCGGTCCCCCTAAGCAGACAGAAAATAATAGTTCAGTCCAGCAAGGCAGGCTTGGCACTAATCATAAATGGTTAACTGCTAGCACCACCCATCAGCCATTGAAACCAGCATGCCTGTTCCTTCCTTGAACATACTGTACGATCCACCAGAACAGTATGCCAAAAGAGAATCGAGCCATATTATTGGCCGTAATTGTCAGGTGTTCCACCACTACTGCCCCCATTCTCCAAGAGCACAATAAGAATAAGTGACCATTTTGCCCAGCTCAGCATGGAGAATCGAGTATTCATACTTGTCATTGGCGTTGGAAGGTACAGGATCAAACCTCACTATGGTTGCGAGGTCTCTTTCAATGGCCACATTTCTCTTGGTTTCATTCCTTCATCAACTGCAGTTATCCTAAGACTAAAATCAGCAGGACCTTGACCTGACATCAACTGGTCCCGAGGGCATGAACAATGCCAAACATTTCTAAAAGTCATTTAAATAACAGCATATTTCCACATAAACAAACCAACAGTAAGATTTATCTTCTCTATCTCTACAAGGAAAACATATCTTGAAGGTGCTTAGATGGCTGTATTTGCATATGTGCCTCTACTCTTAGGCACAGGAGAACAGTGAAGCACCCACATGCTGTGAAATACTACCTTTGCCCCCCCCCCCCCCCCCCCCCCCCCAAAAAAAAAAAGAATGTAACTCCAGCATAGACCTATGCCAAACTGTCTCAAGTTTAACCAAATTTCTATAATAATAAAAAGTAAAATCACCAAACAATTACAACACCAAATAGTAGGTATCATTAGATTCATCATGGCATACTTTTCTACAAATTTGGTCAAACTTTTAAAATAGCTGGACTAAGAACAAAGCTAGAGTTGCATTCTTTTTGGGACAACGGTAGTAACCAGCTAAATCTATCTGGCTATGAAACTTCTCTCTGTGTAATCAAATTCTGCTGCTACGCACCTCCATTGTTGACACCCTAATATAGATGCTCATGACAATACCACCCACGGGTCACGGCTGCAACCACAGGTAATGATTGTGCCTGTTAAGGCACCGGTTGAGTTAACAATCTCTAGGAAGGCCGCCATCTCACGTCACGTTTAGCGCACGAAAGGAGCAAATCAACCACTTCCAACTCCCCACCCAGCCGCCCAGAGGGCGTTACCAAACGGCGTACCAGTCAGTTTCCACGCACGCATCACACGCCGAAACATGTCAGATGATCACGCGCTTAACGACCCTGCCCTACGCACCAACCGCTGGAGTCGGCGGGGCACGGAATGGATGCGGTTGATGTGTGTAAGCAAGCGCGAGACGGCGAGAGGCGAAGAGCAAGCGTCTGTCTGTAAGCAATGCCCGTACCTCTTCCTCGAGACCTCCGGGGGAGTGGCGGTACCCGCGCATCCGGCGGAGACGGCCGGAGGGGATGAGATCCGCGCCGAAGAAGGGGGCGTCGAGGTGCGGCGGCGGCGGCGGCGGCGAGTCCATGAAGGACGAGGATATCTGCTCCTGCACGGACGCCCTCCGGGACAGGCACGGCCGCTGTTCAGGTGAGAGCTCATCAATACAGCAGAACATGGCGTACATTATAGAATTATTAAAATAAAAGAATCCACACGCCCAGAGAACAAAGAACCAATCACATTGACCTTTGAACAATATTGACGACCGTCCGTAATCACAGTTGTCAAGATTAAATAGGGGATTAATGGCATTAACCAAATTTCGAAGGGGACCAGAAATGCCGTGAACCTGACAGAAAGCACGCAACGATCCCAGAAGGGGGAAAAAGAAATATTTGAAACAAAGAACGGCCCCCAGCCACAGTGAACGAAGAAACCCTTTCGAAACGAACGAAATCTGAGCAGGAACAGATCGAAGCAAGCAAGTGGCAGCAGAAGCGAGGAAGCCGTGAACACACCTCTCTGTCTCTGTGGGACCTCTCCCCGTCGGCGCCGCGGCCGCCCCTCCCAACCATCTGGTGGCGCGCCACCACGCAGTCCACCGAGGACGCCTCCGCGGCGAAGGGTATCCCGGGCGCGCACCACACGTCGGCGTCGATCCCCCCGGTGACGAAGCCCCCGCCTCCGCCTCCTCCCCCGCCCCCGACGCCGCCACGCTCCTTCCGCCTGTCCTTGCCGCCCCTCCGCCGCCGTTGCCGCCCGTGCCAGTCCGCCGACGACCGCACGGCGGCCGCCGCGGCCTCCCCGGCCCCGGGTGCGTACGCCTGCGACGCCGCCTCCGACGTGCAGCCCAGGCCGCGCAGCGCCGCCAAGGCGAACCCCTTCCGCCTCCCCTCCTCCGGCGCCGGCGGAGGCGAGGACGAGGAAGAGGCCTCGCCCCGGGGGTGCAGGAGGAGGCGCCGGATCCCCCGCCGGTGCTCCGCCGTGGGAGAGCGGTCCCCCGGCATTGCGCGCAGGGGGCGGGGGCGTGGCTAGGGTAGGCTAGGCCTCGGCTTCCCTCCCCTGGCTTCCTCGTCTCGTCGGGCCCGGAGGGGGCGGCAGCAATGGTGGCAGTGTGGCGGAAGCGACGGCCGGAGGGCTCGGCTCACTGCGTCTGCGTCTGCGTCTGCGTCTGCGTCTGCGGCGCAGTAGCGTGGGGTGGGAAGACCAGAGTTCAGAGTCCAGAGGAGAAGTGGGCCTGGGGAGTCGGAGCACGAGGCCGGCAACGCGACGCGATGGATTCTTGTCCCGGATTTGTGGTGCGGCGCTGGATTTGAGGCGATGGGCGGATGGATGTTCTCGACTTTAAGATGACCTCAAAAACGGTCTAGTAAAATGGAGTGGTTGTGTACGCTGCGGACTGCGGAGAACGAGCACTAGTAGGAGGAGTACGGTACGTATATGCTACGGAGTGGTATAGTAGTACGTATCTCTGTATGTAGTCGCAGGAGTACATATACAATCCATGCGAGAATGCGAGCAGTCGGATTGGGCCCTGCATTCGTCACGCAATGTGACGGTCACGGTACTACGAGATGAGGCGATGAACGGGTCCGGGTCCGGGTCCGGGTCTGGGTCCGCCGGTCCGGGTCCGTCCGTCCATTTATTTATGGCACTCCACTGCACCACAAGGATGGACAGGATCTGTGGAGCTCAAGAACCATCAGCCTGTTCGGTTAGCCTGTTCGGTTTGTTGGTTCGTATCGTTGTTGGTTAATAAATAAGTATTACTGATTAGTTTGTGTGAGAGAAAAATACTGTTTCGGCTGAAAATGTACGATCGTTTACGACAAGCCACAGCCAAACGAACAGGCTACATGTGTGCCATTCATTCATGGTTCCGTGTATTTCCCAGAGGAGTGCGATGCGAGGGCTAGTACACTATCGGCCTCGTCAGTCATGGCTTATTAGTTAGACAACAGTATTTTTCTTTTATAATAAATCAGTATGAGTCGGACTTATAAGTCCAGAAATCAACCAGCGAACAAGCTGCATATGGAACAACCATCGATCTCTGTTTTTTTTGGCGATTTTTTTTAATTTTAACCCTTTTTTAATATAATTTTAAATCTAACACTGTCGGTTTTTTTAGGCCTTGTTTAGTTGGCGATTTTTTTGAAAAATGGTACTGTAGCACTTTCGTTTTAATTTGACAATTAGTGTCAATCATAGTCTAATTAGGCTTAAAAGATTCGTCTCGTGAATTTTGTCTAAACTGTGTAATTAGTTTTATTTTTTATTTATATTTAATGCTTCATGCATGCGTCCAAAGATTCGATATGATGGGGAATCTTGAAAAATTTTACAAAATTTTGGGAACTAAACAAGCACTTAAACTAACACTTTTGGCCGCACCTATTGCCCTGGTGCGGCCAAATGCCTGTGCCGCGCCATGCATGGTGGCGCGGCACAGGCCTGACATGGTGTGGGGTGGCCAGGGGGCGCTGACGTGGCGGGTCCTGCCGCGCCACCGATCATGGCGCGGTTGGACCAAACATACCGCACGAGCAGCCACACCACCTGGCCGCTGCGTCTGCCGCCGGCCCGGCTACCTGGATGGTAGAATCGAAACGCGTCGCGCCCGTATTTTGTTGAGTTTTTTTCACGATCGAATAGAGAATTTGATAAGCCAATGATTAATTTTTTGTCTTTCATAATACGGTTATGCACCATTTTAACTAATCAATTACAAAAAATTACCACCGGTGTCCAGATACGCCGGGACTGTCGGTTCCCGAACGCAGGGTATTTAATCTCGCCGGTAGTGCTATCGCGACTCAACGAAACGAATAAGAAGCAAGTTGACAAGCTGCCACATAACATATTCATTGTTTTGATATAAGTTTAACATAACATAACCAAATAACCCCGCAAATTTCGAATGCCAATATTCGTTTGACCTAAACAAACTAAGACTCAGGAGTGTAAGGACCACTCGGACGCCTCTGTCTCTTCGGATTTGTTGGCAATACATTGGAAGTGTAGCCAACGTCGGTATGGTCGCGTCGACAGTGCGTACGGCTCATACCCTGCAGGTATATGATACGCACGATTACTTATAATTCTTTATGATCGTTAGTTCATGGAGCCTACGTATTGAAACAAACTATCTTTGTTAGTATCTGTGAGGCTCCTTGGGTGTCAAACAGGGCATCACCTAGCTGAGACATGCCGATCTCGTCCTGCGGCCATTCGTCCCACTGGTCGTGCTGTCCGCGGAAGCCCGGAGGTTCGTCGTCGTCGTCATCATCCTCCTCCTCGTCCTCGGTTGTAGGGTTCTTCCCAACTCTATGATGTGGTGGTGTACACATCGCGAAAAGTGGCACCCTACGTCATCAGCTGAGAAGAGCCGGCTGGTGTCCTCAAAGAGGCTGAAGACGTGCCATCCGATCGTGCGGGGAGTGGCGGTTCCTCATAAGGAGTGTCCATACAGCTCAACTTCTGAGTTAGCTTTCTGTAGCTCTTCTTCACCTTCTGCATAAATAGACGTTAAAGTTAGTTCATTAGCCAAACACAAATACAATAAAGACATATTTTCGAAATGGACAAGTTTATGTTTACCTCCACAAAAGCCACGAGAACGCCTCGCCCCTGTCCTCTAGACTCGTGAAGCTAGAACGCTGCTTTGTTGGATAGCCTTGCCAATTGTGTCGTCTAGGTACAGAAACACGGTTGGACAGTTTTAGTACACATACTTAATACTAAAAGGATAACAAATTGTACCATTCAAGTATCTTACCACGTATCTTTGAAGCGGGGCTCTCTGTAGCTGTATGTCATCCCTAGTGGAAACGTCGTATACATCTTCGATGACATCTTCCTCCGAATCCTCGTCAATCGCCACGTCAGTGTACGAAGGCTTGATATGTGTCCTTGTAGACCTATGAAGCCACCGCAGGTACTCATCGAAGGTGTGCTGGTCGTGTGAAGGACCCGCAAGGACCGCATGTGGTACCCTGGTCTGCCACAAATGGATGTACGAGCTATGTGTCATGCACTAATCCTTGGTCTTGTACCTTTTCTTACGGTCAAACCTGCAATAAAACGATATTAGTTGTACCAAACACACCTCTGAATTGTAGCATTGTTATTAATCGATAACGCACCCGTGCAATATTTAATTGGTGGAGTAAAGCGGTGGTGGGCAGCCTATCATTCTTCCAAACTGTCCGCAGACCCGGATGGGCAAGTGAATCTCGACCACATGAAAGAAAATAAGAGGGACGTCACAGCGATACTCGTGTGACTCGTCCCTAGTGACAGGACTCAGATAGTCCTGGAGCTTCGGAGAATCCCAAGGACACCAAAACACCTGCAAATTCGTAATTGTGTTAGGTTGTGATATAGTGTACATTGAAGAAGACACTGCTACGATAGTATAGAGAGCGTAATCTGGTGCTGTGTCAGGACGTCGAGACCGTTCGTATACTCCCTGTACTTGCACCACGCATTCCCTCTAACTAACTGTGCTTTCGTCCAGATATACAGAGCTGTAGGGAGTGTATTATGCCCGTTCCATTGCTGCATTGAACACAATAATGAATTAGCAACAAATAATCTCATCATATCTAACTGCTTGGAAGAATATAATAAACCGAAGTACTTAACGGTAAACCATTATTAAGGGGCCTCCCAATGGGCAATCGTTCCCAACACCAAACCTGGAGTAGGTAGGAGCAACCCCTAAGGTTCGCATGTCCTGAGGTGCGACGGCAGGCAACGCATAGCTATCGATATGTCCATGCCAGGACTGCGCTGCCCCAGCTGTACCCCACTATATTCTCCCACGGCTAGCGAAGTATGTCAAGGAAGATCCAACTAATGGTGTTGCTCAAGGCGTCTGGGAAGAGGAAAACACCAAGAAAGTGCTAGAGCCACACTCGAGCGAACCTGTCGATCTGTGCCTCCTCAGCTTGTGGGTCCAAGTACTCAAAGCGCTCTGTGATCCAGGACGATGAAACACCAAAACTTTTTCTATAATTGATCAAATAAAATGAGACCCGATGCCAGCTGTAAAGCAATGCAAGTATTAAATAGGCTTGAATTACTCACTTATTTTTCTTGGAAGCATCGTCGTTCGGTGGAAGAAAACCAGTAAACTGAGCCACCAGCTCCCTCCAGTGATCGTTGCCAACTATCCCTGTCGCAGAACCGACCAATTTATAAGAATACAAGTACAATGGCAATCCACAAGCGGTCGCACTGTTATACTTGAACCCATATAAACCCGGTAGTCCGTCGAGTACCACAACGGGTCTCGATAAACGATTTACAACAACCAAGATCGTACAGGATTCAACATACATGCCACATATTACATAAAGTTCACAGATACCTTTCATCATCAGAGTACGAATAAAAAGTTATTACAAACCGAGTTTGATAATTAAAGCGGAATCAAATAAGTTCGAAGATAAAGTTTCCAACATAGTTTGATACAGTGCCAAACCAGATCACGGTCCACAAAAGCAAAGATAGGAATTACTAAGGAAGCCTGCCTAAGGCTTACTCCTCATCCACAGCGGGATAGAAGCAACTCTTGCAATAACCATGATACACAGTGCCATCTGCAACAATGGGAAAATAAACCCTGAGTACGAGAAGATACTCAGCTAGACTTACCCGTCATGAACCAGAAATAAAAGGACTCCAAGGATTATGCAAGGCTGTATAAGTGGACGTAACTTGACAACATTTTGCGTAAAAGGCAATTTACCCGTTGTACAATTATGATTCCTTTATCAAGTTAATTATAACTATCCATTTCTAGGTTTGCAACTATCCTGTGCCAAACATGTAGTATATCATTTAGAAGCATACAATAGTAACCATAGCAGGTATTGTGATTCCATATTCATCCGAACCATCATGTTTCATAATATAGCTGCTACGATGTTGGGACTAGCCAAGTTTCTCACTATCCGGGAGAGACGGCGATTCGAATCGATTTTCAATCAGCTGGGAATTTATTCCTAACACAAACCCAGATCTACCAGCCACGATAGTCTTAGGTCACCTTTGGTACAACTCAGGTACATATTTCGCGGGTCCGTACCGCGCCGCATAATTTGGAACACCAGATGACAGGATGCTCAGGCCAAACCTGCCCTTGGGCTCAGTCTAATCGTTCCCCGGAAGGAGCGCACAACAGAACGGTTCCCGGCCTGAGTTAAATTACTCGGCTTCACGGTCGGAACGAGTTATCTGGCCAGCTAAGTGAGAGGCATGCGTTCAATCTTGTTAGAAGCGCCAACAACGGTACGGTCCTTAATCGACACGGACGGGGATAAGTCCACACCCAAGACCTCCATGCCCTGTTGCTTCCCTATCGACCTCCCGTCTGGTCTCAATTTACTTTTACCTCATGGTTCTGTTCCACGATAGCAGATATAGCCAACCGTGCTCCGGTATCCACCTATATCTCGCAGGTGACAGGACATCACCCGACTTCTACCGGTCTAAGCATGGCTAAGCATATATATTCAATCATGGACCTATACCGGTTAAAGGGATAATATCTGGACAAGGATTGTACATGCATCAAGTGGTTTCATTCAACTCTTATAACCTAATGCATCAATCATAAGTACGTAAATAAACATTTGTAAATTACTGGGAGACTTATAATGCTCCGGGGCTTGCCTCGCAGAAAGGAAGTAGGGCGATGGTCAGGGCACTCCGGAAGCTCTTCAGGGTTCTGCTCCACGCCTTCGGGAGCTACGGCTTGCGGATCCTCCTGCGGGTTCCCTTCCTCTGCTTCTTCGAATTCCAGCAACGTGATCTCTTCCTCCGATCCTAGATGCATGAGTATGGTATAAGTATTACGAATGCATATATGTTAACAAGTGCATCATGTTGTTTGAGTAGGTGCATATCTCTTCTCGATTACTACTTAACTACTTCTACAATGCATCGACTAGGCCACAATTAGTAGCTACTTGTTTTACTCATAACTGGAGTTCTATAATCCAAAAGCAGTGATCCTAGACTTTCTGGAAAGCATATCAAATTTTCTACGACTTTGTTATTCACCATTTTTACAGTCTACATCAGTTTCAACATGTAACTCCTCACACTCTAGAATCAGTCTAGAAATGATTTAACATGCAATATAAAGTAATAACACCTCTACTTCATGTAATCATTCAAAATTTGACAACCTAGAACCTACCAACAGTTTAAGCATACCAAATATAGTTAAGATAATATAATGGTGAAGCCCAAACTATTTATTAAATTGCCTTTATTATTTTATTTATATATCTAGGTTAAATAATAAATATATATCAGATGTGCTTAATAAATTCTCAAAATTTTACAGAGCCTTACTAATGCTATCAAAGGACTACTATAAAAATTTCATGTCATTTTACTAAGTAGAACATCCTATACAAAAATGATAAGGAAGCAAGGCTTGAAATAGCATAAATGGAAAATCCTATTAAAAAGTGTCAAGCAATAGATTTCTTATTTTTCCTAACACCCATATGGTACTAGTATCACCTCCAACAAATTTCATGAATTTTGGACTCATAATTAATTTATAAAAATTCATGCAAGGATTAACTATTTATAAAAGAAAAATCTATAACTATAGATCTACACATGCACTGGTCTTCAAATTTTTATCCAAGCTCATATATGCTAATACTAGCTTACCACAAAAATTTCATAATTTTTGGAGCACAGGAACTCTAGATATAAAATAAACAAATTTGAATGCATTCAAAAGCACATTTCAAATCCTTATTTAAATCTCCAGAAATTTCTACTGTTGAAGCCAAGAACATATTTTTACTAAATACTACACTTCCTAAGCAACACAATCATATTTGTTTCACAATTTTTGGAGCTACCAAACTCAAGATACAAATTTCCCAAAACAAATCAAAAACTAGATTCAAAATGAGTTAGCCTTCACTACTGCTGTCGCTGACAGGTGGGACCCGCTGGTCAGGGGACCCCACATGTCATCGACACCGAAGCAGAGTGGCAGCGCTGTACGCTGCGGGCGCGGCCAGAGCTCGCCGATGGCGAACTCGCCGGCGGTGACATCATCACACGATGATCTACTCGACTTCGCGCATCGATTGAGCTACGTGGGTGGCCTTCTTGTCGGAGCTAGCGGCTACGGCGGCGGCCATGGCGGGGTGGAGGTGCGGGTCAATGGTGAAACGCCGGTGTGGGCTACGGTGGCTCGAACAGACGCTGTGCCGAGCATCACTGAGCTACGGCGGAGCCACCTAGTGCCCTAACGCGGCCTGGGATGGACGGTGGTGACGTGGCCACGGAGACGGAGCTCACGGCGGAACTCCGACGAGCTTAAACGCACGGCGATGGCTTACCAAGCTTGGTCAGCGAGCACGGGAGGGAGCAGTGGGTCGCTGAGAAGACGGTGAAGCTTTGGTGGTGGTGCTGGAGTGGCTAGGCGCGGGCTGCGCGCGGCTATGGCGACGGCGGAGCTGCGGGCGCTCGGCGGCTGCTGCAGCGGGGAGAAAAGCCGAGGCGAAGCAAATGGAGGCGCGGGATGGCTCGGGCGGGCGCTGGCGTGATGAAGGCGCGCTCGGGCGCGGCGTGGCCTGCGCGGACAGAGCGCTGGCGACGCGCGGCCGTCGCCGAGGACACGCGGTGCACGGATTCTGAAACCGGTCGGCCATTCGAACGTCGATTCAGTTCGTCAGACACGATCGGAACAGCCTGACAGCGAGTTTTGGCGATGACTTAACTTCCAATCCGTGACGAATTAGCGCTAAGGTTACTAAACCGACTTTGTAGACCTAAGTACTAGTTACAATTGTTGTTCAATGATCGTGTTCCAATTCTTATCGTAAACCGAGTAAAATCATGATCAAAGTCGGCTCGTCAGGCTGTCAGTCGAGCAAACACTTAGAAAATTTTTGAAGTGCTGAAAACAGTGAAAAGCTGATTTTTGTGAGTCCAATTCAAACATGTTAGAAGCTAAATCAGTCCATGACATAAAAATAAAAGTTGTTCCTTATGTCAAACACTACAACTTTGCTTTAGTGAAACTCCTCCATGCAAGGTCTCTAACACCTAGTTTAACTTTAGTCAAACATGTCACTTTGAAATCATGATACATACTCAAACCTTGACTAAATGACCAAACTAGCCCTAGCACTAAATACCAAAGTTGTTCCTAATGATATCCTAAGCATGTTTAAACAATTTGCAAGGTCATTTAAGCATTTCATGTAGTAGTCACTCATAGAGCTATTGAAAGTAATCACATGAAATATCACTTAAGTGCTTGGTCATGAAATGTGGCCTTCATGAACAAGGTTCCTTTTGTTAACCTAAGTATAGCTAAGGTGTTTTAGTGACCAACATTACCCACTTGCATCCATTTGCACATGATCATAGGCATATGTTCCAAGAAACACGAGATAACAAGCAATGTTTCATATGTTTCGATCAAATGTTTCAATTGTAAATGATGATTTATGAATGCTTGATGCTCATGCTCATGTTATGCAAGTCAAGTTATGCAAGGCTAACACCCGAGGTGTTACAGCCCCTCCCCCTTATAAAAATCTCATCCCGAGATTTGCAAGACCTACCATTCTTGGAAAAAGGCGGGATAAACTTCTTGCAGATAATCTTCTCTTTCCCATGTAGCATCTTGTTCACTATGATTGTTCCACACCACCTTATAGAAACTTAATAATCTTACTCCTTGTCACTCTCTCCATCTCTTCTAATACTCGAATTGGCTTTTCTTCATAGGTCAAATCCGATTGAAGCTGCACGTTGGTGGGTGCAATAGATTCTTCCGGTACTCGAAGATATTTCTTTAGCTGCGAAACATGGAACACATCAAAGATTGCACTCATCTCTGGTGGTAGTTGTAGCTTGTACGCAACATTTCCTTTTCGTTCCAAAATTTTGTATGGCCCTACATATCTTGGTGAAAGCTTCTTTTTCATCCCAAATCTCTTCACACCTTTCATGGGTGATACTCTCAAGTATACATAGTCACCCACTTCAAAAGTCAGTGGTCTTCTTCTCCTGTCGGCATAACTTTTCTGTCTTGATTGAGCTACCTTCATGTGTTGTTGGATGATACGTACTTGTTCTTCGGCTTCATTGACAAAATCAATACCAAAATATCTCCTTTCACCGGGCTCAATCCAATTCAGTGGAGTTCTGCACTTTCTGCCATACAAGGCTTCAAATGGAGCCATTTTGATACTTGCTTGATAACTGTTGTTATAGGAGAATTCAGCTAAAGGTAACCATTTCTCCCATGAACCTTTTGAAGATATAACACAAGCCCTAAGTAAATCTTCTAGGATTTGGTTCACTCGCTCTGTCTGTCCTGAAGTTTGCGGATGATAAGCTGAACTTCTGATTAGCTTGGTTCCCAAAGCTTGGTGTAAGTGCTCCCAGAAACGAGCTATGAACTGTGGTCCTCTATCTGAGATTATGGTCCTAGGTACTCCATGCAATCTCACGATTTGGGCAACATATATTCCAGCGTATTTCCCAACTATATACCACGTGTTCACGGGTATAAAGTGTGCTGACTTGGTAAGACGATCAACAATGACCCAGATTGAATCGTGACCTTGTGGTGTTGTTGGAAGGCCTGTAATAAAGTCCATACTGATCTCTTCCCATTTCCATCCTGGAATAGGCAGTGGCTGAAGTAATCCAGTGGTTTTCATATGGACGGCTTTCACTCTACTGTAGTTATCACACCTAGCAACATAGGCTGCGATCTCTTTCTTCATCTTAGTCCACCAAAAATGGGTTCTTAGATCTTGATACATTTTACTACTACCCAGGTGGATAGACAATTTGGACGAGTGAGCTTCTTCTAAAATTTGATTCCTTAGCTCACGGTCTTTCGGCACCACTAGTCGGTCCTCAAACCATAATACACCTCTTTCGTCCAATCTAAAGTGTTTTGTTTCTTGCTCTTGCATTTTTCTCTTTATGTGACTTATTCCTACATCAGTCTGCTGTAGCTCTATGATTTTGCCCTCAAGCGAACAACTGATTGTGATATTGTGTAGTACAGTAGGATGTAGCAAGTTGAACCCATCTTCCAATAGCGCTTCCATAGTGTTGCAATGGGACTTTCGACTAAGTGCATCGGCTACTATATTAGCTTTACCCGGATGGTAATGCACTTCCAAATTATAGTCCTTAATCAATTCCAACCATCTACGTTGTCTCATGTTCAGTTCTGGCTGAGTAAAGATATACTTGAGGCTTTTGTGGTCAGTATATATATGACATACATTGCCCAACAAGTAATGTCTCCATATCTTTAATGCATGGACAACGGCTGCAAGTTCCAAATCATGTGTAGGGTAGTTGACTTCATGTTTCCTCAATTGCCGAGAGGCATATGCAATTACTCTCCCTTCTTGCATAAGTACACATCCCAAACCTATTCCTGATGCATCACAAAATACATCAAAAGGCTTCTCAATGTCTGGTTGTGCTAGCACTGGCGCTGTAGTCAACAAAGTTCTGAGGGTGTGAAAAGCTGTTTCACATTCTGGTGTCCACTTGTATTTCTCATCTTTCTGAAGTAGTCTGGTCATAGGCTTAGCTATCTTTGAGAAGTCTGGAATAAACCGGCGATAGTATCCTGCTAACCCAAGAAAACTCCGAACTTCATGCACCGAAGTTGGGGCTTTCCAATCCATGACCTCTTGTACTTTTGATGGGTCTACTGAGATTCCATCTCTCGATAAAATGTGACCTAAAATGGTACTTTGCTCATCCAAAATTCACATTTGCTAAACTTGGCATATAGCTTATGCTCCCTCAGTCTGGATAGGACAATCCTCAGATGCTCTTCATGATCTGACTCATTTTCTGAATAAATCAATATGTCATCGATAAACACGACCACGAACTTATCAAGTTCGGGCATGAATACCGAGTTCATTAGGTACATAAAGTAGGCTGGAGCATTTGTTAGTCCGAAAGACATAACCAAATACTCGTATAAGCCGTACCTAGTAGAGAAAGCAGTTTTAGGTATATCCTTCGGTCTGATCTTTATCTGATGGTAACCTGATTTCAAGTCAATTTTGGAGAATATCTTTGCCTTCGCTAGCTGATCGAACAAGATGTCGATGCGGGGTAACGGATATTTGTTCTTGATGGTCACATCATTGAGTGGTCTGTAATCTACACACATCCTCAGCGACTTATCCTTCTTTTTTACAAACAATGCTGGGCATCCCCACGGAGATGAGCTAGGTTGGATAAGACCTTTGTCTAATAGATCTTGCAATTGAACCTTGAGTTCTGCTAACTCATTGGGTGGCATTCTATAGGGCCTTCTGGATATGGGTGTGGTACCTGGCACTAATTCGATCTTAAATTCCACGTCCCTATCCGGTGGGAGACCTGGTAACTCCTCTGGAAATACATCCGGAAACTCACAAACCACTGGAATATCACACATGGTGGTGGCTTGGATAGCATAGGCTAAATGTTGGGGTTCGAATTCGCGGAAGAGTGGAACTAGAAAAGCATTCCCTCCCGTGGGTTCTCTCAACATAATGGTACGGGTGCTAGTGTCAATAAGAGCACCATGATCCTTCATCCAATTCATGCCTAAGATTACACTTATCGATAATCCCGGCAATATTATCAAATCTGTTGTGTACTCCCTCCCTTGTATCAAGATGAGTACATTTTTTACTATCTTTTTGGTAATAACAGTTCCCCCTGCTGAACTTATGTTAAAACCCCCTTTACTTACTTCTATTATTTCTTGATCATGTCTAGATGCAAATGCTTGACTCATAAATGAATGAGAAGCTCCCGAATCAAATAAAACAACAGCGGGATGCTTGTTGACAAGAAACATACCGGCCGTGACAACTTCTCCGGTGGGCACTTCCTCCACAGCGGTGTAATGTACTTGTCCCTGACGTGCCCTGGCATTCACCTGCCTCTGATTGTTCTGATTTGGGTTGCCATTCCTCTTGGGGTGGGGGCACTCCTTGGACCAATGACCCAGTTGGTTGCAGTTGAAACATGGTTGATTACTTCTGAGTCCTGTGGAGCTGTCCTGATTGCCATTTCCTTTTGGTAAGGCAATAGTGAACGCCTTACGAAAGGGTTTCTGTGGCCTATTATTCTGAGCTTTTGGTGGTGTTGGCCTGAACTTGGGTGCAGGTGGACGGAATTGTGGCCTAGCTGTGATAGGCGCTTTTGACTAGAAAGATCCGGATGCACCGGCCTCATAGGCCCTCTTGCGACCTTTAGCAACTGCATGCATGTTGTTGTGGTTTTCTTGGGTCAAGGCATCACTAATAAACTCATTGTACATGGCACATCGAGAGTTTGCCATAGTCTTCATTAATTTGGTACCCAGACCTCACTTGAAACTCTCAATCTTTTTCTCTTCAGTATCCACGAAACTTGGAGCATATCTTAACAAGTTGTTGAATGCGTGCATATATTCTGTGAGTGACTTTGTTCCCTGAGTGAGCCTCATAAATTCTGCTGCTTTCATGCGCATCAGGCCCGGGGGAATATGGTGTCCCCTAAAAGCCAACTTGGATTAATCCCAGGTCACTCTCGCATTAGCAGGCAGAGACGACAGAAAGTGCGTCCACCAGATTCCTGCTGGTCCTTGCAATTGATGAGAAGCATATTCTGCTTTCAGGTGCTCTGTGACCCTTAGCAGACGAAATTTCTGCTCGATGGTATTCAGCCACTCATCGGCCTGCAGTGGTTCCTCAGCCACCTTGAAGATCGGTGGCTTTGTGTCCAGAAATTCCTTGAATGAACTGTGCTGATTTGGCTCGGCCCCTGGTTGCTGTGGGTGGCCACGAGCAGTGTTTTGCGTGATAAGGCGCAAAGCTTCTTCTATTGTCCTCTGGCTCCCTAGGAACTGGGCAAAGAATTCCTGAGCAGACGGCGGCGGTGGGGGTGGCAAGTCATCGTGGTTGCCATCCTGCCTGCTACTAGCTCCTGCACGGGTGCGCGTCATCTGCGAATTTACAACAATAAGTGATTATTGGTTGATGCCAAGAGATTGCAGATGAATTTGGTACTCATGCCAAACTGAAATTACTGGAGAAAATTCTCAAAAACACAATAAAAATAGAGGCATAACAATCCATTTTTGCAACATGACATCACCAATTTGACCACTTATCGCGCGCATAACGCATGCAATTTTAAAGCGTGATTACCGACAAAGAACTGGAATTGCATTGACGTTCCTCTAAACGTGCGATTAACATTACATGATAGTCTGGTTACTAATGCCAACTTCAAACTACATGTCCATTACATAAATAGAGGTGATACATTAGTCCTTCCACTAAATGCGAAGCGATCTAATCCTCATCATGATCACTATCAAGGTCAGACGCAGAATCATCTCCTTCCTCAGGTTCTACTTCTTCTCCCGGTGCCACTTCTTCTTCACCTTCCTTGTATCCTTCTAGATCCATTTCTGCGGCTCTAGGTGGGACATAAGGGTGGAGCTGATTGTGTAGTAGATGAACCTCTTCATGCAGATTATCGTTGTATTCTTCTGCATTGGCCAGCTGCTGTCCTAGTTCAAACTGTCGAGCCCTCAGGACATCTTCCCTGGACCAAGCTGCATTTCGCTGGTGAGTTAACCTAGTCATCTCTTCGGTGAGCCTTTCAATCTCGGCGTCGTGCTCCCTCTGAAGCTGACGTCGGTCATCACGGGCATGACTAAGAGCACCAGACACACGTCTGAGGCTACCTTCAACTCCATTTAACACTCTCATCATTGCGAACATGGCGCTCATTGTAGGGTTATCACTGTTCTGCCCTTCTGCTGCACCAATTTCCAAGGGTCTTCCTCTTGCCTGCTGCCATGAGTCAGTGGAGGGATTACCTCTTGGAAAGACTCCAACCAAAGCGGCTGCCAGCTCCTGAGGAAAACGATCCATGATATTCCTCAAGATCCCAAAAGCTGCCCTACCAGCTGCTTCTTCAGCAGTCCTACCAGTTGACTCATAACACCAGCCTGTCCATTCAGAATCGTCACCTCGGGGACGAACAACGGCCTCCACAGTAACTAAGAGACCTTCTCCCAACCGCTCATTCGCCCAGAAGTAGCGGGGTTCCATTCCACCAGGATAACCTACATAGCTGAGCACTCTCCACAAGAGTGTAGGCATCCCAAACTCTCCAAGGAACGTGTGACGTTGACGGGTACGTGGAGCAAGCTGACGGCTAGGAGCTTTGCCTCCGGTGGACTTGCGAGCAGTCTACTTGGTGCGTGCCATCTGCACCATTAATATGTACCTTTGGTGAGACAAAGCCATAATGGATAAGAGTTACATAACCGAGTAAGAATTTTATAAGGGGAGGAATAATGTAGTTATGTGAATGGTAATTTAACATGATGCATGCTCATGCCGTACGTCCTTATAAACTTAGGAAAAATTTGTTTCTAACGGTAGACACGGTGGCATACATACGTTCTCTCATACATAGCGTAACTAGTCGAGCTACATGTTTCGTTGTTAGTGTACCTGCATAAAATTTCATTTCAGCCCTAAACCCATAATGAATTACGCAGAATGTAATTGTAAATACTTTCATATATGTATACCCATACATATACTTCCGTATCAATCTACTCGACAAGAATTTAAACCCACAATTAAATACGTACCATATACACATGCAAGCATGTATACATAGCCGTACCAAGCTAACTCTTCCCGACCGCACGCTCACATCTTGCGGTCATACTCTCATCTTACCTTGGCGTAGAGGCATTTGATCCATACATTATCACTCAAGTGAATGGCATCCATACTATAGCACGCCGTATGGACGACGAAGCAAAAACCCCCATGTTAGTACTTAAATAGCCACCTAATAGTCCTTAATTTGGGCATAAGGAAAGTGATCATTGGCACACTTTAGGTTTCAAATACCTATTATATAACTAATAGTTGCTAGAGAAGGGTTTTTGGAAAACAAAAACTTTTGTTTTTAAATACACTTGTGACAATTAACGTTAAATCTTGCTCTGATGCCAGCTGTCGCAGAACCGACCAATTTATAAGAATACAAATACAATGGCAATCCACAAGCGGTCGCACTGTTATACTTGAACCCATATAAACCCGGTAGTCCGTCGAGTACCGCGACGGGTCTCGATAAACGATTTACAACAACCAAGATCGTACAGGATTCAACATACATGCCACATATTACATAAAGTTCACAGATACCTTTCATCATCAGAGTACGAATAAAAAGTTATTACAAACCGAGTTTGATAATTAAAGCGGAAGCAAATAAGTTCAAAGATAAAGTTTCCAACATAGTTTGATACAGTGCCAAACCAGATCACGGTCCACAAAAGCAAAGATAGGAATTACTAAGGAAGCCTGCCCAAGGCTTACTCCTCATCCACAGCGGGATAGAAGTAACTCTTGCAATAACCATGATACACAGTGCCATCTGCAACAATAGGAAAATAAACCCTGAGTACGAGAAGGTACTCAGCTAGACTTACCCGTCATGAACCAGAAATAAAAGGACTCCAAGGATTATGCAAGGCTGTATAAGTGGACGTAACTTGACAACATTTTTCGTAAAAGGCAATTTACCCGTTGTACAATTATGATTCCTTTATCAAGTTAATTATAACTATCCATTTCTAGGTTTGCAACTATCCTGTGCCAAACATGTAGTATATCATTTAGAAGCATACAGTAGTAACCATAGCAGGTATTGTAATTCCATATTCATCTAAACCATCACGTTTCATAATATAGCTGCTACGATGTTGGGACTAGCCAAGTTTCTCACTATCCGGGAGAGACGGTGATTCGAATCGATTTTCAACCAGCTGGGAATTTATTCCTAACACAAACCCAGATCTACCAGCCACGATAGTCTTAGGTCACCTTTGGTACAACTCAAGTACACATTTCGCGGGTCCGTACCGCGCCGCACAATCTGGAACACCAGATGCCAGGATGCTCAGGCCAAACCTGCCCTTGGGCTCAGTCTGATCGTTCCCCGGAAGGAGCGCACAACAGAACGGTTCCCGGCCTGAGTTGAATTACTCGGCTTCGCGGTCGGAACGAGTTATCCGGCCAGCTAAGTGAGAGGCATGCGTTCAATCTTGTCAGAAGCGCCAACAATGGTACGGTCCTTAATTGACACGGACGGGGATAAGTTCACACCCAAGACCTCCATGCCCTGTTGCTTCCCTATCGACCTCCCGTCCGGTCTCAATTTACTTTTACCTCATGGTTCTGTTCCACGATAGCAGATATAGCCAACCGTGCTCCGGTATCCACCTATATCTCGCAGGTGACAGGACATCACCCGACTTCTACCGGTCTAAGCATGGCTAAGCATATATATTCGATCCTGGACCTGTACCGGTTAAAGGGATAATATCTGGACAAGGATTGTACATGCATCAAGTGGTTTCATTCAACTCTTATAACATAATGCATCAATCATAAGTACGTAAGTAAACATTTGTAAATTACTGGGAGACTTATAATGCTCCGGGGCTTACCTCGCAGAAAGGAAGTAGGGCGATGGTCAGGGCACTCCGGAAGCTCTTCAGGGTTCTGCTCCACGCCTTCGGGAGCTGCGGCTTGCGGATCCTCCTGCGGGTTCCCTTCCTCTGCTTCTTCGAATTCCAGCAACGTGATCTCTTCCTCTGATCCTAGATGCATGAGTATGGTATAAGTACTACGAATGCATATATGTTAACAAGTGCATCATGTTGTTTGAGTAGGTGCATATCTCTTCTCGATTACTACTTAACTACTTCTACAATGCATCGACTAGGCCACAATTAGTAGCTACTTGTTTTACTCATAACTGGAGTTCTACAATCCAAAAGCAATGATCCTGGACTTTCTAGAAAGCATATCAAATTTTCTACGACTTTGTTATTCACCATTTTTACAGTCTACATCAGTTTCAACATGTAACTCCTCACACTCTAGAATTAGTCTGGAAATGATTTAACATGCAATATAAAGTAATAACACCTCTACTTTATGTAATCATTCAAAATTTGACAACCTAGAACCTACCAACAGTTTAAGCATACCAAATATAGTTAAGATAATATAATGGTGAAGCCCAAACTATTTATTAAATTGCCTTTATTATTTTATTTAGATATCTAGGTTAAATAATAAATATATATCAGATGTGCTTAATAAATTCTCAAAATTTTACAGAGCCTTACTAATGCTATCAAAGGACTACTATAAAAATTTCATATTATTTTACTAAGTAGAACATCCTATACAAAAATGATAAGGAAGCAAGGCTTGAAATAGCATAAATGGAAAATCCTATTGAAAAGTGTCAAGCAACAGATTTCTTATTTTTCCTAACACCCATATGGTACTAGTATCACCTCCAACAAATTTCATGAATTTTGGACTCATAATTAATTTATAAAAATTCATGCAAGGATTAACTATTTATAAAAGAAAAATCTATAACTATAGATCTACACATGCACTGGTCTTCAAATTTTTATCCAAGCTCATATATGCTAAGACTAGCTTACCACAAAAATTTCATAATTTTTGGAGCACAGGAACTCTAGATATAAAATAAACAAATTTGAATGCATTCAAAAGCACATTTCAAATCCTTATTTAAATCGCCAGAAATTTCTACTGTTGAAGCCAAGAACATATTTTTACTAAATACTACACTTCCTAAGCAACACAATCATATTTGTTTCACAATTTTTGGAGCTACCAAACTGAAGATACAAATTTCCCAAAACAAATCAAAAACTAGATTCAAAATGAGTTAGCCTTCACTACTGCTGTCGCTGACAGGTGGGACCCGCTGGTCAGGGGACCCCACATGTCATCGACACCGAAGCAGAGTGGCGGCGCTGTACGCTGCGGGCGCGGCCAGAGCTCGCCGACGGCGAACTCGCCGGCGGTGACATCATCACACGATGATCTACTCGACTTCGCGCATCGATTGAGCTACGTGGGTGGCCTTCTCGTCAGAGCTAGCGGCTACGGCGGCGGCCATGGCGGGGTGGAGGTGCGGGTCGATGGTGAAACGCCGGTGTGGGCTACGGTGGCTCGAACAGACGCTGTGCCGAGCATCACCGAGCTACGGCGGAGCTACCTAGTGCCCTAACGCGGCCTGGGATGGACGGTGGTGACGTGGCCATGGAGACGGAGCTCACGGCGGAACTCCGGCGAGCTTAAACGCGCGGCGATGGCTTACCAAGCTTGGTCAGCGAGCACGGGAGGGAGCAGTGGGTCGCTGAGAAGACGGTGAAGCTTTGGTGGTGGTGCTGGAGTGGCTAGGCGCGGGCTGCGCGCGGCTATGGCGACGGCAGAGCTGCGGGCGCTCGGCGGCTGCTGCAGCGGGGAGAAAAGCCGAGGCGAAGCAAATGGAGGCGCGGGATGGCTCGGGCGGGCACTGGCGTGATGAAGGCGCGCTCGGGCGCGGCGTGGCCTGCGCGGACAGAGCGCTGGCGACGCGTGGCCGTCACCGGGGACACGCGGCGCGTGGATTCTGAAACCGGTCGGCCATTCGAACGTCGATTCAGTTCGTCAGACACGATCGGAACAGCCTGACAGCGAGTTTTGGCGATGACTTAACTTCCAATCCGTGACGAATTAGCGCTAGGTTACTAAACCGACTTTGTAGACCTAAGTACCAGTTACAATTGTTGTTCAATGATCGTGTTCCAATTCTTATCGTAAACCGAGTAAAATCATGATCAAAGTCGGCTCGTCAGGCTGTCAGTCGAGCAAACACTTAGAAAATTTTTGAAGTGCTGAAAACAGTGAAAAGCTGATTTTTGTGAGTCCAATTCAAACATGTTAGAAGCTAAATCAGTCCATAACATAAAAATAAAAGTTGTTCCTTATGTCAAACACTACAACTTTGCTTTAGTGAACTCCTCCATGCAAGGTCTCTAACACCTAGTTCAACTTTAGTCAAATATGTCACTTTGAAATCATGATACATACTCAAACCTTGACTAAATGACCAAACTAGCCCTAGCACTAAATACCAAAGTTGTTCCTAATGATATCCTAAGCATGTTTAAACAATTTGCAAGGTCATTTAAACATTTCATGTAGTAGTCACTCATAGAGCTATTGAAAGTAATCACATGAAATATCACTTAAGTGCTTGGTCATGAAATGTGGCCTTCATGAACAAGGTTCCTTTTGTTAACCTAAGTATAGCTAAGGTGTTTTAGTGACCAACATTACCCACTTGCATCCATTTGCACATGATCATAGGCATATGTTCCAAGAAACACGAGATAACAAGCAATGTTTCATATGTTTCGATCAAATGTTTCAATTGTAAATGATGATTTATGAATGCTTGATGCTCATGCTCATGTTATGCAAGTCAAGTTATGCAAGGCTAACACCCGAGGTGTTACAATCCCTGTCACTGAAAGTCCTCCCAACCAAAGGCCTAAAATAGCCTTCACGTCCTGCAACGTCAAAGTCATCTCACCACAAGGTAGGTGGAACGTGTGGGTCTCAGGCTTCCACCTGTTATAAGAATAAAACGACTGTTAGTTGCCTCAAATTTGTTACAAGAAAGTTTACGTACAAAGAATGCACTCGTACCTGTCTACAACTGTAGTAAGTAGTGCTGGATCAAGGGGCAGAAGACCGTGGTTGATAACACGAATAAGCTCGAGGAAGCCAGCACGCCGTATGTACGACGTATAACGCTCGTCCTGCTGATGCGCCCTGGTGTGAGTGCGGGGCCTCAAAGGAGGCAAGAACACCTCTGCATCGTTGTCACTCAAGATGTGTGCTCGGTGCTGGTCGTCGTACTCCACCTCCAGAATATGGTACAACGGGTGCTGCGTGGGAGGGGCCATCCTGTTACAAATTGATAAATAAAGCGTTAGAGTATTCAAATTAACAAAATTCAAGTTAACATTAGTAAGTTCACAAACAAATTCACTAACCTAACTAACCTAAATCTCTAAACCTAAAATCCTAACTATACTAGATAATAAATACATAATCAATTCATATAAAACTTTAGTTCTAAAATTACAAGTAATCTCTCCGTCTTAAAATAAATACATATCTTGCTTCTCGAGTAGTCAAATATGTTTAAGTTTGATCAAAACTAAAAAAACGGTATCAATATTTCTATCTCCTAATAAGTTTATTACGAAAGTATACTCCATGCTTAATGTAATAGTACTTATTATGTATCATAAATATTAGTACGCTATTATATAAATTTGGTCAAAGACGCTAATAGTATATAAAAAAATACTAACTATACTACATAATAATAATAAAAATATGAAATCGAGAGGGAGGTACCTTAAGAGCGGACGGCCTTGACGCGCCGGCGTTCGTGGCGCGGCCGGCTAGGGCGCTGCATGGCGGGAGTGGCCAGGCGCGGCATGGGCGAGCGGCTGAGGCCGGGCCGTGCGGGCGTGGGCGGGGCGAGGCGAGGCGAGGCCGGGCGGGCGCGTGCGCGGGCGGCCGCAGGCAGGGCGCTGGCGGCGGCGGCGTTCGGGCGTCGGGCGGACGGGCTCGTGCGCGGTATATATCTGGTCCTGCCGCGCCACAGATCAGGGCGCGGCACTGCCGCGCCATGGTCAGTGGCGCGGCAGGACCCGCCACGTCAGCGCCCCCCCCCCCCCCCCGGCCGTCCCACGCTACGTCAGCCCTGTGCCCCGCCACCATGCATGACGTGACACAGGCATTTGGCCGCGCCAGGGCAATAGACGTGGTCAAAGTGTTAGTTTTAAAAAAAAACCGACAGTGTTAGATTTAAAATTATATTTAAAAAGGGGTTAAAATTAAAAAAAAATCTTTTGGCTCGGGGGTGACGCTTGTGCAAGCTCGGTTGGGGCCATCCTTGTCTTGTCCCGATTCATTTTAAACAGTCACTGACGCACTGTGCTGTCAACACACTGGCACGGGGGCATGAGTACCCAAAACATTTGATAACCATCACAAGAAACAAGAGGAGGCCATCACAATCAGAGCAAGCCCAGCAGGCAAGGGAGCTGGTAGTAGCAGTAGTGTCAACACGGGCGGTGGCGCGGTGGCAGCTTGCGGCTCCGCACAATCGTCGTCCGCCTTGGATCCTGCGATGCTGCCAGTTTGCTCATTTGCTGTGCGCAGTAATATAAAAAAATAGAGATGCATGCAGCATTAACATAAATAAATAAACTACTCTAGTCAGTCAAAGGAAACAAATGCTCAGCTGGCAAGTCCTCAAGTTGCTCCTCCTTTTTCGTCCGCCTCTCCTCCTATATTTTTTTTTCCTGTTGGGCAGGCGTAAACGATCGTGAATTATAAGTTGGAATATGATTTTTCTCTTATACCAAATCAGCCAGCAGTAAATAATTCATGATTCAGCCCAGTCAGCCGAACAGGCTTTGTATATGTATATATAATTATAGGCCTTATAATCCGTACTTTTCAGCTGTTTTTTAGTTAGAACAGTATTTTTCTCTCACAACAAATTAGTCAAAACAATGTTTCGGCTTGTTTTTTCAGCGAAGCAAACGAGACCATACTCCCTCCATCCTAAATCTTACTTTTTGAGGTAAGATTAGTGTAGGTGCCGAATTACGTATTTACCCCTACTCTATCATTCTAGAAACTAAAAAATGAGCGTGTTCGGCTGGCTGGATGGCTGGCTGAGGCTGGCTTTGACACTCACGCAGGTACTGTTCACCTAAACAGTGTCTTTCAGCTGGAACAGTATTTTTCTCTCACAATAAACCAGCCAAAACAATATTTTGGTTTATTTTTCAGTCCTGCCGAACAAGCCCAATGATTACATTCTGAAATGTTCTTCTCACGGATGAATAGAATATGATAGTTTTTATATATGTAGTGATATTTTTAATAGGTGAGTTCTATTGAAAAAGTTGATTTAAAGTTTACATTTATATTCTTTTCGAGATAAGGTTTGAAACCTATAATTACGTTTTTTTTTACAGAAGGAGTATCATGCATGCGGAGAGAAGACGAGGTCCCCGTTAACAGGAGAATCTGTACGTTTCCTACTCGAACGAAACAAATCTCCGGTCTGCGAATCTGATGAGTCACCCTTCACCAGCCGCAAAATCCACCCCTCCCGAATCCTCTGACGTCGCAAGTGGATGACTCTCAAAGTTTCCTGCCAGGGCACCTATCTACTCTTATTCTTACGTCCCAAAATAGAAGTTATTCTCGTTTTCTAAGAAGTCAACTTCTTTTAACTTTAACTAACTATATATAAAAAATATTAATATTTATAGTATATAATTAATATCATTAAATAGATCGTTGAATATATTTTTATAATAAATTTATTTAAAGATATAAATATTACACGTATTTTTTATAAATCTAGCTAAAATTGATAAAGTTTAACTCGTACGCATCCAATAACGTCCATTTTTTTTAGGGAGTGAGTATACTCGATGAAAATGGCTCTGAATTGGCGCGCGTGATTTCGCGATCGCGAGCAGTTTTACCTGTATCATCCCCTGATCTCCTCCGCTCTCACGGGAGCTGGGGTACTCTACGCTACTACTCGTGCCTGCCGAGTCGCCACTTGCCGGCTTGCCCTTGTCCTCTTTGGTTTTGGCCCCCCTCTTGGCTCTCGCCGTGGCCATCACCAGATGAGACGTGAGCCGAGACGGCGAAAGTCCAACGGCGGAGCGCCCTTCTCCAGGTGAAATATTCTTCGCTTTTGCTGTTGCTAGTGGACGCGCACGCTACAGACGAGAGAGTCCGCGGGGGGCTTTTGGCAGGCACCCAAGTGCCATGCAGTGCTCGCCAAGCTGCTTTTAGGGGCTGATTGGTTACTCGAATCAGGCCATGCACCTTTTGGCTGCTTCAACTTATTTGTCTGTCGTGTTTGGTTCTTCATCGTGCACGCTTTGCTTCTTTCGTTTCATTCTGCTGCCCTCCACCATTCCGTACGGCTCTGTCTTCTCAATTTCTACTTTCCTCGCGATGCAGAACGACACGATGCACCTATGACATAAGGGTCCATGTGTCACACGTTCAAAACTCTTATCCATGCATACAACCAAACAAGATCAGATCTCGTACTGGATCAACAACAAAAACAATCAAACATGACTGGGTGCACGATTTGAGCATACATCTCACAATCCTAGACTGCCTCTCCATCCCGGCTCCTCATCACCAAAGCAACCAATCACGTCCTTGCTGCATGGGCAGAGGATGCAGCTGCACTGTAGACCTGTGGTGGGCCTGTGGGTCGTGGAGAGAGAGGCCAGGAAGGAGAGCGAGTGGGGTAAAGTATCATTCCTGCAATGCAACCCTGTTCGGCCCCGTTCGCTGGTCTGAATTTTGGCTGAAACTGGCTGAAAAACACTGTTCCCGCTGAATTATTGTAAAAGAAAAACACTGTTCTGGCTAAAAAAACAAGCCGAACAAGTCAAATTTAAGACAAGCGAACGGGGCCTTCGTGTCGTCGCAACATTTCCTTCCTTATTCCATGGCGTAGTAGACTAGTAGTGTTTACAGACACTCCTGCAGCGTCAGCAGAGAGCTTCTCTCATCCCTGCTGACTCTGCTGTGTTTTCGTACCTAAAGAAAGCCAGCCATTGCTGAACGCCTGAACCGTCCACTGACCATAGGAGCACCGTCGCTTTTAGGCCCCGTTTGTTGGTTTGAAATTTGGCTGAAACTGGCTGAAAAATACTGTTCCGGCTGAATTGTTGTGAGAGAAAAACACTGTTCCGGCTGAAAAAAGAAGCCGAACAAGCCATTTTTAAGACAAGCGGGCTCATTTGATTGGAGACCAGGACAACTTGCCTCGTAAAAAGTGGTGTCCGATAGTTGTATAGAAATTCGATGGTTTTTGCCTGGTGAGGCAACTTTAAACGATAGTCCCTTCGGTTATCTCAAGCAAGTCGTATTAATGTTGTCTTAAATATTTTAAACTTTGACTACAAATAACTTCTTTTGGGTTGAGTTTAAAAATATAAAAGTGATGTAAGTAGATTCATCTCGAAATATAGTTTCATAAAAATATATATTGACTATATTTTATAAATATTTTATAGCAAAAAGTTACAGTCAAAGTCGTTTCTTAAAGACCATGTCGATGTCCAAAACAACTTGTTTTAGAGAACCGGTGGAGTATGTGTTTGGTTAGAGACATGTGCCTGGGAACACTAATTAAGACATATCGCATATTAGTCTTGTATATTGCTATAACTATTCATAGAGAATTATACATATTTAAATCAGATAATTGATTTGTGTTGTCACAACGTTGTCTGTTATTTTGAAAAGAAAAAAAGAAAGAAAAAGAAAGACCGAATGGTGCTAATCACTTCTATTAATGCTAGACAAATACGGTTGCCTGTGGCCAGACGTCCAGAAACATGTGCCGGAGCCAGGCAACCAACGCCTCGTTTAGATTGCAAAAAAAAATCAAACTTATGAATAGTACTACTTTCGTCTTATTTGGCAAATATTGTCCAATCGTAGACCAACTAGGCTCAAAAGATTAATCTCATGATTTCCAACTAAACTGTGTAATTAGTTATTTTTTTACCTACATTTAATACTCCATGCAAGCGGCTAAAAATTGATGTGATAGAGAGAGTGAAAAAACTTGGAATTTGGATGGCATCTAAACGAGGCCCAACACTAATTACCACCAGGCCAGGCAACAGGATCGAAGTTCAGGGTTGCAACTAAATAAAGTACAGACATATCATAGGCAGCGTCCAATCCAGACAGCTACTCTCCAAAGCAGCATCAAACATGCCCTTAGAACGGACGACAAGACAAATCGAGCTTTCATCGCTTCATGTCCATGCCTGATGTGTTTCCTTACCCTGCTAATAATGAATGCTTCTCATTAGTGCGTGTACTTTTCTATCAAACAAAAAAACATGATAGTGTCTCGCTTTTCAGCTACATCTTTTTTTTTATCCCGTTATATACGTAGAAGAATATCTATATATCGCCGCCCAACGACGACCCGTCTTTGTGACAAAGCAAATACAAACAAGCAAGCTAGGAAGAGTACGTGCCCGAGACATAGCATCCAAATGTAACATTCATGTCTAATCTGGGACGACACTAGCGGTGCACCGCTGAATAATCTTAACTGATCAACTTTGACCCAGCAATTTGCAGCCTAACTAGGGCGTGTTTGGGACCGCGGTCGTCGACCGCGCGGTGCGGTATGGGCACCGCGAGCTCCGAGTTATGGTGGCGTAAACGCGAGCACCGCGAGCTGCTAGTTTATTTTCGCGACTCCCGTGCCGAGTGCGGTTGAAAGAATCGTCGCGGCCGCAGAGCGTTTGGCGCTTTATTTCGATTCTTTCCACCGTCACCGCGGAATACGCAGTCCCAAACACGGCCCTAGCGGGCAGTCGGCCATTCGGCCTTAAAGTTCACAGCGCGCGAACAGAGGTAGATCCCGCGCGCGAACAGAGGTAGATCCCGTGCGTGCAAACTGCAAACAGAGGTAGATCTATCCTGTGTACGTAGGTTCGTCCAGGTCCATCTACCCGCTTTCATTTATTATTGAGGGCAGAGAACAGGATGATCGAATCGATTGGCAAGCCTTCATTTGGTTGTGCCTGGTAGTAAACGATCGTATCTAGTGCCTAATGAGGGTGATGACGCTGCCTAACCAACACGTACACCATATCTAGTGCTGACATTTATGGGCAGGGGAGGGTTCGTTTCAGCTAGCTATCACTCACGTCTGTCACATGTCATTCCACACACAGTACAAAAGGACGTTATTTGCCTCTTCCTGCAAGCTAGATATTATTCCAACATTTAGCAAAATCAAAAGCACAACAAAAGCCTAGGGCCTTGTTTAGATGTCATTCAAATTTCAAGTTTTTTCACTCTCTCCATCGTATCAATTTTTAGCCGCTTGTATGGAGTATTAAATATAGTAAAAAAATAACTAATTACACAGTTTAGTTGGAAATCACGAGATGAATCTTTTGAGCCTAGTTGGTCCACGATTGGATAATATTTGTCAAATAAGACGAAAGTTGTACTATTCATCGAGTTAAAATTTTTTTTTGCAAAGTGAACCAGGCCTAGATATTCAACTAGTGTCACAGAAACTGACAGATGCTGTTTGCTCGAGGATGGATATATGGAAGAGGAGCATCAGATCAGAATCCAAGAGGGCCGGAGTTAAGTAGATAGAGCGGTAGCTAGGGTTGAGCTTTCCTGGGCGCGTCTCTCCGCTTCGTGTTGGACAGGCGACCAAGCAAACGGTGGACGCTCCGCCGTCCACGGAAAATGGCGTCGGTAATTAGCGCGCGGCTGCGGCTGCCGACGTTGATGGAATAGCAAGTGACCCTGGACAGAACAACGCTGTCTCAGGGGTATCTGCACTGTAAAATTTCGATTCCAAGTTGCATTCACCCTGGCTTATCTGCACTGCAAAATTTCGATTCCAAGTCGCATTCACCTTTTTCGCATGTTAGTTCAGTCAGACTTATTCAATTAGTCAACAGTATTTTTCTCTCTCAACAAATCAGCACCAGCCAGCTCAAACCAGTCCAGAAACCAACCAACGAACACGCCGATTATTTAAAAACATTTGTCGCTCGTAGCATCGGCAGATATGCTAAAAAATCTGCTAGCGGATCATCATCGGCACAGAATTCAAATCATGACCATGCTGGTGGACGAGAGTATGAAGTAGATCATCGACGACCCTGTTCGCTTGTCTTATAATCCATATTTTTTTAGTTTGTTTTTAGCTGAAACGATGTTTTCTCTCGTAATAAACCAGTCGAAATAGTATTTCAGTTTTTTTTTTCAGCGAAACGACGGAGCCGTTCTTTTCCTCAAACGACATAACACGTTTAAATACATGTACGCAGGCTGGGACACAAGACAGGATCAGATAGAGAGAGAGGTCGATTGGTGACGGGTACCATTTTGTCTGGCGTCCCCGCAGATTAAATAAACTAGTCACGCTCAGAGGAATAATGCTCATGTTGTATTGAAATAAACCATTTCCAAAAAAAGTCATAAAAACAAACTCAAAAAGCCTGTCCAGCTAGCGCAACATGATGCCTTGCAGTTGCAGGTCCCAAAACATACATGATGCAGGCAAGATTTTTTTTTTTAATTTTAACACTTTAAAAAAACTAAATTTAAATCAAACATGGTCAGTTTTTTTTAAACTAACACTTTTTGCCGTGTCTATTGCCCTGACGCGGTCAAACGCCTGTGCCGCGCGGCAGAGGGCTGACGTGGCGGCGACCGGAATCGCTGACCGCTGACGGGGTACGGCCTGCCACGCCATCGACCTTGGTGCGGTAGTGACGCGTCTTGAGCCGTTGCGCGACAGAGCCAAATAAAACCCCGCGGCCAGTCCCGCCTGCCTGAGCAGCAAGCCCGCCTGGCCGCCGCGCCCGCCGCCCGCCCGGCGGTACCTGGACAGTTTAATCGGAACGCGTCGCGCCGATAGTGGGAGTTATTCTAAGTATTGCTTGACGTAAAATCAATAGTGGATTTGTTTCTGTCTTTTGTTGAATTAGTTTTACGGCCAAATAGAGAATTTGATAAGGCAACGATTTTTTCCGTCTTTCATAATACGGTTAACCATGTTAACTAATCGATTACGAAAAATTAGATCAGATTGAAACGAATATTTTTTTAAGGGAAGTTATTTCTTGGGCTTTTTGGCCCCCATATTGTAGGATCGGCGGCGACACGACCATGGACCCTGGCTTCCTCGACCCCTCGCGCTCGACGCCGGCCACCGGCGTCGAGATGCGGCGGGACTGCCGGTTCCCGAACTAGTTGCTACTTAATCTCGCCGGCAGTGCTACTGCGACGCATAGAAACGAATATGAAGCAAATAAATGAAGTCCGTGCACAAGTTGACAAGTTGCCGCATAACATTTTCATTGATTTGACATAAGTTTGACATAACATAACCAAATAACCCCGCAAGTTTCGGACGCCGATATTCGTGTGGCTGGCGGCGGGGCGCTGTGCGGCTGGCGGAGGACGCGGCGGCGGGCGGGCGGGCAGGGGTGCGTGCGAGCGGGGGGCTCGCTCGTGATATTTATTTGGCCCCGCCGCGCCATGCTCCATGGCGCGGCACTGCCGCGCGCAAGATTGGTGGCGCGGCAGGCCCTGCCCCGTCAGCGGTCAGCGATTCCGGTCGCCGCCACGTCAGCCCTCTGTCGCGCCACCATGCATGGCGCGGCACAGGCATTTAGCCGCGCTAGGGTAATAGGCGCGGCCAAAAGTGTTAGTTTTTTTTAAAAAAACCGACCATGTTAGATTTAAAATTAGTTTTTTAAAAGCGTTAAAATTAAAAAAAAATGGCAGGCAACATCCCTATCGGATCATCACGCGTACAGGTACTTAAGCCTGGGCAAAATACCCGATACCCATTACCCGTACCCGAATTACCCGAACCCGGACCCGAATTACCCGAACCCGAGGTACCCGATCCCAAATTCGGATAGCGATTTTGATTACCCGAAATTAGTTTGGGTAATTCGGGTAATATCCCCCGGTACCCAAACTACCCGAACTACCCAAAGATTTGTTTTTGTCTTTGTATTTATCATGTGTTGTTAGCTGAACCATTTAACTTATCACTTTATTAGAATATAATTCTCTCTATTTGAATGAGTGACTGTAATATATTATTCTCTACAAATTGCTATTGAAATTCTATACAAATTGCTGCTGAAATTATGTATAGATCGCTACTGAAATTTAGTGTAGTTGGTTGTTTTCTGTAAATTTGGGTATATCGGGTAATACCCGAACCCGAACCCGAATTATCGGGTACCCGAATCTGCGGGTAGTGTTTTTTCGGGGGTAATATCGGGTAGCAATTTTCATTACCCGAATTACCCGATCCGAAAAAATCGGGTAACCCGAACGCCCAGGCTTACAGGTACTGCACGTAGGGGGGGGGGGGGGGGACCTCTACGTCAACGACAAAACCGTTGCGATCGCGCATGTTTACATACGCGTTTATTATCGGGTCATGACAAGAGAGACCGACGTGACGACGACGAATGTCGCGCTTGCTCTCTCGACATTTGTTTTTGTCGTGCAAATTTCCATCAGAACAGTGACGCTGAGACGTGTGTAGGTCTATACAAATTTCCATCAGAACAGTGATGCTTCGTTCCAAAGAAGAGGCAAGACAAGGAAACAAAAGCATGGGCGAAACGCGCAGAATGATTAAAGACGGTCGAGGTGGTCTGGGCAATGACTTGACTTGGTTCATCATGCACAGTACTCTTGAACAAAATGATGGGGCGTAAGTATGCGTTTACATGCCTCCTCTGCTTTTGTTTTGTTGCAATACATCTTTGAGAGCCTCCGAAACCCTTTTCGCATATATTGTCTGTTTCTTCAGAAATTGTGGTATGACATGCCCAAAAAAACAACAGATAGTATTCCGTGTGTAGTGTACAATACGGGCTACAACGGCACTAGAGTTATGGTGCAAATTGTTTCAAAAAATAGATTTATGGTGCAAATGGAATTGTTTATTTTTTCTCTGTACTTCGTATGTACGAACAATGTGTTCGGCCCGGCTTGTCTCAACTTGTTTCAACTTATTCTCTCTCACAGAACACTATTAAATCAGTTAAAATCAGCCGGAACAAGCGAGTACACAGTAGTGTTGTGTACCAGCCGAACGAGATGAAACACATCGGTCTTACTACTCTGCTGGCATGTTCTTTTACACAGGTGTCGACCAAGCATGCCTGAAAATTGAAAAACGCGTTTGAAGGAGCATTATGCATGCAAGATGGTCGAGTAGCACGAAAGCACCCCACTGTGTACTTGCCACTGTTTGCGCTCTGAGAAAGCCGGCACGGCCGCATCTGGCGTGGCCACGTCCTGCCAAAAAACGGTGCGTGCCAGCCGTCAGTTGGGAGGCAGCCGCGGCGGGCGCACGGCTCGAAGTCGGAGTCGAACGAAGACCCGTGCTGGTGCTGCCTCCCCAGGGCCCTGCCCCTGCTCCTCTGCCAACGCGCGGCGGCCAGCCGGCCACGGCAAGGCTATCGCTTTGCTTGCTCGCTTGAGCAGTTGCGCCTGCGCCCGGCGGCCCGGAGTGTTGGGCCGCTGCAGGCTGGCACACCCACCGTACGTTTTCTGGTTGGCGCAGCGGCCGAGCCCTCGGTGTAGGCCGGCCCGCGATGCCGCGACGAGATGCTGATGGATCCAGGCATTCAGCCTGTTTCGATCGGTGAGCTCGGCTTGGGAGGTGGAATGGACTGACTACATATCTTCTATAAGATTTTTATGTTTGTTGTCTTCCACTTTTTCAGCAAATCAAAAGTTGCCACATCATATGTGATTAAAAAAAAGATAAAACGAAAATAACACACATATACGTCACATGACAGCTTCCGGGAGATTTTTTATGTTTGTTATCTTTCACATTCAGAAAATCAAAAATCTAGAATGACAAAAAGAAAATAACAACACGTATCCAACCAATAGGCAGCTTACAACAGAAAATCAAAATGAGGAATGACAAAAAAAAAGACATCACATTTACAACACATATCCAGCCAATAGAAACAGATTACAATAGAAAATTAAAATCTGAAATGACAAAAAAAAATGACAGTGTAGAGTCAACAGATGCATGTGTAGACTGCACGAATGGACAGGGGCATGGCACCACGCAGGTTATTCAATTCGTCTGGTTAATTCATACAGCTGAAAATTTTCCACTGAAAATTTAAAATTTAACTATTTTTTTTCTAAAAAATTATATTTCAGGGCCCTAAAAAAGAACCACATTTCTGGCTCCATCACGCTGACGGGCAGGACCGCAGGATCGACCGAGCCACACCCATCCGGCCATCCGTGGTGCGGCTCACGGGCATCACTTGGTGGCCCACGGCCCACCGAGCATAGGGCTTCGAAAGGTTGATGCGCCGTGCGCGCGTACGCGCTATTAATAAGAATCTCAGCAAAGATACGTGTCCTGTTCTTTTGGTTTACTAGACAGCGTGTCCGCTGAGGGATAACTAATTTTTTTTTACTAAAAATATATGGATCGCACGATAAGATAACAATACTGTTAAATTAAATACCGACGTTAAAGTAATATTTAATTCAAAAAAACAAAGTTCGTGAAATTAACACAGTCACGGAGAGCGCGGCGTCGCAGGCTCACAAACTCTACTGTATAGACTTTTTTGTGATATGGCTAAGATAATATTTTATATCGGCAGAAAAAATTCTTCAATATCCATTTCTTTCATGTGCTAATAAATCTATGAATAAGTTCCGCTGTATCTCCATATAATCATGTACACACAGGTTCGAGTATATATGTAAATATTAGTGCCTGTCACATGGATAATACTGCGTGTCTTAAAAAATCTCTCATAAAATTTTAAAACAAAGTATGTTATACTCACCGTATAAATATGTGTGGTTTTAGGACTATTCCACACAGACATATATTGTAGAATAAGATATCCACTTGAGTGTCTGTTCCAAGATGTTGAATTAGGTGTTGTAATTCTTAATTTCGACATATTTTTTTTAGGTAAAGGCAACCAATGGTGACACTTTTTTTAGTGGTGCATAATTTTATGGTGCACCTCTTGACTATTCAATTAAGGACAAGTTAGCACTATAAAGGCTCAAAAAAGCTGCTGAGAAGGCCAAGATTGAGTTTTCCTCTACTATGCATACTAAAACCTATGTCCTCGTTTATCATTGCCGATGCTTTTGATGCAAAGCAATTCAACATTACCATGATCAGATATAAGTTTGAGTCTCTTGTGAACAATCTTATAGAGGGACTCTCATCCTTTATGTTGGAATATCACACCAAAAAGTATCCACATTTTATCCACGATTTATTTCCCATGAATACATAAGGGTACTATGATAACACTAACTACACCAAATGAAAGATTAGAGAGAATTTGCATTGCCTCCAGAATGATTTATTTATTAAGTTCTTTAGACTCTACAAGTAGTTTTGAAATATCTGTTTGCATGTCTTACCTCGTATCCGAATTCAAAATTTTGTAGTTTAATTAAAATATTTAGGTGATTGTATATATATAATATTTAATACAAGAATAATCTATGCATGATCTTCTTGAAAGATTTCTACAGTGTATAGACATCTTCATTTTTCATGCATACCCGTGCTAACGCTACGGTAAAAACAAAAGGACAATATATCAATTAAAAAATAAAAACAAAACTCATGCTCAAAGTTAAAGAGATAAATTATGGATGCTTGAATTTTATCATCCATTATCTATCGGCGTGCCTATAAAATAGACTGAATAAACAATTAAACATAGATAGGAAATTAAATTAATGAAAGGACCGTTGCAAGACATCAATCATCTCATAGCTTCGGACAATATCGCAAAACTACTAAAAACTGTAACTGTGCCCTCACCTCAAACATTGTTCAGATAAATAGATTACAATGAAAGAAATAGATATCAGAGATTTCTTCCTGTCAATATAAAACATTATTTTAGCCGCATCACGAAAAGGTATATAAAGTAGAGTTTGTGAGCCTACGACGCCGCGCAATCCGTGACTGTGCTAAATTCATAAACTTTGCTTTTTGGATTAAATGTCAATTTAACGTTGGTATTTAATTTTTACAGTATTGTTATTTTATCGTGCAATCCGTGTGTTTTTAGTATAAATTATTAGTTATTCCATAGCAACGCACGAACACGCTACCTAGCATAAATATAAAGAATGAAAAAGAAGATAAGAAAGATTGACATTAGGCCAACTCCTTTTAATTCTTTACAAACACATCTGAAAGTTAACATGTGGGCTGTGGTTGTGGGTATCAAATCAAAACAACAAAAAAACATAGATTCAACCATAAGTAGCATTTGTCCTCTTTTTTTTGAAAAAAGAAAGATACTACAGAGTTACAGGATTGTCAATCTTATCAGCACCATTATTTTTAGCAATTGTAGAACTCAACCAAGACACTCATTGAAGTGCTATATCCCTAGCTCACAACCCAATTAAGAGTAAGTTCTCGCAAGCCTAGCTCTCTATTTATTATTAAACTACATGAAGGGCTCTGAAATAAAGACCACTATCTCCTACAACTAAAAAGAAAATGATTATTGTTTCCTTCTATGTATTATTATTTTCTTCCATGCATCATTATTGTTTCCTTCCATACATGATTATTGTTTCCTTCCATACATGATTATTGTTTTCTTCCATGTATGTGGCCTTAGGTGATCGATTTATTTTCTTCAAAGCAGGCGGGGATCGTAGGGATGGAAGTTTCTTTTTCTATCGCGTGGGGTATCGCACGGGGTGGACAGACGGACGAACCAAAATAAATGTTGCACCAAAAGATGTTCACGCTTTGTTCTTTTTAGTTATAGGAGATAAGCCGTACTTTTTTAGACAACGAACATTATTTTTCTCTCACAACAAATTAGTCAATAGTACTTTCAGCCATGACTTATTAGTCAAGCGAGCAGGACGTCTAAACCACATAAAAGTGGAAGAGAATAAGGTAAGAAATATGCTAGAAGATATTTAGAAATACTGTTCCGAGAAGCGTATAGGCCCCGCACGGAGAAATTTTTGGCTCCACGCCCCCCCCCGGCAGCCAGGCCCTGGCCAGGTGGAAGTTAAGTTTTACATGGTCAGACCATTTCTTTTTACATTTTTTGTCCAAGAAGAGAGACAATAGTCCCGTTTATATGTTTCTTTGGTTTCTTTCTTTTTCATTATGTCTTCATTTTGTGTATTGAATCTTCTACTCTTTAATTTATTTGACTCTATTTATGTTTTCAACAGTACGAACATTCATTCAGTGAACTTAGAACATTTTTGCATAAAGATAGAACATTTTTCTCATAAAGCTATAACATTGTGTTATTCACAACATTTTTCTTTTTCCAAATAGAGCATTCTTCTCATAAAACCAGATCATTTTTCCTCTAGTTCTAGAACATTATTGTTGTGAACTGAACATGAAACATTTTTTGTGAACTTATAACATTCTTCGTTTCAATCTAGAACATTTTTCTCATAGATCCGCAACATAGTCTTCTTGAATCAGAACATTTTTCTCCTAAAGATTTAACATTTTCTAGTGAAGCTAGAATGTTTCATTTTTCTCGTAAAACTACAACCATTTTCTCATGAAACTAGAATATTTATGAGTAGAATGCTCTAGAACATCTGATTTTCTTCTAAATCTAGAACATGCTGCTATCTTGGCCTCAGAATACTTACTGTGAAGCTGGAAATTTTTCTTTTCAACTTGGAACATTTTGTCATGAAGTTGGATTTTTCCCTCGTCAACCAAGAATATTTCCACACGAAGCTGCAACGTACTCCCTCCGTTCCAAATTATAAATCGTTTTGATTTTTTTGGTTCATCCATTTTGGTATGTATCTAGACATAATATTATATCTAGATGCATAGTAAAATGGATGTAACAAAAAGTCAAAACGACTTATAATTTAGAACGAAGAGAGTATTTCTATTAACTTTATTTAAAACATTGTTCTCCTGCACTTGGATCAACTTTCTCATCAATATGGAACATTGTTCTGTTAAATCTCTTTGGATCATCTAGTAGTGGATCAGTCGGGTTTCATTGGGTTTCTCGTAGTAATGGTGTGAACGGAGAGGGACAGAGAGGGAGAGGAAGAGCTAGGGTTAGGCACTGACCATCCATTGAGTAGGGGATCTGGCCATCAGGTTCATCGGTGAAGTTCTGCGCTAGGCAGCGACGGTCGGAGAAGAGAGAGCGACACAGTGAAGACCGTGGTGGCGCAGTACAGTGGCAGCGGCGGTGCTTCCCGTCACTAGCTGCGCCCCTCTGTTAGATCGGAGTAGGGTTTCTAGGTGGGGCGTACGGCTCAGGCGAACCTCGTTCTGAGAGCCACCGACCTCACCTCTATTTAATGCGTAGTGTGACGGGGGCCCGCCAGCCATAGATGGACTGGGCGCCCCCGATCAGGGCGCGAGGTCAAGGCCCAAGTGGCCGTTGGGCCACTGTGGTTGGAAGATCAAACCAACATTCTCCCCCTTGATCTCAACTCATACTTTAACTTTAAACTTTGACTTTAATCCTTTTCACTTTTATTTGTTCCATCACAGATTAGTGCATAGAGCATGCTTCATCGTCACGGTCAATCGCCGATAGACTTAACAGCTACAATACACATCTCTGTTCTGAAATAGATTCTTTAACTTTAGGCCCTTTATTATCCGGAAATCATAGGCTATACCATAAACCCATGTCGACTGTGTGTTCTCCAAACACACTGGGTGGTAAGCCTTTTGTATGCGGATCCGTAAGCACTTGCTTGTTACTTATATGTTCAATACTTTTAGTATGATTCCGGACTTTCTCCTTCACAACGTACAACTTTAACGTCAATGTGTTTGGCAGCACACTTGACCTGTTGTTATGGGAGCGAACTACTTAAATGGTTATTGCTGTTGTATACCATTATCAATTCTGGGTGTAAGTTTTTTAACCACTTCGCCTGTCCTTAAGCCTCATAACAAGCTATACCATGGTTATGCATCTTTGATGACACCATAACTGTTTCTTTGGAGCTTTTCCATAATAAAACTCCAACTGCGAGTGTTAGCTACTATGTGGGTTTCACTAAACATCTCGTCAAAATTTAACTTTTGTACCCACAACTATTTGAGAGTACTTATTCTTTCTTACTCACCATGAGGCCTATAAATTTTTGCATAATTGCAAAACATTCTCAACTCCATTCCAGTGATCTACATCTGGACTGGACTTCTGCCAAAAACATCCCGGATACATAAACTGTGTAAGGGTAAGTTCTTGCTTATAAGCATTCAGTAAGCTTCCAACAGTTGAAGCATATAGGACGTCCATTTGATCGATCTCACATTTATTCTTGGAACACTGAAAGTTCTAAAAACTATTACCCTTGACTATAGGAACAGGCGCAGGTTTATTCACATATATACTTTATTTCTTTAGAATCTTCTCTAAGTATGCACTTGAGATAGTTCTAATACCCCTTTTCCTTTTATCTCGGTAAGTTCCAATTCTTGGAACGAATGATGCTTTACCAAGACCATTCTCATTGAAACTTGAGGACAAGAACTGCTTCTTCTCCAACAGTAGATTAACACCACTACTAGCGAGTAAGGTGCTACCCACATGCAGGATTAGGAAAATAAATTTCCCATGTTTAAACTTTGCATAAATACAATTATCCTCTACATTCTCTTTAAAACCCAAACTTTCTTATTGTACTGTCAAACTTCAAGAACCACTATCTTGAAGCTTGCTTTAATCCATAAATGGATTTCTTTAGGCAACATCCCTTTACGTTCTTTTCCTTCCACGACAAAACCTTTTGAGTTATGCCATGTAAACATTTCCATACAAATCCTCGTTGAGGAATGTGTCTTTACATCCTTCTGATGTAACTGTAAATAGTAATGTGCCACTAATACCATTATGATTATAAAAGAATCCTTGCAAGCTTATTATAATCTATTCCTTCTCTTTGTGTAAATCATTTCACCACAAGTGGCGCTTTATAGCTTTTCATATTTCCTTTGGAGTCACATTTGTCTTGTAGACCCATTACAGCCTACTATGTTGGCTCCATTGGGAATTATTTCTAAGTCCCAAACATCATTGGTATTTATCGATTTCATTTCATCTTCCTTTGTTTCTTGCCATTTAGATGAGTGAACGCCTCTCATGGCTTTTTCAAATGAGATGAAATTATCCTCTATTTGAATTTCTTTCTTAACATTGACTTCTTAGTCACCAGAAATATCTGATTTTCTTATTCTTTGAGACCTTCTGGGGCCTCATGGCACTTCTTTCATATGGAGCTATTGTTACTCTTCATTGCCAAAAGGCAATTGTTCTATAGCCTCCTGTATTATAAGATTCTTCTTTACTTATTCATCTTCTTTAAGAGCTAACATCAGGTGTTGTATACCCATACAACATCAACATGTATTAAGCAATTTGTTGCTCTAAAAACACTGTAGTGGATATGTAATCCCACTTCTATTCAAGCCTTAGGTATCTACATACCATGCTCCCCCGGATTACTCCATCTTTTGTAAAGATGGTGTATCTTCAAATTTCTTATTTTGGGTTTAATCTGCTAAAAAACTCATACGGCGCGTTTAGCACCGCTTTGATAACTCTGAACTCGTCAAGTATAAATACTAGCCAACTATGCTATCTTCCTATTAAAACTATAAAAAGGTCCAGGAATTTAGCTATTTCTTTACTTTAGGGGTATCGTTATTATGACCGTCTTACTCCCTCAACGATCACAATCATCTTTTATAGATCACTTTTACCTTCAATGCATAGTATGCATTGCATTATCTGAAGTATGGGGAAGTATCTTTCTTAATTAATCTTACATTTCTCCCCCTCGAAATGTGGTATGATAGTACATATGTTAACCAATCCTGCATGGCAGGAGAGTTTGGCATAGTACTTATCCCGCATGGCGGGAGAAGGATGTGATGACTCATGTGCTCTAAGTGTATCCCGCACATGGAGAGAAGTTTGAGGTAGCTTTTATGCTATCCTAGTATTGACCGTACACTCTGATTGTGTCATGGTCATTAAGTACTCAATGAGTTTAAGAATAAAAGAAAGTTGCATGTGAACCAAAAGATAAGAATGATATGCAAGCATGACTTGCAGAAGTATTGATAATAACAGACTATGTTGAGTTTTGAAGTGTAATGAGAAAAATGTACTCCCATACGAATTTTGTTTGCATGATGTAATCATGTGGATGAAGTAAGTAATCAAAGTTTCCTCATTCACAAGAGTTCTGAATGTTTTGAAATGTGGTATGAACTTTTCTACCACAATTTTGAAACATTCAGAACTCTTGTGAATGAGGAAACTTTGATTACTTACTTCATCCACATGATTACATCATGCAAACAAAATTCGTATGGGAGTATATTTTTCTCATTACACTTCAAAACTCAACATAGTCTATTATTATCAATACTTCTGCAAGTCATGCTTGCATATCATTCTTATCTTTTGGTTCACATGCAACTTTCTTTTGTTCTTAAACTCATTGAGTACTTAATGACCATGACACAATCAGAGTGTACGGTCAATACTAGGATAGCATAAAAGCTACCTCAAACTTCTCTCCATGTGCGGGATACACTTAGAGCACATGAGTCATCACATCCTTCTCCCGCCATGCGAGATAAGTACTATGCCAAACTCTCCCGCCATGCAGGATTGGTTAACATATGTACTATGCCAACTTTACCCCGCCATGCGGGTATTTTCTCAAACTTTTCCCGCCATGCGGGTGCTATCATAAACTTTTTCCCGCCATGCGAGATATTCCTTTTAACGGACATAATTGTCAGGATTGGCTCGTGTTCAATCATCAAATTCAGAAATAAATCCAAATATTCTTTTAACACACATGTTTAATCCAATGTTAGTCAAATTAAATATGTATATGACTTTTACAACTCTCATAAGTGAAACTAAAAATAAATTCTTCTCCACAGAGAGTATATAAAAGACATTTCTCAATGAAGACTCTCATTGATCTATCTCTTTTCTTGGATCAATATCCTAGAATTCTTTTCTTTTGAAGCCATTCTTTAAAGAGAACATAGTCCCTTAACCAATGGCATTCTTTCATACATAACTTGCCCTTAGGCATTTCATCATCTGAGTCACAAGTACCCAGCTCATTTCTCTTTCTGCCTTCAAGAATGAAAGCATGGAGGTCTTTTGTCTAAAAAATATTCAACAATAATGCTCATTAAACTTTGAAAACTTTATGTTCTATTCTATATCACTGTTGGGCAGAAATAGAATAAAACATTATTCTTCTACATTAATTCCACATCACCATTAGGCAGAAATGGAATTAACGTATAGAAATTCAATAATCTTGAAAACATAGAATTGCTCCTCAAAATTAAATTCTCCCATTGGTTTGAATTTAATTAGAAGATAATTAACTTCATTGCAGCGGAAACATGAAAATACATTTCTCTAGTTTAAGAGCATTCCTTGATCTTTATCTTTTCTCTGAAAAATTGGTCACTTTGATGCAAAATTCATCAGAGATTTAAACTTTAAACATAAAACTCATAGAATTATAATATTGTTATCATCAACGTTGGTCAGAAAATAACAATACCATAATTTAACTTTAAACTTAAACTTATAAAATTGTTATCATCAACGTTGGTCAGAAAATAACAATATTATAATTTATCTTAACTATCAACCGACTATTCCTCCAATTAAATTTTTTTCAGCTGGTTCTAATTTTAACTGGAGGATAAATTTTCCATCAATTATTGAATAACTATAACTGCTCTTCAAATTAGAAGACAATAAACCTTTAACTTTGCAACGAAAACTTGACAAAGTTTCTTTTCCTACTTTTCAGAAGCATTTTTCTCTACTCTTTGAAAATTCTAACACGTTGGTGCAAAAATTATTAGAGATTTTAAATCATTCTTTGAATGAAATCATCAAAATTTGCTTCTGAAAAATAATAAAACAACTCTTAATCACCACTGTGCATTCGGCCCAACCGGAGATACGGCCCGGGCTCATTCTTTTCTTTTCTCGGCCCAAGACAGCAGAAGCTGGCTCGGCCCAAATCGGCATCTAGCCCGGCCTTGCTCCCTCGCGCGCCCGCTCTACCACCCAGGCCGCAACGTGGGCCTGGGCTGGCAAAGCGCCGCGGTCGCGCGCCCCGCCTGGGCCGTGATGCAGCCCGCTAGATCTCGGCCGTCCGTGCGCATCCGATGGCCGAGCGCGCATCTAGGGCGAACAAAACCACCGGGCCGACGCTTCCCCTTGTAACCCTAGCCTCATTCTCTCCCTCCCCTTCTCTCTCATTCGCGCCGAGTGCAGCCAGTAGCTGCGCATGGCGTCCAGAGGAGGAAGTGGAGGTGGCGGCGCCGCCGCGGCACCTCTCGTCGGCGCGCGCGTGCGGCTAGAGCCACGCGCAGCACCGTCGAGGAGAGCCACGGTGGTGCCCTTTGCAGACCGAGCCCGCGCGGTGGCGTAGCTCGGCCGTCTTCCCGCACGCCGACGAAAGCTGACGCCGTAGTCTTTTTCCCGCACGGTGGCGATGCCAGCGGCGGGATGAAGGCCCAGGTAGGACCCTGTGTTCGTTCTCATCTTTGCTGGGATTTGGGGATTCTAGGGTTAGGGTTGGGTGAAATTTCGAATCGATTTGAATCACCTTCTTCTCTCTTTTCTTTCTATTTCTTTCCCCGAGATCTGGTCGCGGGTTTAGGGTTCCAACTTCACCCAGTTAGGGTTAGAGACTGTTCTTCTTCCCCACGCGACGTCCAGTGCAACGGCAGGAGGTGGTGACGGCGCAGGGGATCCCCAGGGAGGAGAAGACCCCTTCCAATCCGTCCTTTCTTTCTTGATTCGAGATCACAGTTAGGGTTAGGGTTACTGTCTGTTCTTTCCCGATCCGATCCGGATCGGTCAATCTTTCTTTCTTTTTTTTTCTGTCCCCGATCTAGATGTACGAACTAGACTGGGGATTTTAGGGTTAGGGTTCTTTGTTGAAACCGTGTTTCAATCTCATCCCCACTTTTCCCGTACCCCAACTAGGGTTAGGGTTTAATTTGCTTTTCTTTCCCCGATCCAGATCCACATACTAAAACTGGCTCTGATACCATTGTTAAATCTCTTTGGATCATCTAGTAGTGGATCAGTAGGGTTTCATTGGGTTTCTCGTAGTAATGGTGTGAACGGAGAGGGACAGAGAGGGAGAGGAAGAGCTAGGGTTAGGCACTGACCATCCATTGAGTAGGGGATCCGGCCATCAGGTTCATCGGTGAAGTTCTGCGCTAGGCAGCGACGGTCGGAGAAGAGAGAGAGACACAGTGAAGACCGTTGTGGCGCAGTGCAGTGGCGGCGGCGGTGCTTCCCGTCACTGGCTGCGCCCCTCTATTAGATCGGAGTAGGGTTTCTAGGTGGGGCGTACGGCTCAGGCGAACCTCGTTCTGAGAGCCGCCGACCCCACCTCTATTTAATGCGCAGTGTGACAGGGGCCCGCCAGCCATAGATGGACTGGGCGCCCCCAATCAGGGCGCGAGGTCAAGGCCCAAGTGGCCATTGGGCCACTGTGGTTGGGAGATCAAACCAACATGTTCTGCTCAATTCATAAAAGTTTCAACCTTGTTGTAAAAAAAAAGTTTCAACTTTACGAGAAAAATGGTATTTGAAATCATCCAATAAGGGGATTGTTCCAAAGCTCTTGCTGTAAGAAACACAAATACTAGGTTTGAAAACTATATTTTTTTACGTTTGGTTCATGCCACCGAAAAGCCTAACCAAAATTTGATAGTCCCTAAATTTTTTCTTACCTTTAGTTCATGCCACCGAAAAGCCTAACTACCGTTGGCAAGCCAAATAGAATTTGGCATTGGGCAGCTACAACGCATGCGGCACTGCGGCAGCGAGGACTGAACACGGGCAACGGAGACATGGATGAGGTGGCACTGTGGCAGACTGGCAGGTACGTACGGAGGTACCTAGTGCTTTTAATGAGCTTAGAAGAAACAACGGTATTTCCAAAACTAATCAAATCAGTAATCCGACTTCACCATAAAAATCCATTGTCCACAAAACAGGATCCATGTTAGCAGTGGCGGAGCTTGCTTGAAATCTCAGGAGGGGCCAATGATGAAGAAGACAGGTCAAACATAACAATTCTATGGTTATTCACCAACAAAATGGTTTGAAATCGCTAGTTTTCTTAACAAATTGCTCAAATGGAGGGGTGGCCATGGCCTCCTTTGGCCCCGATAAAGCTCCACCACTGCATGTCAGCTATATTTCAATGTAATATAAAATCAATGGTATTGTGCATTCTACGTGTCATGGCCTCATGGGCACAAACTTTACCAATTTTTGACATAACTCCAAAAAGTATTGTTTCTTGCCAAATTCTCTCGGCCCTTAAACTTGCTTGGCCTCGATCCAAACAACTAGTTCCTTTATGACATATAAACCCCATAAAATCCTGATTTAGAGCCGATAACGCACATTTCTGGTCGTTTTCACATGAGATCATATCCATATCGTCGGCAACTCTTCAATCTCTAGATCCTGGCTCTCGCACTTTTGGTGGGAAAATATATAAGGTAGGTGTAAACATATATACTTTTTTTTTAAAAAAAAAGCATGCTTCCATGATCCAAATTTTTTTGAAACAATGGATATCCAGTTTACCCATATGTGTAATTTGTTGAAAAAGTTGAGATTCAAAGTCCATATAAAAATTATCACGCAGAAATGACAAAACTCAGGTGCATATGCACTACAAGACAAATATTTAGGACTTTCGTCTTCTAGTGCACATGGACTCCAATTTTATCATTTTTGCATGAATTTTTCTAGATTGAGTTTGAATCTCAAACTTTGAAATAAAGTACATATATGAATGCACTATGAATATGCATTGTTTCAAAATTTTACAAATCACGGATGTATGCTTTTTGAAAAAGTTTGCATGTTTACACTTGCCTTTGGGTTTGCACTGTATAGTTTGCCTGTTTTGGTTGTATCCAAGTTTTTGTCATGGACAGTATTTAGTTTTGCATGTCTGGATTGCAAATGCTGACCTACAGTACATGTGTTAGCCGGAAAAAATACCCGCTAACTATATGGGTCCATTTAATTAAGCCCGCCAGCTGAAATACACCTGTACCTTTAAGGAACGTTGGATCGTTCACTAAAATCTTCCAACTATTGGAACTAGAAGTAGCCAACCCACCTAACCCTCCATCACCATTTCTCCCCCACCCCTTTTAGGCCTTGTTCCCACCTAACCCTCCATCACCATTTCTCTCCCACCTCTTTAGCCTTGTTCGTTTCTACATCAAACAAGAGGGGTGGAGGAGATTGAGGGAAATTTTGACTTATAGGGGACTAAATCCCTAGGGGTTTTTTTTACTATAGGGGGTTAAATCCTCCTAATCTCCTCCAACCCCCTTGGTTTGGGGTAGAGATGGAACAAGGCCTTAGGGAGGAGAGAATGGGAGATCACCATATGAGGTGTCTGGCTTATTATTCTTGGCTCATTGCGATCTTTATTTCTTGTATAAGGAAACTTTGAAATTTCAATCGCAACCTCTCCAGGACAATCGGTTCATTCACGGCAAATACGGATCGACTTGAACATATATCGGCCAGACTTTTTTTTCTGGAATACGTAAAAGATTTACGTATCATTGTATTAAGGAGAAGAGTTTAAAGAAACATACGACACGCTTCTATCGAGTGCCGAAGAAAGTCGACCTAACACAGTCGAAGCTGGACTATCCTAGCAAAAGACCTCATGTTTCAATATTACATAAAAGGAAACAACCAATATTGACACAGTTTTGTGGCCTAGGTGGCCTTACGCCTTGGCGGCTGCCTGGACGGTGTCTTTCCAACGGCCGGGAAGAGCTCGTCCAGCGCCTTGACTTCGGACACAGTCAGATATATCGGTCAGACTCAGACATGAAAACATGTAAGATCTCGCATTAGCCCGGTCGCCATACCAAAATGGTCATTCGATCTTTGGAAGACGATCCGAACAACCCCAGTCAGATAATCACGGCATGGCAAAGACAGATGGCATTAACGGCAAGAGATAGTAATGGTCGGAAAAGGCCAATCATGCCCAGAGAAAAAGATTCTCCTAGCCGTCCTTCCCGGAGACTCGCCGTGGTGTATGTTAGAACTGAACCACCTCGTGAGATCGCATCGGACGCTCCAGCTTCGTCGGAGCTAGCAAGATCGGCGCCCAGGATAAGCTCGCGATCGGCCAGGATAAGCCGGCATCCGGCAACAACCAGCCTACGACATCCGCTCCTTAAAACCCTATAAACAGCCCAGCCGTCAGCAACAAAGCAGCCAGAGCAAGCAAGCGCTGCTCGGTGACAATGGAAGGCAAAGCAGCGGCGAGCCGCCACGCCGACGAGCTGGACCCCCTCGCCCTCACCCTCGGGTCCATCTACGCCGCCGCCGCCGTCGCTCCAGCCTCACCACCGCGCGCCACCCAACGCCGCCGCCTCAACAATGGCTCGGCACCCATCTACGCCGCCGCTGCTCCAGCTTCACCGCCGCCACCTCCTCTGCCGCCGGTTGCTACGCGCGCCGTCCGCCGCCTCGTCCACCGCGTCAACCCACGCGCCGACGCCGGCGACCTTGTCCAGGCGCCGCCGTTCCCATGGGCGACTGAGCGGCCCGCGCAGCACGGCACCCTGCAGAGCTTGCTGCGTCGGGGCGTCACGTCCGTCGAGGGCCAGGCGCGTTGCAAGCGCTGCGGCGGCAGGAAGGCCATCGCCTACGACCTGGAGTCCAAGTTCCGGGAGGTGTGCGAGTACATCGTCGCCAACCGTCACGCCATGTACGACCGCGCGCCCAAGGCATGGGAGTTCCCGGCGCTGCCGGACTGCGACGCGTGCGGGCACAAGGGCGCCATGTGGCCGGAGATCGCCGCCGACAAGCACGAGATCAACTGGCTCTTCCTCTTCCTGGGTCAGATGATCGGCTGCTGCACGCTGGAGCAACTCAAGTACTTCTGCATGAAGAACGGACGACACCGCACCGGCGCCAAGAACAGGGTGATTTATTATGCGTATATTGAGATGTCCAACCAGCTTTTGCCGTTTGATTGAATGGTGCTAGACTGGTAAAATTATCCTGATGCGCATCTAGATTATCTATGTATCAGTGAGCAATCCGATATATTTTGATCTAGGTTGTACGTTGTTTTGTTGATCCAGTAGTTTCAGTTGAAAAAGATGCTAGATGCGGCTATGATAACGAAACGTAGTGTTTGCTTCATTATTGGTACACTTGGTTGTACGTTTACTATTCGTTGGTCTTAATATATGCTCTGTAGCGGGCATGCCTTTTATGTCACAGTATATGTTTCCTCTGTTACCCTATTTTCTTTTGTCGATTATTTTATCGATTTGTTTCCATAAAATTTCATAGCAAAAGTTTTTCACATAAATAGCCATGGAAAATATTTTAGTTATAAAGATGTGGCCTTATGAAATATCCCCATTCCAAATTATAAGTTGCTTTGACTTTTTTTGTTCATTCATTTTGCTATGTATCTAGCCATATTATTATATCCAGATGCATAACAAAATGAAAATATACCAAAAAAGTCAAAGCGACTTATAATTTAGAACGGAGGTTGTAGTTGCATTAAGATCAAGCTCCATGGTTAAAAAAATGAAAACTTGAAGCTTGCGTCGATTTAATGGACATGCTTTTGGTAAAAATGATGATAAAATATTATGAAAAAAATTCTTTGATGCTCATTATAAATTTGAAAGTGTTTTCTATTTCATAGATATTTCACAAACAAATGATAAATAAATAGCTAACTCTTCATTGTTTCATAGCAATTTTGAAAGAATATGAAAATATTTGTTGTAGAGCATGGAAAAGTTGCTTTTTGGGAGCAATGATCATCACCCTAGGTTCTGTAGGTCATTTTAAGCATTCAACGGAGAGCTGGGAGACATCTTCTTTGTTATTAAAAACATTTAGTTCATATGATATTTAATCAAATCTTGGTTATTCTTGTTGCGAGAGCACATGCAAAGCTCAAAAACCATCCATTTAGTGAAAACTTAATCCCATTCAACATATACCACAATTTTCATTCACTCAATAGAAGTTGAAATCTAATCCCTCCATCCTGAAATATTGTATTCTAGACATTCACAAAATAATTAAGGTAGAGTGTAATAGACGCATGTTCCTTCACTTAACTACCTAATCTATTGAAATCTGATTCTATTCTCCATCAGTGAGCAATCCGATATATTTTGATCTAGGTTGTATGTTGTTTTGTTGATCCAGTAGTTTCAGTTGAAAAAGAGACTAGATGCTATGATAACAAAACGTAGTTTTTGCTTCATTATTGTTACACTTGGTTGCAACGTTTACTATTTGTTGGTCTTCATATATGCTCTGCAGTGAGCATGTTTTTATGTCACTATATATATATGTTTCCTCCGGTTGCTTTATTTTCTTTTATCCATGATTTTATCGATTTGTTTCCTTAAAATTTCATTGATATTTCATAAACAAATGATAAATAAATAGCTAACGCTTCATTGTTTCATAGCAATTTTGAAAGAATTTGAAAATATTTGTTGTAGTGCATGGAAAAGTTGCTTTTTGGGACCAATGATCATCACCGTAGGTTCTGTAGGTCATTTTAAACATTCAATGGAGAGCTGGGAGACATCTTTTTTGTTATTAAAAACATTTAGTTCATATGATATTTACTCAAATCTTGGTTATTCTTGTTGCGAGAGCACATGCAAAGCTCAAAAACCGTCCATTTAGTGAAAACTTAATCCCATCCAACAAATACCATAACTTTCATCCACTCAATAGAAGTTGAAATCTACTCCCTCCATCCTAAAATATTGTATTCTATACATTCACAAAATAATTAAGGTAGAGTGTAATAGATGCATGTTTCATCACTTAACTACCTAATCTATTCAAATCCAATTCTATTCTCCATCAGTGAGCAATCCGATATATTTTGATCTAGGTTGTATGTTGTTTTGTCGATCTAGTAGTTTCAGTTGAAAAAGAGACTAGATTCTATGATAACAAAACGTAGTTTTTGCTTCATTATTGTTACACTTGGTTGTAACGTTTACTATTCGTTGGTCTTCATATATGCTTCGCAGTGAGCATGTTTTTATGTCTCTGTATATATATGTTTCCTCCGGTTGCTTTATTTTCTTTTATCCTTGATTTTATCGATTTGTTTCCTTAAAATTTCATAGCGAAAGTTTTTCACATAAATAGCCATGGGAAATATTTTAGTTATAAAGATGTGGCCTTATGAAATCCCTTCATTCCAAATTATAAGTCGCTTTGACATTTTATGGTTCATTCATTTTGCTGTGTATGTAGACATATTATTATATCTAGGTACATAACAAAATAAAAATATACCAAAAAAGTTAAAGCGACCTATAATTTGGAATGGAGGTTGTAGTTGCATTAAGATCATGTTCCATGGTTAAAAAAAATAAAAACTTGAAGCTTGCGTCTATTTAATGGACATGCTTTTGGTAAAAATTATGATAAAATATTATGAAAAAAATTCTTTGATGCCTCACTATAAATTTGAAAGTATTTTCTATTTCATTGATATTTCATAAACAAATGATAAATAAATAGTTAACTCTTCATTGTTTCATAGCAATTTTGAAAGAATTTGAAAATATTTGTTGTAGAGCATGGAAAAGTTGCTTTCTAGGACCAATGATCATCACCCTAGGTTCTGCAGGTCATTTTAAACATTCAACGGAGAGCTGGGAGACATCTTTTTTGTTATTAAAAAAATATTTAGTTCATCTGATATTTACACAAATCTTGGTTATTCTTGTTGCGAGAGCACATACAAAGCTCAAAAACCGTTCATTTAGTGAAAACTTAATCCCATCCAATAAATACCATAATTTTCATCCACTCAACAGAAGTTGAAATCTACTCCCTCCATCCTGAAATATTGTATTCTAGACATTCACAAAATAATTAAGGTAGAGTGTAATAGACGCATGTTCCTTCACTTAACTACCTAATCTATTGAAATTCGATTCTATTCTCCATCAGTGAGCAATCCGATATATTTTGATCTAGGTTGTTTGTTGTTTTATTGATCCAGTAGTTTTAGTTGAAAAAGAGACTAGATTCTATGATAACAAAATGTAGTTTTTGCTTCATTATTGTTACACTTGGTTGTAATGTTTACTATTTGTTGGTCTTCATATAAGCTCCGCAGTGAGCATGTTTTTATGTCTCTGTATATTTATGTTTCCTCCGGTTGCTTTATTTTCTTTTATCCTTGATTTTATCGATTTGTTTCCTTAAAATTTCATTGCGAAAGTTTTTCACATAAATAGCCTTGGGAAATATTTCAGTTATAAAGATGTGGCCTTATGAAATACCTCCATTCCAAATTATAAGTCACTTTGACTTTTTTTTGGTTCATTTATTTTGCTATATATCTAGACATATTTTTATATCTAGATGCATAACAAAATGAAAATGTACCAAAAAAGTCAAAGCGACTTATAATTTGGAACGGAGGTTGTAGTTGCATTAAGATCATGCTCCATGGTTAAAAAATAAAAACTTGAAGCTTACGTCTATTTAATGGACATGCTTTTGGTAAAAATTATGATAAAATATTATGAAAAAAAATTCTTCGATGCCTCACTATAAATTTGAAAGTATTTTCTATTTCATTGATATTTCATAAACAAACGATAAATAAATAGCTAGCTCTTCATTGTTTCATAGCAATTTTGAAAGAATTTGAAAATATTTGTTGTAGAGCATGGAAAAGTTGCGTTTTGGGACCAATGATCATCACCCTAGGTTCTGTAGGTCATTTTAAAGATTCAACGGAGAGCTGGGAGATATCTTTTTTGTTATTAAAAAACATTTAGTTCATATGATAGTTACTCAAATCGTGGTTAGCTTGTTGCGAGAGCACATGCAAAGCTCAAAAACCGTTCATTTAGTGAAAACTTAATCCCATTCAACAAATACCGCAATTTTCATCCACTCAATTGAAAGATCCTAATGGCTAGAGGGGGTGAATAGCCTATTAAAAATTTCTACAACAATACTTAACAAATCGGTTAGACAATTATGAGGCGAAGCAAGTATTACGCTAGCCTACTAAAATTACAAACCACCTACCATAATTTTAGTTTATATAGTTTCTATCCACACAATAGCTATGTCACTACACTAAGTTAGTGTGCTCTCAAAAGCTAACTAAAGAGCCATACTAACCAAACTAACAAGCTCTCACAACTAGCTACACTAAAGAGCTTGATAACTAGTATGCTGTAACGTAAATAGAGTGAGCAAGATGGTTATACCGCCGTGTCGAGGAAGGAGCCAATCAATCACAAGAATGAATAACAATGAAGACCAATCACCTCGAAATCAAATGAAGACACTAATTTTTTACCGAGGTTCACTTGCTTGCTGGCAAGCTAGTCCTCGTTCTGGCGATTCACTCACTTAGAGGTTCACGTGCTAATTGGCATCGCACGCCAAACCCTCAATAGGGTGCCACACAACCAACATAAGATGAGAATCACACAAGCCATGAGCAATCCACTAAAGTACCTTTCGACTCTCCACCGAGGAAAGGTTAATAACCCCTCACAATCACCACGATCGGAGCCAAAGACAATCACCAACCTCCGCTCGATGATCCTCGTTGCTCTAAGCCATCTAGGTGGCAAAACCACCAACAGTAACAAGCAAACTCCGCAGCAAAACACTAACACCAAGTGCCTCTAGATGCAAACACTCAAGCAATATACTTGGATTTACTCCTAATCTCACAAAGATGTTGAATCTATGATGGAGATGAGTGGGAGGGCTTTGGCTAAGCTCACAAGGTTGCTATATCAATGAAAATGACTAAGAGAGTGAGCTAGAGCCGGCCATATGGCTTAAATAGAGAGCCCCATAAAAAGAGCTGTTGGGCTCCTCACTGCACTGAACATGGGGCGACCGGATGTGCTGGTCAGATCGATCGGACGCTAGACCTCAGCGTCCGGTCACGCGATGCACGCCACGTGGCCCCTGCTTCAAACGTTAATCGCCTGATGTCAACAGTCATCAGTACATTTAAGTTGTGACCGGACGCAGGACCTCAGCATTTGGTCGTTTCTAGTAAGCATCCAAAGACAATTTTTCACGATCGAACGCGTCCAGTCACCCTTGACCGACCTCACCTAGTGTCCGGTCAGTCACCCTCTTTACTGTGTGCTGCCATGTCAGCAGGACCGGATGCACTCCATCAGCTTCCAATCACTAAGTGACCCAGTGTTCGGTCAAAGACCGACGCCAGCGTCTTCACTGCTTTCACTGACCAGACGTAGGACCCTAGTGCCCGGTCATTGCGTGACCAGCGTGACTAACTTCTTTTCAACTCTATCTTCTTCACACTTGCTCAAATGTGCCAACCACCAAGTGTATCACCTTGTGCACATGTGTTAGCATATTTTCACAAACATTTTCAAGGGTGTTAGCACTCCACTAGATCCTAAATGCATATGCAATGAGTTAGAGCATCTAGTGGCACTTTGATAACCGTATTTCGATATGAGTTTCACCCCTCTTAATAGTATGGCTATCGATCCTAAATATGATCACACTCACTAAGTGTCTAGATTACCAAAACAAAATGGCTCCTACCATTTATACCTTTGCCTTGAGCCTTTTGCTTTTTTCTTTCTTCTTTTCAAGTCTAGGCACTTGATCATCACCATGGTATCACCATCATCATGTCATGATCTTCATTTGCTTCACCACTTGGAATGTGCTACATATCTCATGATCACTTTAATAAACTAGGTTAGCACTTAGGGTTTCATCAATTTATCAAAACCAAACTAGAGCTTTCAATTTCCTCCTTTTTTGTAATTGATGACAACCCTTTCACAAAGATATGAATTGAAATTCAATTGAATCCATGTTGCTTCCCCAAGCATATTTACCATGTATAAAAGGATATGTACAAGTTTCATGAACTCCATATGGTAGCAATTGCTCCCCCCTACATATGTGCTAAGAGTTTGGATTGAAGCTTGCACATATGCTTAGATAGGAAATATAGGAAACAATGTCTACCAAATGATGCTAAGGTATAAAAGATGGACCTTTGAAGTGTGATACCAATCGGAGTGCACCAATATACCATCCTTAGCACCATGGTTAGCTCGATACCACTTGAAAATGAAATCACTAGATAACCTATGCATGCTAGTTTTTCATTTCATCATTCAAACCTACAACTAGCATACACCACAACAAGCATGGGTATTGAAATTTAAAACTTGTGCCATAAAAGTAAACATATGAAATGCACATTTAAATACACCATATAAGTCCATGGGCTTGCTCCCTCTACTTGTGTGCTCAAAATTTTAATTGATCTCTTTCCTTTGTCATATCTCTCTCCCTATGTCAAGTTCTCCCCCTTAGTTGTTTTTCATTATCTTAGTACACTAATATCTTTGTTTTTCTCCCCATGCACTAATATCTTTGTTTTTCTCCCACTTTGTCATCAATGACCACAAAGGTTCAAAATATAGATAGATTGAGATTATCAATGTTAATCAATGGGGGTGAGGATCATATTCCCAAATTTGGTTCAAACTAGAATATTTGTCAAAGATATTTAACTTGGTTTGATCCAAGGACAAGCTTCTTCACACCTCCAAATAAGGGTTATCTTGTACCATGTTGAGTTAAACACTTAGAGCTTATTTTCTAGATCAAATACTAGGTTTACAAGCCCACAAACATGTCATATGCTACCACTAGACCAAAATAAGCATAGAAGCAATAGTGGTACCATATAATCATTAAATTCATTTGATCTTCATGAATGAGCTTATTAAATATGAAAGATGTCTAGATGCACTAATCATGTCCTTAGTAAGGATGTATGCCATGCCAATCAATTTTTATCTTGGATTGCTCGAAGGAGAGGCATGCCATATAAGTGGGGGATGCATCAACACATATTTGTGAAATCCAATATGTTCAACTCATTCCTTAGCTTGCAAAACCTTTTCTCATCCAATGACTTGGTGAATATATCGATAAGTTGATCTTCAGTGCCTACACTCTCAATGTAAATGTCCCCTTTTTGTTGGTGATCTCTTATGAAATGGTGACGGACATCAATGTGCTTTGTTCTTGCATGTTGAATCAGATTATTGGTTAACTTGATTGCACTCTCATTGTCACATAGCAATGGCACTTTCTTGAACTTGATTCCAAAATCACTCAAAGTGGCTTTCATCTAAAGTATTTGTGCACAACAACTACTAGCGGATATGTATTCGGCTTCGACGGTTGATAATGTAACACTATTTTACTTCTTTGATCACCATGAAATAAGTGATCTTCCCAACAATTGACATGTGCCCGAGGTGCTCTTCCTTTCAACCTTGCATCCCGCATAATCCGAGTTGGAGTAACCAACTAGCTCAAACTTTTCTCCTTTAGGATACCACAAACCAATATTTTGTGTATGCTTTAAGTACCTCAATATTCTCTTTGTAGCATTCAAATGACTTTTTCTTGGTGAGGCTTGAAATCTTGCACACATGCATACACTAAACACGACATCCGACCTTAATGCAGTCATATAGAGTAGGCTTTCAATCATAGACCGATACAATTTTTTATCAACCATATTTCTACTTGCATCACTATCCAAGTTTCCATTTGTTCCTATTGGTGTACTAATGGCTTTGCTATCACTCATGCCAAACTTCTTAATCATATCCTTAATATACTTGCCTTGACTCACAAATGTACCATTCTTCAATTGCTTGATTTGAAGACCAAGGAAGTAACTCAACTCTCTAATCATGGACATCTCAAACTCATTAGCCATCATCTTTTCAAACTCTTCATAAAAGTCTTGATTGGTTGATCCAAATATGATATCATCAACATAAATTTGTAACACAAATAAATCTTTTTCAATCTTCTTGATGAAAAAGTGGTGTCAACTTTGCCCATCATGAACCCTTTAGAGAGTAGGAAGTCCCTCAATCTATCATATAATGCTCTAGGTGCTTGCTTCAAGCCATACAATGCCTTCTTCAACTTGTACATATGGTCAGGCTTCTTGTCATCTTCAAAACCAGGAGGTTGCTCAACATATACTTCTTCATTGATGTAACCAGTGAGAAATATACTCTTAACAACCATTTGATAGAGCTTGATGTTGTGGGCACAAGCATAGGCTAGCAAGATTCTAATTGCTTCCAATCTAGTAACAGGGGCATATGTTTCTCTAAAGTCAAGACCTTCAACTTGTGTATATCCTTGTGCTACCAATCTTGCTTTGTTCCTTACTACTATCCCATCTTGATCTTGCTTGTTTCTAAAGACCCATTTGGTTCCAATCATATTGTGTCCCTTTGGTCTCTCTACTAATTCCCATACTTGATTTCTTTTGAAATTATTCAATTCTTCATGCATAGCATTCACCCAATCAACATCCTTCAATGCTTCACCTATCTTCTTTGGTTCAATGGATGACACAAATGAGAAATGCGCACAAAATGAAGTCAATCTTGATCTAGTTTGCACACCTCTTGAAATATCACTAATGATAGTGTCCAATGAATGATCCCTTGCAATATTAGTTGGTTAGAGCATTGGAACTTGATTGGTTGTATTTACTTGATCATTGGTTTGAGATGATGTACTAGCCACTTGATCTTGTTCATTATTATGAGATCCACTTATAATAGCTTGATTTGTATCATCTTGCACATTTGAGTTAGATAGCACTTGTACTTGATCATCTTCATCATCATTCACTTGCCTAGGCCTCAATTCACCAACATTCATGTTCATCATGGCATTTGAAAGTTGAATGCCTCTAACATCTTCCAAGTTCTCATTTTCTTCTTGTGAACCATTGGTTTCATCAAATTCAACATCATGAACTTCCTTAAGAGTATCACTATCTAAATTCCAAACTCTATATGCTTTGCTTGTAGTGGAATAACCAAGTAGGAATCCTTTATCATATTTCTTGTCAAACTTGCTCAATCTAGCATATTTCTTCAAGATATAGCATTTGCAACCAAAGACCAGTGTTTTCCTAAACGCTAAACAGTCGGTCACCTACCGTTTAGCCATTATTCGGGCTAAACGGTCCACTAAACGGGCTAAACAGTCAATTAAACGGGGTAAACGGACGATTAAACAGAAACGGCGCACCACTGTATAGCGTGTACACGGCGTGTACACGGGCTACACGGCCGTGTAGGCGAACAGTGCCAAAGACCCAAAAATATGCAATGTTGGGCTTTCTACCATTCATTAGCTCATATGGTGTCTTCTTATTCAATGGGTGACAATAGAGGCGGTTGCTATAATAGCAAGCCATGTTGATAGCTTCAGCCCAAAAAAATTGACTCACATTGTACTCACTAAGCATAGACCTTGCCATATCAATGAGTGTTCTATTCTTCCTCTCAACAAGCCCATTTAATTGTGTAGTGTACTTGGCCAAGAATTGATGTCTAATTCCAAATTTATCACACAACTCATCAATTCTAGTGTTCTTGAACTCACTATCATTGTCACTTCTAACTCTCTTGATGGTTGTTTCAAACTCATTGTGAATGCCCTTGACAAATGTTTTGAATATTGCAAACATATCACTTTTATCCACTAGAAAGAATATCCAAGTGTATCTAGTAATCATCCACTATCACAAAGCCATATTTATTACCACCGATGCTAGTGTATTGTGTGGGCCCAAACAAGTCCATGTGCAATAACTTAAATGCTTTACTAGTGCTCATCATGTTTTTCTTAGGATGGGTGTTTCTAACTTGTTTGCCTGCTTGACAAGAGCTACAAAGCTTATCCTTTTCAAACACATCTTTAAAGCCTCTAACCAAGTCATACTTAACCAATCTATTCAATTGTTTCATTATAACATGACCAAACCTTCTATACCATAACCAACCCATGCTAGACTTAGTGAACAAACATGTAGATAATTTAGCTTCACTAGCATTGAAATTAACCAAGTATAAATTCTCATATCTAAAGCCTTTGAAGATCAAATTAGAGCCATCTACACTTATGATCTCTACATCATCTACCCTAAATATGCATTTGAATCCAAGATCACATAATTGAGCTACGGATAGCAAATTTAAGTTCAAACTCTCTACTAACAATACATTAGAAATGCTCATGTCATTAGATATTGCAATCGTATTAAGCTCCTTGACCTTGCCTTTGTCATTGTCACCAAATGTGATACTATCATAACCATCATTACCATTGGTGTTGATTGAGTTAAACATTCTTGCATCACCGATCATGTGTTGAGTGCACCCACTATCAAGAACCCAATGCCTTCCTCCGGCTTTGTAATTGACCTACAAAAGAAGATCAATTCTTTTTAGGTACCTAAATTTGCTTGGGTCCTTGAAGGTTAGTGACCAAGCTCTTTGGCACCCAAATGGCTTTCTTCCTTGAGCCCATCCATGGTTTACCAATGAACTTAGCCTTTACACCATTTATACCCTTAGTAAGCATATAGAAAGAATCAAGCTTAATGGAGGATATATTAGCATTTTTGCTCTTGCTGTTGCATTCATGCTCTTTATGACCAACTTGCTTGCAACTAGTGCAAAACCGACCATTGTTCTTCACAAAACTAGTCTTGTGAGGAGCAAAGGCCGCCTTACCTTTCTTAGGGGTATATCCCAATTCCTCTTTATAGAGAGAAGCTCTTTGGCTACCCAAGCACATAAGTAAGCGGTCCTCACCACCATTGGTCTTAGCCAAGGTGTGAGTGAGCTTATTGACCTTCTTCTTGAGGTTCCCGTTCTCAACCATTAGTGAGGCATCACAAGTGAGACCATCACTACTAGATGAGGTGGAAGTAGAAGTACTACAAGAAGGGTTAGCGGGAGCAACAATGATAGGCATAGATAATGATTCATCAATTATATCACAAGTTAAGCCTATATTACAAGTCTTAACATGCTTCTTTTTATTTTGCTTATCAAGCAAAGAGGAATGAGCCTTGCCAAACTTTTCATAGGCTTCCTCTAGCCTCTCATGAGATGAATTGAGCTCATCAAAGGCTTGCTTAAGGGCTTTTAGTTCCTTACGCAAGCTTTTGTATTCCCTTCTCTTAATGCCAAAGTATTCTTTAGCATCTTCTAGCATGTTAAATAGTTTATCCTTAGTAGGTTTATTATCATCACTTTCATTTTCATTTTCATTTTTATTAACATGTTCCTCATCACTTCTATCATCACAAATTTGTACCTTAGTGGCCTTAGCCATGAAGCATGATGGAGTGTTGAAGAGAGAAGGTTTCTCATTGATAGCAATGCTTGCAAGTGCCTTCTTCTTGGTGGTCTTGTCATCATCACTTGAGGAAGCATCACTATCCCAAGTGACTACATATCCTTCTTCTTCTTGAATGTCATCTTGTCATTCTTCTATTTCTTTTCCTTCTTGTCCTTCTTGTTCTTCTTATCATAATCTTTATCGCTATTGTATGGGCATTGAGCAATAAGATGATCTTTGCTTCCACAATTGAAGCACCTTCTTGACTCTTTCTTGTTCTTAGATGAAGACTTCTTTGTTCTAGTACGGTAGCCCTTCTTTATCATGAACTTGCCAAATCTTTTAACAAAGAGAGCCATCTTTTCATCATCCATCTTATCAAATGAACTATCATCTTTACTTGATGTTTCTTGCTTTGCCTTGCCCTTAGTTGATGTGGCCTTGAATGCCATGCTCTTCTTCTTCTCATCCTTCTTCTCCTTCTTTTCTTCCTTCTCATCATCATCTCTATATGTATCATCGGTCATTATATCTCCTAACACTTGGTTTGATGTCATGGTATCCAAACCACTCCTCACTAGAATAGTGACCAATGTGCCAAATTTTGAAGGCAAACATCCCAAAAACTTATGGGAGAAGTCATTATCCTTCACCTCCTCTCCAAGTGCTTTAAGATCATTGACAAGCACTTGAAGCCTATAAAACATCTCCAGCACATTCTCATCCTTCTTCATCTTGAAGCTTGTAAACTTTTCTTTAAGAATGTATGCCTTTGCACCCTTCACAGCTTGAGTGCCCTCAAATGATTCTTCCAACTTCTTCCATGCCTCATGAGCTCTCTCAATGTTCTTGATTTTCTCAAATGTTCTTTCATCCAAATCATCATGGATGGCACTAAGAGCAATGTTATTATTTTGGAGCAGCATTTCTTCAGCGGTGGTGGGAGCCTCTTCATCTTCAATCTCAATCTTTATCTCTACCGCATTCCAAACCTTCCTATTGATTGACTTGATATAAGTTGTCATCTTAGCTTTCCCATAGGGATAATTTGAGCTATCAAATTGGGGTAGTTTCTTGGTGTTGTTAATTTGAGCTATTTTTACACCAAAGGTTGTTAATCCTCAAATCACGGTGACCTCGGCTCTAATACCACTTGAAAGGTCCTAATGGCTAGGGGGAGGGTGAATAGCCTATTAAAAAAATCTACAATAACACTTAACAAACCGATTAGACAATTATGAGGCGAAGCATGTGTTGCGCTAGCCTACTAAAATTGCAAGCTACCTACCATAATTCTAGTTTATATAGTTTCTATTCACACAATAGCTATGTCACTACACTAAGTTATTATGCTCTCAAAAGCTAACTAAAGAGCTACACTAACCAAACTAACAAGCTTTCACAACTAGCTACACTAAAGAGCTTGACAACTAGTATGCGGTAATGTAAAGAGAGTGAGCAAGATGGTTATACCACCATGTCGAGGAAGGAGCCAATCAATCACAAGAATGAATAACAATGAAGACCAATCACCTCAGAATCAAATGATAACATAATGATTTTTTACCGAGGTTCACTTACTTGTCGGTAAGCTAGTCCTCGTTGTGGCGATTCACTTACTTGGAGGTTCACGTGCTAATTGGCATCACACGCCAAACTCTCAATAGGGTGCCACACAACTAACACAAGATGAGGATCACACAAGCCACGAGCAATCCACTAGAGTACCTTTTGATTCTCCGCCGGGGAAAGGTCAAGTACCCCTCACAATTACCACGATCAGAGCCGGAGACAATCACCAACCTCTGCTTGATGATCCTTGTTGCTCCAAGCCATCTAGGTGGTGGCAACCACTAAGAGTAACAAGCGAATCCCATAGCGAAACACAAACACCAAGTACCTCTAGATGCAAACACTCAAGCAATGCACTTGGATTCACTCCCAATCTCACAAAGATGTTGAATCTATGATGGAGATGAGTGAGAGGGCTTTGGCTAAGCTCACAAGGTTGCTATGTCAATGCAAATGACCAAGAGAGTGAGCTAGAGCCAGCCATGGGGCTTAAATAGAGAGCCTCCATGAATAGAGCCGTTGGGCTCCTCACTGCACTGAATACGGGGCGACCGGACACGCCAGTCAGATCGACCGGACGCTGGACCTCAACGTCCGGTCGTGTGATGCACGCCACATGGCCCCTGCTTCAAACGTTGATCGCCCAATCTCAACGCTCATCAGTACATTTAAGTTGTGACCGGACGTGTTGCTTCGAAGTGACCGGACGCATGACCTCAGTGTCCGGTCGTTTCCAGTAAGCATCCAAAGACATTTTTTCACGATTAGACACGTCCAATCAACCTTGACCGGGCTCACCTAGCGTCCGGTCAGTCACCCTCTTCACTGTGTGCTGCCATGTCAGTAGGACCGGACGCACCCCATCAGCGTTCGGTCACTAAGTGACCTAGCGTCCGATCGAAGACCGACGCCAACGTCTTCACTGCTTCAACTGACCGGACGCAGGACCCCAGCGTCCGGTCACTGCATGACCAGCGTGGCTAACTCCTTAGTTTGATCTAGGTTGTATGTTGTTTTGTTGATCTAGTAGTTTCAGTTGAAAAAGAGACTAGATGCTATGATAACAAAACGTAGTTTTTGCTTCATTATTGTTACACTTGGTTGTAATGTTTACTATTCGTTGGTCTTCATATATGCTCCGCGGTGAGCATGTTTTTATGTCACTGTATATATATGTTTCCTCCGGTTGCTTTATTTTCTTTTATCCTTTATTTTATCGATTTGTTTCCATAAAATTTCATAGCAAAAGTTTTTCACATAAATAGCCAAGGGAAATATTTTAGTTATAAAGATGTAGCATTATGAAATACCTCCATTCCAAATTATAAGTCGTTTTGACTTTTTTTGGTTCATTCATTTTGCTTTGTATCTAGACATATTATTATATCTAGATGCATAACAAAATGAAAATGTACCAAAAAAGTCAAAGTGACTTATAATTTGGAACGGAGATTGTAGTTGCATTAAGATCATGCTCCATGGTTAAAAAATGAAAACTTGAAGCTTGCGTCTATTTAATGGACATGCTTTTGGTAAAAATGATGATAAAATATTATGAAAAAAATTCTTTGATGTCTCGTTATAAATTTGAAAGTATTTTCTATTTCATTGTTATTTCACAAACAAATGATAAATAAATAGCTAACTCTTCATTGTTTTATAGCAATTTTGAAGTATTTGAAAACATTTGTTGTAGAGCATGGAAAAGTTGCTTTTTGGGACCAATGATCATCACCCTAGGTTCTGTAGGTCATTTTAAACATTCAACGAAGAGCTAGGAGACATCTTTTTTGTTATTAAAAAAACAATTAGTTCATATGATATTTACTCAAATCTTGGTTATTCTTGTTGCGAGAGCATATGCAAAGCTCAAAAACCATCCATTTAGTGAAAACTTAATCACATTCAACAAATACCGCAATTTTCATCCACTCAATAGAAGTTGAAATCTACTCCCTCCATCCTGAAATATTGTATTCTAGACATTCACAAAATAATTAAGGTAGAGTGTAATAGACACATGTTCCTTCACTTAACTACCTAATCTATTGAAATCCAATTCTATTCTCCATCAGTGAGCAATCCGATATATTTTGATCTAGGTTGTATGTTGTTTTGTTGATCCAGTAGTTTCAGTTGAAAAAGAGACTAGATGCTATGATAACAAAACGTAGTTTTTGCTTCATTATTGTTACACTTGGTTGTAATGTTTACTATTCGTTGGTCTTCGTATATGCTCTGCAGTGAGCATGTTTTTATGTCACTGTATATATATGTTTCCTCTGGTTGCTTTATTTTCTTTTATCCTTGATTTTATCGATTTGTTTCCTTAAAATTTCACAGCGCTCAAAGTTTTTCTATACGAAATTCACATAAATTGTCGTGGCCTCGTGGGAAATATTTCAGTTATAAAGATGTGGCCTTATGAAATAGTTGCATTAAGATCATGCTCTATGGTTAAAAAATAAATGAAAATTTGAAGCTTGCGTCTACAGTTGCATGTCTATTTAATTGACATGGTTTCGGTGAAAGATGAAGAAATATTATGAAAAATTCTTCATTACAAATTCAAAAGTATTTTCTATTTCATTTATATTTTGCAAACAGATGATAAATAAATAACTAACTCTTCATTGTCTCATAGCAATTTTGAAAGAATTTGAAGATATTTGTAGAGCATTGAAAAGTTGCCTTTTGGGACTGAAAGGATCTAACAATGCCTAGAGGGGGGGGTGAATAGGCGTATCTAAAAATTTACTGCAAACGCTAAGTTCAAATCTGTCAGCCACTGTCGGAAGTCCCGACGTTTGGGTCGGAACTCCCGACGTTGTCAGAAGTTCCGGCGCAAACGTCAGCAGTTCCGACGCCTACGTGAACTACAAAAGCAGTGCCAAATTTAACTTTGCGGATAAATAAACTTACAACCTCACTTCCTAGTGGTTTGGTGAAGATGTTGGGTCACTCCCTTGACGCCGTAAAGCCTCCAAACCGTAGATCGAGTCCAAACCCTAAAATGGAGATTTTGGAGACAAGGAGACAAACACAAACAAGTAATCTCAAGCAATCACAACAACAACAAGCACGCGGGACACAAGGATTTATCCCGAGGTTCGGCAACCCCACAAAGGAGCTCCTACGTCCTCGTTGTTGAGGTGACCACTAAGGTCGGAGTCTTTTCCACCTCCTTGCCTCTCTCAAAGCGACCACAAAGGTCACTTGAGCTTTCCACTAAGAAATCGAAGGGTGATACAAACTTCCCAAGGCTCTTCCACAAGATGGAAGCTCTAGGGCAACGCCTAGCCGGCTAGGGGCAAAGCCCCAAGAGTAATAGACGCAAAATCAACCGGCTTGACGAAGAAATCAAGTGCTCAAGCTTTCCAAAGTGATGCTCTCACTTAATCCACTCTCCTTTTACTCAAAAACTAAGGGAATCGAAGATTGGAGCAAAGGGGGAAGGAGAGGGGTGCTTTAGTTGCTTGGGAGCTGTTCAGCACGAAGTGAGTCAACTGTGAAATGAGTCCGTAACGGTTAGAAGTGAAGAGAGGAGTATTTATACTCCGAGTGAAAATCCAACCGTTCAGATCTACGTCGGAAGTCCCGACGCAGATCCCGGGAGTTCCGACTACAATAGAAAACACTGTTCACATCGAGTCAGAAGTCCACGGGTGAAAGTCAGTGTCGGAACTCCCGGCAAACATCGGGACTTCCGACGGTCGGAACTCCCGACGATCGTCGGGACTTCCGACGTGCACAGTTAAACAAACAGCCAGCACTGCTGAGGCTAGGACTCCCGGCTTGGGTCAGGTCAGTGTCGGAACTTCCGGCGGACGTCGGGACTTCCGACGGTCGGAACTCCCGGTGAATGTCGGGACTTCCGACGTGCACAGACAGCGAGCAGTCAGAAGCACAGGTGCCGGGACTCCTGGCTTAGGTCGGGACTTCCGACTGTCGGGAGTTCCGACTTACGTCGGGACTTCCGACACCGAAAGTCACAGAAAAATATTCTATGTGCTCGTGAAGTGCTAGAGTGACACACTATTGATTTTATTTAAATGCTTGAGCACTCTATCTTCCTCAGACCAACTAAACTTGCATCCCTCTTTATAGTGCGGCGGATCCTAAACTCAAAAACAAAATTAAAACCTTTGGAGATCGTTTTGAATTCGTCCGCCTTTACAACTTCAAGAATTGAGGGATACTATTTCATTTTTATCAACTCTTTGAATCTTTCATGGGACTAATAGCTGCAACATATCTCATTAAGATCACATTAGTCCCTAATTTGGATGTCATCAATACACCAAAACCCACATAGGGGGCAAATGCACTTTCAATCTCCCCCTTTTTGGTAATTGATTACAACCAACTTAGGCATTTATAGGAATGAAAGAATTTAAAGCTTTTTGAACCCCAAAATTTATGGAGAGCTCCCCCTTGATGTATGCATGAATTTGAATTTCAATTAGAATCATCTATACATGATTTGCATACACCGAGACGAAAGCTCCCCCTAAATTTTGCAATCCGTGGGGTGCAACAAGTGTGTGTGAACAAATAAGTATCGGTGAAAGGAGATGCAATATGACATGTTATTTCACACAACAAGTAAAAAGAAGTATGATGGCCAAGATTTCAAAGTAGAAACTTGAAGCAACATATGGCCATACAAAAAAAACATTCATCATGACAAGTAGAGATAAGCACAAGCAAATAAGATAGATTAAAACATAACTTATCCTACAATCATCCATCACACACATATAAATAGATAGTTGTCCATCACACGGTTGCCACCACACGACATAGTTCATACACGCTAAAGGTTTTAAAGTTCCAAAACATAAAGACCAACTAACTTATTACAATAAAAATCAAAGCCTAACACTCCCCCTTTGTCAACAAGTGCCAAAAGGGGTAGGCCGCATGAGAAGCCAACTACTCATCATCGTAGTCATCATCATCGCCTTCGTCACCTTCCTCACCATCGTCGTCGTCTTCATCATCTTCTTCCTCTTGATATTCCTCATCGTCTTCAGTTGCTTTCCCCTTGCCATGTGGGCGAGAAGAAGCATCATCGTCGTACGCCGCACAAGCCTCATCATATAAAGCCAACGGATCACGAGGAGGCACAAATGGCGGCGGAGGAGAAGATACAATTCCTGCTTGTTGCTCCAATCGATATAGCCTCTCTTGCATGTCATGCTCATGCTGAGCACTAGCACAACACTGTCCAAACATGTAGGTCATTAGAAACTTGAACTTGCTGGGCTTCTTTCCGAAGGAGGACGAAGAGAGGGGCTCGTCACTGGATGACCGAGCAGCAGCAGCAGCAGCAGTGGTGGCAGCACCACGGCGAGAGCGAGAGCCCGAAGGACCTTTCCCTGGGGCACAGGCTGCCTCAGCTTTTTCTTTTAGTTCTCTAGCAGCAATGATAGAGGTCTTGTTGGATATCTTGAGGACCTTATGCTCAGAATCATAGGGAAAACGGATGCCAGATACATGCTCTATGATATGCATGATGTACGGTGCATAGGGCAGGTGCTTCACCGGATCCTCAGAAGCATCATGAATCTTATACCATATATAGCGGCTGATGGAGAACTTCTCAAACTCATCTCCAAATCACTGAAGCACCTTCTGTGAATCATCACGAAGAAAGGTGGAGTCACCTACCTTCGGATACAATATCTGTCTTAGGATGTTGTTCAGAACATAGTAATATGGCTTTAGAAAAGCAGTCTGTCCATCAGCCCTGTGGCCCTCAAGATACATATGTTGATATTCCTCCAAAGCAAGATCCTCATACTCAGTCAACTGATTTGCAGTCCGGTCACTGTGACCCAAACCAAGAAGGCGAGAGAAATTGACAAAGTCCACCTTATAGTGCTTGCCTTCCGTGGTCCAGTGAATAATGTCCACAGCACCGGTCTGGTCTCTCTCATGATGATAAGAAGCATAAAACTGACAAATCAGCTCATTGTTCCAATTCTTCCGAAACGCTAGTAGGTAAGACAGCCCCATTGATTGTATATCTCGAACCATCTGCTCCAGCTCGGGTTCCTTGTACTTGCCAAGATAATATGCATCAATGCACTTCATCTGAAGAACAAGTGGCTCCTTCTTCTTCAAAAACTTCCGATAAAGAATGGAATCATAGAAATCATAATGGAAGGGGTGCCAGAAACGATACTCAAGGCGGAGATCTTTCTCATCCTCTGCATATAGATTCCTTGCCCTATTGTACCGGATGTCCTTGACTCGGTGACGATAATCCACTGGAAGGGGAGGCGTCCATCCATCAGCCGGATTTGGAGCCATGGAGGGCTCCCTCATGACCGGCGACACATCGGTGAATGGAACAAGCTGAAATGTCCCCGGCGGACCACGAGTCGGGGTGCGAAGCGGTGGAACAGCAATGGTGCGTCTGGCACGATCCAGCGCTTCCTCTTCTTCATCAACCATCGGCTCAGCCCCAACAGGAGCAGGAGCTGGAGGAGGGGCAGCTACAGGAGGAGGAGCGGCAGCCGATGACCCCTGGTCACCACGGCCACGGCCACGGCCACGGGAAACACCAGCACCACCACGCGAGTAAGACGCCTTAGTGCGGCCAGGCGGCTTGGGAACAGCGGCACGATCTTGAGTCTTCTTGGAACGCTTTTCCCGATGGCGCGAGGGACTGCCACCACCCTCCATGGCTGCGAAGAATATGAAGGGGAACTAAGAAACAATACACGGAGACGCGAACGAGCATTGAGAAGTGAAGAAACATGAATGGAGAGGTCATCCTAGGGTCGGGAGTTCCGGCTAAGGTCGGGACTTCCGACAGTCGGAAGTCCCGGCCTGACATCGGGAGTACCGACGGTCAGAACCGCCGACGGCCACCGGGACCTCCGACGCCCAAATTGACCATCCCATTCATGAGGCTTCAAAGCACAACACACATCCAAACAAGGGAGATAGAGGAGTAGAGAGGAAGAAAGAATAGAGGCAAAACAAGAGGTACATTGGAGTTAGGGTTCGACGCCACGGTAGTACCTTTGATCGAGAACGGAGGAGACGCAAAAGAACGAAATCGCAGGCGAGGAACCAATCCACAAGCGCAAACACCTCCACCAAGGGAATCTTCTCCACACCAACTTCAAGTCCACAGCCGATCTGAGGAAACACAAGGGCACAGGGCGGTGGAGAGGGGTAGGGGCGGGTGGAGAGCGGAGCGGGACAGGGGGCGGACGGGACTACCGGTAGGAGGACCGGCAGGGCAGAGCGGGGAGGAGCGAGGGCGATGGTGCGATGGCGGCGGTGCGAGGAGTGATGGCGGCGGTGAAAGAGGGCGACGGGGTGAATGAGAGGATAAGTGACTGGGCCGGGTAAAAAGGAAACGGGCAACCAACAGGCGTGGTCAAAAACGCAGATCTGCTCGGCGTCGGAACTCCTGGCTTACGTCGGGACTTCCGGAGGTCGGGACTTCCGGCGTTAGCCGGGACTTCCGGCCGTCGGGACTTCCGGCGAATGTCGGGACTTCCGACGCAGGAGAAACAGAAAAACCCTCAGCCTGCACTCACACTGCTATGTGGGGCAAAAATACGATGGACACACACATTTTCATAAGGGACTAGATTTCATTCAACCATCACAAAGCAATAGTCACTTATGAAAATTACAAAAATAGATTTTGAAAATGACACACAATGTTTTCTAAGTCTTTTCGCCTAACTAGATGAAACAAAATGTGTGTGCAAGGAATCAAGCCACGTTACGAGAATCAATGATATTTAGTTCACTCCTCAAAGCACAAAATCTTGACTCATCTAGAGGCTTGGTGAAGATATCGGCTAATTATTTTTCGGTGCTCACATGATGAATGGCGATATCTCCTTTGGCTTCGTGGTCTCTCAAAAAATGATGCCGGATGTCTATGTGCTTTGTTTGAGAGTGGTTTACGGGGTTGTTTGCCAACTTAATGGCACTCTCGTTGTCACACAAAAGTGGAATCTTGGTTAACTCACATCCAAAGTCCTTTAGTGTTTGCTTCATCCAAAGTAGTTGGGCACAGCAAGCGCCGGCCGCCACATACTCGGCTTCGGCGGTGGACAAAGCAATGGAATTTTGCTTCTTAGAGCTCCAAGACACCAAGGAACGACCAATAAATTGGCAAGTTCCGGTAGTACTCTTTCGGGTTACTTTGCAACCGGCATAATCCGAATCGGAATAGCCAAGTAACTCAAAAGTGGAGCCCTTAGGATACCACAAGCCAAGATTAGGAGTGTGCACTAAATACCGAAAAATTCTCTTAACGGCCATCAAATGACATTCTTTCGGATTAGCTTGAAATCTTGCACACATGCACACGCTAAGCATAATATCGGGCCTAGATGCACAAAGGTAAAGGAGTGATCCAATCATGGAGCGATATACCTTTTGATCGACGTCCTTTCCTCCTTGATCAAGATCAAGATGTCCATTGGTTGGCATGGGTGTCTTGATGGGCTTGGCCTTGTCCAAGTTAAACTTGTTCAACATGTCACTGGTGTACTTGGTTTGACTTATGAACGTGCCATCCTTGAGTTGCTTGATTTGAAATCCAAGAAAGAACTTCAACTCTCCCATCATGGACATCTCGAACCTATTTGTCATAATCCTACTAAATTCCTCACAAAAAGCCACATTAGTACTACCAAATATTATGTCATCGACATATATTTGGCAAACAAAGATATCATTATTGACTTTGCGAGTAAACAAAGTAGCATCGGCCTTTCCTATCTCAAAACCTTGTTTGAGTAGGAAATCCTTTAAACAATCATACCAAGCTCTAGGGGCTTGTTTGAGCCCATAGAGCGCCTTGTCGAGCTTGTAGACGTGGTTTGGATACTTGGGGTCTTCAAAGCCCGGTGGTTGCTCCACATACACCAACTCGGATAGGGGGCCATTGAGAAATGCACTCTTCACGTCCATTTGATATAACTTGAAATCATGATGGGCGGCATAGGCAAGTAGAATACGAATTGATTCTAGCCTAGCCACCGGTGCATAGGTCTCCCCAAAATCCAAGCCTTCAATTTGAGTGAATCCTTGAGCCACCAACCTTGCCTTGTTCCTTGTTACCACGCCATGCTCATCTTGCTTGTTGCGGAAAACCCACTTGGTTCCAATCACATTTTTCTTGGGTCTTTCCACCAAGGACCAGACTTCATTCCGAGTGAAGTTATTTAACTCCTCTTGCATGGCTATCATCCAATCCAGATCATCAAGTGCCTCTTCCACCCTACGAGGTTCCAAAGGAGAAACAAACGAGTAATATTCACAAAAACTTGCTAAACGGGAACGTGTAGTTACCCCTCGTCGAATGCTCCCTAATATGTTATCAACGGGATGATCCCGTTGAATGGATTGATGCACTCTAGGATGTGGCACTTGAGTTGATCTTTGGATAGGGCCATCATCATCATCATCATCACGGTCATGATTGATTGGAAGATCACAATCATGAGCTTGCGGAGGGTTGACTTCACTTCTTTCTTCATTGTTGAGCTGTGGTTGAGCTCGCTCATTGTTGACACCATCTTCATGAGATTGACCTTGTGCTTCATTTGATCTGCCATCTTGATTATTTCTTGTTGCGAAGGCTTCACCATGTTCATTTGATGAAACATGATGAATGGTTGGATCAAGATCATTACGCACAACATGGTCTTCATCTTCGTCTTCAACGGGCTTCACTTCACCAATAGCAAGCTTCTTGATTGCTTCATGTGGGGCTTCTTCATTACCTACATTCTCAACATTGACTTGCTCTTTTTGAGAGCCGTCGGTTTCATCAAAAGTCACGTCTACCACAATTTCAATCAAACCGGTGGTTTTATTGAAAACACGATATCCATGTTCGTTAGTACCATAACCAAGCATGAAACCTTCATCAACCTTTGGTGCAAACTTAGAACTTTTGGATTTCTTGTTAAGTATGAAACACTTGGATCCAAAAACTCTAAAGTAGTGCACCTTAGGCTTTTTACCGGTTAGAAGTTCGTAGGCGGTCTTTTCTCTTATCTTGTGAAGATATAAGCGGTTGATGGCATGACATGCCGTGTTGACCGCTTCCGCCCAATAATTAGTTGGGGTCTTGTACTCATCCAACATTGCTCTTGCGGCTTCTATGAGCGTTCGGTTCTTCCTCTCCACAACACCATTTTGTTGTGGAGTGTATGGAACCGAAAACTCATGCTTGACTCCTTCTACATCAAGAAACTCTTCAATGTTGGTGTTCTTGAACTCCGTCCTGTTGTCACTTCTAACTCTCTTGATTTTGACATCAAACTCATTTTGGGCTCTTTTAGCAAACTTCTTGAAGATTCCTTGGACTTCACTCTTTTCACGCAAAAAGAATACCCAAGTGAAACGAGAATAATCATCAACAATTACAAAACCATATTTGTTACCACCAATGCTTATATAAGCGACGGGTCCAAATATGTCCATGTGAAGCAATTCCAATGGCCTTTCGGTTGTCACAACATTCTTGGCGGGATGTTTAGCTCCAACTTGTTTTCCCGCTTGGCATGCGCTACAAATCCTATCTTTCTCAAAAGAAACATTTGTTAGTCCAAGGATGTGTTCGCCTTTTTGAAGTTTGGCCAAGTTCCTCATCCCAACATGGGCAAGTCAGCGATGCCATAACCAACCCATGCTAGATTTTGCCATTAAACAAGTCTCGGGATTTACTCTATTTGATGTGAAATCAACTAGATAGAGTTTCCCCTTTAAATGACCCGTAAATGCAATAGAGGAATCCTCCCTTCTATAGACTTCCACACCCTTATCCGTAAAGAGACAATTGTAACCCATCTCACAAAGTTGTGAAACGGACAACAAATTGTATCTCAACGAATTCACAAGTAAGACATTGGAAATGGAATTATCATTTGATATTGCAATTTTACCCAAACCGAGTACTTCACCTTTTCCATTGTCACCAAACACAATATTTCCACTTTGATCATGACTTGGTTGAAATGATGTGAACATGTCCTTCTCTCCGGTCATATGATTGGTGCATCCACTATCCAACACCCAACTTGTTCCACCGGAGGAATATTCCTACAAAAACAAATTATGCTTTTGTTTTAGGTACCCAAAAAGATTTGGGTCCTAAGGGGTTAGTCACATAAAACTTGGGCACTCAAACACTTCTCATAATTTCCTTTCTCTTTTGGGCACCAACATACTTAACCACAATCTTGCCATCCATGCCCCAACAACACATATAGTCACTAGCATAGCACCGTGGAAGTGGTGCTTGTGGCTTGAGGACATAGGATTGCTTTGTCTTGATTGTCTTGGTATTTGTAGGTTGAATCTTTGGAATGTATACCTTGTTGTTGGCCTTGCATATAAGCTCATCAAGAGCAACGCCCTTGTTGAACTTCACACAAGGCACACCATTTATTATATTCCTTCCATTTGCCTTTCCATCATACCTATTGTAGCCAATGCCTTCCTTGATTGATGGGTGCCTTGATGACTTGTATATAGTCTTGTTAGATTGCTCTTGACACTTACACCCATTCTTCAATATCATCTCCAACCTATGAATCTCCTTGTTTTTCTTCTCTAACTCAACAAGGTTAGTTGCATATGCATTTACATCAATTTTATAGCATCTTTTACAACCATCACTAGTGGAGACATTAGAGACTTTGGTTGCCTTAGGAGAAGTTGAAGTGCTAGCCCAAAGAGTACTATAGTTTAGCTCAAGATTTTGATATTTTTCTTTCAAGCTTGTGAGGCTTTCTTGAGCTATACGCTTTTCATTCTTAAGGCTAGCTATTTGATCATTAACCGAGGAATGTTCCTTAGTCAATTTCCCAATTGAGTCATTGGCTAAAGACAATTCAACGGTTAACTTCTCAACCTTCATCTTTTCCTCGGCGATAGATGCTTCAAGTGCAAGGTTTTTCTCTCTCTCTTGAGTAATTATATCTCCTTGCAACTCTAAGCATCTATCCCTCTTCTCTAATTTCTTCATTAGCATTTTTATTTTAGTGAATGCCTTTTTACCAAATTTCTTTATCATGGTTGCTTCAATTTCTTCTATGTTATCATCACAACTATCATACTCATCACTAGAGGAAACGGGTGTAGTATGTACCTTCTCCCCTTTTGCCATGAGACAAGTTGGAGTGTAGTAGTCGTTGTCAATGAGGTTGGAGAAGAGCCTCGGTGGTGAAGATAGGTTGGCGAAGAGCTTTGGTGGTGAAGTTGAGTCGGGGAGGATCATGGTCGGTGAAGAAGAGTGGTGGATGGCGATGTTTGCGGCTCCCTTCTTCTTCTTCTCATCATCACTTGAGTTACTATCACTTGACTCCCATTCTTCCCCAATATGAGCTTCACCTCTCTTCTTGCTTTTGTTCTTCTTATCTTCATCCTTGTCATGCTTGTGCTTCTTTTTCTCATTAGGACAATCGGCTATGAAGTGACCAACTTGACCACATCCATAGCAAAATCTCTTTTTGAACCTTCTCTTACCATCACCATAGGTCTTGCGATTGCTTTTCTTCTTCATAAACTTTCTAAGATTTCTAATCACAAATGCAACCTCCGCATCGGAATCTTCTTCTCCACTTGAGGAATCATCCTTCACTTTCTTCTTCTTTTCTTGACTTGAAACTTGACTTTCATGTTGTTGAGTTGCTTTAAGGGCGACACTCTTGTTGAATCCCATTGCATTAGGATTTTGATTGTGAGCATTGATTGCATCTTCATCTAGACACTCATGATGCTTGAGCTTTGAAAGAACTTCTTGAGGTGTCATCTCATCATAACCGGGCCTTTCCATGATCACGGACGCTAGCATGTTGTTCTTGGCTCTATAGGTTCTCAACATCTTTCTAGCAACTTTGTTGTCATCCCATTCGTTGCTACCAAGAGCTCTTATGCGGTTGACCAATGCCATGAGCCTATCAAACATGGATTGTGTTGTTTCATTTTGCAAGAATACAAATCTTTCCAATTCACCATGAAGTAACTCTATGTTGCCTTTCCTCACACTTATATCTCCTTCAAATGATACTTTCAAAGTATCCCAAATTTGCTTTGCACTTTCCATTCCATTTACTTTTCTAAACTCATCTGGAGCTAAGCTTGACACAAGCAATGCTACGGCTTGTGCATTTTGATGAAGGTTGTGCACTTCTTCCGGAGTTATCTCTCTATCTTCATCGGTAGGAATCATCACACCAACATCCACAACTTCCCAAAGTCTTGCGGCTATTAGATGCATCTTCATCTTGTAAGACCAATCGGTGTATCTTGTTCCATCAAAGTGAGGTGGCTTGCCAATATTGACGGACGGAGTATGGAGTGTTGAATTTTTCATGATTTGTCCATAGTCAAAACTCATGTGTGAATATATACCTTTTCCATGAGCATGCTCACCGGCTCCAATATCACTAGCGGCATCTTGTCACTAATATCATTCTTGCCACTTATTGCATCATCAACCTTCTTGCTTAATTCTTCCTTCAACTTGCTCATCTCATCTTGCATCTTTTTCATTTCATCTTGAAAGAGCTTGACTTGAGTACTCATCAACTCTTCAGCTATCTTCTTGGCCATTTCGACGGCAACAGCTTGCATCTTGTCGGTCTCCGACATTATTTCTTCTCACGTGGTGAAACACAAAGAGAAGACCTCGCTCCGATACCAATTGAAAGGATCTAACAATGCCTAGAGGGGGGGTGAATAGGCGTATCTAAAAATTTACTGCAAACGCTAAGTTCAAATCTGTCAGCCACTGTCGGAAGTCCCGACATTTGGGTCGGAACTCCCGACGTTGTCAGAAGTTCCGGCGCAAACGTCAGCAGTTCCGACGCCTATGTGAACTACAAAAGCAGTGCCAAATTTAACTTTGCGGATAAATAAACTTACAACCTCACTTCCTAGTGGTTTGGTGAAGATATTGGGTCACTCCCTTGACGCCGTAAAGCCTCCAAACCGTAGATCGAGTCCAAACCCTAAAATGGAGATTTTGGAGACAAGGAGACAAACACAAACAAGTAATCTCAAGCAATCACAACAACAACAAGCACGCGGGACACAAGGATTTATCCCGAGGTTCGGCAACCCCACAAAGGAGCTCCTACGTCCTCGTTGTTGAGGTGACCACTAAGGTCGGAGTCTTTTCCACCTCCTTGCCTCTCTCAAAGCGACCACAAAGGTCACTTGAGCTTTCCACTAAGAAATCGAAGGGTGATATAAACTTCCCAAGGCTCTTCCACAAGATGGAAGCTCTAGGGCAACGCCTAGCCGGCTAGGGGCAAAGCCCCAAGAGTAATAGACGCAAAATCAACCGGCTTGACGAAGAAATCAAGTGCTCAAGCTTTCCAAAGTGATGCTCTCACTTAATCCACTCTCCTTTTACTCAAAAACTAAGGGAATCGAAGATTGGAGCAAAGGGGGAAGGAGAGGGGTGCTTTAGTTGCTTGGGAGCTGTTCAGCACGAAGTGAGTCAACTGTAAAATGAGTCCGTAACGGTTAGAAGTGAAGAGAGGAGTATTTATACTCCGAGTGAAAATCCAACCGTTCAGATCTACGTCGGAAGTCCCGACGCAGATCCCGGGAGTTCCGACTACAACAGAAAACACTGTTCACATCGAGTCAGAAGTCCACGGGTGAAAGTCAGTGTCGGAACTCCCGGCAAACATCGGGACTTCCGACGGTCGGAACTCCCGACGATCGTCGGGACTTCCGACGTGCACAGTTAAACAAACAGCCAGCACTGCTGAGGCCAGGACTCCCGGCTTGGGTCAGGTCAGTGTCGGAACTTCCGGCGGACGTCGGGACTTCCGACGGTCGGAACTCCCGGCGAATGTCGGGACTTCCGACGTGCACAGACAGCGAGCAGTCAGAAGCACAGGTGCCGGGACTCCTGGCTTAGGTCGGGACTTCCGACTGTCGGGAGTTCCGACTTACGTCAGGACTTCCGACACCGAAAGTCACAGAAAAATATTCTATGTGCTCGTGAAGTGCTAGAGTGACACACTATTGATTTTATTTAAATGCTTGAGCACTCTATCTTCCTCAGACCAACTAAACTTGCATCCCTCTTTATAGTGCGGCGGATCCTAAACTCAAAAACAAAATTAAAACCTTTGGAGATCGTTTTGAATTCGTCCGCCTTTACAACTTCAAGAATTGAGGGATACCATTTCATTTTTATCAACTCTTTGAATCTTTCATGGGACTAATAGCTGCAACATATCTCATTAAGATCACATTAGTCCCTAATTTGGATGTCATCAATACACCAAAACCCACATAGGGGGCAAATGCACTTTCAGAGACCAATGATAATCACCCTAGGTTTTGTAGGTCATTTTAAACATTCAATGGAGAGCTGGGAGATAATAATTAGCCCATCATAAAAATTTCACCAATCAGACCATAGAAACTACAGCTATGAATTAATTACAGAAAAGCATAGATATAAAGCTACAGCAAAAAAATTGTACTAAAGCATACCATATTATGTGTTCACTGTGTAGATATACTCATGTGAAGTCCAAAAAAATAGATTTTTATTTTATGATTTTTTGTGACTTACTATGATTTTTCAAAGATTCAGCCAAAAATAATAAATAAAAAGACAAAACTATCTTTGAAAACCGCTTATAACCGGTCGGGGAGGTAAAACGAACGGTTTTAAAAATTCAGGAGATGGTTCAAAGCATATTTTCATAAAAGTTAAGAGAGATAATATGGATTTTTTTTAGCACCTAGCTGGGCGTACCCAAACCATGCATACCACGGCCCAATGCCAGATCGAACCCCTTGGTCCAGAGTAGCTGACGCCAACACTACATCGGTATATCCTCTCCCCTCGTTAAAAAGAAGAAGAAGGCCTTGTTTTTGGCTTTGGTTTTTTTTTTTGTTTCAAAAGTCAAAAGCTTAATTAAAGGGGCTATTTTTTGAGGCTGTTTTTTTAGAAACAACTGTTTTTTCATAGTATATTTTTGAAAACTAGTTTGATCCTGCTTTTAGTTTTTTGCTTTCTACTTTTCAAAATTGGTGGAATAAAAAACTTTTCTATAGTTGTTTCAAGAGAGATAAAGATAGAAGGTATATTTTATACTTGTTTAACCAAACAGCTTTTAGCTTTTCTATAGTTTACAACCCACAACAGCTTTCCCACAGCTCACAGCCTATAGCAGTTTTTCCCTACAGCCACAGCTCAACTAAACACACCCTTAATTTATGCTTCTAAAGTTTATTTCCTATCTCATTGAATATTTGATATATATATATGGAGTATTAAATATAGACTAAAAATAACTAATTGTACAGTTTACGACTAATTTGCGAGACGAATCTTTTAAGCCTAATTAGTATGTGATTTGACAATGTGGTGCTACATTAACACATATGCTAATAACAGATTAATTAGGTTTAATAAATTTGTCTCACAAATTATCGATGAATTCTATAATTTATTTTTTTATTAATATTCAAACACCTCGTACGACACATCATACGTACTAACGTGACACTTCGAAACTTTACAGCCTTACATTTAAAAAGGCAAGAAATAAAAATCGGGATGTAGCCAGAGAGCGTGAGTCCTCCCAACTCCAAGTCCCAACTCCCAGTCCAGATACCTCCTTCCCCAGGCAGCCGCGAAATGCCGAAATCCCCCTCGATCAGGACCAGACACGGTCATATTTCAACGGCCGCGTGCCCGCGTGCCCGAATATTTGGCCATTCTTCTACCGGCGGCGCCGCCGGTGATGGCCGGGCGGGGTCATCTGGCCCGGCAAAATTTTCGCATGCGTACAGCGCAGGGAAACTCCTGCCAGATGCGACTTTCTTTGCCCGGCGTGGACGGTTTCCTCTATGGCGTCGCATACTCGGTTTCTCTCATGGTATCAATAGCGCCATTGCACAAGCCAAGAGGAGGAGGCTAGAAAAGAGAAGGGCAAGGACCGAAGGAGAGACGGAGGAAGCAAAGGTTGCCATACGCTGGTACTTTATGTATTCGTATTTGTGGTATTGCTGTTTTTGTTTGCGCTTGCTGTCGATTCCTCATGGTTGTGTCATCTGCAGACTGCAGCCGCGCTGCGGGAGAAGAGGCCGGGGAGAGCACGCGGAGCCAAAGGGCCCAAGCATCTTGTGGAGTTGTCGTGATTAACTTCCACGCGAATTGCCAAGAGCCCAAGACGGCAAGACCTCGGCGGCGGCAGACTATCGAGCACGCGCTAGCGTCTCGGTGCCACCGGATAGATAGCTTTGTCCTCGTTTTGGTGGAACAGGTTGGCAATAATTAGTTTCCTGCTCTTCCTCTTGCTTCTTTAAACGGCTGCTTAATGTGCTTCCGTCTAGGCATTCTGGTTTTGATATGTTGCTCTGCTTCGTGCTTCCATCACAGACTCTTAATTGGTTAATGCTTCTGAACATGCCTCAGGAGTATTTGATGAATTGCATATCAATTATGAAGTTTTGGGTGAAATAATAAGTAATATACTTACTGCATCTAACAAGAATTTAGTTAAACTGCACAACTGTTTTCCCATGAATTAAAATTGCACTACTCTCTAGACGATAATAAAGCCTTAGCTCTTGTCTGCTAGTTTATAGGAAAATAAAGGCACAAATAGCTCTTGTCTGCTAGTTTATAGTAGTCCTTAATACCTCTTAGATATGAGGAAACTGAAATCCTTACAGTTGACAGTATACATGTTGTGTGTGACAAATCGTGTATTGAATTTCTAATTTATCAAGTGGATTTCGTAAATTTATTCAGTTGGTTAACAATTTCAGGACTCAAGAGGCAATGCCAGCACCAGCCCCACCAATTAGTCTGGGAGCTCCAACTCCCTATATAACATCTCATGGATCCAAAGTTGCACGCCTACACATGTATGACTGGATTGTGCTAGTTCTTCTAGCTGTATTGGATGGAGTTCTTAATATAATAGAGCCATTCCATCGCTTTGTCGGATCAGAAATGATGACAGACCTCAGATACCCCATGAAGGACAATACAGTACCATTTTGGGCTGTGCCGGTAACATACTGTTCTCTTGTAGTGTTACCTTGTCAATTCCGATGAACCTCTTGAATACCTTTTCTTCAATCACACTTATTCAGATAATTGGTATCATTGGGCCTATCATTATCATAACAGCGATATACTTTAAGAAGAGAAATGTATATGATCTGCATCATGCCATACTAGGTACACCCACTTTCTTGCCTGATTCGTCGTGCTAGTTTATCCATTTATTACTTATTCTCAAATCTAGCTTGTCCTGGCAGGTCTCCTATTTTCAGTGCTTATCACTGCTGTTTTAACTGATGCGATCAAGGATGGTGTTGGGCGACCACGCCCAGATTTCTTCTGGCGTTGCTTCCCTGATGGAATACCTGTAAGATTCATAACTTCTAGCCAGACCTTAATAATTACTCGCTTGAAGCCCTTGTGCAATTACATTGCATGTGAATTGTATAAGAGAGCTTATGAATTTACTTGGCCTTTAGGATTATAACAACTTTACTATAGGCGCCATATGCCATGGCGAGGCGAGTGTTATTAAAGAAGGTCATAAGAGCTTTCCAAGTGGTCATACTTCATGTAAGTGACATTATTCTTTACAAATATAGGGATTAGCCCCATGTTACTAGAATTAACGGTTTGGGAAATGTCCTATTTTATGATTGCGCTAACTACCTTCTCAGCAGTTTAGTGAACATAATAATTGATGCCTCTTTTTCTAGGTTCCAATCTTTGTTTTAGCTACTGCTGAATATTTCTTAATCAGCTAATAGTATTGGACAAGATGTTTCATATGTTTTGTATACAATGTCTCTTTAATAGAGTTCTCAAGAAACAAATATATTGATGTTTTTTCCATTTCTATCTGTCCATGTGATCCTCTTAGCCCTTTATGTCAAATATTGCATTCTTCTTTCACTCTTCCATTGAGTGTACAAATTAAAAGTTGAAGTCAGTCGACACAAAAGATTGCTGCTGCAAATGATAGTACGAATTATCTTGATAATATAAAAATGTGATGCTGATAATTTGCTGTATAAGCATAATCTACATATATTGACAAAGTAGCCCATCAACCCGTGCTCTTGCATGGATATTAATTTTAATAAACATAAGTGTTACAAGTTTGTGGATAAATTTAGGACCTACGACTAATAAAAGTTGCTTATCTTTGTTATCCCTCGTTTATTCTCGTATTCTAAATCAATACTCGTATAGGTGCTTCGTAATCTTTATGTGATTGTGATAAACTAAAATTACCAATTACTCTATATGTTTTTCTGTCCCCATTCATAGTCGTTGCCCTTTGGATTGCACTTCCATGCATATTTGACATGTGGTTAGTTAAATCCTTAGCTTGAGCTATGTGTTTAACATGGAAATCAATTATACTCATCGCTTCTTGCATACATGTATACGCGGTCTGCATTGTGACACACATTATGCAGTATACCTTGTGTTTGTTTTTTTATATCAACAATTGAAGAAGTGAGTAATGCCAAAGGTAAGTAATTTAGAAACAGATTTAGAAAGTTATTTTATATATGAACTAGATTATTTCTCATAAGATGAAGATTTAGAGGGTTATTTTAGGTTATTTTTTCATAATGAAAGAAAAGAGGTGGATAATTTAGATATAGCTATAGGGGTTACTTTACACTATTTTTCACTATTTTTCAAGTCGCGGTCTCCTCGCATTGCACAGGCGAGGGTAAGGCTTGCCACTGACACCCTTCCCCAGACCCCGCACAGAGCGGGAGCTCTCTGCACTGGGTACGCCCTTTATAGGGGTTACTTTACACTATTTTTCAAAATGGTGGAGATGAGTAGTTATTTAGAAAACAAAATAGATCCAATGTCTATTATTATCAATGATAATTGGAGTCTATAGAATTGATGGCTAGTTGTTTCTATTTTTTGTGAGAATTTCTAGGATTTATCTTATTTTCTAGCGTGTCTTGTAAGAATTAACATGGGGGTTCAAAAAGGAATAAGTAATTGGTAATAATAAGATTAACACTTGCTAGAAGAGACAGTAAAACAAAAGCTAAACTATCATTTCCACACATAGCCGGGGCCCTAGGACCGGTAGGCTCCATCTCCGCGTTAGTGGCTAGCTCAACCGCCGAGGACCCAATTGGTCTCCAGAGTCGTACTTCCCCTCAAGCTGTTTTGTACCAGTGTGTTGTGCGTCCTGTTCCTAGTAATTGTAAGATTAGCAGTTTATTTGTTTATACTTGGCTGCTCAATGTACTTTACTATTTCCGGCCCCACCTTGAAATATTATGGCATGCTAGTTCGCGTTGGTGGTAGTAATGCTGTTCCATTTGATTCCCTCAAGCCATACAGTGGCCTCAATCTCGTTCTCAGTTCATATTTACCTGCTAACTGTTTCAAAATCTCATGGAGGTTCATTAACATTTCATAGCACAAGTTATTCTTCTCTCTCGAGTCATATGAGCTTTTCATTCCAGCTGTTATTGTTTGGTGGATTACTCAAAGATTTATGTTTATCTTAGGGTCTTTTGCTGGCCTTGGCTTCCTTTCATGGTATCTGGCTGGTAAAATCAAAGTATTCGATCGTAAAGGGCATGTTGCAAAACTATGCATTGTCCTTTCCCCTCTGCTTCTTGCAGCCTTAGTGGCAGTTTCTCGAGTTGATGACTATTGGCATCACTGGCAAGATGTATGTACTGGTGGATTACTTGGTAAGTCTTAAGTAATACCCCCTCCCATTCCCTCCACAGGCACCACAAAGAAATGGAAACGTTAATGTACATATGATTCTTTTATGAAATGTATGTACATACGATTCTCAAAGTTTAAGTTATTGTTTCAATGTGCAGGGTTGACGGTTGCTTCCATTTGCTACCTGCAGTTTTTTCCACTACCATCTGATGAAAAAGGTATGCTTCTAACTCTGTCCTTGATAAATTGTGCTCAATGTTCTGTCCATATTTGCTGATCTCAAATTATAGTGAATACTTGGTTGGGGGTGTCTATCCTGGGTTTACTTGAGGTTGTCTCCAAGTAATGAAAAAACAATCAAGCTTGGACTTGAAAGATAAATAATCACCCAATGTTTATGTATAATTTGTGAGGTGCCATACGTTTGGTGAATGATGGCAATCATGCTGTGAACTAATGATCAAATGTTTATGAAAGGAAGAGTTTCATTTTTAATCAAATGACAATCCCCTTTTGATATAAACCTACTGCAGCTGGACTAACATCCCTGAAGAATGTTTTTAACTAAATAATTGGGGGTATCGTTGATAGATATTTTCAATTTCAACAGTTGTAACAATACTTATGGAAGTTATTCTTAACCTGCCACTCTGCCTGCAGGAAAACTTGCACCTAGGGTCTTTCTTCTGTCCCTTGATCTTTTTAACTCTTCCTGAATTGGACACTTGTGTGTAGCATCTAGCATTCTCCTGCTTTGGCAGTGTCATGAGTATCAGATTGACAAAGGTGCTACGTAGTATTGCTGTTAGTTAGTAAGAAAGCCCTGGATGTGGCAGGCTGTGTGGGAAGAGGACTAGTACTAACACTTGTATTGGCAGGGATCATGCATGAAAATAGGACACGGTGCAGTGCCTTGATTTTTGACAGTTTGTCCTGGTATACACCCTGTCATTGCTAGTCCTTGCACGAACTAAGATGGTGAGTTCAATGTGCATGGCAAGGAGAGAAGATAGGTTTAGGTTAAAGGACTAAGAAACAAATCTCAAAAAATTATATTAGTAGTTGGCAGCCTAATCCTGTGCACAGGGATCCTCCAATAAAAAGTTGAAAAATGTCAGCCATTCAAAGTAACAGATAGGTACAAACCAAGTTTGCAGGCTCTCTAGTCTCATGGGCTCAATTAGACTGTGCTGTTTACTACCACGGGCAACCAACTGTGCCCTTCGCTCGCTGTCCTGGAAACTTCTATCCATTATGCATTATTTTCATAGAACGGTTTACTTCGCAAAACTCACATGTCGGTATTGGATACTCCACGGATAGTCGGATACAGATACTCCGAGATATGTATCCCAGGTGTATCGAAAATTTACTCAATTTCTAAATACTAATAAGAATAACCTAGATGCTCCTGAGATACCTCACCGGTACCTATGGGATACCTTGACACCTATCACCGTTCATTTGCTCAGTATAAGGGCCCTTGTCAGATCCAATGGTGGCTAGTTCAAATGCTACCGATGGTGGTCAAAACAGATGATTTCCTGTCGCCAACAACCTAGCTATTGCAACTGGGGTCTTGGCTCCTTGTTGGTCTGAATGTTACGTCCTAAACAATGTTATGTTATTTATTTTGGAAAATGGTGTATTGATGGTACATCATCAGTCTATTTCTTAAAGTTTAGTGGAATGACTCTATTTTTCATACTAATTATTAAAATTCTATTGCCATTAAAATATTGATTGATAGAGTTTGTGAGGAATGACGTGATGATAGATTAACACATTACATTCCACAAAAAAAAAAGAGATGATGATGGACCAACTCATTTCTCAAACCAAACACCCTAAATATCATGTACCTGTGTCTGTACCGTGTATCTGGGCATCACAGGTGGGTTATTCTATGAATTATCTTAGATTCTTTCCCTTTTTTTAATGTGATGATATGTAGTTCTCCTGTAGAAAACAAAAATAGCGAGGAATACTTACGACCTATGAGAATTGAGTCCTTAGAGTTAGTAAAAGTATCATGTGTCCTTTTTTAATGATTGTTAAATGTTAATAGTTTCACCTTATTCTATGGTCAGGATTGTGGCCTCACGCATATTTCCGACACATTGGTGAGCCAGAGGGTGACAACCAAGTGCAACTCACGTACATGAGCCATCGCAGCTCGATTCATAACGGTTCCTTTCACAGTCCTGATGCAGTGGAAATGAGGAGCACGAGCCAGGCACTGGATTTCATGGAAGCTGGTGGGAGAGTCCAATGATGGAGTAATAACACTAAGGGCCACAGCCCACAGACCATTGTAATATAACCGTGCTTAGTATAGCATGATTTTGTTCGATTCCTTATTATGTAACTTCCAAAGCATATATAGAATATAAAGCACATGTGTCTCTGGTGAGAATTCTTGACTATTAGATTCTATCTCCTTTTGGAACATATATTTGATATGACGTCGATGCGTCATGAGGCACAAAGAAGCATGAGCTTATATGTATTTTGGAGGATCTTAAAATGCGGTCCCTTCAGCATCAGAATGAGCCACAAACAGGTTGTTGGAAGCAGATGGCTTCGGCATCCTGTATAGTATGATGATCACTTTTCTGCTAGTGTCCTCTGAAGTGCAATTGATTACTGCGTTGCTGTGATCCGGCTGCCATGTGATTCAGGTGATGAACAATACACGAAGGAATTCATTCGGTGCAATGGGGTTTGTTGGGAGTTGGGACTGGAACCATTATCGCAGCATCATGTTCCTTTACAGTAGTGGCCAGATTTGAACGGATCCATTTCAGGCACCTGCACAACATGACCAAATTGGTCCTGTCCTAGCTGTTAACTGGGACTGGACAAAAGCCCTGCAAGCTGACACACCGACATGTGAGTTCATATTTTCTTAGACCGAATGATGCCGAATTGATAGCGAGCCTGGCATACCGACATGTGACCCGACCTGTTCTCGCTTTTCTTGTGATAAGCTACTGTAGCAATCGTAGCATCGTATTTGTCTTGACTACTGAAAAAGCCATGCAGCTGCAGTTACCTAAACTTTTCATCCAAGGATGCAGGGATCAACCATGAAGACAGAGCAGAAGATGATGGTCCAGTCCTGAGTTTTCTTTTTCTCCAAATTCAGTCAGATTAAAATGATGGGCGACTTATCAGACGTCGAGAATTAATTTTCAGCACAGTTGAATAGTTTCAGTTGCTGGCACAAACGGCAGCAGAAATTTCAGTGGTGTGTCCTTGTGAGGTCTGACCTGACCAGATCAGGCAGACCTGAATTATTGACATCACAGCAACCCGATAAACTCCTATCCAGGTGTGTTTGTTGACAAATAATTCAGGACGGTACCGTTGCACTGTCAACTCTCATACGTCTTGGGTTGGGTCGCCCCCCTTTCTCTGAATCTGAAAACCTGGAAGGAGGAGGACAGATATATTGTGACTAGCTGGTGCAGGTGCACTGTCCTTTCCTCCCCCTCTTTTCTCGACAGGTGTATCAATGTGTTTAGTCTTTTGGGGCAACAAGATTCATATGCATGGCTTGCATTGGATTCCTGGGTGGGTACAATACACGCTTTGTTCGTTTGACTTATAAACCGTACTTTTTTAGCTAACAGTACTTTTAGTCATGGCTTATCAGCCAAGCGAACGGGGCAACAACTGCTAGTGCTGCCAACTTGCAAGAAACCAAGGACCGGCAGCAGGATCAACAGCTAGAGGAGAGAAATCAGAGATGGGCCGAGTTGTTCAGGAAGAAACATGGAGAAGGAGGAGGGAAGGAATCCACTACTCCTCCTACCGTAGCACGTACGAGTTGGTCATAATTACCATGTTCGCTTGTTGGTTTCAGCCAGCTCAAACCAGTCAGTCAACAGTGCTTTTCTCTCACAACAAACCAGCACCAGCCAGTCAAACCAGCCCAGAAACCAACCAGCGAATAGACCAAATGTACGTTGCTAATAATCAGGACTAGGGCCTCTGTGACAGCTGTTGAGATGCGTGTCTGTCAAAGCGCGGAGCCCCAAAGTGCGCAAAGGTGTATTACTAGTACTAATCCGATCGATCGGCAACGTGCACATGCGTGCAGCTGAGAAGATTTGTTTTCACTCTGAATATTTGACAATGCATGGCATGGCGCCAAATAGTTTTGACCCTGAAGCAGCCTCAAGTGCGTGTTTTGCAGAGCTGTCTGTACTCCTCCTATATACGACGACTGACCGAATCATGGCAGCAAGACCTCGAGAGTCGAGTATGTCATAGTCTTATATTTGCATATGCTACAAATTGCAGCGACTAATCTAAGTACTATGGCCCCATTTCCATGTGATTCTGGAGCGGATGCTACTCAAGGACTTCGTGGTTTACTTTGGTTGGCGGTGGCAGTGTATGGTGCAGGTGGTGCGAACGTTAGATGTGGTTGTAACTTAAACAGCAAACGAAAGGCCGGTTCACTTATCTTATTCAGAACTACTTTTCAGCCATGAAATAATATTTTTCTCTCACAATATTTCAGCATAAACCAAATTTCAGCATCAGCGAACAGGGAGTGTTTTTCTCTCGTAACAAATCAGCATAAGCTAAATTTGAGCATAAGTGAACAGGGTGAGTAGTTGTAACTTAAACAGTGCAGGCTGCACTCTGCAGCATGAACAACCGGCACAAGTAAATGGTAGTTTGGCCTTGTTCGCTTGTCTTAAAAATGGCTTGTTCGGCTTCTTTTTTCAGCCGGAACAGTGTTTTTCTCTCACAACAATTCAGCCGGAACAGTGTTTTCAGCCAGTTTCAGCCAAATTTCAGACCAGCGAACGAGGCCAACTTGTCTAGCCCAGCTAGAGGACGTTGCTCTGGTAGCTTTCTCCATCAGCGATTCAGCGGTACGCTAGGTACTGGTACACTGAAGTTAATATTTGTGCAGGACAAGCTGAACAGGATCGTCGGCAGCGTGTGGTACATTGCTAATAGTGCTGTTTATTCTTCTGATAAATCCATGGTCATTGGTCAAACAAGTCGTCCTTCTCATACTCATTAACTTATGGATAGGAGCAGTAGGATCATACGAGATTGACGAAGATATATATGTGAATGCATTTTCGACCTTTCTTTTTTGAGCGAAAGAGTTTTGTCAACTAGGTGCTGCGTCCAACAACGTGTGTGTAAAGTTGTGAAGAACCGGCAGAAAGTTTGTGCGCAGTGTTATACTACATGGTTAAGCACATACGTAGAAGAGCTGGGAAATGAAAGAGTCATATTTCGGCGATGACGGGCGGAGGGAACAGTGGGTTGCAACTCGATCGCGGCGATCGACGTGATTAAATTAACGACACCGAGTCTGATTTGGTTCGGTGTTAGTTGTTGGCCCAGTACCTATAGCTAGTTAAAGAAATCGCTCACGGATGGACAGACATCGAGTTGAATTGAGACAGGCATGTTCGCTTCTCTTATAATTCGTTTTTTCGACTTATTTTTTCAACCGAAACAGTATTTTTCTTCACAACAAATCAGTCGGAACAGTGTTTTTATTTCTTTTTCCAGCGAAACGAACGGATGGGCAGAAGCAGGAGCCATATCTTTTTTTAAACGGAGCCATATCTTTTGAAACGACACTTGTAATAAGAGCCTGTTTGGTTCACCCCCTCTAAAATTTAGTAACTAAAGTTTAGTCAATTTTAGTCACTAAAATACTAAACACCCCCTCTAAAGGGGCTACTAAAGTTTAGTGGCTCTAGTAACCAAGGGACTGCTAGAAGTGACTAAAATGTACAGGGGATACCCCTCATTAATTACCTGCACACGCCCGCTTCCTCTCCCTCCACATCCGCTCGCGACGCTCCCTGCGCCGCCGCCGCCTTCCCTACTCCTCTCCACATCCCCGCCGTCGGCCCTCCTCCTCCAGACGAGATCCACCATGGCCGGGCAGGGACAACCGCGACTATTTTTCTCAATCCTCTTCTTCTTCCGTGCCTCGCATCTTCTCTGCTTTCGCCGCCACCAATGCCAATGACTACGGCTTCTTCCCCGACGCGCCAACAGCTCCCAGCCTCTCTACTCCCCGGGCGCACATGGAGAACCTGGATCTCAACTCCCAGGTGGATGCCTTCCCCTACCTTGAGTCCTACTCGGACTATCTACCGTCAGAAGAAGGGCGCGGCGAGCAAGCATTACCCCCTCTTGGCCATGGCGCCAGATCGGGTCACGGCGCATTCCAACCTCCTCGGTCTGCTGGAGGTGGGGGCACATCCGGTGGTGGAGATCGCCCAGCCAGTCACCGCAGTAGGTCTGCGGGCACTGGATTTGGTCCCCATGTTGGGGTATCGGGAATGGGTGGCGGAGGCTGTGCGCCATTGATGCCTAACAGCGTTGCTCGTGGAGCCACGTCCGCCGTTCCACATGTCGTCGGAGGCCGTGATGGGATCGAAGGAGAAGACGACAACGTCCCCCAGTCGGTAATCTTCAAATCCATGCTCTAGTACATCATTTGGTTGTGATCCATGCTCTGTTAGTAATTCAAAAGATATCATATGTTGTGTGGAGTGGATTTGCGGCAAATTTGTAATACTTAGCAACTTTCAAAAGAGAGCTTTGTGCACCGAGTCCAAATCCTTTATGTAGGTACTGAAACCTTCTAATATGTGAAGCTTGAGTTATACCCGGCCAGTAGCGAGGCAACACAGTGGGAGCTTCCTGGTGAACAGCTTGCGCAGCAGCAGTAGCGATCTCAGCGCTGAGCAGCTTGCGTGGGATCACATTTGGGAGCGCGGAGACATTTGGGAGCGCGGAGGGTAGGGGGCAAAGAATTGTGCTTTAATTAGGGGTAATATGGACTTTGGTCCTGTTCGCTTGTCTTATAATCCGTACTTTTCGACTTGTCTTTTCAGCCGGAAGAGTGGGTTCTTCTCACAACAAATCAGTCGGAACAACGTTTCAGCTTGTTCGAACGGGCCCTTTGTTTACTGCTTTAGTGGTATTTAGTGAATAGAACCAAATAGGGTGGTACTAAATTTTAGTAGGATCACTAAACTTTAGTAGGATCACTGGAGGAACCTAAGTGGGAGTGCAACCATCCATCTATAATAATTCCTTTTATATATGTGCAAGTACGTGCATACGTGATGGAGCCTAACCACTTGACCTACAAGGCTAGCCAGCAGCTTGCTTTTGATGCGCTCGACCCTGAGCCGAGCACCACTTGCTGACTACTTAATAGTTAATCCGCGATTAGGCATGGATGATGGATCGGAAGCTAGTCGGCATGTGGGCGGGTTTGACCGGTGTCTAGCCCCGCCAATGGCGTCGCGGGGAGACGTCGCCCGCCCACGCTGTCTGTCTCAAAAGCGCCGTGTGCTTATCCGTCCACGGGTCCACACATCTCCGTCTCGCATCGCATGCTGCCGCCGCCGCTGCTGTTTGTGACCTGGTGGCGCCTACTTCTTCTTGTTCCGGCGTGCTCCCCGAGAGCGAGAGCCACAGGCCACAGACAGTACGCAAGCAGAGGATAATCGACCGGGCAGGTGGATGAATATCTTCTCCGCGTTGCTTCTGGTTGCTTCTTGATCCGGAAAGCTACAGACTAGTAGTAGCAGTAGTAAATGACAACAGGGCCGCCCAACTTGCGTTCTCGAATTCACAACAGTGGTGCTGCTGCTTCGGCGATAAGCTAACGATGGACCAGACTCGTGAGGATGCGGTGCTCTAGTAAACCATCATTCGTGCAATCTAGCCCTGGAGATGTGACGTATTCGCATCGTTTCATTTTTCTCCCCTTGATTTATTGTGTCCTAGTAGTTCTTCCCAATACCGTGGTTTCGCGTTTTGTGAGAAGTTTTGGCCTTGAATCTCGGCCAAGTGTACGTGGCCATATTTGAACTTCCGCAAGAAAATAGTGAACTCCTTGTAAATTTAAAAGTCTACCCAAGGAAAAACAACCAGTAAACATACGTCGATTGCTGTATTTCAGTTTCAGCATCCATAGAAATGTGACCTCTGACCCCATTGATTGGTCCCAGAGACCCAGCCAGACCGAACTTTCCGGTCAATTTCCGGTGTAATCTTTCGAGTACTGATCTTTCCACCGTCTCATCGAGTGGTACTAGCAAGACTTGTTGACTCTGACTGGGTGAAAAAATCGATTACCCTGTCAAGTGCGAAAACGCATATGAACAGTACTCCCTCCTCCTAAAATAACTACAATTCTAGGATGGGGCACACGAACCAATGCTAGATGTGAAATTACAAAAATACCCCTCGACTTTTGTGACTATTTTATTTTTTTAGTGTGCATGTGTGGATAGAAATATCTGGACACTGCGTTGTCTTTTATAATAGATGGGTCAAAGTAGCATTTTTTGTTGGACAAATTTCAAACCCTAAAGCTGCAATTATTTTGGGACGGGGAGAGTACTATCTTAACAATGAATCCAGTTTCTAGACTACCGCGGGTGCGAGTACACCACTTGCAGATACATACAGCTAATCACGAAAGACCAGCTACACGCAGTAGTTACGAAATGCACAGTATTATTGAGAGTCCTTGTTCTGTCTTTATACACCAGCTGGTCATACGCCACGCACAGAAGTACAGAACGCGTCGACTGCGGAAAGCCAGAGAACCACAAGGTGTAACGTGGAAAACATCCATTCAGCCAGCAAAAACTATCGTCACCTCTCGCATGCACCTGGGAGGAAGCAAGACCCGTGGAAAACGACCTAACACTGGGCATCAAGATCCGAGCCTTGGGTCAGCAGGTCAGGCTAGTCCCCATACAAAAACATCCTCCTCCTCCATAGCACCAACATATGATAACTAATAAACATAAGCATAAAACGCAGCGTTGACTCGCTATAAAAGCCCCCACCATACATACTACACAAGAACAAGACCAGCAGCGGCACCTACTCCACATGCGGGGGGTCATTAGTTTAACGCCCAATTGGTACTCCCATGCCAGAGGCACCTGAATAATCAAGCCCCAACAGGCCAACACAGAGGAGACGATGACGCGAACCTCTCGCGCCTCCACCCAAACCAAACCGACGAGGGCGAGGGACGCGAACGCGACACGCCACAGACCCTGCATGTGGCCACCCGGCAGCCACACCGCGGCACCGCTGCCGGAGCAAAGAAAACCACGGCAGACTGCAGTGCAGCCTTGCCCCGGCCGTCGCCCCTTGCCAGAAGAGACAGTAAAAGGAAAGCGAGCGATCGTTCCCACACGCAGGAGGGCAGGCCAGTGACCATCTCTGCCGCCGAGGACCCGGTGGGCGATGGGTCTCCAAAGTCGCGCTGCTCCTCTGGCGGTTTTGTACCCGGGTGTCGCGTCCTGTTCCTGGTGTGGTGTCTATCCCAGCATGTTCGCTTGTTCGTAAACGATCGTAAATTTTCAGCTAGGAATAGTATTTTTCTCTCACACTAAACCAGCCAGTAGTAAATAATCCACGATCGTTTACGGCCTCCCGAACAAGCTGGCCCAGCCATGCAGTAGACCTGGCTGTTAGATTGATCTCAATCTTAAATTGGATCCAACGGTCTAGTTGGACCTTTGATCCGTACTTTGATCGAAAGCGCCCAGCTCATTGTTTACACCAAAATTTAGAAGGATAGTCACAAGGACTCATAAGCTTCTAGGATCGTATCATCAATGGATCAGTTGCGGGCGGATCAGAAACAGCTGATTCAGATGCAAAATCTAGGAATCGGCTTTCTTCGGATAGCGCCAGCAGATAACGACGGAGGCTACGTTCGACGCAGGACGAAAACGTGTTGGACTCTACAAAAAGGAAAAGATTAGAGTCCAAGTTATCTTAAATTAGCAATCTTTTCATTATGCCAAAGATTATATTAAATCGTACTCGAGTAGGGTTCGTTTTAGGCTCCGGGTATAAATACCAAACCCCGGCTATTGTAGAAAATCAATCAATCAAATACAAGTCAATTACTTTTTTCGGCTCTAGCCACACATTAGGAGTAGGAGTAGAGTAGATCTCGACGAGTTCTTCGGCAAGTACGGCTGTATCTATCCGGTCGACCTCCACTGCTTGTTGTAAGTATCGTCATGGTTTATACCTCTGTTCGTATGGCTGCATCGATCCGGTCGACCCCCACTGCGGCTCTGGTATAAGCTAGTTATCGACTCTTGCCTAATTTAAGTATGGCATGTGTGATTCTGACTCACACCTCACTGCTTGAATTGGATCAAGGTCAAGTTATCGGCTCTATCTTAGAGTGGCAGTCTTTGGTAGATTCATTAGGTTACCGATATTTCTTCTTGCTTTCATTGTTTATCTAATTACAATAATATCACTCTGTCTGATTGAGATTGATCTGGATCGGCCTTATATCTTGTTTAACTCATCGTTTGCTAATCTGCATCTTAAGCGATGAGTTACGTTTTTATCGGCTATTTTGCGTCAATCTTAATCGTGCATAGCTTGCGGTTAAGGCATGTTCGATCATGAGTAGATCTATAGGTTAGCGAGAACCGTTTCATGGCCCGTCATCACGGCCTATGGGATTCTACCTCTCACCCCACTGTTGGCACCGTGGAGTGGAGATCGTTGGTTGATAGACCCGTTCCTGAGAAGACATGACTTTAACTGTGCATTATGCTTGAATCGGTTGTTTAGCCGATATCAAATGCTTTCACGAACAGTTCCCATCACGAGATCGTTGAAGTAGAGATAAGTTGAAAGATATGTTAGCCCCATGATCTTGTTATTGTATTACGGCCTGCATGATTCTGTCTCATGCCCCACCAATATTAGTAATGAGTTAGGGTCGTCGAGTCTATTATTGTTTCTACGGCCTGTATGATTCTGCCTCATTCCCCACTGGTCATAGCGATAGATGAGATCTAACATGTTTATTATATTTATCTTTATTAAATGATTAAGTGATGTTGAATTCTTTCTTTATATAAAAAGGAGTTCAGTTACTCGTAATCATTGGCTCAGTATGGACTGATCATCATTGATATCTTATTGCCATTGAATAATATTCGTTTAAATGATGTTTATCCTGAATGATAACCGATTCTTCTCACACGACCTCATGAGCTCTAACTGACTTATTCTCATGAATATACTGAAATCGGCTTCCCTTCATATCGGCTCTCACAGCCGTACATTCGGGACTGTCTGGCAAACACCGGCAAGTTCCACCCTTAATTACTGATGAACTTTCTCTCATTGTCAATTGCAGGGTCAAATTGACTGGCACGCTTCAGGAGGATTGCGCATGATCGACCACCCCTGCGCTGAAGCTAGGCGGATCTGCTCCATCGAGCGGACCCTTCCGGCTTGCTGCGTGTGTTCTTGGCACGGGACAAAATTCTGCGTCGACACACGTTTCTAGCACGCCCGGTGGGACCCCACAATCGTCATGGCGGTTCACAACAACGACAACATCCTTATGGTATATTATGAAGACCTGCCTGATGAAGATAAGGATACCATCAACAAAGCTACAGAAGAATTTCAGAAGAAGTGTTTATTGTCCTACACCAAAACACGTGACAGCACAATTATTCAGAAATTTCCACTACCAAGAGTTCTACTACATGGGCAGACATATACGGTCGAAGCTAAAGACAGACGTTTCTTTACAGAAGCCATAGACAAGTTTGTTTGTGATACCATATCAAGCCGCAATGAAGCTTTTGTTGACACATTTCACAACGCCATGAAAGAGGCGATTCATAGAATTCCAGTTGGTCAGGTTGGATCGACTTGTTATAATATTCCAGATCCGTTGACCCAAGGGACTAATCAAGTCGGTACCAGTCATCAAAAAACAGCACCAACTAGTAATGGTGGCATCCAGACACTTCAAGGTTCATCTAAACAAACTCCGGGTACTGCTACAAATTAGATACAGTATAATCCTAGACCGTCAGTACAGCATGTGCAGCAGCCGACGGGGCAAAGTCAAAACCAGATGATCAATTTTGACACATCAGGCCACATACCGTCGTTGGCTCAGAAGATAGCACCATCCGTTCAGAGGATTCGTAGAGATATAGATCCTTATGTCTATAATTAGAGACTTCAAGCAGCAAGCCAGCAAACGACCCAACAGATTGAGATTCCACGAGGCTATCATTATGGCACGGATTATAACAACCTCCACATGAAACCAAATCCATGATATCAAGGCACGTGGGATTTCAATCCACAGCTAGGTCAGCAAGTACCGAGAAATCCAAATCCGCAGGCTAATGAGTTGCTGCTGAAGGTGACCGAGATGATAAAGAATCAGTTTGGTCTGAAGCCAAAGGGGCTGACCTTTTCGTACAAACGCCCATATCCAGAATGGTATGATTTGGTTGCCTTTCCTACAAATTATAGACTCCCGGAATTCACCAAGTTCACTAGTCAAGACGGTACAAGCACAACAGAACATGTCAGTCGGTATCTTACACAATTGGGCGAAGCGTCAGTTGAGGATGCCCATCGAGTTCGTTTCTTCTCCTTATCCCTGTCAGGGCCAGCCTTCACTTGGTTCTCGTCACTACCAGTCAACTCCATTGCCAATTGGGCTGACCTGGAGAAGAAGTTTCATACATATTTTTACACTGGGACTGGAGAGAAGAAAATAACTGATTTGACAACCATGAGACAGAGGACTAATGAATTGGGCACTGAATTTTTTTAGAGATTCTGAGAGACTAAGAATCTGTGTTTCTCATTGAGCCTGGCCAATGATCAACTAGCTACTTTAGCCGTCCAAGAAATGCTACCAATGTGGAAAGAAAAGTTGCTAGGACAAGAGTTTGACAACTTAGGACAATTGGCTCAATGGGTAGCGACGCTCAATAGCCAATTCCATAGTATGCTCAGAGATACCCGATTCTAGAAGAACACCACGGTGCCCGAAGCTTACGATCCATATTCAGTCGATGACGGCTATGAAGATGAAGAAGTGGTTACTGCAGCTAAATGGAATTGGGGCAAGAAGATAATGATGATGCCAAATCCTTAGGGAAGAGGAGTTGAGGAGAGTTATGACTTTGATGTTACCAAATCGGACAAGCTTCTTGATTTCTTGCTTGAGAAGGCAGATCAAGTTGCCCGATGGTCATGTCATGTTGCCCCTTGATCAGTTGAAGAACAAGAAGTTCTGCAAATTTTATAACGCTACTTCTCATTCCACTAATGAATGCAGAATCTTCAGACAGCATATACAGAGAGCTATTCAGCAAGGGAGGCTTAAATTCAATACACCTCGGAAGAAGAAAGTCAATGATAATCCTTTCCTAGGAGATCAGAACATGGTTGATGCTGGGTTGTTCAAAGGAAAAACCAAGGTCCTAACATCGACCAAATCGAGAGAAGCCGAGACAGTCGATCTCGAAATGCAAATATCGGCTGATGAGTACAGAGAGATTAGAAGACGTCATGCCGAACAAAAGAGCCGATACAAGCAGAGGAAGACGTCGAAAGCAGAGACATCAAAGCCATGGGTCACATCTCGGATTCTATTGAATAAATAGCAGCGGCAGAAGGAAAAAGATTATCAATGTTGGTTAAAAGATCAAGCATACCAACATTAATTAGAAAAAGAGAGGTATGAAAGGGAACAAGCTGAATTACATTGGAATTGTCCCTTCTTTAAGCATTGCTGGAATGAAGGTTTGAAGTTGCCTACCAGACACGACTGTCCAGAATATAGCAATCAATATTGGGAGTATAGGCAATCTCAAACCAACCGCCGGTCTATCCATGCTCAAGATGCATATCATCATAACAACATGGATCGACGCTTAAAATGAAAGTGTTCATGATCGGTTGGGAAAAAGAGTCATTGGACAGGACTGGGCTGATCATGAAGAGAAAGGCACTAAAAGAAGATACACGTAGCAAGAAGGCCAGTGGTGCCTAGGAGATTTGACGAGAAGCCAAAAGAGGAGGGTGCAGCGCCTAAGGAACAGAGAGATGGAACAGGCTCAGACACCCGGTAAAACTCAAGTATGGCATACCAAGCAGATAGCTGATAAGATGCAACCATCGGCTAATATCCAAATGGCTTTTATGTTATCACCCGAATTCAGAGCTCCGATAGATCAGGAAGTTTATTCAGACTTTGATGAGTCAGAATATGAAGAGATGGTTACCAAGTTAATAGTTGTGCAGTAAGCAATATTTGATAAGCCAGTCAGGCATTGGCACTTAAAGACTTTATATATGAAAGGTTTTGTTGATAGGAAGCCGATGAACAAGATGTTGGTGGATGGAGGTGCTTCTGTCAATCTTATGTCATACACCACTTTCCATAAGCTTGGAAAGGGACCAGGAGATTTACTTGAGACCGACATGATGCTTAGAGACTTCGAAGGAAATACATCCAAGACCCAAGGGGCAATAAACGTCGAACTGACAATCAGGAGTAAAACTTTGCTCACCATGTTCTTTGTCATTGATGGGAAAGGATCATATAGTTTACTCCTCGGTCGTGATTGGATTCATGTGAATTGCTGCATACCATCGACCATGCATCAATGTTTGATTCAATGGCATGGAGATGATGTCGAACTGGTTCGTGCTGATGAGTCAGTAAGCATCGCAACAGCCGATCTAGTCTTTTGGGAACTAAGAGATTTTGAGTGTTTTTCTAGCAAGTCATGGGAAGGAGGCTTCATTAAGATCAGTAATGAAAGCCAACAGCCGATGCAAGCGATCGGCTCTGAGAGTTTATTTTAGTAAAAAAGGTTACGGCTTCATATCGGCCATTGGAATAAAGGAAAACAAGTATTAGTTATAAGGTTTAGGCCGATGTATGAATGCTAGATAAGGTGGCAAATTCGGAGTTAATGGATTTGAAGAAGTTATATTTCACTTAACAGGATGTTCGACCTAGGTTGATTGCTCGTTCGACTTTTGATGTGAAAGTTTCTATGGTACGTTATCCTGGCGTCTGATCAACATCTGATAGCTGATTCATTCTCGGCTCTAATAGCCGGTACCAGAAGGGTATCGCCTCTAGTTCAAAAAAATAAAGATCTTCGAAGGCGTAAAAGTCGATACGATGCGTATCGCCTCAAGAGCAAAAAAACAAAAGAGCAAGAGACATTCACAGTCATGCACGAAGGCATCACATTGAAACATATTCATGAAAGAACAGGAGTCATTGTTCATCAGATGATCCTACGCACAAACTAATCAAAGACCTTGCTCACCACATCCTGAGCCGATGTGATGTCTACTATGGCCTCTGTTGCCATAGTGAATTCTTCAAGTAGGTCCTCATGCTCCTCAGGGCCGTCGCCCATTGGGAAACCTATTTCCATGGTGTGAAGCTCGTACCTAGTTTAGACTTATGCCACAGTCAGCGCCACCGCCGTGCCATGACGAACGTCGTAGAGGGCGATCTCCTAAACATGGGCCAGAATGTCGTGGAGGCGAGCATCGATGAGGGAGCCGCGGGCATTGACGGCATCCAGAGCCATGTTTGCCGCAAGTTGGAGAGACTCCAACTGCATCTTTAAGGCTGACGATCATAGAAATGGGGGAACTATCAAGATAAAGACTATTGAAATTAGAATAAAGATATCCCTAAAGCCCGTCTTACCTGTCACCGCGGATTCGGACTCAACCAGCCGCGCTCGAACAACGCTGGCCTCCTCTTTGGTCGCATGAAGAGCGGCCTGAGAAGCCCTGAGACGAATCTCGAGCTGGCCGTTCTCTTGGGTCGCCTCGGAGTAGCAGTTTTGGGCCGCCCTCCACTCCCGGAGAAAGAGTCAGGCGTTGTCGCCATTATACAAATCGGAGGAATCCGATGATGAGGCTGGCGTGGAAGAAACAACATCAGAAGGCCTGCCAGCCCTTGAGAGAGGACGAAGGTTGTCATTCACAACAAATCTACAGATGAGTTAGAACTATTCATCATCATGAACAAGAAATGTTGATCTCACCTCATGCGTCGGAGACGCTGGTTCATTGGCATACTCTCCTTCGAGATTTCCTCGGTCGCGCGCTTACCTCGATTATCTTCACCGGCCATGGAAGAATGATTGGATCTACGAAAGGGAGAAGAAAAAACCACTACAGGGTTTCAGCAGGCGGAGAAGAGCAAAGGAACAGTTGCGGATGGAGATGTGTTCGAGGCAAAAGACATCGCCTGGTATTTGAAGACATAAAACGAAGGGACGAACGCCTCGGGACGCGCAAAAGGCAACCGCAATTAATAGGAGGCGAAGCGCCGCTTCACCAGTATCGAAGAAAATACAGCACTGAGCAACTGAAAGGTAGGAAATTAAAGGGTTCTCTTAATAAAAGCCGTGTTTTCAGGCTTGGTTAAACCAAGGGCCTGGATCGGCTATATCAAATCGGCTCTTTAGCCGAAGAAGAAAGCAAGCATAAACAAAAGTAAGGCGTATGGTGCCAAGACGGGAAAAATATCTGCTAAATATCGCCTATTACAAACTACGGGCCGAGGAAAACCTTGTCTACTATGTCATCGGCCAAGGTATTAAAAGCTATAGAATTGGCGGCGCTCATGAAATCCTCAACCAAGCGGTCCTGCTCCCCAGGGTATGCTGCATCTGGAAAACCATGGGGAAGAAGCTGAAAATTTTGGCCTAAATGGGCTTGGGCGACAGCCAACGCCATGGTAGCGCCATGACGAACACCATGGTGAGCAACCTCCCTGACACGATTCGGGATGTCATGCAAATGAACCATCGAAACGGTGCCCCAGGCATTGACAAATCTCGCCGCATGATCCATAGTTGATCGAAGGCTCTCTAGTTGGGCAGATAGATCTAAAAGATTCAAAGAGGAGGTGATCAGAGTCTCAGAGACAAAATTGAAAAGAAGCAGAGGTTACGACAAGTATCTCACCTGCAATTCTGGCCTCGGCCTTGGCCAACCTATCCTCCACTGAATCGATCGCAGGAGGTGATTGGCATCGAACCATGGCCAGGGCTGATTCTGCAAGGGATAAACACTCAGCGAGACTCTGGCCATGTCGATCAATGGAGGCAAGCAAATCGTCATTATCAATCCCCTCATCTGATGGCAAGGGGGCTGGCGGCAAGCCGTCGATGAGGAAGGCCCTAAAGGCCGAATGGAGTCGGCCCTATTCCCCAAGGCAGCGGAGGCATCATGGGATATACCCTCCTAACGACGAAGGCGTTGACGCGATGATGCAAACCCGATGAAGACCTTCTCAGGAAACCTCTTGCTGTTCTCCATGATCTCTCACCTACAGAAAAGCAGGAACTATGCTAAGGGTGCAAAAAGTTTGAGGCAAAGTGAGTTATCCTTAGATCAACTGCCGAGGCCTGTTTATATAGCCTAGGAAGGCGAGGAGATAGATTTCGCTAGGGGTGTGAGGTTAGAATCAGGAATAGAAGCGGAACAACACTCCGAAAGTTCAGGAGACGGATAACGAAGAGATAACAGATTTAGATTTATTGCTTCCTCAAATTACAGAAGATCTAAAAAAGATTTGGAGATTTTACCAGAGATCAGCCTATCCAGTTTATTTTAGATTGAAGGGAGTCCAGGCCCCAACAAGGCCAAAGTTCGTCGCGAGGCGTTGACATTGGCCCATTGCTAACATTATGCCCAAGGAGAGAGGAAATCGTCCGCCTAAACATAAATTCAACCAATTTTTTGATAAATCAGAAAACTATGGAGAAGAAGCCTGTGGCTTTCCTAGTGGGCATTCAGTGGAGTAAATAAGGGGAATGTGTCCACACATTTTAGCCCTTGCAAACATGAGGACCGCTTTGCAAGCATAGAGAGAAGACTTAGGTAATATCATAAGAATTCTCCTAACTGCAATAGTTGATCCTCTTGCTCGATAGGACGCTAGAATGAGCGACACAATCACCCTATGCACAGGAATTCTCCTAACCGCTCAAGATCTACATAGCAAAAGGATAAACCACGGAGGATCCAGTAGGATCAGAAACACCCGAGGAGACAGATAGAAGTAGAACATGGCTGAATCATTGAGTTTGCTCTCACCAAGGTCGGATAGCCATTTTTATAGCCGGCTTGGAAGGATGAATCCAAAACGCCCGTGAAGCAATAATGCTCTGAAAAAGTTTTGAAGCATGGGCTCATGTGTTGATATGGATGGCAACGAATAGTAGACCCCAGATCAAGATTCCTTACCCGTGACTACGGGCCTATCGGGAGCACAGACATGATAATTTTGGAACAAAATTCCTTTTGTCCCAAAATTAGGGGGCATGTGTTTGCACCAAAATTTGAAAGAAGAGTCACAAGGATCCAGAAGCTTCTAGGATCGTATCATCAAGGGATCAGTTGCGGTCGGATAAGAAACAGTTGATTCAGATGCAAAATCTAGGAATCGGCTTTCTTCGAACAGCGCCAGTAGATAACGACGGAGGCTACGTTCGACGCCAGGACGAAAACATGTTGGACTCTACAAAAAGGGAAAGATTAGAGTCCAAGTTATTTTAAATTAGGAATGTTTTCATTATGCCAAAGATTGTATTAAGTCGTACTCGAGTATGGTTCGTTTTAGGCTCCGGGTATAAATACCAAACCCCGGCTATTGTAGAAAACCAACCAATCAATCAAATACAAGTCAATTACTTTTTTTTGGCTCCGACCACCCCTTAGGAGTAGGAGTATAGTAGATCTTGGTGAGTTCTTTGGCAAGTACAGCTGCATCGATCCGGTCGAGCTCCACTGCTTGTTGTAAGTACCGTCATGGTTTATAACTCTGTTCGTATGGCTGCATCAATCCGGTTGACCCCCACTGCGGCTCTGGTATAAGCTAGTTATCGACTCTTGCCTAATTCAAGTATGGCCTGTGTGATTCTGCCTCACACCCCACTACTTGAATTAGATCAAGGTCAAGTTATCGGCTCTATCTTAGAGTGACAGTCTTTGATAGATTCATTAAGTTACCGATATTGCTTATTGCTTTCATTGTTTATCTAATTATAGCAATATCACTCTGCCCGATTGAGATTGATCTGGATCGGCCTTATATCTTGTTTAACTCATCGTTTGCTAATCTAGAACTGATCTAATCTACATCTTAAGCGATGAGTTACGTTTTTATCGGCTGTTTTACGTCAATCTTAATCGTGCATAGCGTGTGGTTAAGGCATGTTCGATCTTAAGTAGATCTATAGGTTAGCCAGAACCATTTCATGGCCCATCATCATGGCCTGTGGGATTCTGCCTCTCACCCTACTGTTGGCACCGTGGAGTGGGGATCATTGGTTGATAGACCCGTTCCTGAGAAGACATGACTTTAACTGTGCGCTATGCCTAAATCGGCTGTTTAGCCGATATCGAATGCTTTCACGAACAGTTCCCATCACGAGATCGTTGAAGTAGAGATAAGTTGAAAGATATGTTAGCCCCATGATCTTGTTATTGTATTACGGCTTACATGATTCTGCCTCATGCCCCACCGATATTAGTAATAATTAGGGTCATCGAGTCTATTGTTGTTTCTATGGCCTGTATGATTCTACCTCATGCCCCACTGGTCATGGTGATAGATGAGATCTAACATGTTCATTAGATTTATCTTTATTAAATGATTAAGTGATGTTGAATTGTTTCTTTATATAAAAAGGAGTTCGGTTACTCGTAATCATTGGCTCGGTATGGACTGATCATCATTGATATCATTGCTATTGAATAATATTCGTTTAAATGATGTTTATCCTGAATGATAACCGATTCTCCTTACACGACCCCATGAGCTCTAACTAACTTATTCTCATGAATATACTGAAATCAGCTTCCCTTCATATCGGCTCTCACAGCCATACATTCGGGACTGTCAGGCAAACACCGGCAAGTTTCGCCCTTAATTACTAATGAACTTTCTCTCCTTGTCAATTGTAGGGTCAAATTGACTGGCATGCCTCGGGAGGATTGCGTAGGATCGATCACCCCTGCGCTGAAGCTAGGTGGATCTGCTCCATCGAGCGGACCCTTCCGGCTTGTTGCGTGTGTCCTCGGCACGAGATGAAATTATGCGTTGACACCCATTATGGCTAGAGGGCCCCTGTCACACTGCGCAATAAATAGAGGTGGAGGCCGGTGGCTCAAGTTACGAGGTTCGCCTGAGCCGAGCTCCCCATCGACAAACTCTAAACCCGATCTAGAGGGCGCGCAGCTAGTGATGGGAAGCACCTCCGCCACCAGCCGCGCCACCACCGGACTGCATCACTGCCACCACTGCACTATGCCACCACCCGTCTTCCTCTACCGTCGCTGCCCTAGCATTGACATCGACTCCATGGCGGATGTGAGCGGATCCTCCTCCACTGCGGTGTCAGGTTTGACATATCCATCTTCTACCCCTCCTTTTCTCTTGTTCTACCTACTGTTAATATACTAATAGATGTTCTAGGATTCATGATTCTATCCAACAGCAAGTACCCGGCTAGATCTATGCTCCTAGTGATCTTATAGTTTTAACAATGGTATCAGAGCCTTGTTTAGCTATAGATCTAGCTTATCAGTTTAGATCCATTCGGATCTGAGAAAAGAACAGAGGGTTCGATCCGTTTTTGGATTGAAACCCTAACCCTAATCGGAAAATGAACCCTAACCTCATGGGGAACAAGAACAGTGAAACCCTAACCCTAACCAAACCCTAATCTCGATCCTAACCCCATCCCCAAGCCTAAAAGGAAAATCAAAGAAAAGAAAAGGGGAAGGGGAAGAGGCCTACCTCGCCGCCGCACCATGCTGTCGCCTCGTCAGCGCGCGGGCGGGTGCTCAGGAAATGGGCGCCACGGCCAGGCCGCTCGACGGCGGTGCGTTCACCCGCTGGGCAGCGCGCGCGTTGGTGAGAGGGCCGGTGATGGCGCCATCATCGTCTCTGAGATAGAGAAGGAGGAGATGGAGGCCGAGTCAGATCTAGGGTTTTGGAGGGGATCAGGGCACCGCTGCCTAGACCGCTCGATGGCGGCATGCTTACCCGCTAGGGAGCGGCACGTTGGCGAGGGGACCGGTGATGGCACCATCACCGCTCGCTTTTGCTTCCGCTCGGTTGTTGCTGTTGCTGCGCTGAGGAAAGAAAGGAGAGCGGCGAAGAGAGAGAGAGCAATGAAGAAAAATGAAGTTAGGGTTCAGGAGGAGGCCGGCGTCGGTGGTTTTTGTTCACTCAATCTCACCGCTCGGCCATCCGATTGAATCCAACGGTGCCGGATGCACGAGCAGCATTGCGGCCTAGGCGGGCGAGCGCGCCGCGGCGCTTTGTTGGCCCAGGCTCACGTTGCGGCCTGGGTGGCAGCGTGTGTGCGGAGGCAATGGGTTGAGCCGGCCTTTTGCCGGTTTTGGGCCGAGAGAGGTAGAATGAGCCCGCATTTTTTCCTAGAAAATTGAAAATGCAAATTGCTCAGAAGAAAAATAGAAAAATGTATTTTTTCTGTGGGGAAAATTTAAGAAAATGAGTTTATTTTTCCGCTGCGTATTTTAAAGTTGTTATTTTCATTATCAAATTCAAACCAACGGGAGAATTTAATTTTGAAAAAAATGGACATGTTTTTATCTTATTATAATATTGTTATTATTCTGACCAACGTTGATTAATGGTAATATTATGATGAGTTTTGTCATGCATTAATTCTATTTCTGCCTAACGGTGATGTAGAATTAGTGTAGAGGACAATTGTATGTTTTAATTTTGACCAACATTGAAACTAAGGCATGCAATTGTTATTGTTATTATTTATGTTCTCACTCAATATGAATTGTGTTTTCAGGCGGATACAACTTAATGGGTTGTATCAAAGAGATCCCCACTCTCAAAGATGATAACTACACGGAGTGAAAGAAAAAGATTGACCTAGCCTTTATCTTGGCTGAGGTGGACTGGGTAGTCACCTCACCGTGTCCTACAGAGCTTGTGGCGCCGGTGAGGGAGACAAACGAGGCTGATGCCGTTTGGGCAACCAGAGAGAGGGATTTTGCATCCCAAAAGATATCCTATGACCTTAAGCATAGGAAGTGGGTCACTACCAATAAGAAATATTTGGCTATGATAAAGAACACGATTGGGCCCGCAATTGTGGGCTCAATCCCAAAGTGTGACATGGTCACTGAGTACCTTGATAGAATAAAGAGACAGTTCACTAGCTCTTCAAAGACATATGCTACCTAACTGATAAAGCAGCTGGTGACAGAGAGGTACTCTGGTAATAGTGGTATAAAAGAGCACATACTAAGGATGAGCAATTTGGCATCCAAGCTAAAACCAATGGATCAGGCTCTTAAGGAAGAGTTCCTTATCCATATGATTTTTGCTTTCTTGCCAAAAGAGTTTGACATTTTTGTTGTCAACTACAACATATAACCTGAGAAGTGGGACATGGAGAGGCTCATGGCTATGTGTGTGCAAGAGGAGTAGAGAATGAAAGCTGCTAATGGTGGCACTATCAATTATCTTAAAGACAACAAGAAAAAGAATGCTAATTCGAACTCCTCAAAGTCAAAGGGAAAAGGTCCCATGCTGCATCAGCCTCAGTAGAACAAGTTCACAGTAGAGAAAGACCAGTGTCTCTATTGCAAGAAGACGGGACATTATAAGAAATATTGTCCTGATTACTTAAAGATGATCATGGCAAAGAAAGGTGAGAATATTATTACATTCATAAATGAATTCCTGTATGTACAGTATTCGAAATCTACTTGGTGGATTGACTTAGGTGCAACTATTCATGTTGCTAATTCTTTACAGGGATTTCGTTCGACGAGGACTACGCAAAGAAGCGAAAGACACGTTAAAGTTACAAATAGAGTCCGAGCAGATGTTGAAGCCGTTGCCGATCTTTCTCTAGAGCTTGCTGATGGTTTCACACTTTTACTTAGAGATATACTTTATGTTCCCTCTCTACAGAGAAACTTGATTAGTGTTTCATGCTTGGACAATGATAGATATGATTGCCATTTTGGAAATGACAAATGTAAGATAACATTTAATAATACATGTGTTGGTCTTGCTATCTTACAAAATGAGCTTTATTTGTTATCACTACGTGATGATGTGAATGTTGTATACGATGATGGGAACATTGCGTGCGACAATGAGAATGTATCCTTGTCTACGGATGTAAACAAAAAACAAAAGAGAGCTCACGACGCGTTGTCGAAATTATGGCACTGTCGTTTAGGCCATATTTTGAGGGAGGAATAGAAAGACTAGTTAAGAATGATATTCTTCTTTCATTAGAGCTCTCAGATTTAGAACAATGTAGAGAATGCATAAAAGGAAAGTATGTAAAGAAAATTAAGAAAGATGTCAAACGAAGCGTAGAAATTTTACAGATTATTCACACAGACATCTATGGTCCATTTTCTGTAAAGAGTGTGGATGGTTATGATTCGTTCATAACATTCACAGATGATTACTCCCGTATGGTTATATTTATCCGATCAAAGAAATAACAGAAGCATTGATACATTTAAGATATTTAAGGTAGAAGTTGAAAACCAACACAATTTAAAGATTAAGATAGTCAGGTCCAACCATGGGGGGAGTACTATGGTCGATATACCCCATATGGCCAAGTTCCTGGACCTTTTGCAAGGTTCTTACAAAAGAATGGTATAGTAGCCTAGTATTCTATACCGGACGAACCTCAGCAGAATGGAGTAGCTAAAAGACGCAATCGTACCCTAATGGATATGGTGCGCAGTATAATAAGTTACTCCACCTTACCGTTGAGCCTGTGGATGGAGGCGTTAAAAACCGTCATTCATATTCTTAACAGAATACCAAATAAGTCGGTGTCTAAAACACCGTATAAGTTGTAGACAGGAAGAGTACCCTTACTAAACCACTTACGTATGTGGGGGAGTCCTGCTGAGGTTAAAGTACTTAACCTAAACATTGGGAAGCTAGATCCTAAAACAGTGAGTTGCTATTTCATTGGCTACCCAGAAAAGTCAAAAGGTTATCGTTTCTACTGTCCAAACAGACATACAAAGTTTGTGGAAACAAGACACGTTGTCTTCCTAGAGGATGAAATGATGAGGGGGAGCATGGTAGCTCAAGAAATTGACCTTGAAGAGAAGTAGACGTATGCGCCCACTCTAATGATTCATGAGTTATTTTTCTCACTACCTACTATTGCTGCACCAACAGTGCAAGACACTGTGGTGTCAGCACCTGTTGTTATTCCGCCTATGGCAACAATGAATGACGATGAGGAACCTGTTCTTTAGGATCCTGTAGAACCTATTGCCACACATGACGCGGAGCAACAACAGCCTCAAACAGAAGATGTGCCAAATGTGGAGGCCCCTAGAAGGTCTCAAAGTGTTAGAAAATCAGTTATTCCTGCTGACTATGAAGTATACAACACTAAGAAATTTCAAATGGAGGATGATCCCACCTCTTTTGAAGAAGCCACGAGAAGTGATCATTCATCAAAGTGGCTTAAGGCCATGGAAGATGAAATGAAATCAATGAATGCCAATAAAGTTTGGGACTTGGGAAATAATTTCTAAAGAAGCCAAAACAGTAGGTGTAAATAGGTCTACAAAATAAAACTTGACTCTCAAGAGAATATAGAGAGATATAAAGCGTGACTTGTGGTAAAGGGCTTTACGCAAAGAGAAGGTATTGATTATAATGAGACATTTTCTCTAGTCTCATGTAAAGATTCCTTCAGAATTATAATGGCATTAGTGGCACGATTTAGAATTACATCAAATGAATGTAAAGACAACATTTCTCAACAGAGACTTAGAGGAAAATGTTTACATGGCACAACCGAAAGGTTTTGTCATGGAAGAAAAAGAACGAATGGGATGCCGCCTAAAGAAATCCATTTATGGATTAAAACAAGCTTCAAGACAGTGGTATTTAAAGTTTGATCAGACAATAAGGAATTTTGGGTTTAAAGAGAATGTTGAGGACAATTGTGTTTATGCAAAGTTTAAGAATTGGAAGTTTATCTTCCTTGTCCTGTATGTGGACGACATCTTACTTGCTAGTAGTGATGTCAGTCTACTACTGGAGACAAAGAAATTTTTGTCCTCAAAATTTGATATAAAAAATCTTGGTGAAGCCTCGTTCGTTCTAGGGATTGAGATTCACCGAGATAGAAGTAAAAGGATATTAGAACTGTCACAAAAGGCATACATATAAAGAATCTTAAAGAAATTCAGTATGCACAAATATAGTCTCTCACCTACTTCTATAGTCAAGGGCGACAGATATGGGGATTTTCAATGCCCCAGGAACCAATATGAGATCGATCAAATAAAAGCGGTTCCATATGCTTTAGCTATCGGAAGCTTGCAATATGCTCAAGTATGTACACGCCCTGACTTGACATTTGTTATCGGGTTACTTGGCAGATTCCAGAGCAATCCTGAAACAGAACACTGAAAATTAGTAAAGAAAGTCTTATATTATTTACAAGGAACGAAATGTCTCATGATGACGTATAGAAGATCTGATTCACTTCATATAGTAGAATATTCAGATTCTGATCATGCGAGAGATGATAGAAAATCCACGTCTGGATATGTATTCACTCTCGCAGGGGGAGCTATTTTATGGAAAAGCTCAAAGTAAACCATCACTACATCGTCCACAATGTATGCCGAGTTTGTAGCGTGTTATGAGGCAACGGGGCAGGTGAACTGGCTAAAGAAGTTCATACCCGATTTGAAGGTGGTTGACGACATCTATAGACTACTTAAGTTATACTGCGATAATAATCCAGCAGTACAGTATGCTCACAATAATAAGTCAAGTGGTGCTGCCAAATACATTGACATAAAGTATTATGTTGTAAAAGATAAAGTCTGGGATCATGTCATAAGTCTTGAGCATATAAGTACCGAAAAGATACTCGCGGATCCGCTTACAAAAGGCTTACCATCCAACGTGTCCAGAGAACATGTAGCCTGTATGGGTTTAAGGGAAAGCCTATAATTTCTGGACAAAAGAAGACACAAAGTTAAGTATCTATTTTAGAATAGAGTGGTGTGTTGTAGCTGTTAAATCTATCGATAATTGACCGTGACGATGAAACATGCTCTACGCGCTAATCTGTAATGGAATAAACAAAAATAAATAATATAAAAATAAAAGATGGTAGGAGATCAAGGGGGAGATTGTTAGATTGATCTCAATCCCAAACTGGGCCCAACCGTCCAGTTGGGCCTTTGATCCGCGCCCTGATCGGGGACGCCCAGCCCACTATGGCTGGAGGGCCCCTATCACACTACGCAATAAATAGATGTGGGGGCTCGCGGCTCAAGTTACGAGGTTCGCCTGAGCCGGGCTCCCCACCGACAAACCCTAAACCCGATCTAGAGGGCGCCGGGCAGTGACGGGAAGCACCTCCGTCACCGGACTGCATCACCGCCACCACTGCACTGCGCCGCCACCCGTCTTCCCCGACCGTCGCTGCCCTAGCGCAGACATCGACTCCATGGCAGATGCGAGTGGATCCTCCTCCACTCCGGTGTCAGGTTTGACACATCCATCTTTTATCCCTCTTTTTTTCTTGTTCTACCTATTATTAATGTACCAGTAAATATTCTAGGATTCATGATTCTATTTAACCGCAAGTACTCGTGTAGATCTATACTTCTACTGATCTTATAGTTTTAACGCTGGCCTGCTGCCTCCTCTGCACACTGTGCAGCGCAGCTGTGTGTGCAGTGCGCCGCACCCACACAGTAAACAGTACTGGCACGGCAACGGACCACCGCCGGCCCTCGTTCACGGGGGGGTCAGTGAGTCAGGCCAGACGGACGGGTACCTTTCCTTTCGTTGCCATTCATGCTTCGACGCAGTGAGAAACTTCCAGGAACGGAGCGGCGTGGTGTGGGGGCGTTGCCTCGGTGTATGGGTAGGGACGTAGGGTGGGGTGCTTGAGCTTGGGGCGCGTTTAGTTGCCTGCAAAGTTGGCGCCGTCCAAAATCCTATAGGCACTGTAATATACTGTAGCATTTCGTTTGTATTTGGTAATAATTGTCCAATCGTTGACTAATTAGGTTCAAAACGTTCGTCTCACAAAGTACAACCAAACTGTATAATTAGTTTTTGATTTCATCAACATTTAGTACTATATATATGTACCATAAATTTAATGTAACAAAAAAATCTTCTTTTTGTATAGTGTCAAATTTGAATTTGGGGTATCTAAACACGGGCTTGACTTTGTGGCGACAGAGACAAATCAAAAGCGCGGGGGCCTGGGCTGTTTCGACACCAGGTAAAAAGCTACTAGCTAGCTTCTCGTCAAAAGGCAGCATCGATTCAGGCCTGGTTTAGATGCAAACAATTTTGCAAAATGAGTACTGTAGCGTTTTCGTTGTTATTTGGTAAATAGTGTCCAATCATAGTCTAATTAGGCTTAAAAGATTCGTCTCGTGGATTTCGTCTAAACTGTATAATTAGTTTTATTTTTTATTTATATTTAATGCTTCATGCATGCGTCCAAAGATTCGATGTGACGAGGAATGTAAAAAATTTTGCAAAATTTTTTGCAAACTAAACTGGACCTCAGGTTTTCCATGGCGTGGCATGCAACAAAAGCTGTTAGCTAGCCTACACTTGCGTGCTTCGCCCTGTTCGCTTACTGATATGGCTGATAGGACGAAGCGAACAAAGTAAAAGATTGTGGTTCTTGGAATCTTGGGCCTCTCCCTCCGTACTTTGCCCGTTCTACACTCTGGCACAGCCGCACATGCAGTAAGATCTACGGAGTACAGTACTAGTAGAACCAACACCATTACAGTACCACTGGTACTGTAGTACTCCGTAGTAGTTAGTGGCACCGTTCGTTTCGCCGAAATTAGGCTCACTTTGATTTAATGTGAGAAAAAAAACATTGTTTATTTGCTAAAAAGTACTGCCGTGCCGAAGTAGGTAACTGAATCTGAATGGCAAACTGTTACTGTACAGGGGTGCTATAGGTCCGTTCGGATGCTACGATACTAGAGGAATTTGGATGGTTTGGAGGAATTCTGATAGAATTTATGAGAGGAAAATATGGTTCCGGATAAAAAAAAAGAAGCGGATCAAGCCGGATTCAAGAGCACGCGAGCGGGGTCATAGATGAGCAAGAGTATGACGGTACTGGTGCTATGTAGCTGTCGTACGTACTTGCAGGTGAGGCAATGTAAGGTGTTGTTTGGTTGCCCCTCCTAAATTTTAGTCGTTGTTCTATCGAATATTTGGACACATGCATAGAGTATTAAATATAGACTAATTATAAAAACTAATTGCATAGTTTACGACTAATTTGTGAGACGAATCTTTTAAGCCTAATTAGTCCATGATTTGATAATGTGGTGCTATAGTAAATATATGTTAATGGTGGATTAATTAGGCTTAAAAAATTCGTCTCTTGAAGTAATGACGGATTATGTAATTTGTTTTTTTATTAGTCACCGAACACCCTATGTAATATCCTCCCGACACACCTCCTAAATTTTAGTCACTAGATCCAAACACCACCTAAGTTGAGAAGAAAAACATGGCGTGCATGCAATGTAGATGTTTTCGTTTCTCGATATGAAACCCTGATCGCTTGAGCTATTTTTTAGACATAGAACAATATTTTTTTCTCACTACATAGGATACTCTATTCGCTTGCAACTATAGAACAGGGTTTTTCTCTCATAACGTTTCAGTGTAATCATTAGCCTAAACCAAATTTTAGCGTAAGCATAACATGCCGTCGGAAACCTGCAGCACATGTAGGACGTGTCCTGTGCCACATGGTTGTTGCGAGGAGCCGCGGACTAGCAATAGCAATAACCACAGCAGGCAATCATGTCGACTGCACCGTGGTCGTACACGCATTCTGTGACGAGCTAGCCTAGGACTATTCCAACCGTGAGCCACTGAGCCTTTTACCCAAGGGTAAACACGTCATCGTAGGCTCGCTCGTAGGTACTCCTAGCTAGTCTAGTTCTTGCTTCTTACTCTCTGGGTTCCAAATTATAATAAGCTTAGCTTTTTAATGTATTGTCTTTACTATGTACTTAGATATATATACTATATCTAGATATATAATAAAATAAATATATTTAGAAAAGTCAAAATATCTTATAATTTAAGACAGATGAAGTAGGTTAGAGCAAATATAATAAGAGGTTCTTAATAGGCTGAATATTGAGATGGAGGAAAAATAAGAGAAAAGAGAGGTGGACTATAAATTTACAGTTAGCTGAATCACAGAACAATAAAATATTATGAAAGAAAATAAAGTTAGTCATAGCTAAACTAAGAGCATCTTCGAGAGCCTTTCTAAAATCTAATCTTTAGATTATCATCTGGAGAATCATTTGATTCAAAATCGCTTTATATATCTTTGTACCCTCCAATAGTTTTTCTATATCTCATGCGCAATCTAAAAAGTCATCTTTGTTCTCTTTTTTTTCTAGCGAGAAATTCAGAACAGAGGATATCTATATCTGAATATCCAATCAAAGAGGATGTTGGAGAGAATTTTATTCACCAAAATCTTTATTTCTATAAATTATAAAAGATATGAAGATCATCTCGGAGATGCTCTTACTGCTAGCTTAAATGAGCTATAAATAACCATACAGCCGGCCAACCAGCTAAATGTCCTGTTCGTTTGGCTGATAAGCCATAGCTACTGTTGGCTGATTTATTGTGAGAGAGAAATATTATTCGTTGGCTAAAAAAATAGGGCTTATAAGCTAAACGAACAGCGCGAAAGACCGTAATATTTAGTCTTCCTCTCACGGGGTGTAATAAAATGCAATCAGCTGGCTACTCGCCTGCTCCAGCCAAAACCTGCATGCAAGTGGCCGTCGGTTGCAAGCTGCTTCGCTCATCCATCCAGTTCCAGCCTCGCTCGGGTCACTGCTGGCTCTGTGTGCTCTACAGGCGGCAACAATATTTTAGGCCGGCAAGCCCAGCCAAAGGCGATTAGGCGAGGCCACGCGAGAGGGAGGGGGTACCGTATCTGTGCAACTTGTCCCCACGGTTGCCGCGTGTAGATTACTATTTGTTGCAGCTGTACCTGTACTGGACGCCGAGAGGCCCCCTGGTGTGTCAAGAGCCGTGCCCCGCCGCGTCTCTGTCCGTGCGTGCTTGTCGCCCGCATGGAGTCCATCTGTTGGTGACGAGGCACGGCCAGGCCGGGAACCGGTGGATCTGCCGCCCCAGCCCCAGCGCCAGGCTTGCTGTTCTCATGCGCGTGCCGAATTGCTCGTCAAATTTGGGTGCATGCATATACTACTAAATGAATGAGTGTAATCGTAGTACGAAATCTGTCCTGCCTCCGCTCATCAATTTTGGACGTAATAAGTAGCTGGCATAAAAGCTCTAAGCAGCATGCAATGGTACTGAGGATACCGCTAAGGGCTTGTTCGGCTCCCGGGGATTCATCCCCTCGAACAATTTCTAATCCCGTGGAACAATTTCTATCCGGATTGCTAGGCTAATTTATATAACCTTTTGATCCGCTGGAACTATTCCTGGTGCAATCCAGGAGAACCGAACGGCCCTAAAAGAGTGACGAACCGACTCATGGCTTTTTCCACAAATCAGTGGGCTACGACAGCACTACACTCGGATGCTATCATTTGCCGACCATCTATCCGACCTGGCTTCTCCGATCCTTTGGCCAGGCGGCACCGGTGCCCCGTCTCGCAGCCGAGAAAACCGGGTGAAACGAGCAACATTCCCCGCAATGTACTGTATGCTTCGGGCGCGGGCGCCGACCAGAGATTCCGATGGCCTCGCTGAGCTGGACTCGCATCGTTGGCTCGCCAAGCAATGACGTTTTGTTTGGTTTCGACGCCAATGTGTTGCACATGCCCGAACTTCACGCGCCTTGTGAAGTTGTGTGCTCCAAAACCGCAACCAGACGGCGATTAAATAAATACTAAATAAATAAACAAACACAACAGGACAATGTTTGGTTAGAATTAAAGCTGGCTGAAGCTGTTTTGTTGTAAGCGAAAATACTATAGATTCTAGGTGATAAGCTCTAAGCGAACAAGCCCGTAGTATTCTAGTATATCTGTGTATGTCTATCCATGATATACATGTATATCTCTGTCAGCGTGTACTAGTAGTATAACCTAATCCTACACTAGCAACAACCACCCACTTGCGATGTGTCTTTGCTGCTGGACTGGATGTGGCGAGGAAAATTAAGAAGAGAAAGCATGCTGAAAACAACTACTCTACTTACTATATAATACTACTACGTAAATACATACTCCTTCGTTATTAATAAAATATAATGAAAAATACTCGTCGAAATAAGAGAGAGAGACAACAGCGCATATATTCAGCCTGTTCGCTTGCTCGTAAATGATCGTAAATTTCCAGTCAAGAATAGTATTTTTCTTTCACACCAAATCAGCCAACAGTAAATAATCCACGATCGTTTAAGGCCTCCCGAGCAAGCTGATTGCTTCGTTTCCAGATCTGTCCTACAGTATCTTTTTTATCCGATCCAATGGCACGACCACCATATCCCTGCGTCTCCGTGCGAAAGGCAGGAGGCATTGCTCCTCTTTCCCTGTTGCTGATAAGTTTAGCATATCTATCTACAGAAGATAAGGCTGTCTCTACCGGAACCTACTGCGGGACCCAACTCAAAGTATGTCACCAACGTAACATTTACATATTTCAACGGAGTATCTGTATATCGAAGACTCATTTTAAACGTAAGGAGAGGCATAACCTAATCTCGTAGAAAGAGTTGTTTTTTTTTTGTCTTATCATTGAAGAATACTAAAAATAGATATTAAACCATCTATCTTGTAACGCTAAAAAAACAAAAAGTCTTAGGGGTCGTTTGATTCCTGCAGAAATTCTTAAAATTCTTGTCACATCGAATGTTTGATACATACATAAAGTATTAAATATAGACTAATTACAAAACTAATTGCATAACTTACGACTAATTTACGAGACGAATCTTTTAAGCCTAATTAGTTCATGATTTGACAACGTGTGCTACGGTAAACATACGTTAATGATAGATTAATTAGGCTTCAAAAATTCATCTCAAAAATTAACTTCCATCTATGTGATTAGTTTTGTAATTAATCTATATTTAATATTTTTTATTAATATCTAAATATTTAATGTGACGTAAATTTTAAGAGCAAAAACAAACAACCCCTTATATTTTGGATCGTGACTGACAGGAGACAGTCAATGTCAGCTAGCATGCATGCGTCCATGGGCTCTGCCCACCAGATTCAGATAGGTAGTACCTAGTAAGAGAGCCTTTTGCGACCTCGATAGTACAGGATACAGCTGCCATCTGTGGACTGTGGATGACTGGGTGTGGGGTGTAGGTGTAGCTGCAGCCTGGAATGCAGCACGACACATCACGTCATATACATACTCATAGGGGTCTTGTTTCAGAGGGATGAGATGTTCGGATACTTAGGCCATGTTTAGATTGCAAAAAAAAATTCAAACCGATAAATAGTAGCACTTTCGTTTTATTTGGTAAATATTATTCAATCGTGGACCAACTAAGCTCAAATGATTCATCTCGTGATTTCCAACTAAACTGTGCAATTAGTTATTTTTTTACCTACATTTAATGCTCCATGCAAGCGGCTAAAAATTGATGTGATGGAGAGAGAGTGAAAAAACTTGGAATTTGGAGGTGATCTAAACAAGGCCTTAAAAAAAACAAAGGATTAAGTTCATTACTGGCTCCTCGACAATTGTGTTGATCTAATTTTAACTATAACTACAAAACCGTCTAATACCGATACCCTAAATATTAAAACCGTTCACTTTTAGTACCTGGACGGGGAAGGCTGTTTTGACCGATGTTGAGCGGTTTTGAGCACGCCACGTTGTTTGGTTTTTGGTGGTGTGTATGTGTGTGTGGGCCCAGAGAGATGGATGGATATGTGTCTGCCGTGACTTGCTGGTGGGAAACAAAATAAAATAACAAAGAGAGGGGAGGTAGAGGCAGAGGCATGGTCGTCGTGCTCCCTAGGCTCGTCCGCTATGGACGACTACTGGAGCTTTGTCATCCGACGATTCCGGCCACCATTAATGAATCCAAAGAGCATAGGGAGGGAGAGGAGGATGAGGGGGTTCATGTAGGTTAATCATCTCGGCTGCTGGCTGTTTGAGGGAGGAGATCGACCAGGGCAGTATGCTTGCTAAGCAGCAGAGAGAGCGAGCAACATGGAGCTTGGGGTGGATGGGCGAGCTCTGGGTGATGGAGAGCGCCATGGTGAGGCACCACAACGGCTGGCGAGCTTGGCTGGGCCCCGGGCGCTCAGCGCCTCAGCATGCATGGCTGCTGTAAAAGCGTGCACCGCTGCCGCAGCCTGCTTGCGCCGTCGCCCTGCTCGTGCACCACCGCAGCCTGCTCGAGCGTCGTCGCCCTGTAGCGGTAGCGGCGCGGGCGCAAAGCAGTGGGGGCGTGCTCGCTCGCTTGGCAGCAGTGCAGCAACTGCGCTTGCCGGCCATAGCGCAGCCGCCTACTCGTCCGGTGGCGGAGCAGCGCGCACGCGTGAGCCCGATGACGGCTCGACTGGAGCTATGTCTCACTCTCTCGTCCCTGTCGACGCCTATGACCCCGGTGGCTCGGTCACCCCATCCGCCGCCATCCCCTAGCTCCGGCCGCCTCGTCCGTCGCTGGGGCGGGCCTCCCGTGCCCGCAATGGGGCCGAGCTTGCCTGTCCGAATGCTGCTGGAGTCGGAGGAAGGAGAGGGAGGGAATGAGTGGGTGATGCACGGGTCCCACATGTCGCTGAGATGCAGGCTAGCGTCCTACGTGGCGGTCAACGTCAGTGTGGCGTGGTCAAAACCGCTCAACGTCGGTCCAAAACAGTCTTGCTCCCACCCAGGTGCTAAAAGTGAACGGTTTAACAGTTGGGGTACCGGTACTAGACGGTTTTGTAGTTGAGGGTTAAAATTAGACCAACACAATAGTTGATGGACCAAAAGTGGACTTAAACCAAAAATAAATTACAGAATCCATCAGTAATCCACGATATTAAGCCTAATTAATTCGTTATTAGTGCATTAGCTAATGTAGCACCACATTGACAAATCATTAACTAATTAGACTTAAAAATTTTGTCTCATAAATTAGTTATAAACTGTACAATTAGTTATTTTTTTAGTTTATATTTAATACTCTATGTATATGTCAAACATTTGATGAGATAGAGAGTAAAATTTAGGGGAGCAACTGATCAAGGCCCCGTACTCCATACAGATACAGCTGCCATCTCTGTAGTTGTCTAATTCGAACCTGGAAATTCGAAATGTAGTAATATCTCTCGATCTGATGCACGAGCAATTGCACGGTTAACCATGATGTTCAGAATGTTTCTGCTTCTTTCTGTGTCAGATGATCATCATCTAGCCTTCCAGGGCTGTTTTTTTTTTTTCTCTCCATTAGTAGTATACAGTTGATGAGAAGATTTACATCAAAGCAAAGCAAGAGGATGACGAAATGGGAAATAAACAAACGAACGAACTAAGTGAGATGCTTGCCGAGAACGAGAAGGGACTAAATTCAGCTCGGTGAACGGTGATGCTACCATCTGAGAGTTGAGCGATCGAGCGAAAAACGACTAGCTGCTAACTAGGGAAAGAGAAAGATCGATCGCTCCGTCCGTAGCATTAGTCTACACTAGTGCCAGCTCCACGAGCTGCTTCTTGAACGCCGCCTGCGGGGGCGAGGCCAAGTCCCGGGCTCTCTTGCACCCGGCGGCCATGGCGTCCGCCGGCGCTGAGGCGGTGGCTGGTGTCGTCAGCAGGTCGACGCCGAAGAGACGCACGGCCTTGGCCACCGGCGCCGGAGGCGATGACCCCACGGGGCTTGTCGTCGTCGAGGCGGTGACGACGCTGTTAGGCCGCAGCTTGTAGTCGATGAAGAGCTTGCTGTCGGCGCCGGCGCCGGCGCCGGCCGCGGACGAGCGGTAGAAGCCGACGACGTCGCCGGCCTGGAGGCCCTTCTCCTTGACGAAGCGGCTCCAGCCCTTGGTGAGCACGTAGCTCTGGCTGCTGTTCCAGTAGGAGTAGCGGAACCGCCACACCTTGCCCGCGGCGTCCTCCAGGTTTAGGAGCACGCCCTTGCTCTCGCCGCCGGCGGACGGGAGCTGCAGCGGGAAGTGCTTCTCGGCGTGCTGCTTCGGGATCACCAGCCGGTTCAGCTTGCCCACGTCGCTGGGGGTCACCGTCTTGTCGAAGAGGTGCTCCCGCGCCGTCGCGGGGGAGGGCGACGCGTGGGAGGAATGGTTGTTGTTGTTGTTGATGGCTAGCGACGAGGCGGTGGCCGTGGCCGCGGACGCGGCGGCGGCGCGCTTATTCTGCGCGAGCTCGTCGAAGTAGGTGTGCTTGCGGAGCATGTCGACGACCTCGGCCTTGGAGCGGGACGCGAGGAACCGGAGCTCGGCGGCCGCGTCCTGGTCGGCGTCCGCGAGCGGGCGGAAGTTGGTGACCGCGTCGCGGCCCCGGAACCGCTGCGCCGCGACGTCGTAGGCGCGCGCGGCGTCGGCCTCGCCCGCGAAGGTGCCGAGCCACACGCGCTGGTGCCGCTCGTAGATCTGTGCGCCCCACCGCCCGTTGGGCTGCGGCACCACGCCCTTGTACCTGGACGACGGCAGCTTCCCGCCCACGCCCACTGCGGCGGCGGCACCGGAGGCGGAGCCCGGGGCGGCGGCAGAGCCGGAGTCCGCCTCGGCCCCAGGCTCGGCCGCGTCCACGACAGCGCTGGCGCCGCTGCCCATGCGCTCCAGCGGCGGCCCCGAGGCGGCGGCGGCGACGGCCAAAGCCCTTAGCTTGTCCGTGGACGCGCCGCCGCCGCCGCTGGTGTCGTCCACGAGGCTGCTGGCGCTGTCCATTTCAGTGCACCACTGCTAAGTTGTTGCGGGAGATGGTGTTGTAGTGTTGTAGGATAGGTGGAGGAGGGAGGGGCTCCGGGGGATATATAGCCTCGGTGGGTGGGTTGGAAACTCACTGGAGATTGGAGAGAGCGCGGCGTAGGAGATGCTCTTTTCTGGGGACTGCCACCGTATAGCCATACCGCTATACCATCTGCGTGTGCGGTGTGCAAATGGTTTGCGCCTTCGCGGCCTTGTTTTGGTCTTGTTTTCTTGTGATATTTCCGGTGCTTGAAGATGTTGCTGCGTTGGATTAGACGCAAGTAATAATAAGTGCAAACCACTGTACTACCGTACCAGTAGACGAAACGTCATCAACCTTACCCCTTGTGGCCGTGGGTTGCTAGAGTAGTTCAGGTGGTGTTTGATCTGCCCGATAAAGTTTAGAAGGTGTCACATGAGCGTGTCTTTGAAGTATTTGGATATTAATAAAAAAATAAATTATAGAATCTATCAGTAATTTGTGAGGTGAATTTATTAAGTCTAATTAATCTATCATTAGCATATGTTTACTATAGCATCATATTGTTAGATTATAGATTAATTAGGTTTAAAAAATTCGTCTCACAAAACAGTCTTAATCTATACATTTAGTTTCATAAATAATTTATATTTAATATTCTATGCATGTGTCAAATATTTAATGAGACGATGATTAAACTTTAGGATGTGAAAATGGGTGACTTGGCGTGGGTCAGTGAACTCCCAATCTCTCACGGTCACGGGGCATGCGCCGTGATCAACCTAAGATATTAGTCCATATGAAAAGGAAATAAAGAAAAGATTTTTCTTGTTGTTGTTGTTGGTGATGATGCGAGAGCAAGGCTGGCTGGCAGCCCACAGGTGCTGGCTGCTTTGCCATGTCATCCCTTTCTATCTTTGGCCTTTGGCCTTTTGCACTCAAAGATGTGGCATTTTTATAATAAAAAAATATTATTAGACGTCCGGGGTTTTGTGTGTTTCAGATGGGTCGTGTCTCGTGTGTGGTGCTGACTTGTACAATATTAGCCTCCGTTTACTTCTGGAAATTTTTGGCTTTCGGCTACTGTAGCACTTTCGTTTTTATTTGACAAAAATTGTTCAATTATGGGTTAATTAGGCTTAAAAGATTCGTCTCACGATTTCTTGGCTAACTGTGTAATTAGTTTTTATTTTCGTCTACATTTAGTACTCCATGCATGTACCGTAAGATTTGATGTGACGATTACTATGTAAAATTTTTTGGTTTTTGGCTTCAACTAAACGGGGCCTTATTGTTGTTGTTGTTGGTTGTCATGGATTGGTACAGAGAGACCTCTCTCTAGAAGCTTGCAGTGCTAGAGAGTAGAGAGACAGGAGGCCAGGAGGGAGTATATGTAGAGCATCAACAGGAAAATTCTTTGATGGGAATGGCATGGAATTAGAAACTAGAAAACAACTTGCATTGGTAACTATCTTGTTGTACAAGTGACAGATGCGTGGAGACATCATCAACCTCGGAGAATAGTCCAAAACACCTGAGGCTTCCTGCATAGGAACATCACTGTTGCTTCCTGCTATTGAATTTGTAGCCTAGACGGTGACACTTTATTTAGGTTTATTACACATCCCTCAGTCATTTCTGAATCAAGGCTGTTCGCAGAGATGTGAACTAAATACAAAAGAAAAGGTCATGGTTCAATAATCTTCCCGATCTGTACAAATCCAAATACAGTTGTTCCCTAACACTGTATATATTATGCTTATTTCAAAGTTTCGTATTTTTCAAGATATGCATCCCAAAAGGTCTTCTCCCGTAGCTTTTAACAGAACTATTCAAAGGAAGAATAACCGGTCCCACAACTGGGCGCCAGTGCTACAATCAACCAAGTTGAAATAGCACGCATCAACTGAGGGGTGTTTGATTCCTCGTCCTATGCTTTAGTTGCTGTCCCATTGAATATTTGGACACATGCATGGAGTATTAAATATAGACTAATTATAAAATTAATTGCACAATTTATGACTAATTTGCGAGACGAATCTTTTAAACCTAATTAGTCTATGATTTGACAATGTGGTGCTACAGTAAACATGTGCTAATAACGGCTTAATTAGGCTTAATAAATTCGTCTCGTGGATTACTGACGCATTCTGTAATTTGTTTTTTATTAGTATCCGAACACCCCATACGACATCCTCATGTGGCACCTCCTAAATTTTAGTCACTGGATCCAAACACCCCTAAGTGTACATACAGGTAGATCTATCACCTACAGATCAGTCTAACACTGAGCATACTTGTCTACAAAAATCTATTCACCCTGCAACACTACTTCAACAGTACTTTTCAGCGAACGAACGATATTTTACTCTCACAACAAATCAGCTTAATTGCATAAGCAGCAACAGCAAAAATAGCATTACCTTGATGCAGTCCAGGTATAGAGAAGAACCCGGGGTAGAATAATAGAGCAGCAACAAAAATAGGTGTTTTTTTCTAGAAAGAAATATTCCATCAATCCATGTTCTTGCACGTGCTAGGAATATTATGAGACATAAGTATTAGTAGTCCATGGATAAATTTTGGACTCACAAATATTCCAAATTGCTTATATTTGCGCTCTCTCATTTTGTAACAATAATGTCTATGTAAATGCTCACACATTATGCTGGTAGAGGTGTGTAATCTAGATTCAGATTTAGAGGTTATTTTATGTTTTTTCATAATAGCATATCTTGGTAATTCTTTACAAACCAAGTATATCCAGCGGTTGTCATTATCATTGATGATTAGAATCTACTAAATCTATGGCCATATCTTTCTGATTTTTGTGAGAATTTTTAATATATTTTTGTTAACGTATCTCGTGATGATTTACGTGGATACACCTCTAGGGACCTCCAATTAGTAGTAGTAACTACTAAGATTTGATGAAATAAAGGTATTTAAACATATGTATTTAATAAATAATAATAATAACAAAGGGCTGATGACCACATACTTTCAGACTTTCCATGGCTCCAGCTCCATGCATTTCTTGAGCTAGAGATGATGACCACTAAGATTTTTTGGAGTTGAACTGTGCAAAACACACCCTATATGTTGTGCAACGTAACTTAGAAATGTATCGCTTTCGATGGCCCCTCGCCAGCGTCGTAGATCATCTTTGTAATATTTTAAAAAAAAACTCCTTTCCTCTTAATGGAAAATGGGCTAAACCCCTGATCGAGAAAAAAAAAGAAATGTCGAATGTTATATCATGTGAGTTTTAAAAGAAACGATGGCTAAAAATTAATTTTAATTTGTCTCCTTGATCTATTGTCTAACTGTATCTGGTCCCATTTGGTAGTGATAGCTTTTTTGCTCCATCTGGGCTGGAATCCTCCTTAGGCCTTGTTTGGATATATCTGTATTCACTTCAATCCACATGCGTCGGAGTGGATTGTAATAGAAGTTAGTTCAATTCCATTCTAATTCACTTCATCACATGTGGATTGAGATGAATACATGCGCATCCAAACGAGGCCTGGAACGAAGCAGCAAAACACACATGAAAAAAAACATGAGAGCTTTCAGAGGTTTGGCCGTTGGCTCTACTCTACTTGAAAGGATGGGAAAGGGCTAGGCGTTTCAGATACCCTTTTGCACCTTGTTGGTTTCAACCTATATAAATTAATTAACAAAGCTAGCTGTTCCAAGGATAACATTTCCTTGAGCAGCATTGCAGCAGTTGTTGATATATGCATGTCGGCGCGTGCATGCGGCCAATCCGAATTTGGCAACACAGATGGGTGCGCGCTGTGTGCTGTGGGCTGTGGCTGGATAGATAGATCATGTCGCCAGGGCCGCCCCGGTACGTACGCGAGCGAAAACAACGGCGCGCCCGAGAAATCTGGTCAGATTTCTTGCAACTTGCTGTTGCTGCTCGCGAGCTTGCCAGATGCCAGGCCCGGCCGAACGTCAAGTGGATGCCGCCACGAAACAGTAGAGTAATTGCAACGGCGACTCGATCGCTGCAACTTGGCAACTCATCAGTCATCACGCAGGGCCGAGAGATTTCAGAACCGCGACGCGCGTATATAAACAAACAAATTTCTTACAAAAACGCGCGCGAGGACTGTGCGCATGCAATGGGAGGAGGCCGGCAGGGGAAGAGACCAAGACTTGGGTGCCGGTCTAAACCGGGGACCTTTTTGTAGTACTGCATGGTTTTGGTGGGAGGCAGCTATCACTAGTAGAGAAACGACTTTTGATCCACTTCGAAATTTGGCTTTAGTCCCGGCATTTTTTACGCCCGGGACTAGAGAAACCTTTAGTCCCGGTTGGTGTCTCCAACCGGGACTAAAGGTCCCTGCCCAACAGCTACTGCGCTCGGCACAGTGACAGTGGACCTTTAGTCCCGGTTGGAGACACCAACCGGGACTAAAGGTGGACCTTTACTCCCGGTTGGAGCCACCAACCGGGACTAAAAGTCCTCCAACCTTAGTCCCACCTATTAGCACCACCTCGCTTGCTCAGAAGAGTGAAAGCTAACTTAAAAGCTCAGCTCTCGAACCAAGCAGCACGAACTTGAACAGGATTGTACCGCTGATCATTGACTAAAGGTCCTTCGTACTATAGTTTATATAAAATGTTGAACATTATAAATGTACGTATATTCTAGCAACGTAGAATGCGTATTCAAAAACCAAAACGAATCATCAATTAAAAATAGGAAAAAAAGGAAAATAGAAATAGAAACAAAAAAACCTGGTAGCAGCGTGAAAATAGAAAAAAAAAGGAAAATAGAAATAGAAACAAAAAAAAGGAAAAAAAAACCTTTAGTCCCGGTTGGGGTTACCAACCGGGACTAAAGGGTGGGCACTCTCGTGGCATGTCAGGAGGCACTTTTAGTCCCGGTTGGTGTTACCCACCGGGACTAAAGGTCCCCCTTTAGTCCCGGTTCCTGACCCGGGACTAAAAGACCCCTTTAGTCCCGGATGCTTGCTCCCGGGTGGGGAACCGGGACTAGAGGGGGTTTCCCACCGGGAGTAAAGCCCGTCTCTGTGCCAGTGTATGATGGCAATGGTCTGCTGGTGTACGTGCATGTGGTACCGACGTAACCTTGCATTGGGCGAGCTAGAGAGCTAAGACAGGAAGACACAGAAAGAGATGCTCGCTAGGAAATGGGAGGAAGTCCTTGTGACTAGGAGTGGAAAATTAGGAACAAGGAGACCTTTATTTGTGACGCCAAAGGGCTTTAATTTCCAACATGATGCCATCCATTATATGCCAGCTTGAGTTCAGTCTGTCGTTGTCTAGAATAAAACTATGGAAGTGGAGAAAGGTTGACTGTGTTTTCTTTGGTGTTTACATACATTATTCTCTGTTAGACTCGATGTGCATACGCCATTGACACGCGTATGTCTGACGAAGCGGATACATATACAAGTTTCCTCACGTAACGACAACAACAACAATAATGACATACTTCGTCTAATAGAAATTACGGCAAAGCTTTTGCCATCCTTTCTAAAAAAACAATAATGATATGAAAAATCTAGATGTGTACTCCCTCGGTCCCAAAATAAGCAACAATCTTGTGTTGTGACAAGTCAAGTAATTTTAAGTTAAACTAGGTTTATAGAAAATAGTATCATACTTGTGCCTCCAATAGATTAACTATGAAACTATAATAATACTTATTTGACATCATCCTATTAATATTTTTTTTGTATCTGTCAAATTTAAGATTGGCTAACTCTTTAAAACGTGAGAATTGTAGAGTATATAACTGTACCAAGAATCCATCACAAAGATATTCTATAGATGGATGAGCCTCCTTTCTCTGATACTACTAATTCCACACGCCCCCTCTCTCCATCTCATTTTTGAAGAAACCAATAATCCAGAGAGACAATAATAATTTTCCACTAGCAGAACACACGCTGTCAAGTTTGGCGGGCTTGCTATGAGGTTGAGGACCATTTGCATGCTCTCCTAGTCTATCACGGACTATTCCCTGCGGTCGTAGATTCCGAGCCATTCGCCTCATCTTTCCTTCGTGACCTCCACTCCAAGTCATCGTCGTCGTCGATCCACTCCACAATTTGCCAAGAATAGATTACTCTACGAGTAGTACTTCACATAAGCTACTAGTACGTGCTTCTAGAAAAATGCCCTGTTGATGGAAGCCTGAAACACGTCTACGCGCGCGCGCGCGCACACACACACAAATGCTGTACTACCATTTTCTGATGGATGGGGTGTGAAACAAAAGTGTTTTTTTTTTCTTATTTTTTAGAATTGTCTGCTTCGAATCCATGTTGGCATGTTGCACATCTGACCTGGCCAGCACCATGGACTGGAACCATGATGCTTGCAATCCATGCATGGCAGGTCGCCAGGCCCTGGTATGGGGCTTGAGGTTGAGCGGTGGGCCCAGACGAGATGATTGGGGGGGGGGGGGGGGGGGGGGGGGGGGGAGTAGGTTGGGCAGGGGGATGAGAGAGGAGCGTGGCATTCACATGAACTGTGGACCCAAGCCCAGGTGCATCCCCCCAGAAACAATTTGCAGCTGTTGGATGGGTGCTGACCGCTGACATTGCCATTGGCTACCGCCAGTATTTGCTACTAGTGCTGGCCTCTTCTCTCTCTGTTTCTATCTCCTGTGTCTATCTATCCAACCATTTGTTTTTTTGTCTTTCCTCTAAATAACGCAGCAGACTAGCAGAGAGAGAGGGAGAGATGCGATGCGATGCGATATTCTCTATCTGTGATTTGGCTAGCTGCAGGGAAGTAGCCTGTTCGGTTGGCTGGATCATATCGTTGTTGATTCGTTTATGTGAGAGAAGTACTACTAGCTGATTCGCGTAAACAGTAGCCATATGAGGGGGCTGGCCAGCCAGCCCCAGCCCAAGCCCAGCGATCAGGCGGAAGGTCGAAGAGACGACGAGAAGACAAATTATACATGTCGGTTCCACGGCCACTTGTTTAGTGGTACTCTCTCCCTCTGCGCTTCAAACCTCATCCTAAAAAGAATATAATTATAGAGTTAGGAATCATCTTTTTTTAATAGGATCCATCAATTAATAATATCCCCACACGGGAAAAAACTACCATTCATAAGAAAAATATTCTAGAAGACAATCATTTCCAAAATAATAGAGTAGAAACAAATACGCAATTTTACATCTACTTAATCTTAGCTCGCAAAGCGTGGGACGGAAGGAGTAGTATCTCGGATCGGCCGGAAGAATGCACTGCTGTCCGTCCCAGCTGGGATGGTGGTGGTTTTGGGGTATTTACCTGTATGCCATTATAAAAGTTCGAAATAATCTACGTACCATTGAAATTTTGAAAAGTTCCTCAATATCCTTGCCCGAAGTTTCTTTTACCTACGTGCCACTTTCGTTAGTTTTCCTTGTAACAGCAGTTAACGTCCAGCGGAAAAGACGATTTTGCCCTCAGTTATAGAATACATCAAAATTTTCATTCTTTCCTCAGGTGCCACTGTAACTTCCTGTGATTCAAAAAACTTCACTTTTTTCTCTGTACCATTATGAAAAAATCATGGTAACAGCTTGTACGTGTGCATGTGAAAAACTTTAATAATTATAATAAATTCGAAATGCATCCAAAATATTCGATAATTGCGACAACCACAATAAGTATTTTAACTAAACACATTCAAAGTTGAAGATTTTTTCATAATGGTACAGAGAAAAAGGTGAAGTTTTTTGAATCACAGGAAGTTACAGTGGCACCTGAGAAAAGAATGAAAATTTTGATACATTCTATAACTAAGGGCAAAATCGTCTTTTCCGCTGGACGTTAACTGCTGTTACAAGGAAAACTAACGAAAGTGGCACGTAGGTAAAAGAAACTTCGGGCAAGGGTACTGAGGAACGTTTCAAAATTTCAATGATACGTAGATCATTTCGAACTTTTATAATGGCATACAGGTAAATACCCCTTCTTGTTTCTCGACCGCCCCTCTTGTTCGGCGTCTTCGATCGCATAAACCACTTATCCATCTGGCAGTAAACTCCCAAGTACGTCCTAACTAGGCGTGACTGTGGTTTTTCATCCATTCTAAGGCCATGTTTAGTTCTTAAAAATTTTTGCGCAGTATCCGTTACATCGAATCTTACGCCACATACATGGAGTACTAAATGTAGACGAAAAAAAACTAATTACACAGTTAGATGAAAAATCGCGAGACGAAACTTTCAAATCTAATTAGTCCATAATTAAACACTAATTGTCAAATACAAACAAACAGACTACAGTACCCAAAACCAAAAATTTTTGACTTCTAAACGCGGCCTAATTCTAATTTCGGCCGGACAAGCTAGTAGTACTAGTTTGGAGTAGGAATTATCGGAGAAGAAGAAGACAACGAGCGCTTAATAGTATACACATATCTCATTCGATCCTTATCTGAAAGTTCACGTGAAAACATCTGCGCTTTGTTGCGTAGGGGTATTTATTTGTACACGTATCTCACTCTTCCCCCTTTGCCGGCCGGCCTGCTGCTCACGGATCCATCTCTTCCATAGAAAGCGACGGTGCCAGGCCACGACAAATTCAAGTGCTAATCTGCCTTTCTCAGCTAGCCTGTATGCTTTTGTTCCGGTTCGTTTTGCTGAAAAAATATTACTGAAAATACTGTTCGCTAATTTATTAAAAGAAAAAAATACTATTTATTCGTTAAAATAGTACGGCTCAGGAGACAAACAACAGGGCCTTTGCCATCATTCAGTACTGGCATTGCATTTCCCACGTGGAGTGCATATACTCCCTCCCTCCTCCTTTAAGTGCCACTATGATATTCATGCTTGTTAATTCTTTTAAATTAATTTATTTTATAAAAAATATTAGAAATATTTGTATATCTAAATAAGTTTATTATGAAAATAGATTTAACAACTAATGATACTAAATATATATCATAAATATTAATATATTTTTATATATATTTAGTTAAAGTTAAATAGTTTGGCTTTTCAGGAAGTGAGAAAGCGACGACTAAAAAGGGACGAAGTGAGTATATACTACTGCCTTCACCCAAATTATAAGACATTTTGATTTTTTTTAAGAGGGAGCATTTTCTTAGATATAGGAAACATCCCTTTATATCTAATAAATTCATTCAAAAGGCCCTTATAGTTTGGATAAGGTATGAAAAGTGTACGGCGATTGTAACATGCTTCATGAGACATAAACACGAAGCATTTTTATAAGCAGCGTAATTGTACAGTTGTCGGGTATCAGTATCAGGGATACCCGGAAGAACGAAGCTAATGGCCACGAACGCTAACTCCCTTGGATGATTAAGAGCGTATCTTGGTCTCGCCCGGCCCCGAGGGCATGGGCTCCGTCTCGTCTGACCTCAAGGATACACGATCCGGGTCACTCGACCCGAAGGGCGCGAGCTCCGTCTCGCCTGACCCCAAGGGCGAGAACCTCGTCATGCCCGACCCCTTGGGCGAGAGCCCCGTCACATCTTACCTCGAGGGCGCGGACTCTGCCTCGCCTGATCCCGAGGGCACGGGCTTCGCCTCGCCCAACCCTAAGGGCACGTGCTCCGCCTCGCCCGACAGAGATTCGTACCGCCCTCAACCACTATGAGTCTAAAAGTACGAGTCCAGGGTCAAACTTCTGATGCCAGAAGGGGAGCAGGCGTATCTTCACATGACCCGCGGCCACGACGGGCCACGTCTGAGGACGCACGTCGCCGACAGCATCGGGCGTGCCGGGCTATGCTACCTACTCCGCGTATGGCCTCCAGCGGAGGTGTTAGCGAGCCATACTACCCGTTGGAATGGGTGGAGCGCCACGACCGGCTGATGACACGTACCCGCGTACGGTGCCAGCGATGAACAGGGCCACAACGTAGAGCCGTCCCCATCGTCATCTACAGGGCCGGGGGGACTCGCGTAAAGGAGATGGGAGACGTTGCAATCCCGAAAGCCTTCCTCTCCTCGTCTCTCTCTGTCTCTCAGATGTAACCTGCATCTTCCCCTTCTTCTATAAAAGGGGAAGCAGGGCGCCCCACGGAAGAGGGAGGAGGGGCATTCCTACACATCTAACATGTCTGAGTGGCTGAAGGCTTAGGCGCTCAACAGTAGATAGAGAGCTCAACCAGACTCACTCTTTTCACTAGAGACTTGGGACCTTCTCCCTCTCTCACCTGTTTGTAACCCTTACTACAAACCAAGTGCCGGTAACAGAGCAGCAGCAGACTGAATGTAGGGACGTTCCGCCCGAACTAGTATAAATCTTTGTGTCCTCCGAGCACAGCCATCCGAGTCAGACACGCAAACTAGAAATTTACTAGCCGATAATTCAAAACACCGACAATTGATGCTAGGTAGGGACCTTTTGCGCATCTTGTCATCCACAATAGGCCATGGATGGCTAGCCATGGTGTTAGCTAGGTCCTGGGCGCGTACGTGTCCTTTGGGAACCTGGACTTTATCATCGCCATGGAGGGAGAACTGGCTCGGGCTCCTGCCCCCGTCCAACTTCTTCGCTCCATCGGCCTCGACGCAACCGTCAAAGCCCTCGAGAAGCTGTAGTTGCGCACACCAGAGGCCCATGTCCCCGAGAGCGACCAACTCCTCGGCTTCAATTACGGGAGGCTAGAGCGTCAGCTCAATGCCTTCCTAGGACCCCGACCGTCCCCGGAGGATGTGCGCTGCCTCACCTTCTCCTTCGCCGACGTCATGACATAGCTTGCCGGAGGGGAGCCGCTCTCTATGGAATATCTCACTTGGGATGCCCCAACATCATTCCTATTTGGTCTGCTCAATGCCATGAGGACTGTTGGTCACCTCATGGTACAACGCAGGTACCCACCTCCCACGGATGATGAGTTCATGGGAATGGCCGATTATGTCGCGGAGTCTTTCCTCGACCTTCTTATGGGAGATTTAGAGTCAATCTCTGACTCTGACTCTAGTAGGGGAGCCATCACCCCTCACAAGAATGTTTAATGGTAGGTACCCCCAAAGGACGTGTCAAAAGCGTCCATGAGGGAGGGGCTACCCCACCGAATGACTTCGACGACGAAGTCAAAGAAGATGCGGGGGCCCTTCCCCGCATGCAGGTGGAACAGCTAAGGGCATGACATCAGTAGCTCAAAGATGCGCAACTCTAGCTAGAGCAGGAGCGCATGGAGCTCGAACGTGAGATCGAGCATCGCGGGGATGGTGGCCGCGCACGTGCCATCGTCCGCGACATAAACCAAAGGATCGTTGAAGACGACGGAGGCCTCCCGCAATTCACCCGAGCAAGTTAGAACATAGCTGTCATGGTGGCCCTACTCCGAAGGCTCCTGGAGCCCGCGACACCCAAAGTCCATTGCCCCCCCCCCGCAAGATCCGCACGCTGCTCGAGCGAGCAGCGGTGCAACAGGCGGAAAGCTCGCTGTCTCAGCGACGCGAGCTCGATGCCAGTCAGCGCGTGTCTTCAAGACAACATGGCCTAGACATGTCTATCCACTAGGCGTCATGTGACGACGGGGGACTTGGCATGGTCCCGATGCATGAGCATCTTGGACCCAACCATGACGCACATAACACCGTCAATGCCCACGCAGTCACGAACATGGTGACAAGAGAGAGGAGGCCGACCGTGGCTACCATCCTTGTCGCAGCGGACACTACGACAGCGACGAAGACTAGAGCCTGAGCCCTGACCTACCAAGACCCTAGGCTTTCGGTCGGCACATCCTCAACGCGGCTTTCCTACCGTGGTATCGACCACCGACCAACGTCCCGAAGTACTCTAGGGAGATAAACCCTGGCTTGTGGCTCGAGGACTACCGGCTTGCTTGTCAAGTCAGCGGCGTGGATAGTGATCACTTCATTATCCGCAACCTCCCCTTATTCCTGGCCGATTTGGCGCGAACATGGCTGGAGCGTCTTCCGCCCAACCAGATTCAAAGTTGGGTGAACTTGAATGAGATCTTTGTGGGAAACTTCAGGGCACCTACATGTGCCCTAGGAACCCCTGGGATCTGAAAATTTATTGATAGAAATCTAGAGAGACTCTCCGCGAGTACATCCGATGCTTCTCTAGGCAATGCAATGAGTTGCCTGATGTCGCCAATGTCGACGTCATCGGAGCCTTCCTGTCCGGGATCATCTACGAGTCCCTAATTCACAAGATGGGATGTAAGGGCCCTTGGACCACCAAGGAGCTCCTTGACATCGTGACCAACCACTTCTCAGGTGAGGAGGAGGTCAGAGCGATTTTTGATCGCTCCAAAGGCAAAGCGAGGCGGGACGAGGACGCCGGTGAGGGTCCCTCTAACCGTTCGAACAAGAAGAAGAACAAGCAGTAGCATGGGAGCTCGCTCGTCACTGCTACCGAGCGGAAAGGTGGTCGGGCGCTCATCAAGAATGCTCCCGACCACTTTGAGAAGCTGCTTGAGGGGTCGTGCCCGAACCACACCTTCCCCATCAAGCATCTGTACAAGGACTGTGCCTTATGAAGCGGTTCCTGTTCGATGGCTCCGACAAGGGGAACCAGAGAAAGAAGCCTGAGCCAGTGGCAGATGACGCCAAGGGGAAGGATGGTGGCTTTCCGACCCCAGACGGCTGTCTCATGATCTTTGGTGGGATGGCGGCCAATGACTCCAAGCGCCACCAAAAGATCACACGCCAGAAGTCTATGTGGCTAAACCAGCCAGGTCATCTTTCCTTCGGTGGTCGGAGCTCGCCATCACCTTCGACCGATCCGACCACCCGAATAGCATCCTGCGGCTGAGGAGGTATCCACTCATGGTCGACCCGATCATCAGCATGAAGCACCTCACCAAGGTGCTGATGGATAGAGGCAAGGCCTCAACATCATGTACGTCGAGACACTTGATGCCATGGGCATTGACCGATCGCGCGTCCGACCGACCGGGGCGCCTTTCCACAGCATCATGCCGAGGAAGCAAGGCATACCGCTCGAGCAGATCGACCTGCCCATCACCTTTAGGGATCCAACCAACTACAGGACGAAGACCCTCACCTTCGAGGTGGTTGGATTCCATGGGACCTACAACGCCATCCTGGGACGACCATGCTACGTGAAGTTCATGGCTGTCCCTAACTACACCTATCTAAAGCTCAAGGTGCCAAGCCCATGTGGGGTCATCACCGTCGGCACCACCTTCCAGTGCGCTTATGAGTGCGAGGTTGAGTGCTGTGAGCATGCCTCAGCAATTATCGCCTCCGAGCATCTCACGGTCATCAAGGAAGGGACTGCCGAGGAGGCACCTGACTCCAAGCGATCGGCCGGATCAAGGAAGTCCTCGTAGACCCTAGTAGCTCCAAGGGCAAAGTGGTGCGCATCGACACCATGCTTTCCTCCAAATAGGAAAGCACACTCGTTGACTTCCTCTATGCTAACAGAGATATCTTCACGTGGAAACCCTCAAACACGCTAGGCATCCAGAGGGAAGTCGCCGAGCATGCCTTGAAGATTAGGCCAGGCTCCAAGCCGGTGAAACAGCGCCTATGCCACTTCGACGAGGAGAAGCGCAGGGCCATCGAAGAAGAGATCACAAAGCTTTTAGTGGCCGAATTCATCAAGGAGGTGTATCATCTTGAGTGGTTAGCCAATCATGTCCTTGTATGAAAAATGATTGGGAAATGGAGAATGTGTGTTGACTACATGAGTCTCAATAAGGCGTGTCCAAAGGATCTATTTTCTTTGCCACATATAGATCAAGTAGTCGACTCAACCTCGGGGTGCGAAACCCTCTGCTTCCTTGATGCGTACTTTGGGTGCCATTAGATCATCATGAAAGAGTCCGACTAGCTCACGACTTCTTTCATCACCCCATTTGGGTCATTCTGCTATGTCATGATGCCTTTCGGTCTGAAAAACATGGGAGCTACATACCAGCAATGTATGCTCAAGTGTTTCAGAGACCTCATCGGGCTAACCATTGAGGCCTACATAGACAACATCGTGGTCAAGTCCAAATAGACCGACCAACTCATAGATGGCCTAGAGCAAGCCTTCACAAAACTATGAGCAAACGGTATTAAACTCAACCATGAAAAATGTGTTTTCAGGGTTCCGAGGGGCATGTTGCTTGGGTTCATCGTCTCCAAGCACGGCGTCGAAGCCAACCCGGAGAACATCTCGGCCATCATGAGGATGGGTCTGATCTAGAATCTAAAGGATGTGCAGTGAGTCACAGGGTCCCTCGCCGTGCTTAGCCGTTTCATCTCACGCCTCGACAAACGAGGCCTCCCGCTGTACTAACTTCTGAGGAAGATCGATCTATTTGCGTGGACTCCCGCATGGTCAGCGCCACCCTAGTCATAGAGTGGAAGGAAGAGGGACCCGCCCTTAAAGTGCAGCGCCCCGTATACTTTGTTAGCGAGGTCTTGTCTAACTCCAAGACTCGCTACCCGCAAATCCAGAAGCTCTTGTACGCCGTTCTGATCGCCAAGAGGAATCTATGTCATTACTTCGAGTCACACCCGGTTGAAAGGTCCTAATGGCTAGGGGGTGAATATCCTATTAAAAATTTCTACAACAACACTTAATAAACCGGTTAGACAAATATGAGACGAAGCTAGTGTTGCGCCAGCCTACTAAAAATGTAAGCCACCTACCATAATTCTAGTTTATATAGTCTCTGTCCACACAATGACTATGTCACTACACTAAATTAGTGTGCTCTCAAAGGCTAACAAAAGAGCCACACTAACCAAACTAATAAGCTCTCACTACTAGCTACACTAAAGAGCTTGACAACTAGTTTGCGATAATATAAAGAGAGAGAGAGAGCAAGATGGTTATACCGTTGAGTTGAAGAATGAACCAATCAATCACAAAAATGAATACCAATGAAGACCAATCACCTCGGAATCAAATGATGACACAATAATTTTTTACCGAGGTTTACTTGCTTACCGACAAGCTAGTCCTCGTTATGGCGATTCACTCACTTGGAGGTTCACGCGCTAATTGGCATCACACGCCAAACCCTCAATAGGGTACCACACAACCAACATAAGATGAGGATCACACAAGCCATGAGCAATTTAATAGAGTACCTTTTGGATCTCCGCCGAGGAAAGGTCAAGAACCCCTCACAATCACCATGATCGAAGTCAGAGACAACCACCAACCTCCGCTTGATGATCCTCACTGCTCCAAGCTATCTAGGTGGTGGCAACCACCAAGAGTAACAAGACAATCCAGCAGCGAAACACGAACACCAAGTGCCTCTAGATGCAAACACTCAAGCAATGCACTTGGATTCACTCCCAATCTCACAAAGATGATGAATCAATGATGGAGATGAGTGGGAGGGCTTTGGCTAAGCTCACAAGATTACTATGTTAATGCAAATGGCCAAGAGAGTGAGCTTGAGCTGCCCATGGGGCTTAAATAGAGAGCCCCCACGAATAGAGTCATTGGCTCTCTGTTCACTAAAAAACGAGGCGACCGGACGCGCCGGTCAGATCGACTGGACACAGGACCCTAGCGTCCAGTCGCATGATGCACGTGATGTGGCCCCTGCTTCAAATGCTGATCACCCGATCTCAATAGTCATTAGTGCACTTCAGTCGTGACCAGACGCTCTACAGTGTAGGACTGGACACAGGACCCTAGCGTCCGGTCACTTCTAGTAAGGTTCCAGTCGCGACCGGACGTGTCCGGTTATAAGCGACCAGACACAAACCAGCTAGAGTCCGGTCGTTTCTAGAGAGCTCTCTGAGCCTCTATTTTGTGATCGGACGCGTCCGCTCCTATACGACCGGACGCAACACCTGAGTCCAGTCATTGTCCAACTACCACGCGTCACTGATGTTCCTCATGCTACCACATCAGCACGTCAGCACTGACTAGACACATGCCCTAAGTGTCCAGTCACTCTTCGTGCCAGTGTCCGATCACAAGGCTGAGACCACGTGCTCATAGTTGCTACTAACCAGATGCAGGATCAGAGTCCGGTCACTGTGTGACCAGCGTCCGGTGCACTCTGTGAAACCATGTTTTTCTGTATAGGGCACCAGTGAAGTTGTGAACCCTTGCTCCCAAGTGCTAAACACAATGTGTATCACCTTTGTGCATGTGTGTTAGCATATTTTCACAAACATTTTTAAGGGTGTTAGCATTCCACTAGATCCTAAATGCATATGTAATGAGTTAGAGCATCTAGTGACACTTTGATAATCGTATTTCGATATGAGTTTCACCCCTCTTAATAGTACGGCTATCAAACCTAAATGTGATCGCACTCGCTAAGTGTCTTGATCACCAAAACAAAATGGCTCCTACCACTTATACCTTTGCCTTGAGTCTTTTATTTTTCTCTTTCTTATTTTCAAGTCCAAGCACTTGATCATCACCATGGCATCACCATCGTCATGTCATGATCTTCATTTGCTCCACCACTTGGAATGTGCCACCTATCTCATAATCACTTTGATAAACTAGGTTAGCACTTAGGGTTTCATCGATTCACCAAAACCAAACTAGAGCTTTCACCAGTGACGGTCGTGATGTCCTTCCTTCTCAACGAGGTCGTCCAAAACCGGGATGCCATAGGGAGAATTGCCAAGTGGGCCCTCGAGCTATTGGGTTAGGGCATTTCATATGCCCCTTGGATGACCATCAAGTCCTAAGCACTGGCCGATTTTGTTGTGGAATGGACGAGGTCTAGATGCCACCAACAGTTGTCGACCAGGAGTACTGGACGATGTACTTCGACAGGTCGCTGATGAAGAGAGGCGTCGGTGTGGGTCTGGTCTTCGTTTCACCCCTCAGGATATGCATGAAGTACTCGGTCTACCTCCATTTCCCCACCTCCAACAATGTGGCTGAATATGAGGCGCTCATCAATGGCCTATGCATTGCCATTGAGTTGGGCATCCAACGACTTGACATCCGAGGTGACTCGTAGCTGGTCATCAGTCAAATTATGAAGGAGCCAAGCTACCATGACACCAAGATGGCCGCTTACTACTGAGAAGACCACTAGCTAGAGGACAAGTTTGATGGCCTCGAACTCAATCACATCCCGAGGTGGCTCAATGAGGTGGCCGACACACCGGTGAAGATGGCATTTGGTCGAGAGTCGGTGCCAATGGGCATCTTCGCCTGCGATCAACACAAGCCTTCGGTCTGCTATGAGCAATGGGGATAGACTGAGGACAAGCTGCTTGCCCTGGGCTCAGGGGCTAACCACCCGCTCGACCCCTCTGACCCTGAAGTCATGGAGCTTGATGAAGGTCCAGTGGTAGAGCCTGACCATCTAGCTGACTAGATGACCCCATACCTCGATTGGCTTCTCCGTGAAGTGCTCCCGATGGACAAGATGGAGGCCCGACAGATCGCACGCTGAAGCCAAGTCTTTCGTCATTATCGAGGAGGAGCTCTACAAGTGAAGCCACACTAGGATCCTACAGTGTTGCATTCTAGTTGAACAAGGGAGGCAACTGCTGAAGGACATTCACGGTGGGGTCTACAGACATCATGCCGCTCCTAGAACCCTAGTCAGAAATGTGTTTCAATAGGGCTTCTACTGGCCGACCGCAGTGGCCAATGCTGAGCAGATTGTGCGCACCTACGAAGGGTGTCAATACTACGCCTAGCAGACCAACCTACTGGCTCAAGCACTCCAAATGATCCCCATCACGTGGTCGTTCGTAGTCTAGGGGCTCGATATGGTTGGACCACTCAAAAGAGCACCCGGGGGCTACACAAACTTGCTTGTCGATGTAGACAAGTTTAAAAAGTGGATAGAGGCTCGGTCGATCTCCATGATCAAGTCTGAGCAGGCCGTGTTATTCTTCCTCGACATCGCCCATCGCTTTGGAGTCCCGAACTCCATTATCATGAATAACGGCACACCATTAACCAGGAAGAAGTTCCTCCAAATCTACGATGAATACCACATCCACATTGATTAGGTCACCATGGCGCTCCCCCACATGAATGGGCAGGTCGAGCATGCAAACAGCATGGTCCTATAAGGTCTCAAGCCTAGGATTTTTAGCCGATTGAACAAGTTTGGTGGGTGTTGGGTCATGGAGCTTCCCGCAGTGCTCTGGAGCTTGAGGATGACCTCCAGCCAGGCCATCGGCTACACACCCTTCTTCATAGTCTACGGTTCTGAGGCTGTCCTCTCGACCGACCTTGACTATGGGGTGCCAAGGGTTAGGGTGTACAACGAGCAGGGAGCCAAGGCATCCCTCGAGGACACCATGGATCAGCTCGACGAGGCACGTGACATTGCCCTCCTCCGCTTGGCCAAGTACCAGTAGATGCTATGCTGGTACCATAGCTGTCAGGTGTGGGCTGGGCCTTCAACATCGGGGACCTAGTACTCCATCTCGTCCAGAGCAATAAAAACCGTCACAAGCCCTCTCCGCCAAGGGAGGGATCGTACGCCGTCACAAAAATGCTCTGACCAGGCACCTACAAGCTCAAGACCATCGATGGCAAGGTCTTCGCCAATACATGGAACATCGAGCAGCTATGTTGCTTTTACCCCTAGCCTATGCATATACTTAAGAATAATTTTTCTGAAATACAAAAATGTTTTCTCTTATCGGTTTCGCTATCGTTCCCTCTATCTTTAGTGACACCCGACCCCAACAACGGCAGGGGGTCGGGCATCACTCGAGGGTTGATAAGAGTATATCTACTCAAATACATTCTCTGCGTTAGACCCTCCCTTATGTTAAGATCTCAAAGTAAGGGCTGTGGAAATAAATCCTGAGTAAAACTGGTCACACTATAAGAAACCTACGCCCCAGTGGCTACGACATTTTTGCTCACCAGTGTGATCAGAGTTGTTTTGCCCACATCCTAAGCTTTACAACCTTAACCACGGAAAGGTTCAAAACACATTAACCTTTTATAAAAAAGGATGAAGAACCCAAAGATTGTTCAACCATAGCAGAAATTAAAATATGTCCATTTATTACAAGGTCACTATTTGGCCTAACTAACTAACTTTTTGGGAGGACGATCTCATCCTCTATGTTGGCAGATAAGTCCAATGCCAGAGGGGCCACCTCCTTCTCGATGTCCTCTAGCTCAGCATCAAAATAACCAGGCGTGAAGCCCTGACTCATCATCTCTAGATCGATGTTCTCATAGTGAGAACGAGCGATCATGAACGACCGATGAATGCCAAAGCAGTGTGTGTCACTCACCATCTCATGGGCCCGACTCATAATTCGAATGGTGCGGACCATGAGTGAGCTCGTCTCCTACGCTGGGGCTAGCTCGAGGTCATTGCAGACCAGCTCGATGGTGATGCGTGGGGCGTCGTGCTCATCGCCCTCCTTTAGGAGGGTGGCCTTCACCTCGCCGAGCTCCTTCTCTAGGTTGCGGCTCTTCATCACCTCCACCCCAAGCCTATGATCAAGACCTACCCAAAACATGCACCAGCCATGTTGAAAAGCCTATCATGGATTCTAGAGAGCAGGACAACAAAGGAAGACCAAGGGCTTATCGTCCACGTCCGCCTAGAGCTTGCGCGCCTCGTCACGCCGCCGGGCCACCTTGGACTCCAAGTTCCAGGCCTGCTCCTAGCACTGGCTAACCTCCGCGGCGAGTCTAGTGACCACCACCTCTACCACAGCCTTCAGATCCTTGACCCCCAGAGCTTGCCCTCTAGGAGGTCGATCCAGTGTTGGGCATTGTCACGCTTCTTCTGTAGCCGCTCGATCTCCACGGTGTTCATGCACGTACTCTCGACTAGGTCCAGGAGCTTCTCCCCAGCTTTGTGGGTGTCACCACAAGCCTCCACGTACTTGATCTGGAGGTTGGCCAACTCCTAGCAAATGGGGGCAAGTTCGGCCACTTCTTGACGAGCGGCAGCGATGTGGGAGGCCAGTTCCTCATGTAGCTACTCGCTCGTGGCTCACAGCTGCTCCTTCGCCGTGAGGCGATCCCAAACGCCCTTCTCATGATGAAGGAACGCATACTTCTCCTGGCTACGGTCCATGAGAACCTACGAAAAGGGAACGAGTTAAAAGGCAAGAAAAGGGAAGACGAAAGTTGGAAACATTGATGCACTATAATTGGCCAACTAGAGCGATGACATCTTGTAGTGAACTCAGCGCAGTGGTCAGGGTGTGGACCATGGTCCCCACCTCCACGTGGACGCTCCCCAACTCCCTCTTCTCTATGGTGTCATCGAGGGTGAAGAGCATCGCCCCTAGGTCCCAATGGTCAGCCCACCTGATCAAGGGTCGTCCCTAGGTGTGTGGGTCACTACCGACCTAGACCAGAGGCCAAGATGCCTCTACGCTGACTACAAGTAGCACCGACCCCTTTCATGACCGCAACTCCTCTAGAGCGGGCCTCCAGTAGTAAAGAGGGCGGGCGACACAGACGAGGAAGCCTACCCTACCGTCGCACCTACCGAGGGTGCACTAGGCGTGGCCTCCTCCGTCCGTCCCACCACGGGTGCCTGAAAGCTCTAGTTTGGTTTTGGTGAATTGATGAAACCTCAAGTGCTAACCTAGTTTATCAAAGTTATTATGAGATAGGTAGCACTACTCCAAGTGGTGAAGCAATGGTGATCATGACACGATGATGGTGATGGCATGGTGATGATCAAATGCTTAAACTTGGAAAAAGGAGAAAGAAAAACAAAAAGCTCAAGGCAAAGGTGAAACTTGATAGGAGCTTTTCGTTCTAAGTGATCGAGACACTTAGTGAGTGTGATCACATTTAGGTTCGATAGCCGTACTATTAAGAGGGGTAAAACTCATATTGAAATACGGTTATCAAAGTGTCACTAGATGCTCTAACTCATTGCATATGCATTTATGATCTAGCAGAGTGCTAACACCCTTGAAAATGTTTGTGAAAATATGTTAACACACATGCACAAAGGTGATACACATTGTGTTTAGCACTTGGAAGCAAGGGTAAGAAACTTCACCGGCGAAGTGTCCGCCCGCACAGAAAAGATAGGGTTTCACAGAGTGCACCGGACGCTAGTCTCAACTGGATTAGAGCATCTGGTCAGTGGAAGTAGTGAAGATGCTGGCGTCGGTCTTTGACCAGACACTGGGTCACTTCATGACCGGACACTGGCTGGCTGCATCCGATCCCGCTAACGTGGTAGTGCACAGAGAAGATCGTGTGTGACTAGACATGTCTGGTCGCGAATTTCCATGTCTAGAAGCTTATTAGAAGTGACCGGATGCTAGGGTCTAGCGTCCAGTCATGATCAATCGGATGCGTCCGGTCATGAGTGGAACCTTACTGGAAATGACCGGATGCTGGAGTCCTACATCTGGTCACTTTCAAGCAGTGCGTTCGGTCACAACTTAAATGTACTGAGGACCATTGATATCGGGCGATCAGTGTTTGAAGCAGGCGACACGTGGCATGTATCCCGTGACCAGACGTTGGGGTCCTGCGTCCGGTCGCCCCATTTTTTAGTGGACTGACGAGCCAATGACTCTATTTTATGGGGGCTTCTATTTAAGCCCCATGGCCAGCTCAAGCTCATGCTCTTGGCCATTTGCATTGACATAGCAACCTTGTGATCTTAGCCAAAGCTCTCCCACTCATCTCCATCATTGATTCATCATCTTTGTGAGATTGAGAGAGAATCCAAGTGCATTGCTTGAGTGATTGCATCTAGAGGCACTTGGTGTTCATGTTTTGCTGTGGAATTCGCTTGTTGCTCTTGGTGGTTGCCACCACCTAGATGGCTTGGAGCAGCGGAGGAGGATTAGCATGAGTTAGTGATTGTTTGTGGTCATGTTCGGTGATTGTGAGGGGACTTGTACTTTCCCCAGCGGAGCGCCGAAAGGTAACCCTAGTGGATTGCTCATGTTATTGAGTTACTTCACTTGTGGGTAGGTTCTTGCGGTGTCCAATTATGTGGATGAGGTTCGTGAAACACCTCTTAGTCGCCGAACCACCAAATGTTGGTCGGCACAACAGGGACGTAGCGTGTTGGCAAGCACGTGAATCTCAGGAGAAAATTGGTTGTCTCTTGCCCTTTGGTATTCTCTTGGTGATTGATTTAGTATTCATCTTGTGATTGGTTTACTCCTCTATATGGCGGTATAATCACCCTACTCACTCATTTATATTCTCGTAAACTAGTTATAGCAAGCTCTTTAGTGTAGCTAGAATTGAGAGCTTGCTTCGTAGTTTAAGTTCATCTAGTAGAGCTCTTTAGTGTAGCAAGTGTGAGAGCTCTTAGTGAGTAGTGACTTAGCAAATTATGTGTCTAGTGATCATAGTAACTAGAATTGTTAGATAGGTGGCGTGCAACCCTTGTAGAGCTAGAGCAAGTTTACATTTCGCCATTTGTTATACTAATCAAATTGCTCTAGTTGATTAGTAGATTTTTTAAATATATTATTCACCCCCCTCTAGCCATATTAGGACCTTTCAGTGCCGTCGTCTGCCCAGACAACGACCCTGGTTGCCCTATCACCGACACGCCCACCAGTGCGGATGATGGCTACGGCCACGCCATCTCCGCCTGCGGCATCGCAGCCATGCCCGGCCACGTCGTGCATGCCACGAGTGCCCCGGTCATGCTTTTTCGCTACCTGCCCTCCCATAGACACAATCGATAGTTGCCCCTCCCCGGTCGACCCCATGGTCACCCCGGCCACGCTCTCGCCAGCGTCTGGCGCGGCGCCAGACAGGTCCTGGCCCACCCGCCAAAGGGTGAGAGTCTTCTTCTATGCCAGCTTCAGGAGGGTCGTGCACCCCCAATTATGCGGAAGGCATGACATTTAGTTCGCAGCGAAAAATTCATCAAAAAACAAAAGAATAAAAAAATTCTTAGCTTACCTTGACGCCGTCGGGCGTTGACGTTTTAGGGCCAGCCCGGCCGACCCTAGCTGCGACTCCTCATCACGCTGCCATTTTGAGCCCTCCCTTTGCTCAAGAGGCTTGGACGAGGTGGAGCCGCTGGCTTCCCTCAGCTCCAGGGGCGTCGTAGAAGGCCCGGGTGAAGCGGGGCAACTCGCTTCCGCCATCTTCGGGGGTGAGTCCTCCCCCTCTTGCTCTAGTAGATGCCACAGGAAGGGCCCAGCCAGTGGTGAAGGGGGATCCTCATCCCCGCCAACCAGATCATCCCATGGGATGGGCGACCGAGAGCCATCACCCCTCCTCCTCCTCATCTTCTTCTTCCTCATCATCTTCCTCCGATGATGAGCCTTGGTGCTGCTTCCCTCACTACAGCTTTGCTTGCTCCTTCGCCCACTGTTTCTTCTCCTTGTTGTCCTTCTCCTTCTTCCTCCACTCATCTATGGCATGGTTTGCCGCCCTCATGGCCGCATGCTCCGGCAACAACCCGATAGAGGCCTGAAAGCCCAAATCCGTCGGTAGCTCAATGAAGATCGGCTCCGGCCACATCATGGGATGTCCTAGGATTGAGAACACGGCGTTGGACTCGTCCATCACTTCCTTGATGCGTTGCTCAACTCGCTGTTGCAAAGCGGCCCCTGAGCGAGCACCATCCCACCGAGTTCCACGACGGACATCATCCCGAACAATGGGAGGGCACGCGCCATCAGCGGCACCACCCTCCTCGCATGATATGCTCCAATGATGCTGGCCCCATGAAGGCCATGGATCCTTAGCAACATGATGGCGTCGAGGATGTCACACATCCTTTTCTTCTCCTTATCGGGTGGCCCCAAGGCCACTTCGGCGGCGCCTCTTCGATCAAGCGCCTGATGAAGTCCAGCAAGGAGGTGGCGGGGTCATTCTTCAAGTAGAACCACTGTGCATGCCACCCTTGTTAGATCTAGACAACTGGCAGGGCATGTACTCGGCCTCCCGCTGCCCCCAGAGGTGGATGCCCATGCATCCCATCGGCACCAGGATCTCCCCACCTCTGTCCTTCTTCCTATGTAGGGAGACGGCGAAGAAGGACCTCCACAACTCGAAGTGCGGCTCGATCCCTAGGTATCCCTCACATAACCCGATGAAGGCCATGATGTGCTAGATCCCTTTGGGATTGAGGTGTTGCGGCTCGACCTGGTAGTGGAGTAGTAGCCCTTGGAAGAACGGATGAGGGGGATCACAAGCCCACGCCCGTGGAAGGGTGCAAAGGAGATGATGTAGCCATCAGGCGGCATCGTCACCTCATGGCTAGGAACTAGCCACTCCATCACATCAGTCATCCTGCAAAGAAGATTGTGCTTGATGAGGCCCTCCTTGTGTGCATGGGTCACATCAGAGCGGTACCACGACTCCATGGAAAGTGAAGATGGAGGAGCGAGGACTTTTTGGTGATGGTGGAGAAGCAAAATCTATGGATCTGGTGTGCTGGCGGTGGACTAGCATATGCAGCAGATCCAAACGATGATGGCAGAAAGGCAGAGAAGGCAAGATTACAGTTTGGCGCGCCAAAACATGAAGGGAGAGTCCTCTATTTATAATGCAGGGTGAGACGAGAGGCGAACCATCCACATAGATCGACGCACCCACCATGCCTCGTCACTTCGCCTCTCTAGGAATCATGCACACTCCACCCCTCCATGAAGGGCACGTCGGACAACGGTTTGCCCCCTCGATGGGCTAAAAACCGCCACAGGTAAGTAGGGTTACAGAGCTAAAAATGCTCCCACAGCCCATTAAGGCCCAGGAGTTTGAAGGTTGGCCCACTGACGGGTTCAGAACCGCTCCGGGGCACCTTTGGAGTGAGGGGTGGAACAGGATGGGCCCGCTAGCGGCTAGAACCTGGGCACACGAGCACCACAGGCATCCTAGCCCATGTTCGAGACTTGACAGAGCGCAATCTTTGTTTTTTCCTCGAAGAAAGGCAACGAGCCCTTGGCACTATTCGAACGGACCCGAGAACTATATGGACTGGCCATCAGGAACCTAGAGTCGGTTAGCAGCTGACCCATGCTATACCTCCACGAATGGGAAGCCAAAGTCCCACTTGAACTTGCCCATTAACAGCTCACCGCGCACCATAGTTCATCCATTGAGGAAAATATGGCATGGCTCAGCCCCTCTGTTTTATCGAAAAAATGCTTTTGGGAGGACGACCTTAAGATGAGTTGACCCCTCGACCGGACCCTTGCTGCGCGTGGGGGCTTGAGAGTTTGACTCGTAAGGAGACTGAATACGTGATCGCATAACAGTAGCGGATCGGTCGGATCCTAGGGAGGAATTAGAATCAAGAGAGATCTTCTATGATCCTCCAAATTGTGTAGCTACATGCTCCCGAGGAGTCCGAACACGATGGATAGGAATCTTGACCATACAAGACTTCCCGCGGCCTGCAAAGGGAGATCAAGATCCTCAGAATTCTTCCATCCAAAAAAGCCTTTGGAAGAGTATCCTACTCCTCTGTAGGCTCGGGGGTAACTGTCGGGTATTAGTATTAGGGATACTCGGAAGAAGGAAGCTAATGGCCGCGAACGCTAACACTCTCGGATGATCAAGAGCGTATCTTGGTCTCACCCGGCCCCAAGGGCACGAGCTCCGTCTCACCCAAACTCAGCGATACGGGATACGGGTCACCTGACCCCAAGGGCATGGGCTCCATCTCGCCTGACCCCTCGGACGAGAGCCCCATCACGTCCGACCTCGAGGGCGCGGACTCTGCCTCGCCCGATCCTGAGGGTGTGGGCTTCGCCTCGCCCGACCCAGAGGGCGCCTTCTCCGCCTCACCCAACGGAGGTTCGTACCGCCGCCAACCACTATGGGTCTAAAAGTACGAGTCCAGGGTCAAACTTCTGACGCTAGAAAGGGAGCAGGCATGTCTTAACGTGACCCACGGCCATGATGGGCCACGTCTGAGGATGCACGTTGCAAACAGCATTGGGCGTGCCGACGCTATGTTACCTACTTCCCGTATGGCCTCCAGCGGAGGCATCGACGAGCCATACCACCCGCTGGGACGGGATGGAGCACCATGATTGGTTGACGACGCCCGCGTACGTCACCAGTGATGAATAAGGCCATGACGTGGAGCCGTCCCCATCATCATCTACCGGGCCGACGGGACCCATGTAAAGGAGATGGGAGACATTGCAATCCTGGAAGCCTTCCTCTCCTCGTCTCTCTATCTCCGATGTAACCTACATCTTCCCCTTCATCTATAAAAGGGGAAGTAGGGCACCTCACGGAAGAGGGAGGGGGGCCATTCCCACACATCTATCATGTCTGAGCGGTTGAAGGCTTAGGCGCTCGATAGTAGACAGAGAGCTCATCCAAACTCACTCTTTTCACCAGAGACTTGGGACCTTCTCTCTCGCCTGTTTGTAACCCCTACTATAAACCAAGTGCCGGTAACACGAGCAGCAGTAGACTGGACATAGGGACATTGTGCCCAAACTAGTATAAATCCTTATATCCTCCGAGCACAGTCATCCGGGTTAGACGCGCAAACTAGAAATTTACCATGAAAATTCCTACAATGATTCATTTTAATAATATGAAGCAGTTTTAAATGATTTAATAGCTCCTGGTATCAATATGTATATATATATAACTAAATACACTAACAGATAGATCATAATTTTAGAAACTTAACCAAAAAAATTTCACAATTTTTGGACACCTACATGATTTTATATTAATTACAAAGATCAATTCAGAAATTAAATTAGAAAACCAATAACATATTTCAAGAAAAGAAAAACCAATCTCCCGCACGGCCCACGCGATGCGGCGCGCGTGCACGCAGCGGGCCGCTTCCGCGGCCCACGCGAGGCGGGCCCACGGCGGAGAAGCCCGCGTGCACTGGCGCATTTGTAGAAACACCCCTGCGCTATTCTCTATTAACGCGGCGACTATGCGCACTATTTCTACATACATCGTTTATGCAAGAAGGCCCTCGTATTAAACCATCTTCGCATGGGGGAGGTCTCCGACGCCTCCGCGCTCACCGCCGCAGCATTGACCGGCACTGGGCCGCTACGCCGGCCAACTAGGGACTCCCTCGACCCATCTAGAGGACCGATGCTCACCTACAGGCTAACGCACAACAATGGGCAGTGATTCAGAGACCGGAGATGAAGTAAGGCGACTTCTCCATGTCGGCGAGCAACCAAGGACTCGCTGAGGCGATGGCTTGGCCAGAGACACCCAGAGCAAGGCTAGTCGCGTACGCGTGGCGAGCTCAGCGATGAGCCACGGCAGACACGACCGCGACAGCAGCGTTGGAACAGTGGTAGGGGTATGGCTCAGGTGTGCATGGCGAGGAGGGGTTCAAGACGAGTCTAGCAGTGCTGCCAATTTGGCCCGAGGTGGTCAGATTGAGGCTGCCCTCGGTGATGGGCGAACTCAGCCTTATCGGTACGGTGGTGGGAAAAAGCTCCAAAATTGAAGCTCGACCGTGCGCCATTCAAGGCGAGGTGGGGGCAGGTAGCTACACAGATAGGTGACGGAGCCAGCGACATGATGAATCGGGCGATGGTGACTTCTCCTTGCTTGTTTTAATGGTGTGGCTCAGTTCACCAAGGCAGCAGCAAAGAGAGAGAGGAGGGGGTAGGTTAGAGCTCAGCTCGTCCTCGCTTTGGCGGGACGCAAGCAGCGCGATCAGGATGCACACATGCGGGTGCTATGGACAAGGCATGCGTGCGTCTGCGATCGACACGGCATGAGCGACTACCGCGCCTTTATGGGCGAGGTGACAGCAGGTATGGCCATGTGACGATGCCACGGATAGGCTAAGCGCACGCTCAACAGTGGCAGGGCCACTAGTAGGGCGAACAACGGTGCAGAGCCGCAGGGGGGAGCGGATTTCACGGCGAGGCGACGGCAGCACAACGCGGCCGTGGCGGCACCAATGGCGGCAGCGTGAGGTAGGGCAGCAGGGCGCGGGGCCAACGACTCACTATGGCCAGCGTCAACCAAGCCTAGGCGGGCTTGACCAACCCAGTGTGGCGGCATAGGGTGACCTCGCGAGACACAGCCATGTGCACGGCGTCGAGTGGCCGCGCGGTGACCGCGCGCACGGCGACAACCATCCCGAGGCTGTGTCGTGCATGAATTTTAAAGCACTGGTAAAAACTAAACGAATGATCTTGGAACCAAGCCACCTTCACCATGCTCAAGAGAGCATATTAGGCTACCCCTAAGAACTAAAACATAGTACTAATCTTTAACAGATTTCTCGGAATAAATTTGTAAACCCGGTGCTATCAAACTGTTTTTAAACTTAAGAATTTTCCAAGTCTTTAAGCTAGTTTTGATTTCAAGTTCCATTTCTAAGCTACTGGAAACACTAGTTAGCAATGTTACTTTTCTACAGCAAGTATTTCATTGTCATCTACAAAGTTTATATTCCAAACTTTATTTAAGCGCCACATATATGTTCTATAGTATTTTTGTTTAATAAAAATTAGTTTTAAACTCTACTTGATACATATGAGTTATGGAATAGCTTATCATTTAACATTTTTATTAATCATTTTAGGTTGCAATACTCCATCTATTCATTCCATCACATGCATTATCACATAGTAATTTGTTTAGGGCGTAACATTGAGGGTGTTACACGTCGTCCTCAGATCAGACAATTCATCTCCTCCTTTTACCACTATGCTACATCATCACCGTCTTCCCCATCCCATTGCCGACTTGACATCGGCGCCAGGAGAGGGCGATGGGCATGGACACGCGACGTGCGAGTGAATGGTCCGGTGATTTCTCGCTTTGACATGTGTATATATTGGGATAAGACGTCGTCATCAGAACAGACAATTCATCTCCTCTTTTTACCACTGTGTTGCATCACGGTCGTCTTCCCCATCCCGTCACTGACGTCACTGCTACAGGAAATCTTTTGCGAGGTGGTCAGAAACGGTTTTTCGAGGCGGGCAAAACAAATGTCTTGGAGGAAAGGTCACGGTAAATGGTGGGGTTTCACAGGTGGGCAAACTGCCCGCCTTTGTAAATGAAGTTCGCAAAAGAAAAAAAAACAAATCCAGTCCGCGAGTCCAGTGGCCCACTGAGCCCGCCCGTCGGGAACCGCCGCTGCCACCGGGAGCACCACCGCCGGATGCAGCCGGCCTCCCACAGCTGGATTCGGGAGCACACCGCCTCATCGGGCCACCTCATCGTCGGGATCTAGCCCGGAATCCACCACCGCTCGCTAGAGCCACGCCACTGCCACCACCGATGAGGTTTTGGCCGGATCCACCGCTGGAGACGAGGTGGCGGCCGGATCCACCGCCGGGGACAAGGTGGGGGCTGGATCCACAGCCAAAGACGATGTGGCGGTCAGATCCGCCGCCGAAGACAAGGTGGGGGTCGAATCTGCCGTCGGAGACGATGTGGCGGCCGGATCCACCGCCGGAGATGAGGTGGCGTCCGGATCCACCGCCGGAGACGAGGTGGCGTCCAGATCCGCCGCCGGGGAAGAGATTGGAGCCGCGTCGTTGTGGTGGGAAGGAGTGGGAGGTGGTGCGCCGGTGTGGTTAAAGGAGAGGGAGGAGGGGCCGGCGCCGGCGTGGTTGAAGGAGAGGGAGAAGGGGCTGGTGAGAGAGGAGTGAGAGAGGGGCCGCGGTGTGCGTCTGGTGAGGGAGGAGGCTAAGTGGCTGAGAGAGAGTTTAGAAAGAAACCCTAAGTGGCTAAGTGCGTTATATATACACTGAGCACGTTATCGGGTCGAGATGGCTTGTTTGGGCTCCGAGATGGGCTAGTATTATCCGAGGCAGGCCTTATAGTATGCCCGCCTCGGTTAATGTAACCACCTCGGTTAATCGATATTAATCGAGACGGGCATTTTAAGGTGCCCGCCTCGGTTAATAAAAAAATAACTGCCTCGGTTAATGCTCGTAGGCCTATTTCAAAACGTTGTCGCAAAAGATTTTTTGTAGTAGTGCGTGTCATCGACGCCAGGAGAGCAGGTCTCTGAAGACTACATTCCCTCATGTCCCTACATGGGGTAAAGGGCGTATTAGGTTTTTGGGAAGTGCCGTCGCGACTGCTTGCTAAACGTCTTCTTCCCTCTACGTCGGTGTTCGTGGATCTCCATCGACAGCCCGCTTCATCTACTTTTGCACTATCTCTAGCGCCGATAACCCCACTGTAAGGATGCATACACTTTCTCTGTTGTTCGTTCTCGCGTTTCTTCTGCTACTAGCACTAGAGAGTTTGAGTTTGCCTTAGATCGTAGTGCTAATGTTAAATCACACGTCTATAATATATGATGTTGTTCTTTTTCTCAATATCAGAGTTAATTTATGGATCACTAAATTACTATTATTTCCAACAGTCTTCTCGTGCCCCTTTGGTTCAAGCTCAGGTACCTACCTACCTACCTACCGGGCATTACAAAAATCAGATACGAAGTACTGTAGTTCCTAAACCCACCCACGGAGGGAGTAGTTGCTAAACCCATCCACTGATTCAGGCAACAATCGGTGATCCTTATCCCGACCGCAGCAGCTCCCGCCCATGCCCGTATCTCCATGCGATCCTTGTGCTGCACAGGCCACACGCAAATCCGAGCATCTGCGCCTGCTGCTCTCTGTCATCATTCATCTGTCATCCCCGCCGACCCGCACGTGACTCGTCCAGCTCGGCGGATGCGGATCGGCCCAACGCGCCGCAAAATTATTATTATTATATACACTGTGCATATGTGCATTAGTACTCACCTGACACTTGCAACAATGCATGCCATAGATGGATAGACGGATCGGCCCAACGTTTAGCTCATCTGCACTCATAGCGGCCGCGCCCATGTGTTCCATATCATCACCCAATGCAAAAAGTTTTTTTTTTTGTGTTCTTGCCATTTATTTTGAAGTGTAATTGTGATTTTGTCCTCGTTTATCTAATTTTATGATTTTGCCCTTCACTACTAGCAAGTCAACGCGATTTTGCTCCTGGTCTTTGTGAATTTGCCCCTGTTTTGACTGTTGACTAGGGGCAAAATCGCATTGACTTGCTCGTAGTGAAGGGCAAAATCACAATTCCACATTAAAGTAGGGGCAAGAACACAAGAGCTCCATGCAAAAAAGTGCACCAAGTTTTTATTTGGTTATATATTTATTTATTTATCCAGTCTATGTCACAGCATGCGTAAGCCGGTTCGTTACACGTCACATGCACGCGCGCGAGCTGGCATGCTAGTTGGTTTCTAACCACCACTTGTGTTTAGTTCTGATTCCAGGTGTGCTCCGTGAACGTTGCGGCTAGCTAGAAAAATCCTCGGGTTTATCCGACGACGGACCTGGCGGCGCAAAAGCTAGCTAGCGCTGTCCTCTGTCCGTCATTATCGGCAGACGCTGATGCTCTGTCACTAAAACTAGGCGCGTGTTGAAATGGCGGCGGTTTGGTTGTTAAAGACAAAGGCACGCAACGTCCTTCTGAGTTCTGACCAACGGGGCTGGTCGTAGGTGGCATCCGATCCTCCTCGCGCCAGCCATTTCTTTCGCTTTCATTTAGGCCGGCCCATGTGAAGATTGTTTTGCACGTACGGCCGTTCCCTGAATATTCGATGCGGATCGACAAGCATGGTCTCAATACATTTTGTTGGTACTATATCATCATCAGCAGCCACTAAACATACAAGCACCTTAAAAGGTTCGCGATCGACTTTTGCGTCGGCATATGATTATGAATGACTGGTACGTGTGCAACGTGTCGCCGCCTGCAGGGAGATTTTTCCGGTATCGCGCCTGTGGGGCCGGGAACGGTACCTGTTAACGGGTTGCAATAATATATGGAACAGATTGGAGTGAAGTGCTAAATTTACGCGCATTTTTTCCCTTTTAGTTACGTTCGAAAAGTGAAGTGCTAACGTGCAACATGCTTGTAATCGCTTTGGACAACTGTAGTACTCCCTCGCAAAGCCCAAATATAAATAAGTAGTTTAGGACACCACGCGGTCCATTACGACGTTACAATTTTACTTATAACTTTTTTTGTTAATTAAAAGACGTCATTTCAAATGGTGAAAGCTACATGCTACGATAGTATTTTTTTTTCATAATGTTTTCATATATTAACTTAACGGTTCATGCTAAAAGAAATCAGTAATGCTGGTGTCAGGGCGTCCGTGTGCCCGGACGCTAGCTTGCTGGGCCTCCAGGCAACCGGCATATGGCCTCCCCAACTCATCTGTTTACTACGTGTCGTCCATAACATGTCCCCACTCCCGACCGCAGCGGCCGCGTCCTCCCGCCTCACTCTGCCTCACCGCCGCGGCCATCCCCGTCGTGCCCCATCCCGTGCCGCGCGCCCGCCCCAATCCCACGGCATGCGGGGCGTCCTTGCCACGCCCCCATCCACCTCACCGTCGCGGGCATGGCGTGGACCATGCCACCACCAACCCGGCGCGACAAGGAGGAGGTCGCCTTCGATCCCGACATCGTCTCCTGCGACCAGCCGAAGACACCGCGTCAGGAAGGGGATGTTGCAGTTACGCCTGGGTGTACGCTAGGCCGTTGCTCTCAACGTCCCCCCCTGTCCCAAGCTTGCTGGCTACCGCAGTTCCCCACCTGGTAGGTCGTGGCCGCCAGTGACGCCGTGTTTCAGGCATTTTATACTTATGTTTCAAGTGTTTCATCTGGATATTGCATAAGTAGATGTGGGATACTGCATATGTTGCAATGACAATATACACATGTTGCAAGCCTATGTTTCAAGTGTTTCATCTGAATATTGCATATGTTGCTATGGATATACACGCATGTTTCAAGCATTGTTTCAAAAAAATATACATTTAAGTCCCTAAAACTATGAGGGCTGCACCTAGGCTTGGGTCCACACTTCATGGAAATAGATATATGTTATCGTCAAAATCTAGCAGATATCCGTATGCGAATCCAAATTCAAGACATTCTTTTTGTATTCATATCCGATAATATCCGTATTTGCATTGTATCCGAATTCGAATTAAAATGTGGTAAATAGTGCTATATGTATTCGATTCCATGTGGATCCTATCCGAATCCATCCTTACATGTACTAGTGTAAATGGTACGGATATTTTTCGACCGTATTTGATTTCAAATTCGAATTCGTTTAGAGGAGTTCTGATCCATTCATATCCGAGTTCGGATATTCAACATCCGATACCATATCTGTATCTGAATACTCAAATCGCATATTTATGATATCGATACTCATTTATATCCTATCTGACATAGCTAGATTGAAATCCGAATCCGAATAGAAATATGAAAACAAATGTAATATTAGCGATATCCATCCGTATCCGATCCGATCCGTTTGCCCGCCTACTTACATGTCACCGCACAACCAACATGGCATACAGATAGACTCGGGTTATCGTGTTTTGGACATCACATTATAGGATTAAGTAAGTTCAGAAACTTTGATATCTATTTTATTGGAACCTAAATGACATCCGACTCGAGTTCCGAAGACCCGACGTGCATTTTACTCCTAGTATACACGTAGCGACGGAGATTGCATGGTACACGTAGCATGGCTGGATTGGCACAGGCTACTTTCACTGTACTCTACCCTGATTGCTACTCCTGCCGCTACTTCCAGGAATATGCGCATGGTACAGCCTCCGTTCCCACTGGGACTGGGACTCCGGGACGGACTGCCGAGTGCCGACTCCCGAGTGGGCCACTGGGGTGGGTTGGCTGCAGGCTGTTGTACGTGATTGACATCGAACCACGGCTACACCGGTGCTGTGTGACTGCGAGGGTTTACTGTTGGGCGAAGCGAGGCGCCTACGGAGTACTTTACGGCATGCAGATCTGGCCGCCTGCAATTTCCGCAGCATTTCATTGACCAGCGAAAAATGCAAATACTAGCACTGTCCAAAATGGACGACGAGAAGGAAACAACGGCCCTCGTCCTTGGAGTATTTATAATATGTCATTGAACTCTTATTTACCTAGTACTCCGTACTTACTATACTATAGTTACGTTACAGTACTTCGTATATGAAGGCTTCTACGGAGTATTTTGCCCTATTCGCTTGACTGATAAACCATAGCTGAAAGGACCGTTGACTGATTTATTGTGAGAGAAAAATATTATTCGTTGACTGACAAAATACGACTTATAAGCTGAGTGAACACTACGTTTAGCTGTAGCACTGTGCCTGTGCCTGTGCCTGTGCCTGTACGGGGTAGCACTGCACACTAGCGCCTGCCAGTGGAAACAGGCGTGGCACCAGTCCGGCAGTCCCTAGAGGCCAGCAAGGCAACAAGCTAGTCGAAACAAAGGAAGGCGAGGCCAACAAGGCAACAAGCAGTACCTAATATAATAACAGTCCATAGGCCATATATAGCAGATATACAGTCTGTCTGTTCGCTTGTTGGTTTCAGCCAGCCCAAACCAGCCAGCCAACAGTGTTTTTCTCTCACAACAAATCAGCACCAGCCAGTCCAAACCAGCCCAGAAACCGACCAGCGAACAAGCCGATATTCGGCTGGTTGTGGGCTGATTGGTTTCTGGGCTGGTTTGGGCTGGTTGGTGCTGATTTGTTGTGAGAGAAAAATACTATTGGTTGGCTAGTTTGAGCTGGCTGAAACCAACAAGCGAACGGAGTGATTAGCTAGCTAACTGCTAGCATGTTTGAGATATACTAGTCGCTAGTCGCCTAGATCTGCTTGGATATAAACAACTTAATTATTATTAGCAGCTAACTATTAGCTTGATAGCGCTAAACATGGCTTCACAGTCTTGGCACTTTGTGAAAGACTACGTCACTGTGCAGCATGCACGGCGAATTCAGGCGATCTCTCGTAGTCGTAGCCCCGTTCGAAGTTCGAACAGCACAACTCCCATCACGTCTTCATACGTCGCACTGATGAGTCACATCTATCAGCGGCAAAGCAAAAGATAGGCGCCCGTGCGGAAGCTTGCATCGCATGCAAGGAGGCATATATATAATATCAGCCACGGCCCACGGACATGCCTGGAAGCGAAGTTGCGGCGATCCATGGCTCTCCTATCTCAATTTGGTAGGGGACCTGCAGTCCGGCCTGTTGCTTTCTCGGTTCCTTCCTGATAAGCTCGGAACTCCGATCGATGACGTGTCAAAATAAATATAAAATCTCGACTCCTACCCTTCAACTGACCATTGTTGGCTACTCCTACACACGTCACACGTACCTGCATACATTTTGCTAGACTATTAGAATACATCTTTGGTTGATGGTAGGTAGGGGAAAAAATCAATAGGATATGCCACCTCGAGGGTGCACGTCGCAATACGTGATTCATACTGCAGGGATACAGAATAACAGAAATGCACATGTTTCCTCTTTGAATCTCAAGAAATGCACATGTTTTTTTTTTTGAGTGGATGCACATGTTAGTTGCCGCTTGCTGAGTTGTTATTATTATCTCTCATGGTGATGGAAGAATCCCTCCCTCCCTTTTTTGATCGGGGCCTGGCGAATTATAGATAGAGCTACGCTGAATATCGAAATTAATTCTGTGATGGTTCATTAGGCCCAATGACGATATGGTCCGATCCATTGAGCTTGACGATCAATTTCAGCCCAATAAATAGGCGCCGTCTCGGCCCTCAGTCCTGGTACATTGTTCTTGGGCTCTCTCTCCTATCAGGATTCAGGATACCTGCATACATTGTTCTTGGGCTCTCTCTGCTACCAGGCCCAGTTCCAGCTTGATAACATAAATGAATCGACCAAGTTCCCGATTGAAAGGTATCCTGATTTAGCGGCCATTGTTGATTTTTTTCTTTTGATAATAAAGGCACTTAAAAGAGTGCCTCACATCTCATATATCTCAAAGAAAATAGAGAGTGGTACAAAAGATGGACAACAAGACACAAAACGACCTCTAGAAAAAATAGCAGTATACCAAACCCTCGAATCGGTCATCTTCTTCCTTCGGCCGTCCACCACCTGTCGGAGATTGAAGATCGCACTGTAAAACAAACATCTACAAACACCATGTCTCAAGAAGAAGCGTAGACTTAATCTCAAGGAATGATGAAATTAAAGAGCAAAAAAAAGTCGTATTGTTTTAGGTGTCTATCACAAAAGGTCATGTAATGGAAGAGAATGCAATGCAACACTTACCGGTGAAAACTGTGTCACAAAGGATTGTCCTTCAACAAAAGAAGCAAAAAAATAACAGCAAAAAAATATTCCTTTCTTCGGCAAATAAAATGCTAGTATAAAATTTATTCACATGCCAACGTGAGACTCTTTGAAGGGTCCATGACTGCGTTTCAAGTCAAGTCGGAGTTGGAGAGACTTATACCTGGTTGGAGCTGGGATGTGGATGACGGAAGTGTTAATGAGTTTTTTAGAGTTACCGCAATTCCTTCTGTGACCGATTTAGATAGAATGGTTCGCTGGGGCCAGTAGAGGCTACAAGTGTCAAAGCAAAGATGGTGTTTGAAGAAAATATGAAATACAAATATTGGATTTATGGAATTCCGAAAGTGTGGTTACAATTTGGTGGCCTATGTGAAAATTGCGGAAATTTTCTACAACTGGAGGTGTGGACCCAATATTAGTAGGGTGGTGAGTGGCAAATTTGACATGAAGTTCACGGAGGAAATCATTTGGGCTGTGTCAGCTGTGGACCTGTCACCTGTGGTTGCACCCACCACTGGTCGGGGTAGATACAGAGGAAGGAGAGGCAGGTCGGAGAAGAACAGGGACCGGGAGAATATCGATTTCTGTCAAGTTGTTTGGTGCTTTCTTTGTGAGGTGGTGTTCTAGCTAACTTGTAGTTTCCGTCCAGGCAAAGCCCATCCAGCGGCCCATGGCCGTATCATGTCTCCAAGCATTGGCGGTACCCAACAAATCAATCTGTTTATGAATTGTGTAAATGTTTTTTTATAGCAGAAAAAGCACGTATAGTCACCCGGTTCGCTTGAGCTTGTTTCACTTATAAGCCGTAATTTTTCAGTTAACAAACAGTATTTTTCTCTCACACCAAATCAGTCAACAATATTTTCAGTCGTGGCTTATCAGCCAAACAAACCAAGTGAACAGGGCAAGTATCTAGCCACACAATCGTGTGGACGATTCAGCTAGTTATATGGTTCCTTAACTATTGACATTTGTTTTAGGTGTCTACGAGAACGTCAAATGAGAACGACGTTTACCCACTAAATGCATGCATGCCGCGCTTATTACATCTAAGACTTTGATTGTGACCAGTCGTTGTTCCGAAATTGTAGCTGCAGGTAGGCAGTGGCATCTTTTAGCATATTGGGGGTGTTCGGCTAGTATGGTTGTGGAGGAATTTGGATGGTTTGGAGGAATTCTGAAGAAATTTGTGAGAGAAAAATATTGTTCCGGATGAAAAAAAGAAGTGGATCAAGCCGGGTTTAAGGGCACGCGAACGGGCCATAAGGGCGTTCCCAACATATAGCTATTTGGCTAGCTATTCTGACATCGGTAGAAAAAAAAGTAGGACATAGAGTAGTCATTAGCGACGAATAAATAGCTGATCTATTTCACGTAGTCCCATAATCTGAGAGAAGAACATATGGATCCAATAGTACATAGAAAAATAAAAATATATAAAATATTCTTTATTTTTGTCTCTCACCTCCACGTAAGCAAGCTACGTAGCTAGCACCATTGCGGACCCTGTCTACCTAGTATTGTTTGCATTGTACCCACCAATACCATAGGAGTTTGTCTTTGTCCCCTCGGTCGTCTACTCGTCTTACGTTGTGTTTAGTTTCCAAAAAGTTTTCCAAAAAGTGCTACAGTAGTCATCGCATTGAATTTTGCGATACGTGTATGGAGCATTAAATGTAGACGAAAAAAAACTAATTGCACAGTTTGGTTGGAAATCGCGAGACGAATGTTTTGAGCCTAATTAATCCATGATTAAACACTAATTGCCAAATAAAAACAAAAATGTTACAGTAGCCAAATTCTCAAATTTCGCGAACTAAACACAGCCTTACATGTGACGAGTCTTTGGAATTTTGGGGGTGTCCTATACAAGTACGAATCATTGTACGTACTTCGATTACTAACCGGGACGACTTGGACGAATGTTGCCACTTGCCAATGGGAAAGGTTGGGAATTCTCCCGAGTCATGTTCCATCACTTTTGGTCCTGCATTTCTACTCCCATCACAATCACATGCCCTTGTTGACACGACTATGGTGTCCAACCTTTCACTCGCTCGGACGTCACCATGATAGCCCTTGTGCAGCTACCAGCTAATTGCACCGCAACAGAGAACGATGATGAGACTGAGACCACGGAATCAATAGCTCGCAAGGTGAAAGGATCTAACAATGCCTAGAAGAGGGGTGAATAGGCGTATCTAAAAATTACTGTAAAAGCTAAGTTCAAATTTGTCAGCCACTGTCGGAAGTCCCGACGTTTGGGTCAGAACTCCCGACGTTGTCAGAAGTTCCAACGCAAACGTCAGCAGTTCCGACGCCTACGTGAACTACAAAAGCAGTGCCAAATTTAACTTTGCGGATAAATAAACTTACAACCTCACTTCCTAGTGGTTGGTGAAGATGTTGAGTCACTCCCTTGACGCCGTAATGCCTCCAAACCTTAGATCGAGTCCAAACCCTAAAATGGAGATTTTGGAGACAAGGAGACAAGCACATACAAGTAATCTCAAGCAATCACAACAACAACAACAAGCACGCGGGACACAAGGATTTATCCCGAGGTTCGGCAACCCCACAAAGGAGCTCCTACGTCCTCGTTGTTGAGGTGACCACTAAGGTCGGAGTCTTTTCCACCTCCTTGCCTCTCTCAAAGCGACCACAAAGGTCACTTGAGCTTTCCACTAAGAAATCGAAGGGTGATACAAACTTCCCAAGGCTCTTCCACAAGATGGAAGCTCTAGGGCAACGCCTAGCCGGCTAGGGGCAAAGCCCCAAGAGTAATAGACGCAAAATCAACCGGCTTGACGAAGAAATCAAGTGCTCAAGCTTTCTAAAGTGATGCTCTCACTTAATCCACTCTTCTTTCACTCAAAACCCAAGGGAATCGAAGATTAGAGCAAGGGAGGAAGGAGAGGGGTGCTTTTGTTGCTTGGGAGCTGTTCAGCACGGAGTGAGTCAACTGTGAAATGAGTCCGTAACGGTTAGAAGTGAAGAGATGAGTATTTATACTCCAAGTGAAAATCCAACCGTTCAGATCTACGTTGGAAGTCCCGACGCAGATCCCGGGAGTTCCGACTACAACAGAAAACACTGTTCACAACGAGTCAGAAGCCCACGGGTGAAAGTCAGTGTCGGAACTCCCGGCAAACGTCGGGACTTCCGACGGTCGGAACTCCCGACGATCGTCGGGACTTCCGACGAGCACAGTTAATCAAAACAGCCAGCACTGCTGAGGCCGGGACTCCCGGCTTGGGTCAGGTCAGTGTCGGAACTCCCGGAGAACGTCGGGACTTCCGACGGTCGGAACTCCCGGCGAACGTCGGGACTTCCGACGTGCACAGACAGCAAGCAGTCAGAAGCAAAGGTGCCGGGACTCCTGGCTTAGGTCGGGACTTCCGACTGTCGGGAGTTCCGACTTACGTCGGGACTTCCGACACCGAAAGTCACAGAAAAATATTCTATGTGCTCGTGAAGTGCTAGAGTGACACACGTTTGATTTTATTTAAATGCTTGAGCACTCTATCTTCCTCAGACCAACTAAGCTTGCATCCCTCTTTATAGTGCGGCGGATCCTAAACTCAAAAACAAAATTAAAACCTTTGGAGATCGTTTTGAATTCGTCCGCCTTTACAACTTCAAGAATTGAGGGATACCATTTCATCTTTATCAACTCTTTGAATCTTTCATGGGACTAATAGCTGCAACATATCTCATTAAGATCACATTAGTCCCTAATTTGGATGTCATCAATACACCAAAACCCACATAGGGACAAATGCACTTTCAATCTCCCCCTTTTTGGTAATTGATGACAACCAACTTAGGCTTTTATAGGAATAAAAGAATTTAAAGCTTTTGAACCCCAAAATTTATGGAGAGCTCCCCCTTGATATATGCATGAATTTGAATTTCAATTAGAATCATCTATACATGATTTGCATACACCGAGACGAAAGCTCCCCCTAAATTTTGCAATCCGTGGGGTGCAACAAGTGTGTGTGAACAAATAAGTATCGGCGAAAAGAGATGCAATATGACATTTTATTTCACACAACAAGTAAAAAGAAGTATGATGGCCAAGATTTTAAAGTGGAAACTTGATGGAACACATGGCCATATAAAAACATTCATCATGACAAGTAGAGATAAGCACAAGCAAATAAGATAGATTAAAACATAACTTATCCTACAATCATCCATCACACACATATAAATAGATAGTTGTCCATCACACGGTTGCCACCACACGACATAGTTCATACACGCTAAAGGTATTAACGTTCCAAAACATAAAGACCAACTAACTTATTACAATAAAAATCAAAGCCTAACACTCCCCCTTTGTCAACAAGTGCCAAAAGGGGTAGGCCGCATGAGAAACCAACTACTCATCATCGGAGTCATCATCATCGCCTTGGTCACCTTCCTCACCATCGTCGTCGTCTTCATCATCTTCTTCCTCTTGATATTCCTCATCGTCTTCAGTTGCTTTCCCTTTGCCATGAGGGTGAGAAGAAGCATCATCGTCGTACGCCGCACAAGCCTCATCATATAAAGCCAACGGATCACGAGGAGGCACAAATGGTGGCGGAGGAGAAGATACAATTCCTGCTTGCTGTTCCAATCGATATAGCCTCTCTTGCATGTCGTGCTCACGCTGAGCACTAGCACAACACTATCCAAACATATAGGTCATTAGAAACTTGAACTTGCTGGGCTTCTTTCCGGAGGAGGACGAAGAGAGGGGCTCGTCACTGGATGACCGAGCAGCAGCAGCAGCAGCAGTAGTGGCAGCACCACGGCGAGAGCGAGAACCCGAAGGACCTTTCCTTGTTGCACGGGCTGCCTCAGCTTTTTCTTTTAGTTCTCTAGCAGCAATAACAGAGGTCTTGTTGGATATCTTGAGGACCTTATGCTCAGAATCATAGGGAAAACGGATGCCAGATACATGCTCTATGATATGCATGATGTACGGTGCATAGGGCAGGTGCTTCACCGGATCCTCAGAAGCATCATGAATCTTATACCATATATAGCGGCTGATGGAGAACTTCTCAAACTCATCTCCAAATTGCTGAAGCACCTTCTGTGAATCATCACGAAGAAAGGTGGAGTCACCTACCTTCGGATACAATATCTATCTCAGGATGTTATTCAGAACATAGTAATATGGCTTCAGAAAAGCAGTCTGTCCATCAGCCCTGTGGCCCTCAAGATACATATGTTGATATTCCTCTAAAGCAAGATCCTCATACTCAGTCAACTGATTTGCAGTCCGGTCGCTGTGACCCAACCAAGAAGGCGAGAGAAATTGACAAAGTCCACCTTATAGTGCTTGCCTTCCGTGGTCCAGTGAATAATGTCCACAGCACCGGTCTGGTCTCTCTCATGATGATAAGAAGCATAAAACTGACAAATCAGCTCATTGTTCCAATTCTTCCGAAACGCTAGCAGGTAAGACAGCCCCATTGATTGTATATCTCGAACCATCTGCTCCAGCTCGGGTTCCTTGTACTTGCCAGATAATATGCATCAATGCACTTCATCTGAAGGACCGGTGGCTCTTTCTTCTTCAAAAACTTCCGATAAGAATGGAATCATAGAAATCATAATGGAAGGGGTGCCAGAAACGATACTCAAGGCAGAGATCTTTCTCATCCTCTGCATACAGGTTCCTTGCCCTGTTGAACCGGATGTCCTTGACTCGGTGACGATAATCCACGGGAAGGGGAGGCGTCCATCCACCAGCTGGATTTGGAGCCAAGGAGGGCTCCCCTCATGACCGGCGACACATCGGTGAATGGAACAAGCTGAAATGTCCCCGGCGGACCACGAGTCGAGGTGCGAAGCGGTGGAACAGCAATGGTGCGTCCGGCACGATCCAGCGCTTCCTCTTCTTCATCAACCATCGGCTCAGCCCCAACAGGAGCAGGAGCAGGAGGAGGGGCAGCAACAGGAGGAGGAGCGGCAGCCGATGACCCCTGGTCACCACGGCCACGGCCACGCCCACGGGAAACACCAGCACCACCACGCGAGTAAGACGCCTTAGTGCGGCCAGGCGGCTTGGGAACAGCGGCACGATCTTGAGTCTTCTTGGAACGCTTTTCCCGATGGCGCGAGGGACTACTACCACCTTCCATGACTGCGTAGAACACAAAATGGAACTAAGAAACAATACAAGGAGAGGTGAACGAACATCGAGAAGTGAAGAAACAGGAATGGAGTGGTCACCATAGGGGTCGGTAGTCCCGGCCAAAGTCGGGACTTCCGACAGCCGGGAGTTCCGGCGAACGTCGGGACTTCCGACAGTCGGAACTCCCGACGGTCACCGGGACTTTCGGCGCACATGGTGACCATCCCATTCATGGGGCTTCAAATCACGACACACATCCAAACAAGGGAGATAGAGGAGTAGAGAGGAAGAAAGAATAGAGGCAAAACAAAAGGTACATTGGATTTAGGGTTAGAACACCATGGTAGTACCTTGAAACGAGAACGGAGGAGATGAAAAGAAACGAAACGCAGTCGTCGATCTCCTCCACCAAAGAAATCTCCTCCACCAAAGGAATCTCCTCCACACCAACGAAGAGACCACCACAATCCGAAGAAAACGAGAGCACGGGCGGTGGAAGGGAGGTCGGTCGGCACTACCGGCAAGACCTCCGGCGGCGGTGGAAGAAGAAAAGAGGCCGGAGCGCGAGGTAGGGCGGCGGTGGGAGGTGAGGGCACGAAGGGGCGGCGGTGGAGAAGCCAAGGCGGCGTCGGCGTCGGGATGTGGTGAGAAACCGCAGTAAAAAAAATGTAGGACGGGGCCGGTTATAAAGGGGACGGGAAGAGGATCCGGCGCAGTCAGATCTGCGTCGGAACTCCCGGCGTACGTCGGGACTTCCGGCGGTCGGGACTTCCGGCGCGAGCCGGGACTCCCGGCAGTCGGGACTTCCGACGAATGTCGGGACTTCCGACGCAGGGAAACAGAAAAACACCTTAACCTGCACTCGCTCTGCCATGTGGGGCAACAATATGATGGACACACATATTTTCACAGGTGACTAGATTTCATTCATCCAATACAAAACAATAGTCACTCATGAAAATTACAAAGTAGTTTTTGAAAGTGGCACACAATGTTTTCACAATCCTTTTCTCCTAACTAGATCAAACAAAATTTGTGTGCAAGGGATCAAGCCACGTTACGAGAATCAATGATATTTAGTTCACTCCTCAAAGCACAAAATCTTGACTCATCTAGGGGCTTTGTGAAGATATCGGCTAATTGTTTTTCGGTGCTCACATGATGAATGGCGATATCTCCTTTGGCTTCGTGGTCTCTCAAAAAATGATGCCGGATGTCTATGTGCTTTGTTCGAGAGTGGTTTACGGGGTTGTTTGCCAACTTAATGGCACTCTCGTTGTCACACAAAAGTGGAATCTTGGTTAACTCACATCCAAAGTCCTTTAGTGTTTGCTTCATCCAAAGTAGTTGGGCACAGCAAGCACCGGCCGCCACATACTCGGCTTCGGCGGTGGACAAAGCAACGGAATTTTGCTTCTTAGAGCTCCAAGACACCAAGGAACGACCAATAAATTGGCAAGTTCCGGTAGTACTCTTTCGGGTTACTTTGCAACCGGCATAATCCGAATCGGAATAGCCAAGTAACTCAAAAGTGGAGCCCTTAGGATACCACAAGCCAAGATTAGGAGTGTGCACTAAATACCAAAAAATTCTCTTAACGGCCATCAAATGACATTCTTTCGGATTAGCTTGAAATCTTGCACACATGCACACGCTAAGCATAATATCGGGCCTAGATGCACAAAGGTAAAGGAGTGATCCAATCATGGAGCGATATACCTTTTGATCGACGTCCTTTCCTCCTTGATCAAGATCAAGATGTCCATTGGTTGGCATGGGTGTCTTGATGGGCTTGGCCTTGTCCAAGTTAAACTTGTTCAACATGTCATTGGTGTACTTGGTTTGACTTATGAACGTGCCATCCTTGAGTTGCTTGATTTGAAATCCAAGAAAGAACTTCAACTCTCCCATCATGGACATCTCGAACCTATTTGTCATAATCCAACTAAATTCCTCACAAAAAGCCACATTAGTACTACCAAATATTATGTCATCGACATATATTTGTCAAACAAAGATATCATTATTGACTTTGCGAGTAAACAAAGTAGCATCGGCCTTTCCTATCTCAAAACCTTGTTTGAGTAGGAAATCCTTTAAACAATCATACCAAGCTCTAGGGGCTTGTTTGAGCCCATAGAGCGCCTTGTCGAGCTTGTAGACGTGGTTTGGATACTTGGGGTCTTCAAAGCCCGGTGGTTGCTCTACATACACCAACTCGGATAGGGGGCCATTGAGAAATGCACTCTTCACGTCCATTTGATATAACTTGAAATCATGATGGGCGGCATAGGCAAGTAGAATACGAATTGATTCTAGCCTAGCCACCGGTGCATAGGTCTCCCCAAAATCCAAGCCTTCAATTTGAGTGAATCCTTGAGCCACCAACCTTGCCTTGTTCCTTGTTACCACGCCATGCTCATCTTGCTTGTTGCGGAAAACCCACTTGGTTCCAATCACATTTTGCTTGGGTCTTTCCACCAAGGACCAGACTTCATTCCGAGTGAAGTTATTTAACTCCTCTTGCATGGCTATCATCCAATCCGGATCATCAAGTGCCTCTTCCACCCTACGAGGTTCCAAAGGAGAAACAAACGAGTAATATTCACAAAAACTTGCTAAACAGGAACGTGTAGTTACCCCTCGTCGAATGCTTCCCAATATGTTATCAACGGGATGATCCCGTTGAATGGATTGATGCACTCTAGGATGCGGCACTTGAGTTGATCTTTGGATAGGGCCATCATCATCATCATCATCATGGTCATGATCGATTGGAAGATCACAATCATGAGCTTGTGGAGGGTTGACCTCACTACTTTCTTCATTGTTGAGTTGTGGTTGAGTTCGCTCATTGTTGACACCATCTTCATGAGAATGACCTTGTGCTTCTTTTGATCTCCCATCTTGACTATCTCTTGTTGCGGAAGCTTCACCATGTTCATTTGATGAAACATGATGAATGGTTGAATCAAGATCATCACGCACAACATGGTCTTCATCTTCGTCTTCAATGGGCTTTACTTCACCAATAGCAAGCTTCTTGATTGCTTCATGTGGGGCTTCCTCATTACCTACATTCTCAACATTGACTTGCTCTTTTTGAGAGCCGTCGGTTTCATCAAAAGTCACGTCTACCGCAATTTCAATCAAACCGGTGGTTTTATTGAAAACACGATATCCACGTTCGTTAGTACCATAACCAAGCATGAAACCTTCATCAACCTTTGGTGCAAACTTAGAACTTTTGGATTTCTTGTTAAGTATGAAACATTTGGATCCAAAAACTCTAAAGTAGTGCACCTTAGGCTTTTTACCGGTTAGAAGTTCGTAGGCGGTCTTTTCTCTTATCTTGTGAAGATATAAGCGGTTGATGGCATGACATGCCGTGTTGACCGCTTCCGCCCAATAGTTGGTTGGAGTCTTGTATTCATCCAACATTGCTCTTGCGGCTTCTATGAGCGTTCGGTTCTTCCTCTCCACAACACCATTTTGTTGTGGAGTGTATGGAACCGAAAACTCATGCTTGATTCCTTCTACATCAAGAAACTCTTCAATGTTGGTGTTCTTGAACTCCGTTCCGTTGTCACTTCTAACTCTCTTGATTTTGACATCAAACTCATTTTGGGCTCTTTTAGCAAACTTCTTGAAGATTCCTTGGACTTCACTCTTTTCACGCAAAAAGAATACCCAAGTGAAACGAGAATAATCATCAACAATTACAAAGCCATATTTGTTACCACCAATGCTTATATAAGCGACGGGTCCAAATATGTCCATGTGAAGCAACTCCAATGGCCTTTCGGTTGTCACAACATTCTTGACGGGATGTTTAGCTCCAACTTGTTTTCCCGCTTGGCATGCGCTACAAATCCTATCTTTCTCAAAAGAAACATTTGTTAGTCCAAGGATGTGTTCGCCTTTTTGAAGTTTGGCCAAGTTCCTCATCCCAACATGGGCAAGTCGGCGATGCCATAACCAACCCATGCTAGATTTTGCCATTAAACAAGTCTCAGGATTTACTCTATTTGATGTGAAATCAACTAGATAGAGTTTCCCCTTTAAATGACCCGTAAATGCAATAGAGGAATCCTCCCTTCTATAGACTTCCACACCCTTATCCGTAAAGAGACAATTGTAACCCATCTCACAAAGTTGTGAAACGGACAACAAATTGTATCTCAACGAATTCACAAGTAAGACATTGGAAATGGAATTATCATTTGATATTGCAATTTTACCCAAACCGAGTACTTCACCTTTTCCATTGTCACCAAACACAATATTTCCACTTTGATCATGACTTGGTTGAAATGATGTGAACATGTCCTTCTCTCCGGTCATATGATTGGTGCATCCACTATCCAACACCCAACTTGTTCCACCGGAGGAATATTCCTACAAAAACAAATTATGCTTTTGTTTTAGGTACCCAAAAAGATTTGGGTCCTAAGGGGTTAGTCACATAAAACTTGGGCACCCAAACACTCCTCATAATTTCCTTTCTCTTTTGGGCACCAACATACTTAACCATAATCTTGCCATCCTTGCCCCAACAACACATATAGTCACTAGCATAGCACCGTGGAAGTGGTGCTTGTGGCTTGAGGACATCGGATTGCTTTGTCTTGATTGTCTTGGTATTTGTAGGTTGAATCTTTGGAATGTATACCTTGTTGTTGGCCTTGCATATAAGCTCATCAAGAGCAACGCCCTTGTTGAACTTCACACAAGGCACACCATTTATTATATTTCTTCCATTTGCCTTTCCATCATACCTATTGTAGCCAATGCCTTCCTTGATTGATGGGTGCCTTGATGACTTGTATATAGTCTTGTTAGATTGCTCTTGACACTTACACCCATTCTTCAATATCATCTCCAACCTATGAATCTCCTTGTTTTTCTTCTCTAACTCAACAAGGTTAGTTGCATATGCATTTACATCAATTTTATAGCATCTTTTACAACCATCACTAGTGGAGACATTAGAGACTTCGGTTGCCTTAGGAGAAGTTGAAGTGCTAGCCCAAAGAGTACTATAGTTTAGCTCAAGATTTTGATATTTTTCTTTCAAGCTTGTGAGGCTTTCTTGAGCTATACTCTTTTCATTCTTAAGGCTAGCTATTTGATCATTAACCGAGGAATGTTCCTTAGTCAATTTCCCAATTGAGTCATTGGCTAAAGATAATTCAACGGTTAACTTCTCAACCTTCATCTGTTCCTCGGCGATAGATGCTTCAAGTGCAAGGTTTTTCTCTCTCTCTTGAGTAATTATATCTCCTTGCAACTCTAAGCATCTATCCCTCTTCTCTAATTTCTTCATTAGCATTTTTATTTTAGTGAATGCCTTTTTACCAAATTTCTTTATCATGGTTGCTTCAATTTCTTCTATGTTATCATCACAACTATCATACTCATCACTAGAGGAAACGGGTGTAGTATGTACCTTCTCCCCTTTTGCCATGAGACAAGTTGGAGTGTAGTAGTTGTTGTCGATGAGGTTGTAGAAGAGCCTCGGTGGTGAAGATAGGTTGGCGAAGAGCTTTGGTGGTGAAGTTGAGTCGGGGAAGATCATGGTCGGTGAAGAAGAGTGGTGGATGGCGATGTTTGCGGCTCCCTTCTTCTTCTTCTCATCATCACTTGAGTTACTATCACTTGACTCCCATTCTTCCTCAATATGAGCTTCACCTCTCTTCTTGCCTTTGTTCTTCTTATCTTCATCTTTGTCATGCTTGTGCTTCCTTTTCTCATTAGGACAATCGGCTATGAAGTGGCCAACTTGACCACATCCATAGCAAAATCTCTTTTTGAACCTTCTCTTACCATCACCATAGGTCTTGCGATTGCTCTTCTTCTTCATAAACTTTCTAAGATTTCTAATCACAAATGCAACCTCTGCATCGGAATCTTCTTCTCCACTTGAGGAATCATCCTTCACTTTCTTCTTCTTTTCTTGACTTGAAACTTGACCTTCATGTTGTTGAGTTGCTTTAAGGGCGGCACTCTTGTTGAATCTCATTGCATTAGGATTTTGATTGTGAGCATTGATTGCATCTTCATCTAGACACTCATGATGCTTGAGCTTTGAAAGAACTTCTTGAGGTGTCATCTCATCATAGCCGGGCCTTTCCATGATCACGGACGCTAGCATGTTGTTCTTGGCTCTATAAGTTCTCAACATCTTTCTAGCAACTTTGTTGTCATCCCATTCGTTGCTACCAAGAGCTCTTATGCGGTTGACCAATGCCATGAGCCTATCAAACATGGATTGTGTTGTTTCATTTTGCAAGAATACAAATATTTCCAATTCACCATGAAGTAACTCTATGTTGCCTTTCCTCACACTAATATCTCCTTCAAATGATACTTTCAAAGTATCCCAGATTTGCTTTGCACTTTCCATTCCATTTACTTTTCTAAACTCATCCGGAGCTAAGCTTGACACAAGCAATGCTACGGCTTGTGCATTTTGATGGAGGTTGTGCACTTCTTCCGGAGTTATCTCTCTATCTTCATCGGTAGGAATCATCACACCAACATCCACAACTTCCCAAAGTCTTGCGGCTATTAGATGCATCTTCATCTTGTAAGACCAATCGGTGTATCTTGTTCCATCAAAGTGAGGTGGCTTGCCAATATTGACGGACGGAGTATGTAGTGTTGAACCTTTCATGATTTGTCCATAGTCAAAACTCATGTGTGAATATATTCCTTTTCCATGAGCATGCTCACCGGCTCCAATATCACTAGCGGCATCTTTGTTTGCTTCATTCTTGTCACTAACATCATTCTTGCCACTTATTGCATCATCAACCTTCTTGCTCAATTCTTCCTTCAACTTGCTCATCTCATCTTGCATCTTTTTCATTTCATCTTGAAAGAGCTTGACTTGAGTACTCATCAACTCTTCAGCTATTTTCTTGGCCATTTCGACGGCAACGGCTTGCATCTTGTCGGTCTCCGACATTGTTTCTTCTCACGTGGTGAAACGCAAAGAGAAGACCTCGCTCTGATACCAATTGAAAGGATCTAACAATGCCTAGAGGGGGGGGGTGAATAGGCGTATCTAAAAATTACTGCAAAAGCTAAGTTCAAATTTGTCAGCCACTGTCGGAAGTCCCGACGTTTGGGTCGGAACTCCCGACGTTGTCAGAAGTTCCAACGTAAACGTCAGCAGTTCCGACGCCTACGTGAACTACAAAAGCAGTGCCAAATTTAACTTTGCGGATAAATAAACTTACAACCTCACTTCCTAGTGGTTTGGTGAAGATGTTGAGTCACTCCCTTGACGCCGTAATGCCTCCAAACCTTAGATCGAGTCCAAACCCTAAAATGGAGATTTTGGAGACAAGGAGACAAGCACATACAAGTAATCTCAAGCAATCACAACAACAACAACAAGCACGCGGGACACAAGGATTTATCCCGAGGTTCGGCAACCCCACAAAGGAGCTCCTACATCCTCGTTGTTGAGGTGACCACTAAGGTCGGAGTCTTTTCCACCTCCTTGCCTCTCTCAAAGCGACCACAAAGGTCACTTGAGCTTTCCACTAAGAAATCGAAGGGTGATACAAACTTCCCAAGGCTCTTCCACAAGATGGAAGCTCTAGGGCAACGCCTAGCCGGCTAGGGGCAAAGCCCCAAGAGTAATAGACGCAAAATCAACCGGCTTGACGAAGAAATCAAGTGCTCAAGCTTTCTAAAGTGATGCTCTCACTTAATCCACTCTTCTTTCACTCAAAACCCAAGGGAATCGAAGATTAGAGCAAGGGAGAAAGGAGAGGGGTGCTTTTGTTGCTTGGGAGCTGTTCAGCACGGAGTGAGTCAACTGTGAAATGAGTCCGTAACGGTTAGAAGTGAAGAGAGGAGTATTTATACTCCAAGTGAAAATCCAACCGTTCAGATCTACGTCGGAAGTCCCGACGCAGATCCCGGGAGTTCCGACTACAACAGAAAACACTGTTCACAACAAGTCAGAAGCCCACGGGTGAAAGTCAGTGTCGGAACTCCCGGCAAACGTCGGGACTTCCGACGGTCGGAACTCCCGACGATCGTCGGGACTTCCGACGAGCACAGTTAATCAAAACAGCCAGCACTGCTGAGGCCGGGACTCCCGGCTTGGGTCAGGTCAGTGTCAGAACTCCCGGAGAACGTCGGGACTTCCGACGGTCGGAACTCCCGGCGAACGTCGGGACTTCCGACGTGCACAGACAGCAAGCAGTCAGAAGCACAGGTGCCGGGACTCCTGGCTTAGGTCGGGACTTCCGACTGTCGGGAGTTCCGACTTACGTCGGGACTTCCGACACCGAAAGTCACAGAAAAATATTCTATGTGCTCGTGAAGTGCTAGAGTAACACACGTTTGATTTTATTTAAATGCTTGAGCACTCTATCTTCCTCAGACCAACTAAGCTTGCATCCCTCTTTATAGTGCGGCGGAACCTAAACTCAAAAACAAAATTAAAACCTTTGGAGATCGTTTTGAATTCGTCCGCCTTTACAACTTCAAGAATTGAGGGATACCATTTCATCTTTATCAACTCTTTGAATCTTTCATGGGACTAATAGCTGCAACATATCTCATTAAGATCACATTAGTCCCTAATTTGGATGTCATCAATACACCAAAACCCACATAGAGACAAATGCACTTTCACAAGGACATGTGGGACCTACGAATATAATGAGGAAGTCAATAGTCGAGTCAAGCCAAGGAGGCAAGGTCGGTTTGAGAAATTGCTAGCTCAGCCCTTAGCAGCCATGGAGACGGGCATAGAAACATAGAAATACTTCATATACAACTAACAAATGTATCTAGGTATCTGTGCGTTGCAACAGTAGTAATAATAATAATAGTCGAGTCAAGCTAAGGAGGCAAGGAAGGTTTTAGAAATTGCTAGCTCAGCCCTTAGCAGCCATGGAGAACGAGCATGGGAACATGGAGATACTTTATATATAATGTAGGGCTTATTTGGCATAGCTCACAACAACTTCACGAGTTGTTGTGAGCTGTTTTATTTGCTAAATAATTATTTTCAAAACAGTTTCACCTATAAAGTTATTTTTCTCTGTCTCTCACAAAGACATAGTTGGGATGAAGCTGAAAAAAGTAGCTTATCCTAGCTCTCTCTTATTTCTGTCTCCCATCCATATATGAAGTTATTGGTGAAGTTGTTTTGTCAAATAGTTTTTTCAAAACAGCTCAACTTCACCTAGAAAGTTACTCATAAAACTTAGTCTTACTAGTGAAGTTGAGCTATGCGCTCCTAATATTATAGGAACCTAAATGTTTCTAGAACAGGAACGCGATTGTTCGTGGAACGAGAAACGTTTCTCTGGTCCACGTTCGTTCCGGCTGCTTAAGGCTCGGCAAACTGCAGTAGTAGCTTCCCCGTTGCCCGTTGTGCTCACTGCCATCTCGATCGCAAGAGGGAGAAAGACGAGCGCTTCGAACACAATGATCGCGCCGCCCAGCGCTGTTCCATGTTTCTCCGTGCTGTTTCTCCTCGTGGTTTCATCATGCTCGGGCGACGACGTCGACTTCATCTACCAAGGTTTCCAGAGCGCAAACCTGACCCTGGACGGCTCCGAGTCTGTGCTGCACGGGGGCGCGCTCCAGCTCACCAACGACAGCAACCGCCTCGTCGGCCACGCGTTCCACGGCTCTCCTGTGCGCTTCCTCGATCCACCGTCGTCGTTCAGCACGGCCTTCGTCCTCGACATCGTCACCGTCGGGAGCGGCGGCGGCCACGGCCTGGCCTTCGTGGTGGCCCCGTCCACCGTGCTTCCCGGAGCGGCCCCCGAGGTCTACCTCGGCGTCCTCGGGCCGACCACCAACGGCAACCCCGCCAACCATGTCTTCGCCGTGGAGTTCGACACCGTGCTGGACCTGGAGATGAACGACACCAACGGCAACCACGTCGGCGTCGACGTCAACAGCCTCGTCTCCAACGTGTCGGAGCCTGTCGCGTACTACGCCGGCGACGGCGATGCCGGCGGAAACACCAAGGCCGTGCCCGTGACGCTGGAGAGCGCGCAGCCAATCCAGGCGTGGATAGACTACGACGGCGGCAGCGGCGTCCTCAACGTGACCGTGGCCCCGGTGTCCGTGACAGACCGACCTCGCCGGCCGCTGATTTCGACAAAACTCGACCTGCGACCGATCTTCAGGGAGGATATGTACGTCGGCTTCTCCTCGGCGACCGGGAAGCTGGCGAGCTCGCACTACATCTTGGCGTGGAGCTTCCGGACCAACGGGCTCGCGCAATCCATCAATCTCCGGCGGCGGCCCAAAGTTCCGAAGACGAGCACGGCGCTTTCCAAGCTCGTCATCATCAAGTTCGCCGCCGTGGCATGTGCGGGGACACTCGCTCTGATCGCCGCGGCCATGGTCATCGTGCTCTGGCTTCGGAAGAGGGCGAAGCTCGCTGACACACTGGAGGACTGGGAGCTGGAGCACCCTCACAGGTTCCCGTACAAGGACCTCTACAAGGCCACCAAGGGGTTTAAGGAAAGCGAGCTCCTTGGCGAGGGCGGTTTTGGCCAGGTGTACAAAGGAGTGCTCCGGCAGCGCTCCGGCGGCGACAAGGTAGCGATCAAGCGGATCTCCGCCGGCACGAGGCAAGGGATGAAGGAGTTCGTCGCCGAGGTCGCGAGCCTCGGGCGCATGGGCCACCGCAACCTGGTTGAGCTGCGCGGGTGGTGTAAGCACGGCCAGGACCTGTTCCTCGTCTACGAGTTCATGCCCAACGGCAGCCTCGACGCGCACCTGTTCGGCACGGACCGGAAGGCGCCGCTGCTGGCGTGGGCGCAGCGATTCGACGTCCTCAGGGGCGTCGCCCGCGGCCTGCTGTACCTGCACGAGGAGTGGGGGCACGTGGTCGTGCACCGCGACGTCAAGGCCAACAACGTGCTGCTCGGCGCCGACATGGGCGCGCGGCTCGGCGACTTCGGCCTCGCGCGCCTCTACGAGCACGACGCGAACCCGGCGACGACGCGCGTGGCGGGCACCCTCGGGTACATGGCCCCCGAGCTCACGGTGACCAGCCGTGCCACGACGGCCACCGATGTCTTCTCCTTCGGCGCCCTGCTGCTCGAGGTCGCGTGCGGGCGCCGGCCGGTGGAGCCGCCGAGCGAGGCGACGGACGACTCGGACGTGATCCTGGTGAGGTGGGTCCGCGACTGCGGGCTCGACGGCGACCTGCTCCGAGCTGTGGACCCGAGGCTGGAGGGACGCTACGACGAAGGGGAGGCGAAGCTGGTGCTGTGGCTTGGCCTGATGTGCAGCCTGGCTCGCCCGGAGGCGAGGCCCAGCATGCGGCAGGTTTGCCGGTATCTGAGCGGCGAGGAGGCATTGCGGGAGGATGCGGTGCTCGTTTTCACCGGCGCCGACTCGGTCGAGTTCATCGGGTCGTCGCTCTCCATAACGTGGTCCTCCTCCGGCGGTACCATGTCGGCCGGCTCTCTGCATGGTGGTCGGTGAACTACTACTATCGTATAGAAAGCTGTTAAGGTGCACACACATTGTGGTGGGCCTTCGGTTCTCGGTTCGATTTGATTCCCTCGGTTATTGATGAAATTCGGTTCCTAGAAAACAGAAACCGATCGGTTCAAAAAAAATTTAGAAACTGAGCATTTCGGTTCTCGGTTATTTCGGTTCGGTTTCGGTTCAAACAGAACTAACCGAATTTTTTCAAAAGACCTCGAGACAACAATAAATATATCTGTTCAAAGGCAAATTTATGCAACACTATATTCATTTTTAATAATAACAATGTATAAGAAAACAATAGCAATATAGTAACACAAATATATAGTAGTTCAAATATAAAACACTACACATAAACCAAACATAATCCTATAAAATATAAGTAAGTGAAGTATAATTCATGTAATTCAGTTCTTTCGGTTAACCGAGAGTAGAAACCGAATTTTCTTCGGTTATTTTGGTTCCTCAGTATCAAGAACCGAGTAAGAAACCGGTTTTTTTCGGTTCCGGTTCTTTCAGTTCGGTTTTCAGTTCTTGGTTAAATTTGCCCATGGCTAGTGTTTTTTTTTTGTGTAAAAAGATGTACAGATAGGCAGGTACCGTGTGGCTGTTGCGTTTATGTACACAAGTTTGGCTCTAACGCTTTCTGTCCCCTAGGCCTTATTATAGAAGCTGTTCGGTGTTCCAGGATCAGAACTGCCTAGAGTATGACTACTGAACATACATAGTACCATCAATAGTTGTTGAATAAAGAGTACACCGACAATTTCCCCTAGATGGGAACTGATATTGAATGTGCAATATTCACAGTTTCATTTCACAATGAACTAATACTGAATGAAGCTGACTACTCTATGGCATCGGATAAACTTTGATTTGTGTCGGCCACTTAGGCCCTCTTTGGCAGGGCTTCACCGGCTCCGGGTACTGTTGCAATACTGTAGCACGGAGCTGGAGAAGCTCGAAATCATGGCTTCACCGGCTCCGGCTCTCCCCAGTTCATTTTCTGTCTCGATTTCCGAAACGGCTCCTGCTACAGTATCGCTAAGCGTGCCATATGTGCAACAGTCATGGCAAAAGAAAAGTTCGGGAGATAACAGTAACCAAAAAAAGAAAGAAACCTCCAGGTTAATGCAAAGAGTGGTGGTATTTTAGGCTTATGCCCAATGCTTCAGGAAGAGAGGCTTCAGCTTGAGGCGTGCCAGAGAGATAACAGTAACCAAAAAAGAAAGAAACCTCTAGGTTAAGGCTCTGTTCACTTTGCTGAAAAGCCATGGCTGAAAGTACTGTTCGCTAATTTGTTGTGAGAGAAAAACGTTGTTCGTTCGCTGAAATAGTACGGCTCATAAGACAAGCGAACAGGGCCAATGCAAAGATTGGTGGTATTTTAGGCTTCCCAGTGCTTCAGGAAGAGAGGCTTCAGCTTTCTCAACACCCTATACTATCATAATCACTTGAAGACCAATTATCTTAGCTAAAGCAAACTGCATACCAAGTAAATAACAAATCTAACGTGCAGTCTAATCCTACAAGCTAAATTGGATAGGCTACAACAAATCACTAGTTCACTACAGAATAAACTTCTGACAATCTCCTGCAAGGCAGGCAAATGTTCATCGGGACATTAGGATTTTGGTATTTGACGATGGTCTCGGAATAGCATGTACATCTAGCAGTCAGAAGTATTCTGTTACAAAAAGGTAGTTAACAGCACGGTGAACTGCTAGTACTAATCTACTATGGATTAAGACCCTGATTCTCTTGTGACTGTTTAATAAAGCAACAGACCAGATAATAATACTGCACTAAATTCAATCTGTTAGTTCAAATCTTGGCAATATGGATGGCAAAGGTTCAGTAATCAGTGGAAACTACACCAAATTAGCACAATCCTGTTTGGGTCATTCCAAACGATTATCCTTTCAAACACTTAGACTATGATTTATTATTCGTATTACATGATATAGATAAAGCACAAGGAATAGCTCTATCCACTTCGATCTACAATCAGAAGAGCCTCCAGACCTAGTACTACAGTCAGGTATGGATATTTGCATGGCTGTGGCTATGGTGGGCGGGGTCGCAGCCGTGGCAATGGTGGCAGAAGTTATGGCTACTGGAACTGCTATTACTGTTGTGTTCATGTACACAAGTTTGGCTCCAACACTTTCTGTCCCCGTAGAGTACTGACTACTGAGTATACATAGAACTATCAATAGTTGTCAAAGAAAGAGTGCATCGATATTTTCCGCCACTAGATAGGAACTGATACCGAATGAGTGTGCAGTATTCGCAGTTTTTTGAGCTCGCTACTCTATGGCATTGGATAAGGTCGATTTGTGTTAACCACTTGCCCTAAAACATGACATCGGGTATTATGAAACTGTAAGGTTGTGTAAATGGCTTATGCTCCCTCTGTGAAATAGACTAATTTTCCACGATGATGTCTCGATTGGATTTAGTCATAACTTCAAGGCATTATCGGAGTGGATCCGTCTCAACTCTGAACCACGACTTCAGCAAGAAGGAAAAACTGAACCATAACAGATATGCTACAGTCATGGCAGAAGAGAGGTTACAACAACAATCAGAAAGGAAAGAAACCTCCAGAGTAATGTATAGAGTGATGTGTGAGATCAGGTCAAAGGAAGAAGAGGCTTCAGCTTTCTCAACACACTATATTATCATAATCACTCAAAGGTCGATTCCATTAGCAAAAGCAAATTGCATAGGGAGTAAATCTAACGCTCAGTCCAATGCAGTGGACTAAATGGAAAGGCTCCACTATATTATCATAATCACTCAAAAGCCAATTCTGTTAACTAAAGCAAATTGCACAGGGAGTAAATCTAACACAGTCAAATGCTCTGGATTAAATGGAAAGGTTCCACTATATTATCATAATCACTCAAAGGCCAATTCCATTAACTAAAGCATATTGCACAGGGAGTAAATCTAACGCCCAGTCCAATGCTATGGACTAAATGGAAAAACTCCAGCAAACAACTCCAGCAGATCACTACAGAATTGGCTTCTAAGACGATCCAGCAAAGCAAGAAAAGGTCATTAGGACCACTAGGATTTTTGTTATTTGGCTATGATAGCATGTACAACTAACAGTCAGAACTATTTCATTACAAAAATATCAGGTACGTTTTGAGCTATGATGGATTTAGACCGTAATTAGTTTGTGATTCCTGAAAGCAGCAAAACAGATAATGATACTGCATGTTAAATTCCATCTTTTAGTTCAAGTATTGGCAGTATGGATCGCCTAAGGTCAATGAAAACTATACAGAAGAGAACACCAAGTTGGAAAACAGCACAATCCTGTGTGGGTCATTCCAAACGATTTTTTATTCAAACATGTAGACCATAATTTATTATTCATATTACATGATACAGATAAAGTACAAGGAATAGCTCTATCCACTTCAACCTACACTCAAAAGAGCCTCCAGACCTAGTACTACAAGGTATTAGGTATAGATCTTTGCGCCATATCATGTTCACCAACCATTGATGAAAAAGATCAGGAATAGAATTCCAAAACAAAAGAGCAGTTTGGAGGGTTAATTGAACATAAAACTTTATATCTTACCATTGAGATTTTTCTGGAGTACATCCATCACCGAACCAAAGTCAGCCTTCACACTGATTGGTGGATTAGCATACTGGCAAACCATGTCCTTGATGTTTTTGTCATGGTAGTCGATCTTTGACTGAGTGAACTTCAGCCCATGAGCCGTGCTAACAACCACAGTGCAGTCATTAGGCCCAATTATACGCTGATCCCGGAGCTTAAACAAAGCAGCAAGTGCAACCCCAGTATGTGGGCAAGCAAACATCCCAGTGCGGTCAGCAAGAGCCGTCGCATCCATTAGCTCCTCCTCTGTAGCCTCCTCCACAATACCATTAGTAGCCTTCAGCGCGACCACCGCACGGTCAACAGATACGGGATCACCAATCTGTATCGCAGATGCATATGTAGTTTCAGCAACCTGTGGCTGAAACTCAGTCCAGCCTGATTTGTAGTACCGGTACAATGGATTTGCATTTGCAGCCTGTGCACAGACAAGCCGTGGGACACGGTCAACAAGGCCAAGAACGCGGCACATCTCAAACCCCTTGTAGAATGCATAGATATTCCCAAGATTGCCTCCTGGAACAATGACCCAATCCGGCACCTGCCAATTGAACTGCTGCAATATCTCGATGGCCGCTGTCTTCTGCCCCTCAAGGCGAAGTGAGTTGAGCGAATTGGCAAGGTAGATTGGCAGCTCTGCAGTGACCTCGCGAATGAGTCGCATGCAGCCATCAAAATCAGTGTCCAGAGAGAGCACGGTGGCGCCGTTGGCGATTGGCTGGATGAGCTGCTGCAGCGAGATGCGGTCCGCTGGCAGGAACACGATGGCGGGGATCCCCGCGGCCGCGCAGTAGGCCGAGAGCGCCGCGGAGGTGTCTCCCGTGGACGCACAGCCAACACCGTTGATGGGGCGCGAGAGCGGTGCGCGGCGGAGGCGGTTCACCTGACTGACGAGCACGGTCATGCCGAGGTCCTTGAAGGAGCCGGTGTGGGAGATGCCACAGTGCTTGACCCAGAGGTCGTTCATCCCGCCGAGGTGCTCGCGGCCGAGGCGCTCCGCCCAGAAGAGGTTCGAGTTGCCCTCGAAGAGGGAGACGATGTGGTCGGAGTCGATCTCGGGGAGCACGAACTCCTTCTTGGACCAGACGCCCGAGCCGTAGGGCCACGCGGTGCGGCCGACGCGGGAGTCGAAGAGGTCGCGCCAGTAGGAGCCCGGGTAGCGCGCCAGCGCCTCCATGTCGTGGCGCACGTCGAGGAGGCCCCCCGAGCTGGAGCGGTAGACGACCTCGTCCAGCGAGTAGCGCTCGTCGGGGTCGCCGCCGGGCGCCGGCGGGAAGGGCTCGTACCACGCCGAGAAGCCCTGCGCCGGGCCGCGGAGCCGCGCCGCCTCCTCGCGGATGTTCTCCTCCGCTGGGCGGCGGTACTTCGTGGCCGTCGTGTCGGAGGAGGCGCAGCGCGCGCGGCTCGGGCTGGCGCGGGGAGGCAGGCGGAGGTGCGAGCCGGCGGCGGGCGCCCGGACGGATGGTTGGCGGGAGTGGGAGAAGAGGAGGGAGAGGGAGGAGGCCGCGTTGGAGGTCGCCATGTGGTGCGGTGAGGCTTTGGCGGCCAGATTGCAGAGGGTGGGGAAGGAGGGCGAGATTAGGGGGGAGCGGACGCTGGTGACGAGGGTTTAGGCTTTTTGGAGAGGAGGAATTTCTGCGTCTCATTAAAAAAAAAATCGCAATGTCACGTGTCTCTGATAAAGTTCAGCGGTTATCAGCGTCACTGCTCTAACTTTTTTTTTCTACCCTTCATATCACTGCCATCAGTTTGGGCTCTAACACCGTCAAACTGCAGGTATGAAAAGTCGAAAATACCCTTGTATCTAAATATGTCATTAATTTTTTTGAGCATCTTAACGACTTCAAATGAAAAAACTTAAAACTAGAAAGTTGTAGATCTCGTCAAGATCTATAATTTTTATATAAAAATTATTTTTATTTAATTTCGCAAAAAAATATAAAATTTCTAAGATATATTAATCATATCAAATTATATTTTTTATGGAATTAAATAAAGATAATTTTTATATGAAAATTATAGATCTCGATGAGATCTATAACTTTCTAGTTTTGAGTTTTTTCATTTGAAGTCGTTAAGATGCTCAAAAAAATTAATGACATATTTAGACATAAGGGTATTTTTTACTTTTCACACCTGCAGTTTGACGACGTTAGAACCCAAACTAACAGCAGTGGCATGGAGGGCACAAAAAAGTTGAAGCAGTGGCGCTGAAGACCGCTGAACTTTTTCACACACAGGGCATTACGATCTTTTTTAATGGCACACAGGGAATTCCCTTTTGTAGAGGGGAAGACGGAAGTCGTGTCGGTCGGCGAGGGCCGATGTGTTCGGCCCGGTTCCCGTTTATGTTTCGCTGGTGGTTCGTCGAGCTGCTATGATACGCTCTCCGTCACGAGAATCACGCGCTGAGCTAGACGCACGTCGTGTCACGCTGGCTGGAGGTTGAACCTCTAGGCCCAGTGCTCAACGCTTCAAATGCTCAAGGGGCGAACCATCCTAAGACTGTCTCCAATAGAGCATGCATTCCGAAACCTAAACGCAAAATAGGTTCAACACAGTGTTTTGGCTATCAAAACCACGCTCTAACGGAAGACTCAAACACCTCACCCATTTTGCATACGGGGTTCGCCGAAACGTAAATCTGTGTCGTTCTAGAGAGAACGACGCAAATCTCTGCCGACGCGCAAGGAAGGGGGGAGGGCGCAAGTCACCTGGAGGCCGGCGCGGGCTGAATTAGCGTAGATCGAGGGGCAAATCGGGCGGATCTCGCCGCCGATTCGGGAAATCAAACGGCGAATCGCGCGAATCAGGCCGAGTGGGTTCGGATAAGACGGAGGCGGGGGTCAGAGCGCGGCGGAAGCCCCTGATGGCGGCGTCATGGGGCGGGGGCTTCTTGAAGAGGAGCAGCCACGCGGCCGCCGGGCCGCTGCCACCGGAGGACACAGAGGAGAGGTGGTAGAGGCGGCGGAAGTCCGAGGAGGAGATGAGGCTAGAGAGCAGGCGCGCCACGGAGCGCACGCGGAGGAGCTCCGGGACGGCGAGGCGGAGCAGGATCTCGTGGAGGAGCTCCGACAGGAGCAACAGCAGCGGGGCCAACGCCGTGGCGACCGAGGTCGCGGGCAATGGGTGGGGGTGCTCGCCGGCAAGGGGGGGTGGTCGGCCATGGGAGGCGGGGAGCCCCCACGGCACTGTCCCTGCTCGGCCCCCGTGGCACCTCCTCCTCGCCCGCGACCACCGATTGAGACTGAGACAGGGACGGACTTTAGTTTAGGCTGTTGGAGAATGACGAGTTTTGGGTGCGGGACCTTTTACTGTGCATGACCCAAAATATGGAATGAGTCCTCGATTTGGGTATGTGTTGTTGGAGATAGTCTAACCACATAAATGAGCAAGCAACACGATACCTATTTGAGCGAGCAATTACCTTATTTTCGCATGCTTTTCAAGGAGTAAGTTGTAACACCCCAGTGTTACGATCTTATTTAGCGCCGCGATTTAGGTCTAAGTAAAACTTCGAAACGAGTTTCTCGGATTCTTAATTTAAAACGTACTTGAGGCGATAAACGAATCCTGTGTGACGTAGTTTCGCGGATTCAAATAAACATCCAAGTTCAATCACGCCGTGCGTATAAATATTTAGGAATATCGAACGACGATTTTGGCGAGTAAATTAAGCATGAAAAGCAACAAAATAGAATCCATTAATAAATAGAATGATATATACATATATATATATATATATATATATATATATATATATAGTTTTTGAATCAAATTTAAATTGGAGCTTTGCTGACATTTTCTGCTGCCTAGGCGTTGCAAATGAACCATTAGATATATACATATATATATAGGTATATATACGTTGCGACGATAACTCTAAAACAAAGAATCAGAAGGAAGGGCAAACGTACTCAGTGACACTGGTAGCGATTGTACGACTGTACAAGTTGACCGACTGCTCCTCGATCTGTCTTTTTTCTCCGCTCGTCTGCCTGCTGGCCGCTGTTGTCTCCTTCCCACTCGATTCTGAAAAGTCATATTTCAGCAGTTGCCTTGCCTTGGCATCGTCCTGTCCCATCAAGAGCACTTCACACCAGTCGTTTCACACTAGTCGTTTGCTTGTTCCTTCCACGTGCTACACTCCGGGTCTCCTCAGGTCTTCTTTTTTTGAAGCACTCCTCATTTACTCAGGATACCATGGGACACATGGCTTTGTAGTTCAGCTGCTCAGTTGTTCTGCATTAACTTCTGCGCCTGCACGTTGTCACTACCGTGCAAGTGCACCGCACCACGGCACTAGTCACTATTTCTCCGCAGTGACCCTCTGCCGTGATTGACGAGCCGCATCCTTTTCCTTCGCCTGTAGCTTGATTAGTCCACTGCCTGCCTCTGCCTTAGCCTCTCTTGTGTCAGGTCACCCTGTCCCGCGCCTTTCTTTTTTCTTCTCCGCTGTCTCTTCCGTGTGTGTGTGCCCTGCGGTCCGCTGCTAGCCATGTCGCTTACCCCACCGAACCGAGGCCGCATTCGCTGGCCGAACCGCGTGCTATTTCCTCTCCCCTTCGTTTTCTGTCGCCCGAGGATAAAGGCGCCCAGCTCTGATTGCCCTCCCCACTCACTCGCTCGGCTCTCCCCTCTGCTTGCGTGTGCTGCCTTCGCAGCTGCAAGGTCCTTTCTTCCCTACGGACGCGCTGGATGCAGTCCCAGCGCTGCTCCTCCCTCTTTTTCCCCCGCGCAGCGCACGTGCCCCTCGGCCCTGGCCACGCTAGACCGCTCCATCTCACAGCCGCAGCGTCTCCATTGTCGGCGTTGCCCCTGCCTTCACGTGCTCACGCCCGGCGCACCGGCGCAGCCACGCTCCCTCTCCTCCTGTTGGCCATGCGCCGCGTCTCCCTCCAGCCGGTACCGGCCCTCCCCACGAGTGAGTTCCGACCCACGCGCAGCTTTGCCCACTGCTCGCGACGGCGCTTCCGTGCTCCGCTGTTTTTTTTCTGCGACCTCGCTGCCTTGGCATGTGCAGAGCGCCCGAACCATCGCGGCACCTGTTGCCCCACCGGGACACGCGCCGCCCCATCGTGCCCCACAGTCGCCGAGCCACGGCGCTGCTGCTCCTTCATCCTTCGCTCCGTCACCATGTCGTGTTGCCCCACAGCACCTGCCAAGGCTGTGCTTCACCAGCTGTTCGCCCGTGCCTCCTCCATCGAAGCCGCGTCATGCGGAGTGGGACGCCGTGCGTCGTCCTGGAGCCAGTCGCGCCGCCGATGCCGCTGTGGATGCCGTCCCATGCCTCCTCTGCTTTGTAAGACGAAGGAAGGGTATAAGTCCAAGCACAAACTTTGTACAGGGTCCCTATTGCTCAATACTGGACTCAAGTAAATAGTACTTTCGTACCGCGGGTTAAATTGAGGAAAATACGAGGGCCTCGTTGTGAATTGGCACCGTCGCTGTCTGGCCCTGGCCATGTGGGTCGGCCTGCACGCCATGCCACACGTGGGCCGTTGGCCTGCCTGTCACTGGGCCGGCCAGTCCTTGCCGCGTGCTGGGTTGGCCTGTGGTCGCCGCGGCTAGGCCGCTAGCGCCCCACCACGCGCTGGGCCGCGCGGGTCGCTGCTCGCCATCTGGGCCGCCGCGTGCCCACCCGCCTGGGTCGTTGCCTGCTCGTCCGAGCTGCCAGCCCACTGGTCCTCTTAGTTTTCCAAAGCATTGTTAAATTGGTTTTGGAAATAAAGTTGTAGAAATCAAAATTAAATTATGTAGGTGTCCATAAATAGCGAAACCAGTTTTGTTGAGCTCCTAAAATCCTGCCCTACCTGCTAGTATATTTTGTTCACATAGTTGGATAATATTCTTAGGGAGCTATATAATTAATTAGAGATAATTAATATTATAAAATATAAACTTGTAGGAATTTCCATGATATGTTGGTAATATTGTTGAATCTAAAATTTGTATAGTAGGCTCCTAGCAGTATTAGTTACTCACCGTAATTTTGTAGCTCTGGAATAACTAGTTGCTAATTAGATAATGATGTCTTATTTCGAATAATGATTAAATCGATTGAGTAAAATAAAGAAATATCTTGGTTTGTATAACTAAAATTATTGTTGGGAAATAACGCCTTATCTGACAACGTGTATATATAGCCTAAGTACGGTCGTCTTTAGAACTAGCCCGTTAACTCGAGAGGCGTACATCGTAGTATATGAGTCACAATTGCAGTTGGTTAATTATATCTTTGCATTGCATCGCATGCATATCATATAGGTACAATGATGATCGACAAATCAATCGAAGAATGATTGGGAACCCGAAGATGGTGTAATGGTATTCTCTCCAGGAGATAATGCAATAGACTTGCTATTCGGTTGCTTGTGGATGATCTAAAGATGTAGACACTAACTTTTAATATATCTTACTCAGGCAAGCCCTGGTGCATAACCCTTACTTTCTGCAGTTTAAATTATATTTGTGCATTAAGTTTTAAGGAGTTGATTGAAACCCACTTGCATATATATCTTTATCCTAGGAGTCTTACTAGTATAAAAGGATCGTGTAGAATGCTATGCTACAGGACTCCGGTAGAAGTCGAGTGATTGTCTGTCACTCGCGAGAGATAGGAAATATATTATTGGATTACTATCACTTGGAAAATATCAAAATGGTGGAAAGGAAAATGGTGACCAGGCAGGGATGTGGTTTGGGTATTGGTGGGTGTAAGAGGTTGTGTCGCCGTGGACGCGGGGCATAGCTTGGTTACACTACATTTCCCTGTCTGGTCGGTTAAGGACCGATCGTTGCATATGACTCTAGGCAGGTCACAGACTTATTATCCTGAGCACATACTTGTGTATGGGCGCTTGGAAGACTTGTTGCTCTCTTGTAGCGGATCCAGCTCTTTCCGGACCGACTGTCAGGGTTTGTTTTTGGTGGAGGAGGTCCTTGCACCGCACTGAGTCCGGGACTCAGGGGCGGGGGCTTGGAGTCCTAGTTTAGACAGGGACCTGGACACCCGGGACAGGAGAGTGATGGGTTGGTCCTGCTTGTGCCTGGGGTACAAGCGAGGTGTGTGTTTTTGGGGTACCCAGCTGGGGGCATTGATTCGCAAATCGCCGGGCTATCCGGTACGACTTGTCTACGGTTTAGCATCGTAGTAAGAACTAAAAGATGAAAGGTGGAAGATGGAAAAGGGAAATATGATTGCTTACCACCTGCTTGAAAGTAGCACAGGTGCTTACATAGAATGGTTAGTTAATGAACCAATGCAGCTATTAATAAAAATCAAACATAGGACACACGCTTAGTAATGCTTCTTGCAAATGCAATAAACCCACAAGCCAGATAGCCTTGCATATCCTTGGAGTCTTTTCTTTTCTCCTATCGGGTAAGTCTTGCTGAGTACAATTGAGTACTCAGGGTTTTATTCCCCTGTTGCAGGTGACAGGTGGATGCTAGAGCTGACTCTTGTGTGTAGATACCTCCTGGTGGGCTCAGCGAGGATTCCTTTACGCTGCGATCGTAGTCTTTATTTATAACTCTCACTAAATGCTTTCATAAATGAAAGTTTCATAATCTGTTGTCGTAGTTATATTTCAATACTTCCTCATGTCATGTTTAGATATTCATTTCCGCTGTAACTCTATTCACATGTTTATATTCTGCTGTTTAATTGAATGATTCATAACTCTGATAATATGATTACATTCCTCTATTGTAATAACAAATATTATACTCTGATATTGTATTAAAATTGATGTAAGAAATGGTTAAATGATGTAAGCTTTACTCTCTCATTTGTGATCCTGATGGCAAAAATGTGGATTTTTGGGTTCTCCCCTGGGGTGTGCCCGATGGAACCGAGTAATTTAGTGTTCTCCCTTGAGTGCTTAGTGTCTAATGGAAGACAAGCACTCATGTGAGGCATTAGATTAAGCGGTTCTATCACAGGTGGTATCAGTGCGCAAATGAGCAAATAAAGCTTCGAAAACCTTTTCTAAACTAAAATTTGACAACAAATTTCTTTCAAAAAGTTTGGACGTTTGTATGCGAAGTTATATAAGTAGCCCTATTACTATGGTTATGTATCTAGGATAGATGGCACTCAGCTGACTTAGATAGGATTAATCAAGTTTCTGCAGGTACACTGACTCGAGCATAGTTCGATAGTATCGACTAGTTACAGGGAGAGAATGCTGTGCCAAAAATCTGAGAATGGTTGCCCTATATGTTGGCAACAGTGGAAGGACATATAGGACGTGCATTCATGCATATCCTGTTTGTGCATTGTAGCGCTCGTATTGCTTGTAGATACGTCCTCTATAGGTGTCACGCGTGTCATATTGTGCACGAATGACTTGTTCCTGTTCTAGAGTTAGGTCTGCACTATGGCTTCATGCTCCGCGTTCGTCCTGGGTTCACGCTGGTCATGACCCACGTCTATCCGTACCCCTTTTCTCGGCTCTTGTCAGACCCTTGCCCTATAGTCATACTAGTCAGTAATGGCATCGCACGTCGCTCGCCTCGAACGCGTAGAATTTGGCCGATTCACCGTAGTGATCTCGCGCGGGAACCCTGGTGAACCGCGCTAGGACCACTGAACACTCCGCCTTTATAAGCAGAGCCTGACTTAGCCATTGGTACCACCACTTGACGCACTTTAGCTCGCTTAGCTTTTCCTTGAGCCAGCTTTTCGCTCAGCCTTCCTTGCAACCACTGCCAGAAATGTCAAGAGCCTGGGTTAGTACCTATTACCTGAACGTTGAGGGTTTTCCTAAAATCCTGCATGCCACCCTACAAAAGCTCAGAGTCAAAGATTGTCCTAAGTATGAGGGCCATGAGTATGAGGAGCATGGCACCGAGCGGTGTGAGGTTACCGTCTACATCGGGAAGAGTGAAGAGTTCCCCGACATCACTGAAGCCTGGAGTGTGACCGCAATCGGGTTTCGCTTCGTCGACACCTACCAGGTGGTGGCCCACAAAGCCTTGCGGTACCTCTGCTAGATCTATGAGGAGCCCATTGCCCGAACCCCCATGCGGTTCTTTCCTCCTTTGGACAAGAATCAGCGGGCATGGAAGGCTCGCATGGAGGCTTTGCAAGGGCGGGATGCGCAAGAGGACAGTCCCACCATGGTGCACTTGACCACGTACCTACTCGCTCTGGATGAGCAGTACGACCGTCAATCCTTGGAACTGGGGGCGTGCCTTCAGCGCACCGAGGAAGCCGAGATCTTCAACTGGATGCTCTAGGTGCAGCTCGCCGAAGTGCATGCCAGCGCTGCAGCTGCTGAGAGCCAAGAGGCTACCATGGAGGAAGCTCTAAAGGAGGCTAAAGATCAGCATGTCCATCAGCTATGGGTGGCCTATCTTGTCACCAGGGCTGAGTGGAGGACGTTGGCTACCGAAAGGCAGGATGCCCCGATCTTGGAAGGGATCCCTATCCACCCACCAGAAAGAAGAAGAACTGGTATTGTAGAACCATCAGCACCTCCACCCTCAGAAGTGTCAGAGGTCGAGCCCTTGATTCCTCTCACTCAGCCATTGCCACGAGAAGATGTAGATTAGTTGCCTTGGGATGTTGTACCCGTAGTAGTAGTGTTTTTTGTTGCTGTCCCCCGGTATTGTACTCTTGCCGTTGTTGTCGTCCGTAGTTGTTAAGCTCATTCGACCGTAGGTGAATGCTGTGTCGTTCATGGGAGCCTAAATGCCTGTACGTTGTACCCGTATAAGACCGTTGGAACATGCATTTTATTTAGTCCATTGTGTTTATTGTGTTCATCTACTTTAGTTTTGCTAGTCGTGCTTAAAGTTGTTAAGGGAGATAGTTAGCATGTTACCAAAGAAGTTGACATTCAGATGCCAGCAGAGCAGCCGTGATTGGATGTTATTGGACATTGTATCGACTAATTGTGGGTGTCCTAGCAGAACACTTGAACCTCCTTAAAACATATCCGCCGTTGGATTTGAATTCCTTGTCCTTTGTTGTGAAGGGAACCTTTGTTGTTTAAATTTTTCCCTTGCAATACTCCCCTTATTCTGTGGTCTATGACCCCACTGCCTTTATAGCGTGTAAGTTGGTAGTAGTTGTCTGGTTAATACCTTATGGTGCCGCGATGAAACCGAGGGCTCCCTGTAGAACAGCTACCACATGTGACGCTGCTCGGCACGCGCTGGTATCGAGGTTGTTAACCAAGTACCTTCACCAAGTTACACCGCCGTACCGTTTTGTTTTAAAAATTTTCTCCTTGGAAATATTAGGTGTTCAAACGGGAAATCCACAACTGGTTGATGCAAAAGTGTTATCTCAAGGTAAACAAGAGGTAGTCTTGGAGGAAGAAAGTATGACATGGTCTCAGTCTACATGAAAGACAGATGTGGTCGGGTAAAGGAAAGAAAAGGAAGAGTAGTAAGGAAGGTTAGCCTCGGTTAGTCGGGAGTGATGGTGAAAGTCTGCGTGGATGTCATGTCCCAATCCCTGTGTTTAGTTGACCGTGCTACGCATGTTGGGTCATTTCGCTATGTGCCCTGCGAACGCCGTCGGTGTCGGGTCCGTTATCGTCCCGTTTCGCGTGGCCGCGGCATCGTGCCGTGCTCGCCGTCCTTGTGCACTGTGCGCTTTTTCTTTTTCCTAGCGTCCGGTCGGCTCTCTACCCTGCACTGTCGTTCCCCATACCGGACCCCCCCATTTCCCTTCCCTTTCCTTCTTCTTTTGGTGACACAACCACCTGCATGCCTGCCTCGTCGAATGGACCCCCTCTCCTCTCCTTTATTTCCCCCTCCGCCGCTCACGCAGGAAGCGCAACATGTCCAATCTTGTCTCCACTCCGGTGTGTTGCTCCCCACCTCCATTCTCCACTATAAGTAACCCTTGGTCCTTGCTATTCTTCTTCATCCCCGTTCCTCTCACATTCACAGTAGAGCTACGAAATCTAGTCATCGTTGTGAAGCGAGGTTCGGTAGTCTAAGGTGATAGTGTGATCTAAGAAGAAGAAAGGATATGGTTCGTCGAGGAAGTTCAAGTTCTCTTGGCTAGTTTGGTCTTAGGGTTCGGGATGTTTTACTTCTCAGTCGACTATTTCTGGATCTGTTGGACCTACACCATGTTTTGGATAATCATTATCTTATTGTTTCTCCATTGTCCTTGTCTATCTCGACTTCTAGATTAGATCTCGGTTTGTACTAGGTTGCTCTTAACCATGTATCCCTAGATCCCCGTGTGGTAGTATTCGAAGTCGTGTAATCTCCGATCTACAAAATATAATCGCATTTTCCCCTTCCGGTTCTAGTTTCGAATCTCAGGACGAGATTCTTTTTAAGGGGGGTTGGTTGTAACACCCCGGTGTTACGATCTTATTTAGCGTCGTGATTTAGGTCTAAGTAAAACTTCGAAACGAGTTTCTCGGATTTTTAATTTAAAACGTACTTGAGGCGATAAACGAATCCTGTGTGACGTAGTTTCGCGGATTCAAATAAACATCCAAGTTCAATCACGCCGTGCGTAGAAATATTTAGAAATATCGAACGACGATTTAGCGAGTAAATTAAGCATGAAAAGCAACAAAATAGAATCCATTAATAAATAGAACGATATATATATATATATATATATATATATATATATATATATATATATATATATATATAGTTTTTGAATCAAATTTAAATTGGAGCTTTGCTGACATTTTCCGGTGCCTAGGCGTTGCAAATAATCCGTTAGATATATACATATATATATAGGTATATATACGTTGCGACGATAACTCTAAAACAAAGAATCAGAAGGAAGGGCAAACGTACTCAGCGACACTGGTAGCGATTGTACGACTGTACAAGTTGACCGACTGCTCCTCGCTCTATCTTTTTTCTCCGCTCGTCTGCCTGTTGGCCGCTGTTGTCTCCTTCCCACTCAATTCTGAAAAGTCGTATATCAGCAGTTGCCTTGCCTTGGCATCGTCGTGTCCTATCAAGAGCACTTCACACCAGTCGTTTGCCTGTTCCTTCCACATGCTACACTCTGGGTCTCCTCAGGTCTTCTTTTTTTGAAGCACTCCTCATTTACTCAGGATACCATAGGACACATGGCTTTGCAGTTTAGCTGCTCAGTTGTTCTGCATTAACTTCTGCGCCTGCACGTTGTCACTGCCGTGCAAGTGCACCGCACCACGGCACTAGTCACTATTTCTCCGCAGTGACCCTCTACCATGATTGACGAGCCATGTCCTTTTCCTTCGCCTGTAGCTTGATTAGTCCACTGCCTGCCTCTGCCTTGGCCTCTCTTGTGTCAGGTCACCCTGTCCCGTGCCTTTCTTTTTTCTTCTCCGCTGTCTCTTCCGTGTGCGTGCCCTGCGGTCCGCTACTAGCCATGTCGCTTACCCCGCCGAACCGAGGCCGCATTCGCCGGTCAAACCGCGTGCTGTTTCCTCTCCCCTTCATTTTCTATTGCCCGGGGATAAAGGCGCCCAGCTCTGATTGCCCTCCCCACTCACTCACTCGGCTCTCCCCTCTGTTTGCGCGTGCTGCCTTCGCAGCTGCAAGGTCCTTTCTTCCCCATGGACGCGCTGGATGCAGTCCCAGCGCTGCTCCTCCCTCCTTTTCCCCCACGCAGCACGCGCGCCCCTTGACCCTGGCCATGCTGGACCGCTCCATCTCGCAGCCGCAGCGTCTCCATCGTCGGCGTTGCCCCTGCCTTCGCGTGCTCGCGCCCGGCGCACCGGCGTAGCCGTGCTCCCTCTCCCTCTACTAGCCATGCACTGCGCCTCCCTCCAGTCGGTACTGGCCCTCCCCGCGAGCGAGTCCCGACCCGCGCGTAGCTTTGCCCACTGCTCGCGACGGCGCTTCTGTGCTCCGCTGTTTTTTTTCCGCGACCTCGCTGCCTTGGCACGTGCAGAGCGCCCGAGCCACCGCGGCACCTGCTGCCCCGTCGGGACACGTGCCACCCCGTCGTGCCCCACAGTCGCCGAGCCACAGCACCGTAGCTCCTTCGTCCTCCGCTCCATCACCATGTCGCGTTGCCCCACAGCACCTGCTAAGGCTACGCTTCGCCAGCTGTTCGCCCACGCCTCCACCGTCGAAGCCACATCACGTGGAGTGGGCCGCCGTGCGCCGTCCCGGAGCCAGTCGCGCCGCCGATGCCGCTGTGGATGCCATCCCGTGCCTCCTCTGCTTTGTAAGACGAAGGAAGGGTATAAGTCCAAGCATAAACTTTGTACATGGTCCCTATTGCTCAATACTGGACTCAAGTAAATAGTACTTTCGTACCGCGGGTTAAATTGAGGAAAATATGAGGGCCTCATTGCGAATTGGCGTCGTCGCTATCTGGCCCTGGCCATTGGGCTGGCCTGCTCACCATGCCGCGCGTGGGCCGTTGGCCTACCTGTCGCTGGGCCGGCCAGTCCTTGCCGCGTGCTAGGCTGGCCTGTGGCCGCCGCGGCTGGGCCGCTAGCACCCCACCGTGCGCTGGGCCGCGCTGGTCGCTGCTCGCCATCTAGGCTACCGCGTGCCCACCCACCTGGGCCGTTGCCTGCTCGTCCAAGCTGCCAACCCACTGGTCCTCTTAGTTTTCCAAAGCATTGTTAAATTGGTTTTGGAAATAAAGTTGTAGAAATCAAAATTAAATTATGTAGGTGTCCATAAATAGCGAAACCAGTTTTGTTGAGCTCCTAAAATCCTGCCCTACCTGCTAGTATATTTTGTTCACATAGTTGGATAATATTCTTAGGGAGCTATATAATTAATTAAAGATAATTAATATTGTAAAATATAAACCTGTAGGAATTTCCATGATAAGTTGGTAATATTGTTGAATCTAAAATTTGTATAGTAGGCTCCTAACAGTATTGGTTACTCACCGTAATTTTGTAGCTCCGGAATAACTAGTTGCTAATTAGATAATGATGTCTTATTTCGAATAATGATTAAATTGATAGAGTAAAATAAAGAAACATCTTGGTTTGTATAACTAAAATTATTGTTGGGAAATAACGCCTTATCCGACAACGTGTATATGTAGCCTAAGTACGATCGTCTTTAGAACTAGCCTGTTAACTCGAGAGGCATACGTCGTAGTATACGAGTCACGATTGTAGTTAATTAATTACATCTTTACATTGTATCGCATACATATCATATAGGTACGATGATGATCGACGGATCAATCGAAGGATGATTGGGAACCCGAAGATGGTGTAATGGTATTCTCTCTAGGAGGTAATGCAATAGACTTGCTATTCAGTTGCTGGTGGATGATCTGAAGATGTAGACACTAACTTTTAATATATCTTATCCAGGCAAGCCCCGGTGCATAACCTCTACTTTCTGTAGTTTAAATTATATTTGTGCATTAAGTTTTAAGGAGTTGATTGAAACCCACTTGCATATATATCTTTATCCTAGGAGTCTAAAAGGTCCTTGTTGGTTTTGGTAATTGAGTGACAACCTAGGTGGACTAATTGTGTTTATGTGAGATACACAGGTGATTAGTCCACAGGTACATGTGTGTGAGCAACATATGCCATGAAGGTGAAAATGGCTTGGAGATGTTGCAAAGCTCACACATGTGATGATGAAAGAGCTTATTGCACATGAGACATGACATTGAGTCATGTGATCAAGGTGGAGAAGATCAAGACAAGACTTGGCTTGATGGACCGGTTGCAAGCGTGAAGGGCAAGTCGAAGGCTTTGGAGTGATGGACCGCGTGGCGGTGAAGCTTGAGCAAGACTTGGCGCCGATGGACGATAGCAACGGTGAAGAGCAAGTAGAGTCAAGATTGATGAACCAATATGATCATGTGATGATATGAAGTGGATCATATCATTATTGATCGTGTTGGTGCATGTGTTGCATCGACATTGAAGGAGATGGAATGGAATGCGCAAGGCAAAGGTATAACCTAGGGCATTTCATTTCACCGGTCATAGGTGTGTAGAGAAGTTTATGACCGGGTTTAGGATAGATGGCCGTACTATCAAGAGGAGCAAACTTGTTTGCATATCGGTCATCTAGTGCCACTCGAGTGATCTAACTTTGCATTGTTGCTAGGATCGAGTGGCGTGGCAAGTTGAGTGGCTAACATCCTTTGGGAAATGATTGTGAAAATGCTAACACACATACACATGATGGTGTACACTTAGTGGTGTTGGCACATTTACAAAGGAGGTGGTGTTTGCAGGGGTGAGATGGGTTTTGGGTCCCTCTCTCCCTCCCACCGAGCTTGCGAGGCGGGATTCGGCGCTTTCGGGAAAATGGAATGTCTATTTTCTATTGCGCCGGATGCAAATTCTTGTGGTTAGCACACTTGAGCAAGGGTGAAGAGAATGGAGGAGATGCCAGCGCCGGTCAAGTGACCGGACGCTGGATCCAACAGCACCGGACGCTGCCTGCCTGCGTCCGGTCGCGCTGACGTGGAGTGCAGCAGTAGCTGGAGAGTGACCGGATGCTGGTGCTGCGTCCGATCGCGTTCGACCAGACGCGTCCGGTCATGCTCGGGAGCTTACTGGAAACGACCGGACACTGAGGGTCCAGCGTCCGGTCAGTTAAAGCTGCTGTGTCTGGTCAGGTCAAGTGACCGTTGGAATCGGGACACGTGGTCGTCTGCGGGCGACCGGACGCTGAGGTCCAGCGTCCGGTCAACATGATCGGAGCGTCCGGTCGGCCCGACCGTTGCCCAGTGAAGGGGTAACGGCTAGTTTAGCCCTTGGGGCTATAAATAGAAGTGACCTTCGGCCATGGCTGGCAGAGAGCACCTCAAGGGACTTAGTGTCCATGCTTGTGAGTGCTTGGGAGCCCTCCATCACACATATACTTGATAGTGATCATTCGATTGTGTGAGTGAGCGATTCTAGTGCGATTGCATCGTGAGGTTGCATCGAGTGGCACTAGGTGATCGAGTTGCAAGCCGGTGGTGCTTGTTACTCTTGGAGGTTGCCACCTCCTAGACGGCTTGGTGGTGGTCTCCGTCGTAGCGTGCAAGAAGCTTGTGCGGCGCTTCGGAGAAGTGCTTGTAAGGGGCACTTGTGCTCGCCCCGCGGGAGTCACGAAGAGCAACATTAGTAAAGCGTGTCATTGAGCTACCCTCACTCAAGGGGTAGGTTCTTGCGGCGCCCGACGTGCGGGCTTGGCGGGTGATGCCAATTAGCTGCCGAACCACCAAGTGAGCGGTCGACACAACGGGGACTAGCGTGTTGGCAAACACGTGAACCTCGGGAGAAAAATCATCGTGTCAACCTTATTCTTCCCGTTGGTTTGCATCCCCGTTACACAAGCTTGCAATTACTTTTATACATATTAAGCTTGTGTAGTTGCTCTTGTAATTAGATAGCTTGTGTAGCTTGCTAATTACCTTCTTGCTTGTGTAGCATAGAAGTAGCTCCCTTGCGTGGCTAATTTGGTTTTAGTAACCTTGTTAGTCACATTGCTTAGTTTGTGTAGCTAAGTATTTGCGCTCTCTAATTAGGCATTGGTTGCCTTGTTATTGAGCTTTGCTAGTGAGCTTAGTTGGCTTTGTGCTTTAGCTTACTAGCATGTGTAGGAGCTCCCTTGTTGCTTAAAGTACTAGTGGCATAGGTTTGTGTGACCTTGCTCCTAGAATTGGGTAGGAGAGCTCTAGCTAGCCTGACACCTTTGTTGCATAATTGTTATCTTTGCAAGGTGCTAGTGAACATATATAGTGGGGTATAGTCTTGGCTAGACCGATTGTTTTTATTCCACATTTATATCGGTTAGCCGACGCGATTAAGTTTTAGAAAAGACTATTCACCCCCCCTCTAGTCGCCATCTCGACCCTTCAATTGGTATCGGAGCCAGGTCTCTCATTTGTGGACTTCACCGACCCGAGAGGATGGCGGCTTATGGGCTAGATGTTGATTGTCCATACATTTTTGATGGCACACACTTTACACGATGGAAAAATTGGATGATATGCAATTTTAAGTTTATTTGCCCTCAAATGTGGTGGATGGTAGATGTAGGCTTTTCTCATGTGTTAGATGAAGATAATCTAACTCAAGCACAAGAGAAATGCCTAGATCTCGACATTCATGCTACTAACATCATGTATAGATCTTTGCATGATTACATATTTGGAGAGATCATGAACATGAAGACCGCCCATGAGATTTGGAGTTATCTCAATGAGAAGTATGGGACGGTCTCCGATGATGATGATGAGCCCAAGGAGGAGGCACATGAGTGTGTTGAGCATAACCACAATTTGGTGATTGTGGAAGATTGCTCCACCTCATTGTCAAGTGAGAATGATGATGATCAATCCACTACAAGTTCACTTGACAAGGTTGATGATGATGCCACAAGTGTTGCAAGTGAAGATGCTACCCCATGCACACTTGATGGTAATCATGGTTCATGCTCAAGCCATGATGATAATGCTACTACAAGCTCTCCATCTACATCAACACATTGCTTCATGTCACAAGGTGACACCAAGGTATCAAATGATGATGTGGTTGATCATGTTGATTCATATGATGAGCTTGTTAGTAGACTTGCTAGCATGACCATGTCTTTAGAAAATGAGAAAGCTAAAACATTGAAATTAGAAAATGATAACTCATCTCTAAAGAACTCTTGTGAAGAACATAAGAAATTGCTTAATGCTTATAAATCTTCACTTGATGAGCTTAAATTGAATCATGAGACACTTCTTGCATCTCATGATGAATTATTAGAAAAACAAGCTTCTCTCATTAAAGTGTTTACAAAGAAACTTAAAAATAATGAGAACTCATCACATGGGTCAAAAGATCAATTGCAAAATGTTGCTAAACCTTATGATGTAGAAAAGAAGCATGTATCTACCTCTTGTGATGATTTATTAGATATGCCATGCTCTTCACATATAGATGCTTGTTCTACTTCTATGTCTTGTATGACTAACATTTTGAAGGAGAACAATGAGCTCAAAAATGAAGTGAAGAAATTGAGAAATAAGTTAGAGAGATGCTACAACTCAAAAGTCACCTTTGAGCACATATTGAAGACTCAAAGAATCTATGGTGACAAGTGTGGCCTTGGCTTCGAGAAGAAGATGACAAAGGGCGAAAGAAAGAGAGAAAGAAAGATGAAGAAGATTCAACAAAGAAAACTCTCTCACACCATGTGCTACCGGTGTCATGAAGCAGGACACCTTGCAAATGGTTGCCCTAACATTGAGAAGCTCAAGATGATGAAAGAAGAAGAGAGGCTAAGGCATGTCAAGTGCTTCAAGTGCCGCACTTGGGGTCATCTTACCTCAAAGTGCCCAACCAAGCAATTGGTGAAGCAATAAGTGAAGCCTCAACCAAAGCCACAAGTTGAGCAAGAGAAGACACTCCAAGTTCAAATCAAGATCAACCATGAAGATGGTGGTGATTTGATGATAAAGAAGAAGAAAACAAGAAGGGGTGGAAAGGCAAGGCATCAAATGCAAATTCAAGATGCCAAGATGATGAGCAAGAATGACAATGAGAAGAAAGTCTATGCTCACATCAAGTACTTCAAGTGTGGAAGTACGGGACACTTTGCCTCTAAGTGTTCTAACAAGCTTGAAAAGAAGGCTCAAGCAATCCATGAGAGGCAAGGCAATGAGAAGCACCACATGAGCAAAGAAGAGAAGGCTCAAGCAAAGAGAAAGTGCTACTCATGCCGGGAAAGGGGACACATGGCACATTCATGTCCCCTTGGTAAAATTTCTAAGCCTATTTCAATTGATGATCATGATATGCTTAGAAAGGATGGTAATGGTACCTCTATGGTTGCTATTGCAAAACATCCCGCTACTCATACTAAGGCATTGCCTAAGTATGTTGCTTCTAACTTGAGAGGACCCAAAGTTGTTTGGGTACCATCAAAAAGTGGATGAATGTGTGTAGGTACCATTGGCATTGGAGGCTTGATTCAATTGTCTTCATAGTGATCATCATATGTTGAATCAAGATATGAAGTTTAGTGCACATCCAATCCCAATGCCATGACAAATTAAGTGAAGTCCAAATGTGCTACAACATACAAGTGAAAATTTCAAGTTGTTGGTGATTCATTGGATATATTTGATGACTTGCAAATAATTGAGTTGAAGCTTGCTAATTGGATGGTCATGAGTTAACCAAGGTATATCTCTTGTTGATCATTTCATTTGGGTGCATATGAGTTAATTTGTGTTAGATAAATTCATGAGATAATATTTAGTAAGTGATTTTGAATGGATATATGTCTTATGGAAGTATTCAAACAAGTTAGTATCAAGTTTGATTCATATTTGATGAAGTATAGCTCAATTGCTTGAAATCTATCATATATTCAAAATCTGAGCTAGCTGTGATCATAGCCATGTTTGAGTTATCAAATCTTATTGGATTGGCATGAAAATTTGTGTACATGCTCTAGACTTATGGTATGAGATGCTGTAGAAATTTCATGGAAATTGGATAAGAAATGCTTCGGTTTTGGAGTGGTTCTTGTCAGCTATAGTGCAGCAGTTTTCAGCATGTAGCAGTGGTGGAAGAATTAAAATTTGGCAGTTCATATGAGATCAAATGAAGCTAAAATTTTTATGGATGCTAGATAACTTAGTGAAGCTCATCTCCACCAAATTTTGTGGTATTTGGATTTGTACTTTGGGATATATGCTTATTTCTTTAAAGGGTACAAAATCTGCCAGAAAAGTGACAAGTATTGGATTGATCTAGAGTCACTTTGATTGAAAGGTCCTCAAGTTGGAAACATGTTTACAAGTATTTGAGGTACCTAAGTTTGTTCTTGATATGATCTAGAAGCATGACAAGATATGAGTACAAGGCCATTTGATTGAGGAGTGTACTTTGCACACTTTTGGTACTCAAATTAGAAGATCAAGATCAAACTCAAGATGAAGATGAAGTTTAAGTTCTAGTGACTATTGGAAATCATTTGGTAGAAAGAAAAGAACTTAAACAAGAAGAAAGAAAAGGACTTAAAGAAGGAATCAAGGTTACTCATCAAATTAAGTCCATCACTTGGATCAATCAATCAAGTTATTTCAAGTGAGTATCAAGAATGGTTCTTGGAGAGAGGTCACTTCTCCCTAGTGTAGGGGCTTGCCGCCTATGTGTAGGTGAACCAAGTGTGGAACTTGGAAGGCTAACATGGAAGTGGTGATCCAAGGAACATTTGAGATGCTCAGTTGAAGCAATCAAAAGGATTGATCAAGAAAAGCAAGCAACACCCAAAAGAGAGCTGGTCATGATATTTCAAGTGGTATTCTTATATTGATGCTCCCATGCAAGCTAAGATCAAAAGATGAAGCAAGTCAACCACAACAAGAAAGTGCACTTGATCATAAGTGGTATTCATTTCATATGGGTGAAGAATGAGATTCAAATTTGTATCTATCGGTCTTCACCAAGCTTATAATTGGACTTCGTATTGCTATTGGAGTAATGAATTGGAATCTATGTGACTATCCTCTACTCCAACATAGCAAAGGTATCATTGTAATGTGCATGATCATTTCATCCCTTACTAGTATGCGGTTAGTGCATATAGTACATGCTTCATAGGATCATGCATTACAAATAAAATGTTTTAAATTCATAACCTACCACTATTGCTTGAATGATTACTTGATCTAGTGGTTAGTATATGAATTTGTTCATGAGCTAGTGATCCCATGTACTTGACTTAATTTGGATTGCTAAACAAGTGACAAGTACAACATTGACAAGATAACCCTTAAAAGAGGAGTGAAGAAGCTTGTCATTGGTTCAAACCGGACTTGAAAACTTAAGCAAATCAATTTAGTTCAAGTCACATAAGAAGCTCATGAAAGTGATAAGAGTACAAGCACAAGACAACAATGCAAATAGATATCTAGTTTGTATGTTTCAACTCACAAGTGATATCCTATAAGTGGTACTCATGAAGATAGCAAATGTTTAAGAAATGATCTTTATTGATAAATCAAACAAGTGGTTCCATACTAGAAGATTCTTTTAAATGGTATTCACTTCCTACAAGTGGTATCTATATATAGTAGACGATGGTTCCACAAATGATCCTCAACTTTAAGTGATCATCAAATAAAGAATGCATCCCTCATCTACAAGAGCTTAAGTGAAATAAAATGGATGACCCATACATAGAATGATAAGATACAAGTAGTACAAGTTGCAAATTCTAAATGGCATCTACATATGGTGTCATTCCAATATTCAAGTAATGTCCATCAAAAATGCACGATTCAAGTCTCAACCATCTACCCCAAAGTGCACACCTTTGCATCAATAAGAAGCATACCTTTTATGGAAATTGATGACAAAGGGGAGAGATTGTACAAAGATATGAAAGCTTGATTGAATGGGGGAGAAATTGGACATAGAGAGATGAGATATAAAAGAAATAGAGGTTGGACATGGACAAAGAGGGAGCAACATTGAAGAAAAGAGATGGGGATCAAAATTCTTGGACAAGAGAAGCACACAAGTAGGGGGAGCAAGCTCATGAACTTGGATTGATTGCATTTGAAATGTGCATATTCATGTGCTTGCTTACATTGCATAAGTTTTCAAATTCAATATGCATGCTTGTGTGGTGTATGCTAGTTATAGAACTTGAATGATGATTTGATAACTAGCATACATAGGATGATAGCTAGACACTTGGTATATTCTTTAAGTAATGCTAGTACCTTGATTTTAATGTTGATCTCATGAGGTATCTAGTGCTTTTATTTCCAAGTGATATCTAGCTAACCATGGTGCTAAGGATGAACTTAAAGGTGCAACTACGATTGGTACACGCTTCAAAGGTTTATTCTATACACCTTAGCATCATTTTGTAGTATTTACTCTCCCACAATTTCAATCTATGCATATGTGCAAGCTTCAAATTAAATACACTAGCACATATGTAGGGGGAGCTAATACTACCATTTCGGGTTTGTGGTACTTGTCCAAAATCATTTTCACATGGTAAAATTGCTTGGGCAAGCAACATGAATCCAAAAGAGCTTAATTTCCATATCTTTGTAGAGTTGTCATCAATTACCAAAAAGGGGAAGATTGAAAGGTCCTTGTTGGTTTTGGTAATTGAGTGACAACCTAGGTGGACTAATTGTGTTTATGTGAGATACACAGGTGATTAGTCCACAGGTACATGTGTGTGAGCAACATATGCCATGAAGGTGAAAATGGCTTGGAGATGTTGCAAAGCTCACACATGTGATGATGAAGGAGCTTATTGCACATGAGACATGACATTGAGTCATGTGATCAAGGTGGAGAAGATCAAGACAAGACTTGGCTTGATGGACCGGTTGCAAGCGTGAAGGGCAAGTCGAAGGCTTTGGAGTGATGGACCGCGTGGCGGTGAAGCTTGAGCAAGACTTGGCGCCGATGGACGATAGCAACGGTGAAGAGCAAGTAGAGTCAAGATCGATGAATCAATATGATCATGTGATGATATGAAGTGGATCATATCATTGTTGATCGTGTTGGTGCATGTGTTGCATCGACATTGAAGGAGATGGAATGGAATGCGCAAGGCAAAGGTATAACCTAGGGCATTTCATTTCACCGGTCATAGGTGTGTAGAGAAGTTTATGACCGGGTTTAGGATAGATGGCCGTACTATCAAAAGGAGCAAACTTGTTTGCATATCGGTCATCTAGTGCCACTCGAGTGATCTAACTTTGCATTGTCGCTAGGATCGAGTGGCGTGGCAAGTTGAGTGGCTAACATCCTTTGGGAAATAATTGTGAAAATGCTAACACACATACACATGATGGTGTACACTTAGTGGTGTTGGCACATTTATAAAGGAGGTGGTGTTTGCAGGGGTGAGATGGGTTTTGGGTCCCTCTCTCCCTCCCACCGAGCTTGCGAGGCGGGATTCGGCGCTTTCGGAAAAATGGAATGTCTATTTTCTATTGCGCCGGATGCAAATTCTTGTGGTTAGCACACTTGAGCAAGGGTGAAGAGAATGGAGGAGATGCCAGCGTCGGTCAAGTGACCGGACGCTGGATCCAACAGCACCGGACGCTGCCTGCTTGCGTCCGGTCGCGCTGACGTGGAGTGCAGCAGTAGCTGGAGAGTGACCGGACGCTGGTGCTACGTTCGATCGCGTTCGACCGGACGCGTCCAGTCATGCTCGGGAGCTTACTGGAAACGACCGGACACTGAGGGTCCAGCGTCCGGTCAGTTGAAGCTGCTGCGTCCGGTCAGGTCAAGTGACCGTTGGAATCGGGACACGTGGTCGTCTGCGGGCGATCGGACGCTGAGGTCCAGCGTCCGGTCAACACGACCGGAGCGTCCGGTCGGCCCGACCGTTGCCCAGTGAAGGGGTAACGGCTAGTTTAGCCCTTGGGGCTATAAATAGAAGTGACCTTCGGCCATGGCTGGCAGAGAGCACCTCAAGGGACTTAGTGTCCATGCTTGTGAGTGCTTGGGAGCCCTCCATCACACATATACTTGATAGTGATCATTCGATTGTGTGAGTGAGCGATTCTAGTGCGATTGCATCGTGAGGTTGCATCGAGTGGCACTAGGTGATCGAGTTGCAAGCTGGTGGTGCTTGTTACTCTTGGAGGTTGCCACCTCCTAGACGGCTTGGTGGTGGTCTCCGTCGTAGCGCGCAAGAAGCTTGTGCGGCGCTCCGGAGAAGTGCTTGTGAGGGGCACTTGTGCTCGCCCCGCGGGAGTCGCGAAGAGCAACATTAGTAAAGCGTGTCATTGAGCTACCCTCACTCAAGGGGTAGGTTCTTGCGGCGCCCGACGTGCGGGCTTGGCGGGTGATGCCAATTAGCCGCCGAACCACCAAGTGAGCGGTCGACACAACGGGGACTAGCGTATTGGCAAACACGTGAACCTCGGGAGAAAAATCATCGTGTCAACCTTATTCTTCCCGTTGGTTCGCATTCCCGTTACACAAGCTTGCAATTACTTTTATACATATTAAGCTTGTGTAGTTGCTCTTGTAATTAGATAGCTTGTGTAGCTTGCTAATTACCTTCTTGCTTGTGTAGCATAGAAGTAGCTCCCTTGCGTGGCTAATTTGGTTTTAGTAACCTTGTTAGTCACATTGCTTATTTTGTGTAGCTAAGTATTTGCGCTCTCTAATTAGGCATTGGTTGCCTTGTTATTGAGCTTTGCTAGTGAGCTTACTTGGCTTTGTGCTTTAGCTTACTAGCATGTGTAGGAGCTCCCTTGTTGCTTAAAGTACTAGTGGCATAGGTTTGTGTGACCTTGCTCCTAGAATTGGGTAGGAGAGCTCTAGCTAGCCCGACACCTTTGTTGCATAATTGTTATCTTTGCAAGGTGCTAGTGAACATATATAGTGGGGTATAGTCTTGGCTAGATCGATTGTTTTTATTCCGCATTTATATCGGTTAGCCGACGCGATTAAGTTTTAGAAAAGACTATTCACCCCCCCTCTAGTCGCCATCTCGACCCTTCAGAGTCTTACTAGTATGACATGATCGTGTAGAATGCTATGCTATAGGACTTCGGTAGAAGTCGAGTGATTGTCTGTCACTCGCGAGAGATAGAAAATATATTATTGGATTACTATCACTTAGAAAATATCAAAATAGTGGAAAGGAAAATGGTGACCGAGCGGGGATATGGTTTAGGTATTGGTGGGTGTAAGAGGTTGTGTTGCTGTGGACGTGGGGCATAGCTTGGTTACACTGCATTTCCCTGTCTGGTCGGTTAAGGTCCAATCGTTGCATATGACTCTAGGTAGGTCACAGACTTATTATCCTAAGCACATACTTGTGTATGGGTGTTTGGAAGACTTGTTGCTCTCTTGTCGTGGATTCGGCTCTTTCCAGACCGATTGTCAGGGTTTGTTTTTGGTGGAGGAGGTCCTTACACCGCCCTGAGTCTAGGACTCAGGGGCGGGGGCTTGGAGTCCCAGTTTAGACGGGGACCTGGACACCTGGGACAGGAGAGTGATGGGTTGGTCCTGCTTGTGCCTGGGGTACAAGCGGGGCATGTGTTTTCGGGGTACCCAGCTGGGGGCATTGATTCGCGAATCGTCAGGCTATCCGGTATGGCTTGTCTACAGTTTAGCATCGTAGTAAGAACTGAAAGATGAAAGGTGGAAGATGGAAAAGAGAAATCTGATTGCTTACCACCTGCTTAAAAGTAGCACAGGTGCTTGCATAGAATGGTTAGTTAATGAACCAATGTGGCTATTAATAAAAATCGAACATAAGGACGCACGCTTAGTAATGCTTCTTGCAAATGCAATAAACTCATAAGCCAGATAGCCTTACATATCCTTGGAGTCTTTTCTTTTCTCCTGTCGGGTAAGTCTTGTTGAGTACAATTGAGTACTCAGGGTTTTATTCCCCTGTTGCAGGTGACAGGTGGATGCTAGAGTTGACTCTTATGTGTGGATACTTCCTGGTGGGCTCAGCGAGGATTCCTTTACGCTGCGATCATAGTCTTTATTTATAACTCTCACTAAATGCTTTCATAAATGAAAGTTTCATAATCTGTTGTCGTAGTTATATTTCAATACTTCCTCATGTCATGTTTAGATATTCATTTCCGTTGCAACTCTATTCACATGTTTATATTTTGCTGTTTAATTGAATGATTCATAACTATGATAATATGATTACATTCCGCTGTTGTAATAATAAATATTATACTCTGATATTGTATTAAAAGTGATGTAAGAAATGGTTAAATGATGTAAGCTTTACTCTCTCATTTGTGATCTTGATGATAAAAATGTGGATTTTTGGGTTCTCCCCTGGGGTGTGCCCGACGGAACCGAGTAATTTAGTGTTCTTCCTTGAGTGCTTAGTGTCTAATGAAAGACAAGTACTCCTATGGGGTATTAGATTAAACGGTTCTGCCACATAAGTATAGCATATCCTTTATGAAAAGCATCATCTATCACATGTTGAGAACGTGGAGAATCGCCGCCCATGGATTTTGGATGCGGATTTTGCATGGGCCCGTTGAACCATCGATACCACCACAAAGGTTCACATCGGCGGCTCCCTTCATATGGATGCAGGGCCTAATTTTTTACTATTTAACTTTTTTTTAATAAAATTTATATTTGACCCTCTAAGAGACTTAAACTCATCTTTGGATCCTGGAGGTCGGTACCATGAGTCCTGACGCTAAGGTAACATAGCTCGACGCCACAGATCTTGGCGCCGAGGTGCCTAGCCATGTACAGAAGAAAATCCTACATAGCTGGTACATCGACACCAGAATACATGGCGCCGAGCTCGACGCCACATATCTTGACGCTGAGCTTGAGCCACTAACGCGTTGGCGGCACGAGCGACGAGGCAGAGCATGTGATGCGCGCCTACTGCTCACTGCTTTTGATGGCAGCTGCAGGTGCCCTGCTCCCTTTCACTGCGCTGGAGTACGATGCGATTGATGGCAGCTCCGGCTTTGGTCACGTGAGTGGCCCCCACGCTGAACGCCTAGCCCATGATCATCGATGGAAGTCACAAAACTTGTATTCAACTGTACCAACATATGTATATTGTAAAAATTAAAGTTATGACCAAATATTTCTATACTTTGTAATTAGATATTAGAGTTCTAATGGGAAGAATATGCGATATGAACTAAAGATTAGTCATAATTGGTTTATTATCCTGTCGAATTCATACCACATGCTTATATGAGTTAGTGCAGACCTAACCAAAATATATTAAAACATAAAACTTGGTATTTAAATGTACAAACATATGGATAATATAAAAATTAAGGAAAAAGTCTACCTGACCCCCTCAACTATCATACTTGGTCTACTTCACCCCCTCAACTATGAAACCGTCTGTTTTACCCCCTCAACTATCTAAAACCGTCTGTTTTACCCCCTGAACTATCTAAAACGTCTGATTTACCCCCTGGGGCGGTTTTCAGCGGCGGTTTTGCTACAGTAACAGCGGGTTTACTACAGTGACGGCGGGTTGCTACAGTGCCCGTGGTTTTGAATTTTCTTTTTTTATTTTCGGTGAATTTTTGAAAAATCATAGTAAATCATAGAAAAATCATAAAATAAAAAATCTAATTTTATTGGACTCCACATGAGTAGATCTACATAGTGAATATATAATACGGTATACTTTAGTACAAATTTTTTACTGTAGCCTTAGATTAATTGGAAAATCCAATTTTGTCTGTAATTAATTAGAATTTATCTATAACTAAGTTATACATAGTCCAATGAGTACGAAATTTTTACTATAGTTCAAGCATACAATAATTAGCGTACCATAAAAATTTCACCACAATTGGACCATAGAAGCTGCAGCTATGAATTATTCTAATTAATTACAGACAAAATTGGATTTTTCAATTAATCTAAAGCTACAAAAAAAATTGTACTAAAACATACTGTATTATATATTCATTGTGTAGATCTACACATGTGGAGTCCAATAAAATTAGATTTTTCATTTTATGATTTTTCTATGATTTACTATGATTTTTCAAAAATTCACCGGAAATAAATAAAAAGAAAAGAAAATTCAAACTGCCGACACTGCAGCAAACCCGCTGTTACTGTAGCAAACTGCTGTTACTGTAGCAAAACCGCCGCTGAAAACCGCCCAGGGGGTGAAATAGACGGTTTTGGAAAGTTGAGGGGGTAAAACAGACGGTTTCATAGTTGGGGGGGTGAATTAGACTAAGTATGAAAGGTGAGGGGGTGATGTAGACTTTTTCCTAAAAATTAAAGTTATGATATATTTACGACCAAATATTTTTGTGCTTTGTAGTTAGATATTATAGTTGTAATTGAAGGAATATGTGATAAATTAGAGACTAGTCCTAATAATTTTTTTATGGCAGACAACTCGACGCCGTAGATCCTAACGCAAGACTGTGTTACGTCATGGACGATGCAAGTGCAGTAGTAGGTACGGTAACAGTCCCTGCACCTGCGCCTGCCCAATCAGTGAACAGGCTTGCTAGCTATCGAGCTACAGCAGTGCATGCTGTAGTACAAGGCGTGCCTGTGTCTCTCTCATTTCTCTACCCGCTTTGCATAGTAGTACTGTAGTGCAGCCATCAGAATGTGGTGGTCTTTCACTTTGGGAATATATTTATGGAATTATATATTTTGTAAGATATAAAAATTACTAAATAAATACTCCATGAAAATTTTACTATTTCATAAATATATAATTTATATAATCTTCATATCTTTTAATTTTAAATTTAGCAAGATATATAGTCTGTTTCATAATCTTTAATTCCAAAGTTTGGTATATCTTAATCTAATTATTAGGACTAGTCTCTAATTCATCACATATTCCTCCAATTAGAACTATAATATCTAACTACAAAGCACAAAAATATTTGGTCGTAAATATATCATAACTTTAATTTTTGTATTATCCATATGTTGGTACATTTAAATACCAAGTTTTGTGTTTTAATATGTTTTGGTTAGGTCTGCACTAACTCATATAAGCATGTGGTATGAGCAGCAGGCGCGCATCGCCTGCTCTGCCTCGTCGCGCGCGCCGTCAACACGCTAGTGGCTCGAGCTCGACGACAAGATCTGTGGCGCGGAGCTCAGCGCCATGTGTTCAGATGTCAAGGTACCAGCCATGTAGGATTTTTTTCTGTACACGACCAGACACCTCGGCGCCAAGATCTGTAACGCCAAGACGTGTTACCTCGGCGTAAGGACTCATGGCGCCGACCCTCAGGATCCAAAGATGAGTTTAAGTCTCTCAGAGAGACAAGTAAGTTTTATTCAAAAAAAAAAGGGTTAAATAGTAAAAAATTAGGGATGCAGGATGCAAGTATCACGTGCTCTAAAGGGAAGGAGGCTGCCACCAACTGTTGCGAACCCAGCACGAGCAAAAATGCAATACTGCCGAAGAGAGTAGACAATATACAAGCAACATTGATGGATCAAAGAGAGTACGTAGAAGCTGAAACTAAGGCGCTAAACAGAGTGTCGATTTTTCGAAATTTCGAAGTTGCACGCAACATATGAAATCAAGAAGGTAGTATATAATACAGAAGAATGTTATGGGATCATGGATTCGCAGTTACTTAGATTGTTCATATCACAGTATGCTCCAATTAAACACTTCAGCTGTCAGAATTTTCTTGCAGGGAAGATGGCTAACATGCAAATGATGAATCAGGTGAAGCTGACTGCAGTGTGACTTGCTGCAGTTCCAATCTCGACTCTCTTTGGCATGGGAATTAAGGACATGTTTGGATCCCCTCTTCTAAACTTTAGAGCTCTAAAAACTTTAGAGCACTTTAGCTCAGCTCTAATGTGAGGTGGGCTAAAGTTTAGAGCTCACTTTAGACCATATGTTTGGAGCTTTATCTCTAAAGTTTAGATTAGCGAATCCAAACAGGCCCTAAGTCGAACACTGCAGTTTATGGGGCCCATCATCTATTTAGCATTTCGGATGACTGTGCAGTGTTCACGTAAGTTGCGCTCTTGTTGAATCCTTCGAGCACCATTATTCGCACTGCCTCCAAGCCCCTATGCAACGCAAAATCAAGCTGCACAAAGAGATCGCTTCCGTTACTTTTCCTTGTCTCCCCATGGCCCATGGATAAAATAGAAACACCCAATTATATGTTTGCTAAATTGGCTGAACCAAAATATCTTAGGTACAGATAATAGTGAAAACCTCTTCTTGCTCTTTCTTGTTAAAAGGCCGGAGAACAAAATTTGCAGGATCCATCTTCCCGGGTGGTCGTCCAATGCCTGCAGCAGGAATATTCATTCTGGGCAACTGAAGAGAAAAGGAGTGAGAAAGGGCATACCAATTCTTAGGCGTGGAAAATCACGGCTTTGTTTCAAATGGTTGACGATGCTTCTCATCCTACAAATAGTGGCCAAATGGTAAGTACAGAAACAAGCTCTTCTCCAAACAATAACAGTAATGGGAAGGTCACAAAATCAGTGCAACCACTATGTCCAAATTTACACATTGATATAGAACCTACACGAAATTATGAATAAAAAGAGCATGGACTATTTCCTTATAGGAATTTAAAAGAGGGAGTAATAAAACTACAAATGAAGTTGTTACCAAAGTTTTAATGCTGGCCTGCTGCATTTTGTAACAGGTAGGCACTTTATAATCAAGTTTCTAAACATCAATGTACAGTTGCTACTGTGTGTTGACGGACAACACAAATCAATGAATCATATGATCAAATATCCTTCTCTTGGATGAACTTGAGACTATGGAACAATTATCTGTCTCCAAAAGTATGTGGTCTTCATCAGAATTTGTATTAGAAAGAACACTGAAATAATGACTAATAAGCTATACATGGAACAGATATCAGAAAGTAGATGAGAAATGGAGTACCCATTATGTCCGCCATGCCCACCCTTTGGCAGCAGGCGCAGTTTTGCAAAGGGTAAATCCAGATCATCATACATCTGCAGAGAAGAAAAGAATGTGGACTAGTTAATAGTGATTTTGCAAGGTGACAATGACATTTATAGTGATATGAAATGCAGCTAGTGAAGAGTAAATATTTACCACAACGACTTGATTAAGTGGTATTTTGAAATATGAAACCATCTGCCCAACCTATACATAACTCAATGTGTGTAAAAAAAAAGATACAAAAAAGGAATAATACTACAATAGCATTCAATGTTTCATTGGAATGATTGTACTTACAGACTCACCGCTTGCATTCATAAAGGTTTGTGGCTTGGCAAGCATAATAGGTGCAGCACCGATGCGACCTGGATAATAATGAATTAGTTTTAGTGAAGAATGCTTTCAAGCATGCATGGAATTACAAAGTAATAATGCATCTACTTTATGTTCAATATTCAGTTATAGACATGGCCATCCCTGCAGAAGTGCGACCTGTGCGACGGCACAGGGCCTCTGTTTTCCAGGGCCCCGAACTCCAAAGTTGCAGCCCATCAAACCTATTAATCTTATCAAAATTTCTAGCAAGTAGCCAAGTAAGCCAAATCCCCAAGCGGAAGCATCGTTTCCAACCCCGCAGCACTAGTTCGACTTTCATCTTTGACTTTTATTCTCCCAATCTTGATCAGCGTCTGGCGTCTCAGTGTGGGTGATTAGGCTATACGTGTCAGCGTGAAGCTATGTCGCCGTCTGTTGTGAGGCCATGGGCGGTGGATATCAGGAGTAGGACACGCTGCTCATGGCCTGGTGCTGGTCCACTTTACTTGACCTGCTGAGCAAAGGGCAGCAAGTGCTGCGCTGGACTGCTGGTTGCATCTTCCTTCGGCAAGCTAACAACATAATTTTCTTTTCTTTTCTTCAATTGTACTCAGTCTTTTGTATGAACTAGTGAACTAGTACTGGCTTGTTTGTTGTCTGATGTATATATAACACATATCCCTTAATTTTGTTTTTTCTATCTTACATATTCATGTGTAAGAACTTGTCGAGACGTGGAGTGTTTTAAGATCGAAACCCTTTCTTCTGAAAATCAGTCTAGAAAAATATGAATCAAATTACTAAAAACACAAAAAACAGAAAACTTAATATTAGAAGGGAGCTATGGATAGGTCATGCAACCAAGAGTTAATTCTGTATAATTCTTGATCGTTGCAATGTAATAAAGTATTTTATTAGTCTACTTTGCTAAGTTGCTAGGGCCTATTTTAGAATTTAGCATGCCAGGACATCCCTGGTTATAAGAGTATCCGAAGGCCACATGTAGATTGCTGTAAAAACTCTCAGGTTGCGACAGATTTAATTGCGAAAGGAAGTGAGAAAAGAATTGGAACACAGTTTAGCTCTTGAAAGCATTCTATCAAGATTAACATTACAAACTTCAACACATATAATAATACTTCATGTAAAGAAAAATACTTTGGTGTGATTGTTACCTTTTCCAACCATTGCCTTGAACTGCATACTGCTCAGAGATATACCCTCAGCTTCTGCTATAACATCGATCATCTCGAATCCAACCTGAGAATAATTAGACATGATCTCAAATTCTCAACTCCGTACAAAGATTATCCATTGGAGTTTCTATTTTCTAATTATACCAGTACACAATAAAGTCCTCTGCGCACAAGAGAAAATCTGCTCTCTGACTACGAATCATACATTTCAGTGTTTCTGTTTTAGCGTTTCTATCTCATTCTGTAACAAGAAACCAAGTCGACGAAACAAGTTTCAAATTTGCATATACCCTTTGTTTACATCCTTAATAGCTATTCAACATTTGTATTCAAAAGTTTAAGACTCCAAAATTTTGGAGTTCCCACCGTGGAAAACGGCAGCTTTCACGACGAACAGGGTAGGTAAGGCGCTTACGTTGTGGCGAGTTCCCTGGTACACCTTTCCGGGGTTACCCAGCCCGACGAAGAGCCACGGCTTCCGCGCGCCGCCGTCGCCTGTACCTGCGGCTGATGAAGGAGCTGCTCGACAGGCGAAGGAGGATGCTGGGACGCATCTTGTCCTTGCGCGGGGGTGTGAGAAAAGAGGAGATGGAAGGCGGGACGCCGAGGCGCCAGAGAGCAGCCGCATCGCCGTCGCTGCCGCCGCCGCCGCGTAGCGCCGCTGGTAGGAGATGAACCTTTGGGAGGCTGGGATTGTCACACTGGGCTTCATAGCTTAGGGCTTTATGACAGGTTGGGCCGACAGCCCAGCTATCAATTTTTTGTTATTAATTAATTTTGAATTTAGCAAAAATATATGTATAGGTTTTGAAAACTTTGCAAACAAGGCTGTATATCTAAACATTATAAAATATCCAAATAGTTTTTAATAAAATCATAATAAATTATGAATTTTTACTATTAAATTTTATCTTCATATGGATCTACTGTCTACTGTACCTATCATATTTTCCTGCAATCTCATAGAGCCACGTCACCAGGTCCTCTCTCTCCTCTACTGCTCTACGGTCGCACTCAGAAGAGAGACCGAGAGACTCCCACTCTCAATTAACACATCAGGCAACCACTTACCACTCCCACTACCTGCAATTGACAGCATGTTCGTTTCGGCTGTGCTGGCTGGTTTGGTGTGAGAGAAAAATACTATTATAACTTATAATCCACGATCGTTTACGACCAAGCGAACATGCTGTGAATTGATGCAATCAGAAACTGCCAGGCAACCAAGAGGCCGATAGATGGTATTATTTATATTCTTTCCCTCATGTATCTGATGGCCGCAAACTTGCATTGCATCTCGCATGGCCTGAGCGCGGCCCGACATTCATCTTCCCTTCCCAAGCTTTCTCCAGTGGTGGGTGCATCCAGGCTATGGCGTACTCGAAGTAGCTGGGCCGGTGGATTCCTGGCTTCCTGCAGCAACGGATGCGGCAATGGAAGGCTGTGGCGGTGGTGAGGACGAGATGAGCGATTTATTGTTGTTTTTTTCTTTTCTTTTCCTACGCCGAAGCCGAACTATTTGTTGCTGGTCTGCGGTAGAAGATGGGGACGAAGAACTTGCTCAGCACGCAGTTCCTGGGATAAGGCCTGTGACGGTGGCCCACCGACGGAGCTGACGGAACCTAGGGCCTTGTTCACTTTGCAAAATTTTTTAACCTGATAAATAGTACCACTTTCGTTTTATTTGGCAAATATTGTCCAATCGTGGACCAACTAGGCTCAAAAGATTCATCTCGTAATTTTCAACTAAACTGTGTAATTAGTTATTTTTTTACCTATATTTAATACTCCATGCAAGCGGCTAAAAATTGATGTGATGAAGAGAGATGGGCATCTAAACAAGGCCCTACGCAACCATACGGCAAGATGAACACATGTGTATCTCTGCGTTTCCTAATAATCTTATTTCTCTTTTCAATTCAGAGCGTTGTCGTGGCTGTAAAATGAGCTTTGTTTAACACCAGTAGTTATGAGGCATAGGGCCTATTTGTTTCCGCTCATAAGCGCGTTGACGACCGAGATGCGCGGTAAACGACGCCAAACGGTCTGCGGCGCTCGTGCGTTTTACGGCAGAAAATGAACGCGTCTCGGCGATTCCCAAAACGTGGCCTCGGAGCCGCGTTCGCTCAAACGCGAACGCGCGATACGACATCCCGGAAACAAACAGGCCCATAAGCGCAACACTGATTTACGCATGGATAATAATTTTCCAGTTAACTTAACATCCTTTAAACCATCAAACCTCACGTTATCTTAGCTTAGCATTACTGCACAACAATATTGTAACATCATTTTCTAACACAAAGCTATATATTTCTAGCTCCATAAAATTTCATCACAAAAGTACTATAGAGTCCCTGCAGCAACGGGCAGTGTATCATCTAGTTTACATGAAAAACAAGGTCCACGGTATATGGAATATATATTTCCATGCACACCCCTAATGGTTGGACGCACCTTCTCGCCCTTTCAGCAAGCGGGAGAAGACTTCTTTTAAAAAAGATCTTCTCAGCTGATATATATTTTTTCTAAATTCAAAATAAATATTTTAAGGTGTCGATAGAATTTGGTCATTGGTGCCTCAAAGGCTCAATCAAAATCCAGTCTCTAGAAATAGTTTATGAGATGGATCTTTAGAAATCGATTTTTACACGCAATTAACAAACCCAACAGCATCTAAAAATATCATTTTCAGAGACGGCTAGCCTTTCCAGCCATAGAGGAAATTAGAGTAGCCTCTAGAAATGGATTTGTAGATGCAGTTAGCAATTTGGGCCACCTCTAAAAATGTGTGCAACACGTAAATTTCATAATTTCTCCAAAAAGTGGGATGAAATAAACTTTATATTAAAGTTGCAGTGCTTAAAGAGATCTACAACTTCGTAGTTGACAACTTTTATTGAAAATTATTTGAGACCTAGATTTTTTTTTAAGTTTTTACAATTTGAAATTTAATATTTTAAATTTTTTCAAATGACCTCATATGGAGAAAGGATCAATACTGAAGGGTAGCACTCGAAGGGATATGAAACTTTTTAGTTGATTGCCTTTTTTATTTGAAATCATTTAGTGACTACAAATTATGTTTTAAGTTTTTAGATTTTGAACTTTTAAAAAAAAACAAAGTACCTCAGATAGAGAAATAACTAAACCAAAGTTGTAGTACTCGAAGAAATATGAAATTTTATAGTTAATGACCTTTTATTTAAAATCATTTATGGCATAGAAACCTGTTTTACAATTAATAATTTTGGAATTCATATTTTTTAATCTTTTACATGATCTCAGACGGAGAAATGGTCTAAACCGGTCTCTGTGCCATAGCAAGGTATGGCAATGCCATAGATCTACAATGAGACTGTACCCTACCCGGACACCTCCTTGCTACAACCTTCCATTGTTGTTGTATAAGCTTCTAGCTAGCCTGATCATCTGTGTTGGTTGTGGCTGCAACTGTGGCAGCCGCAAGACACAGCTATAGTAAAATTCATGTCAGAAGCGAGCACGCCCTTCATTGTTTTCATCGCTACACCACCCAATCACCTCACCACCCTGTCCTCATGCTAGTGTAGCTACCAGTGACATCCTTCTATCTAAGCCCACCACATTACATACATGTTCGGCAGCCTCTATTCGGCTTATAAGCCTTGGATTATCAGCCAACGAATGATATTGTTCTCTCACACCAAACCAGTCAGCAGTACTTTCAGCCATAGCTTATAAGCCAATCGTCCATTCAGAGGCATCAAGTAAGTGCCTGTTTAGTTGCACTTCATTTTGCAAAATTTTTCAAGATTCCCCGTCACCTCGAATCTTTGGACGCATACATGAAGCATTAAATATAAATAAAAAATAAAACTAATTACACAGTTTAGACGAAATTCATGAGACGAATCTTTTAAGCCTAATTAGACTATGATTGAACACTAATTGCCAAATAACAACGAAAGTGCTACAATACCATTTAGACTATGATTGGATACTAATTACCAAATAACAACGAAAGTGCTACAGTACCGTTTCGCCGAAAATTTCGCCAACTAAACCAGGCCTAAGTCTTCATGCCGGTCCTCCCCCATGGAATTCCACAGTTCGTCAGACTTCAGACTACAAAGCCACTAGTTGAGTTAACTTACGACGTTATTATAAGCGCGTGCCATCATGCATTGCCAGTTTGCCACCAGCACACCACCACTGGCTTGTCTGTCCCACCCCCAGGCCCCAGCTCTCTCGTTTCTCCGGTCTCCACCATGGCTCTCAGTCTCCTCCACCATGCCTTGTTAATAATGGCCTCATCACTATTCACGCCCACGCCCGTCACGGGCGCCGACCTCTCGGCCCTCCTCGCCTTCAAGGGCAGTCTTTCCGACCCTGGCGGCGTTCTCCGCGGCAACTGGACGGCCAGCACGCCCTACTGCGGATGGGTCGGCGTCTCCTGCGGCCACCGCCACAGGCTGCGCGTCACGGCTCTGGTGCTCCCCGGCGTGCAGCTGGCCGGTGCCCTGGCTCCCGAGCTCGGCAACCTGTCTTTCCTCTCCATCCTTAACCTCAGCGATGCCACGCTCACGGGGCAAATTCCAACCAGTCTCGGGAAGCTGCCACGCCTCCTTTCCTTCGACCTCTCCAGCAATTATCTCTCCGGCATCGTCCCGGCCTCGCTCGGCAACCTCACCGCACTCGAGATCCTCAATCTCGACTCCAACAACCTCACCGGTGAAATCCCACACGAGCTGTGCAATCTGCAGAGCGTTGGGTTTCTTATTCTCAGCAGGAATGACTTGAGCGGGCCGATGGCCCAGGGCTTGTTCAACGGAACGTCTCAGTCTCAGCTGAGCTTCTTCAGCCTTGCATACAACAGCCTGACGGGGAACATTCCTAGCGCCATCGGTATTCTGCCAAACCTTCAGGTCCTCGAGCTGTCGAGGAACCAGCTTTCAGGGCAGATACCGTCCTCACTGTTCAACATGTCCAACCTGCTAAGGCTGTACCTCTCCCAGAACAATCTCTCGGGACCGGTGCCAGACAACCAGAGCTTCAACCTCCCCATGTTGCAAGACGTGTATCTCAGCAAAAACGAGCTCGCCGGCACGGTGCCACCAGGCTTTGGGGCGTGCAAGTACCTGCAGAAGTTAGTTCTGTCATACAACAGCTTCACCGGTGGAATACCGCTGTGGTTGTCAACCTTGCCGGAGTTGACAACGATATCCCTAGGTGGTAACGACCTTTCTGGCTAGATCCCCGCCGTCTTGAGCAACATTACCGGCCTCACCGTACTAGACTTCACCACGAGTAAGCTGCATGGGGAGATCCCACCGGAGCTGGGCCGGTTGGCGCAGCTACACTGGCTCAACCTCGAAATGAACAACTTGACAGGTACCATTCCGGCCTCCATCAAGAACATGTCTATGCTCTCCATCCTTGACATATCCTACAACTCCCTGACTGGACCTGTGCCACGAAAAATATTTGGGGAATCTCTTACCGAGCTCTACATCGATGAGAATAAGCTCAGTGGAGACGTCGGTTTCATGGCCGACTTGTCAGGTTGCAAGAGCCTCAAATACATCGTCATGAACAATAATTACTTCACCGGTAGCTTCCCCAGCTCTATGATGGCGAACCTCCCCTCCCTTGAGATCTTTCGCGCATTTGAGAACCAAATAACTGGACACATCCCTAATATCCCGGCATATCAGAGCAGCATCTCGTTCATTGATCTTCGTGACAACCGATTAAGCGGGGAGATTCCACAATCAATCACGGAAATGAAGAATCTTAGAGGTCTTGACTTGTCTAGCAATAAGTTGTCTGGGATTATCCCCGTACACATCGGCAAATTGACAAAGCTGTTTAGCTTGGGCCTGTCCAACAACAAACTCCACGGCCCTATACCAGATAGCATTGGAAACCTGAGCCAGCTACAACTATTAGGATTATCAAATAACCAGTTCACTTCAGCAATACCCCTGGGGCTATGGGGTCTTGAGAATATTGTAAAACTTGATCTGTCTCACAATGCCTTGAGTGGCTCTTTCTCGGAAGGTATTCAAAATCTGAAAGCAATAACTTTTATGGACCTTTCTTCCAACCAACTCCATGGCAAAATACCACTTTCACTGGGAGTGCTCAATACACTGACCTACCTAAATTTATCAAAGAACATGCTCCAAGATCAAGTACCAAATGCAATTGGCAACAAGCTAAGTAGCATGGAAACATTGGATCTTTTGTACAACTCCCTGTCTGGTAAAATTCCAAAGTCCTTCGCCGATCTCAGCTATCTCACAAGCCTAAATCTCTCTTTCAATAAACTGTATGGACAAATCCCAGAGGGCGGTGTGTTCTCAAACATCACTCTACAATCATTGGAAGGGAACACTGCACTGTGTGGCCTGCCACACCTTGGGTTCCCACACTGCCCAAATGATGAGTCCAACCATCGCCATCGATCTGGTGCCATAAAATTTATACTTCCAAGTGTTGTAGCAGCCACTGTAATAGGAGCTTGCTTGTTCATCCTGATCAGAACTCATGTCAACAAGAGGTCAAAGAAGATGCCAGTCGCTAGCGAGGAGGCAAACAACTACGTGACAGTCTCCTACTTTGAGCTTGCCTGTGCCACAAATAACTTCAACAATGATAACCTGCTAGGAACTGGAAGCTTTGGCAAAGTATTCAGAGGCATACTGGATGATGGGCAAATTGTCGCGATAAAAGTCCTGAACATGGAACTGGAAAGAGCCACTATGAGCTTTGATGTTGAGTGCCGTGCACTTCGTATGGCTCGACACCGAAACTTGGTTAGGATACTCACCACCTGCTCCAATCTGGACTTCAAGGCACTAGTGCTCCCATACATGCCAAATGGGAGCCTAGATGAATGGCTGTTCCCTAGTAACCGTCGTGGGCTAGGATTGTCCCAGAGGATGAGCATCATGTTAGATGTGGCTCTGGCACTGGCTTACCTTCACCATGAGCACTTGGAGGCAGTCCTGCATTGTGACCTCAAGCCAAGCAATGTGTTCCTTGATCAAGATATGACGGCTTGCGTAGCCGACTTCGGCATTGCAAGGTTGCTGCTGGGCGATGATACTTCCATAGTTTCGAGGAACATGCATGGAACAATTGGTTATATGGCACCAGGTATGTAACTGTCTGCAACTTGATAGTAACTCATACTATCTCATCACTTGTGCTGCATCACTAACAATGTCTCTGTTTGCTTACTTTGCTGTGAACTGGCATAACAGAGTATGCTTCGACCGGTAAAGCGTCAAGGAAGAGTGATGTTTTCAGCTATGGGATAATGCTTCTCGAAGTCGTCACTGGGAAGAAGCCCAACATGTTCAGCGAAGAGCTAAGCCTGAGAGAGTGGGTCAGCCAAGCTGGTCCGTCAAGACTTGCTCATGTCGTGGACCATACCATCCTTTTTCTAGACGAGGAGGCAACAAGCAGTGGAGATGTCCAACACGCCGGCTGGTCATCTTGCGAGGGATCTCCAGCGGGTGGAGCTGCCTACTGCAGATATTGGACTTGGGTTTACAGTGCTCGTGTGACTTGCCTGAGGAGAGGGTGTCAGTGAAGGATGTGGCTGCCAAGCTCGCAAGGATCAGCGAGAGTATACTATCCTCCCAATGATTTGGTCTGCAACTGAAGGCAGCAATGTATCTCTCAAAATTCCTGAACAGTTTGTTCCAAAAAAAAAAAGAACAGTACTGCAAAGTTAACATTGAAGTTCATACGATCAAATGTTCAGATCAGTCAAGCCCCATTGCGGCGATTCGAGTAGGCAACTGCAAAATGCTACTGAATGCTTTTGTATTTTCAGATGGCCCGTATGCAGCTAAGTCGGGAATGGAGTGGATCTTGAGCTCTGCAGATTTGGTGTTCTTCGCTTTATGGGAGTGTTCGGTTCATGTGTTAATAATCTGGCAAGCCAATTAAGTCGGAGGAGCTAAAGTCTGGCTTCAACAATGCAAGAACACTTATTTCATTGTATATAAATATATAATGGTTAGCTTAGTCTGGCTTCTATGGGCAGTGGCGGAGGGTGAACTAAATTATGGGGGGGGGGGGGATTAAAAAAAACATCAAACGCATCTCTTCTCCTATCTATTGTAAAAAGAATGGAGACTTTTCAGTGCTACCCAATTCAGAAATCATGTCTAGTCAATTTGATTGTCGATTTAGTAAAATCATGCCAAATATTACCTAGTAAGAAATAGGGAAAGAATGAGACTGGGAATCGAACTAACCTGTAGCAACTAGCAAGGGGCAGCGCCCAGCGCTTCTACATTCTAGACGCCGAATGTGGTGGTGGTCAGGTGGTGGCCGGTGGGATCTCGCCGTCTCGCATCGACGCGGAGGACTCGAGCACCATGGCAGGAGAACGGCAAGCCGGCAACCGCGCTGGGCGCTGCTGGCGGAGAGGGAGCACGCCGTCGTCGTGATGCGGACTCGCGGAGATGGAGAATTGGAGATGGAGCATGCCGTACGCCCGTGACGCGGAGGCAGAGAGCCGAAGATGCAAGTACCGGGTCCCCGTCCGGTCTCTCTGAAGTCCGAGTGTCCCATGCCGCTCCGTTTGTGGCTTCTGTGTATGTGAGTGGGCTGCACCGCTGCAGGCAGGCTACCTTCTGGAGTACGCCGGCCAGGAAAATTTATTGGGCCGTGGGCTCTGCCCCTGTGGCCCTGTCTATGGGTGTGTTTGGTTAGTTACTTTTTTTTTTTGTCTACATAATGTAAGTTTACCTTTTTATCTACATATAAGGTAAGTTTACCTCGTCAAACATTTTGTCGAATAGATGCTGAGCGGAGGATCCCGATTCCACTCGCGCGATCCTTCACTAAGAAGGCCAGCGAACCATCAGCTACTCCCGCAACTTTTCTTATTTAGAAAAAAATAATTTCCATAACTTTTTGTTTTTAGAAAGTTACTAAGTCATATATATAACTTTGACATGTAATATTTTACGGGACATAACTTATTTCTACAACTTATACTGATAACTTTGACAATGTAACATTTTGTAGAACAGAACTTATCACCATAATTTTTACATAACTTTTTTGTACAATTTTTATGTAATTTCACAGGCAACTAACAATGAAAACTTTTGTATTTTATTTTATGAAAATAATTTTTAACATAAATTTTCTGGCACAGTTTTATATAACAATTTTACGAATAACATAACTTATACATAAATTATATATCTAAGTTATACAAGCAAGTTATACACATAACTTTCTTTTTTTAAAAGTTACTAAGTTATACACGTAACATTTATGCATAACTTATTATCACAACTTATATATCACAACTTTTACAATGTCATATTTTTGTAAAGTGGAACTTATTAGCACAAGTTTTTTTTAGAATTTGTTGGGCAGCGTTGGCAAGTTGTATAAAATAACTTTCGTACATAAATTGTAAAATAATTTATGAACATAAGTTGTGTTTCATAACTTTTGTACATAAGTTGTGTTTTCATAAATTTTGTGTTTCCAAGTTTTGGCATAAGTTATAAATTAATTCATTCCTTTGTATTTAATAATTTTTGTGTTTTCAAGTTTTTGGCATAAGTTATAAGTTAATTCGTTCTTTTGTGTTTAATAACTTTTCTGTACATAAGTTGTGTTTCATAATTTTTATGTATAAGTTATATGTTATATATTATAAGTTAGTACACATAAATTGCTACTAGAAAAAAAATTGAAATATATGTAAGTGGGGTCTAGTTTTGTTCGCCTCGTCACGTAGAACACACCGGTGTAGGTGAAATTGAAAATGGATACACCGTTTAGAAGATATACCAATTGCAAATAAATGTTTCGCTTTTTTCAACCTTACGTCATACGACCTCACAACAGCCAAAAGAGAATCAGCGTTCTGCACGTGCAAAAAGATAATATGCTGGCGGCTCCATCCAAAAAGGGAAACAACGAAAAAAAATTCTAGAAAAAGAAAACAACGGCTTGTCGAAGATTGCTCGCTCGATTCCAATCTGGTGACCGTTCGCCGTTTAGTGGCGTCGGTGGAGGATGCCTATCATCGCCATAGAAGACACTCAAGCTTCTCCGTCTCTGCCTGCTCTTCCTTTCTCACTCCTCTCCACCTTTTTGCGTGCCTCCAGCCGTCCCCACGGTGTCGACCCAGGCGGACTTCTTGCTGCCAGCCGCGGTGAGATCCGGATGCACGACCATGGCACAGCTAGGGTTGTCATCGACCGCGGTGGTAGCTAGCTCCATGACATTACGTGCGCCCAACGGCAGCAGCGCACTCCTAGAGCTCCTGATGGGGCGGCTCCTAGCGAGCGAGCTTTGGTCCTGCGCGCAATCGGGGGTGGACAACTCCGCCATCCTTGTGGAATCGAGCGCAACGGTGGGTCAGAATCCAGTGCGACAATAGTCTTCTACGCATCCGAGGGTGGAGGCCGAGACGACAATGGGCTATCGGCATGATGTCGGAGCACTAGTGGGCATTGAGGGGATGCAGAGGTACTTCCCAAATCCTAACCAAACCTGGCCAATTGGGAACGCCCACCCCTCACGTTTCCACTAAGCCTGGCCTAGGCGTAGTTAGTGCCTTCATGGAGCCTGGCTATAGGCTTTTACAGGCGCCAAATAATAGTTTGTTAGGATCCTCTTCTCTAAACTTTAGAGCTCTAAAAGCTTTAGAGCACTTTATGTCACTTTTGAGCTCTAAAGCTCTAATGTGAGGTGGGGTAAAGTTTAGAGCTAACTTTAGATCAATTGTTTAGAGCTTTAGCTCTAAAGTTTAGAGAAGAAAATCCAAACAGGCGCTAAGTCAAAACTTGTATTATTAGAGCGGCAAGCTGTAGGGTCGAGATGGCAGACTAGAGGGAGGATGAATAGTTTTTTCTAAAACTAAATCGCGCTGGCTAACTGAAACAAATGCAGAATTAAAACTATCAGTCTAGCCAAGACTACACCACTCTATCTAAGTTCTCATGCACTTTATAAAAGATCCTAGTTAAGCAAAAAGGTGCCGGGCTAGCTAGAGCTCACTTAACAATTCTAGATTACAAGGTCACACAAACCTATACAACTAGTACTTCAAGCAACCGGGGGAGCTCCTACACAACTAGTGATGCAAAGCGCACAAATCTCCTAAGCTCACTAGCAATGCTGAATAACAAGGCTACACAAGTCAAATTAGAGAGCGCAAATTACTTAGCACAGCGGTGCTAGCCCCCAACACTCTGCTCTCAGCCTCGACCGGCTGGGCACCGCCACATGGCGGTGCACCGGACCAATTTTTTTATTTTTTAGCCCTTTTTTTGATTTTTTTCATAAATATGCTCCTAGAGGTATGATTTCAAAATCTGGACCCTTAGCTCGACGCCATCATTGCTGGCGCCGAGCTTACACGTCTCGGTACCATCATTCCTGGTGCTGAGCTCTTGGGCTCGACACAGACGTGGCAGTAACTTGGTAGGCAGCTCGGCGTCGTAAATCTTAGCGCCGAGCTCGGCGCCATAGATCTTGGCGTCGAGCTTGGTGCCGTAGATCTTGGCGTCGAGCTTGGTGTCGTGGTTACTGGTGCCAAGCCTATATTACGTATGGGCCCTCCTTTCCTTTCTCTCTTACTCTCCCTCTCTCTCTCGCACCGCCAGCACCCGCCCGAACCAGCGCACCGCCGCCGCCGCCCGCGCCCGTGCCCGTGCCCGTGCCTGTGTCCTCTCCCGCCCGTGGCCACCCATGCCTATGTGCCCTCGCCCTTCACCGTGGCCACAGCGGCCACCGCTCCTATGCCTCGCCCGCGCCAGACCCCTCCCCCGCGCCGCGCCCGCGCCGTGCCGCCCACGCCCTCCGGCCATGCCGTGCCACCCGCGCCCGGCCTCGCCCGACGTGCCGCCCGCGCCCACGCCGCGCCACGCCGGTGCTGTGCCCACCATGCCATGACCGTGTCGTGGCCACACCGCGCCCATGCCATGCTACCCGCGCCCGCCATGCCGTGCCGCCCACACCCGCCGTGTCGTGCCGCCCGCGCCCGCCGTGTTGGCCTCGCCCCGCGGAGCGCTGGCCATCCCGCTCCTACCGCACGCCACTACCGGCCTCGGCCCCTGCAGCGCCTGGCCATGCCACCACCGGCCTGGCTCATCGGCCGCACCCACGCCCGACGTCCACTGCGACTCCGTCGACATCCGTGACTCCATCGTCGGACAGGTAAAAATTATGAATATGCAATGTACGCACTTAGTTAGCTTTGATTGTAGTGTAGTAGTTTTGGCATTTATTATTTACTAGTTAATGTGATGACTCAGTAGTTGATTTAGTTAGTGATCTAGTGAGATAGATATGTAGATAGATGGAAACATAGATACATAGGTACATAGATATAGTTAGATAGCTACTTAGATAGGTAGTTATATATTTAGTTAACTAAATAGGATCTAGCTATTTAGTGAGTACATTGTATCTATGTATGTAGTTATTATCTTATTTACTTAGTTTGTAGTTAGAAAGTACTTGTTAGGTACTATCTATCGCCTAATTTGGACTAAAGGACATGTGTTTCGTTACGCGTTTGAACTAGATGGACAATCTAGTGAGCATATATTATGGAGGCACCGTGGAAAGAGATCGGTATGGATATGTTGAGTTTGTTGAGATGCAAAGCGTGCCTATGTTATTCAATGCGCCATCATTTAGTGAGTTGGTTGCAAGGGCTCGGGAGGAGCTACATTGTCATGGAGCTGATGATGATGATGGCATCGCAGTGGAGGGTGTACTTCACCTAGGTTCCCCTCCCAACATCCTTAGGAAGATGATCCCAATTGGGTGTGCAGATCAATGGGTGAACTATGTGAGATCGGCTATGAAGTGCTAGTTCTTAAAGTTTGGACGTGGTTGTGCGTCGGGTGTTATTTGATTCCATCCCTCATGGGTTTTCCCCACCAATGGGTCAGCAGACACACTTCGACCCTCCCGTCCCGGAACCTGATATGGATGCGGAGGTTGCACCTACGGTTCCCGATGCTCAATCTGCCCCCAATATAATAGTTGGAGATGCTTGTCAAACTCATGATGTTGTGACAGATCCTCCTTATGAGATCCCTTTGACACAGAATCATCTGAGTAAGTGTCTTATCCGCATGGTTATTGGGAGCTTACCTCATTCCTTACATCCAATTTTTCATTCTTTCCTTATTTTTGTACTTATGTTGCAGTAGACATTCCTAACATTATGGATGTGCCCACTATTGCTACGCAAGTGCTCTGTGGAGATGGATTTCGTGGCTCCAATAGTGTTGAAATTATGAATGATTCAGAGCCATATGAGATGGCAAGGGCTCTTGATTCTAATGATGATCGTCCTGATGGAGAGCTGACAGAGAGTGATGTTGAGATGCTGAGGCGTATCTTTCTTGGCCGCCATGATCCAAGAGTTCACGAGTTCAGCGATCTTGCTCATTCTGATCAGGCGTGTGTAGAAGGACATCCCTAGAAGCTCCTAAGGCCGGCCCTAACATGGTAATTGAGAATGGGAGGGTATTCAAGGACCTCCCTGCATTGAAGAGGTGGTTGTAGACGTTTGTAGTGATATGAAAGAGACCTTACAAGGTCTTGCATTCATATGCAGAGCACCGTTACATAGTTGTGTGTGACAAGGAACGCTGCCCATGGAGGGTTTGTGCAAGGAAGCAAAAGGTCACCAAAAAGTGGAAGATCACAAAAGTTGTTGGGCCATACAATTGTGCTGACCATGAGCTAACACTGAAGCATCGGTAGTTGACATCTACCTTCAATGCCAAGCGGTTGATGGGAATATTGCAGGGAGAACCCAACATGAAGGTTAGGACAATTATCAGGACCATTGAGGCATTGTATGGAGGTTATGTGATAACTTATGGTAAAGCTTGGAGGGCTAAGCAGCGAGCGTGGAAGATGATATATGGGGACTAGGAGGATGGGTATGAGCAGCTGCCAGTACTTTTCAATGCAATCAAAGTGGTGAATCCAGGCATGCATTATGAATACATCCCAAAACTAAATGCATGGAAGGATGGGAGGCAGATATTCTTTCGTGCTTTCTGGTGCTTCCCTCAGTGTGTCGAGGCCTTTAGGCACTATCGTCCTGTCTTCTCCATTGATGGTACGTTCTTGATTGGCAAATACTAGGGCACACTTCTTATAACCATATCATGTGACGTGAACAACAAGTTGGTTCCTTTGGCATTTGCTTTGGTTGAGAAGGAGAACAATGATAGTTGAGGATGGTTCTTGAGGCTAGTCTGGATACATGTGGTTGGGCCGGGTAGGGAGGTTGGCATCATATATAATAGGCACCAAGGCATACTTAATGCTGTGCGAGAGCAGATAGAGGGGTATGCACCTTTGCACCATCGTTGGTGTATTTGGTACCTTGCCGAGAATCTACTCCGGAAGGATGGTGTGAAGGATAAATTTGATTTGTTCCAGGAGGCTGCTCGACAGCTTGAGGATAAGTACTTTCAGAAAAAGTTAGAGCAGGTCAGAACTGCATCAAATGCAGAAGGTAGACAATGGCTCACAGGTTTGATGAAGGATTTGGAGAAATGGACAAGAGCTCACGACCCCGGTGGATGGAGGTACGAGTTTTAGTGCAGCAACATGTCGGAGTCATTCAATAAGTTGCTATTGGGGATACGTGGTATGCTCATGAATACAATCATTCAATTCACCTTATACAAGCTTATTGCCTGGTTCAACGATAGACACGCACATGCATTGAAGTTGCGGAGTTATGGAGAGATATGGGCTCCGAAACCAAAGGCACACCTAGAGAAGGCAAATGAAAGGGCTAGCACACATGAGGTTACATGCTTTGGCCAAGCCACAGAGACTTATCAGGTCGAGCATAGGGATGGTACAACGTCCAACGGTGAGGTCCGAGAGTCAAGGATTCATGTGGTTATCCTCTAAGATTTCAAATGCACTTGTGGTAAACCAAGGCAGTATCACTTTCTATGTTCCCATTTGGTGGCAGCAGCTAGGCATCACAACTATAATATGAAGAGCAGGATACCTCATGAGTTTAGTGTCGACACGCTTGTGCACACATGGAGCCCCCGCTTCGTGCCCTTCTGGGGCCATAGAGAGTGGCCTCCATATGATGGGCCAAAGTACATTGCGGATGCAGCTTATGGTTGGAACAAGCGTGGATCAAGGAAGAGAACGAGGCATAGGATGGTTATAGATCAGATACCAGGAAGAACAAGGCGTGGGAGAGGAACCCCATTTCTTACTGACCCTGAGCAGTATGAGTGCGGCAAAGTGTGGTAGACTAGGCCACAATTCACGCACTTGCCATTGGCAAATTAGTGAGGTGCGACTATTGGTTGTTTTCATTATTTCATATTTGTCGCATTCATTTAATTAATTATGCATGTCTCAATTTATGCATGTAATTGTGTCAATTACATGTACATTTCTAAGTTCATGTTTCATTGTATATTGAATTTCTATTTCATTGACTTTTTTGTAGGATGGCGCAATTCCACCTGCTCGACCCGACGTACGAGGCGACCCACCGAGGACGTCTCATAGCGGAGGGGCAGGTAATAATCTATATGTTTTGTTCAAATTTTTGTGAGCATACATGTGTTCGTGAAGTAACAGGAGACTATGTTTTATTCTATGCAGGACCTTCCGCTCCTTCCTCCTAGAACCCACAATGGGTTCTTGGACATGCAGTACGACAACAGGTACACTCCTTTCCTGCAAAGAGCTGGCCTGGATGTCATCTCTTTTTAGGTTCGTCATGGGTTGCCCAAGTTCAACTCAACGGCCATAACTGTGTTGGTTGACAGGTATTATCTTCAATCATTGCCTCCATTCATGGCCATTTGTTCATGTGCTTGCCTTTTTGACATGTAATCTTGCTTTGTCTAAAATGTAGGTGGTGGCTGGAGACTCACAGCTTCCACCTACCTTTCGGAGAGATGACAGTCACGCTCTAGGACTGTCAGAAGATGCTAGGCCTGAGGATTCATGGCAATGCAGTCACTGGGCAGTGCAGGTCAGAAGGCTGGAGAGCACGAGTAGAGGCCTTCCTTGGGCGTGAGGTTGGCGAGCAAGGGGCTCGCACTTCTAGAGTTCTAATCTCCTAGCTCCGACAAGAGTTCGCATAGTGCCCCGAGGAGGTAGATGAGGACACAGTTGGGTACTACTGCAGGGCGTGGATCCTACACCTGTTTGTCTACGTTCTCTTCCTCAACGCCATGGGTTACACTGCATCGTGGATGTGGGTCCACTGTCTTAGTGACTGGGACCAAGCGGGTCAGTACAGCTGGGGCTCTGCAGTCTTGGGTTTTCTTTACCGATAGCTTTGCTAGGGGTGTCGTTGAACTTCGTCCACAGCGTCACTTGGTGGATGCGTGTACCTGCTTTAGTTATGGATGTGGGCTCATCTACCAGTTGGTCATCCCGAGGTTCTGGCTCGTCATGAGTGGTTCCTAGGTTAGCCTACACATCGGCAGCCAACATGGGCATACCTTTAGGACTAGGTTAGGGTTCCACACGCAAGGCTGCAGCGGGCGTACATTGAGTTCATGAACGAGCTAGACATGCTCACGACGTCTAGTGTAAGTAAATTTTATTTCCCATGCTGGTTTGAAATGGTTTAGTATACCATCTAACATCTTGTTTGGACATGTTGCAGGTGTTGTGGGAGCCGTACGATGGAGAGGGGGCACTTCCTTTTCATTTGAGCAACATGTGTGGGTGCGACGATGACTTCTATAGGATGAGGTGCCCTCTAATCTGTTTCTATGCTATCGAGTTCCACCTGCCAAATAGAGTTGCATGCCAATTTCGAGCGAGACAGCTTTGGCCAACGGCTCCGTTGTCGACTGGCGTTGACTTACATAAGTAAGTGTTTTGCTATTTCAAATGTCTCGTGATGGTCCATTTCCATTAATATGGTGACATGTACATGGATTCAAGTAATGATGACATATGTGTAGGTTGGATCATCAAAAGAACAGAAACATTTTTGACTGAGAGAAGCACCACCAGTACTACATTAAGCAATGGGAGCAGATGCACGACAACATGGACGAGAACAACGAGCCACACATGAACTATGAGTTCAGGTGGTACCAAGCTTGGTACCAACGTGCAACACGTTGCAGACTGAGGCTACAATGGATAGAAGATGACTATGCCGACATCGAGTCCTCTGACGATGAAGACACGACGTACGACCAATCTACTCGTGCAGGAAGGCAGGACCAATCTTGGACAGAGTGGTAAGTCAATTGCCTTATTTTTCTATGTTAAGTTGCATACCAATACATTATGTGTTAGAGGTATCTATTTTAGTTAGTGTCACCTTTGAGCCGTAGCATCCTTATAATACGTTAGATTCTTGTACAAAAGAAAACAAAACCTATCGCTATCTATTCAGAAGTATTATTACTGAGAACTTTGTTACAGGGCAATACCCTCAAATGCTCCATTGAAGGCACTGAGTGCTTTCGTCCGAGAGTCAGGGATGACGACACGCGTAGCTTCCTAGATGTAAGATTCAAAATATTCTTTCAAACATATTATTAATACGTTAGATTCTTTCAGTTAACATAATTTTGTACAACAGAGGCTGTCACGTCGGCTACGCCATGTAGTTGCTCGTTGTGGTTGTAGGACAGACACGACACAAGATGTGTACGTTCCTTTCATAGGCAGAGGAGGCTTAGGTTCCTCTAGCCAAGCACCTATAGGGGATGAGGATGAGGACGATGATGATGTGGACTAGAGGCACAAGGAGCTTGGCCCCTCTCAGCTCTAGGATGCTCCCTCGACTCAGCCTACATAGCCTCCAAGCACTAGGCGATGTCGTCCACCTGACCCTTACACTCCCGGTACCAGCGCTCTTAGTCACAAGGGTAAGGGTAAGACTACAAGGCAGTGAGGGTTTGTGGTAGATGTTAGTATGTACTATTATGGATTTTGTAGTTACTTTCCTATAACTATTTGGGACTGTATGGACATTGTGGACTATTTGGACTATGTAGGACATGTTATGTTGATTGTGATGTTCGATGTGGTTGTATTGTGCTCTTTGGACGATAAAATGTTTGGATTATATAATGATGTCTCTGTTTGTAACTATGGATGCTCCTGAAACAAGGGAAACTCTTGCAAATTTTTTTCGTGAATTATTAATTATACTACACTGCTAAAAAGGCACAAATGTAGTACACAGATTAAATATAAATTCATTAGAATGTGTATAGTCCAATCGTATCATATAGACGTTTTGCAGATGAATCTAGGCTTTTCAGTAACAGTAAACAAATCTAGGCTTTTTAGACAATGAAAATAGACTTTTCAGTTACAAGGACAAGGAGTATGATGACAGCAGCGATTTATCACTTCACTTATATAGTACACCTATAGCATCTAGGCTTTTCAGTAACAACGAACGAATCTAGGCTTTTTAAATAATGAAAATAGACTTTTCAGTTACAAGGACGAGGAGTACGATGACAGCAGCGATTTATCACTTCACTTACATAGTACACCTACAACATCTAGGCTTTTCAGTAATAGCGAACGAATCTAGACTTTTCAGACAATGAAAATAGACTTTTCAGTTACAAGGACGAGGAGTACGATGACAGCAGCGATTTATCACTTCACTTACATAGTACAGCTATAGCATCTAGGCTTTTTAGTGATTTATCATGTCAACGACGAATAGACTTTTTAGGAAACAAATCTAGGCTTTTCAGTGTCCATTGAAATAGGCTCTTCAGTGAAACTAATTAGGCTTCTTGTGACCAGTTATAACACATTAAAATGGTAACTAAACCTGCCTCTACCTATATATACGCAATGCTGGATGCATTGCTACTTACTTCCCAACTAGTATTTTCTTTCGTTGTAGTACCAATGTCTGGAGGGTCGTCCAGAGGGAGAGGAAAGGGGAAGGGAACTACCATTGTGTGGGAGGGTTCTCTTGGTCCTGATTTCTTTGAGGAAGCTCTTTATGACAGGTTCCCAGTTGAGAGCAAAAGTGATTTCACCAAAGAGGCACCACTGAGAGGATACGATGAACAGAAAGAAGAGTGGCCAAAATACATGCATGGTGAGGACTGCCTAGTGCAGATGTTCACCGAGGGAATAGATGGAGATCGTCGTTTCTTCAAATGCCCTCAAGCATGGGTAATTGCTATTACTATTTGTTTCTTCAATATGTTCCTCTTCTATACAACTTACATGACATACTTATTGCAGTCTTCCTTGGCTGAAGAAAACTGTAGGTTCACTAGGTGGGTCGATCCTCGACCTATTTATCCGCATGTGGAGTACATCTACTACCTGCAGGACCGTATCCTCGATCTAGAAAGAGAAGTTAGCAGTGGTTACAAGGACAACGAACAGGACGACAACAACAACGGTGCTGATTCACAGGAGACACTCTACAGTGATCCATATTGCACCTACCCTAACCACAAGAACAAGGGGCCTCCGTCGTCACCCCCGCCACCACCACCACCAACAATGGGAGGCTATTGTGGAGAAGGTGCAACACAATTTGCTATGTGGCCACACTACTAGGACAACCCTATCTTATTCACATGGCACATCCATGTGTTTGTTGTTTGGTTTAATTACCTAAGGCATGTCAGGTTTAGTCGAAGGAACTCTGTACCCTAGTTTGGTACATGTTCTCACATGCTATTTCATGTGTTTTGTGTGTTGAATCATATAATGCCCTACTTTGTTAGGTTGTGTTTGTAGCACGTGATCATATTTCACTACGTCCACAACATTATACTGAATATTATGACCACAAATAATGAAAACAACTACATAATAAAAAATCCAATACTATGCCACATTAAACAACACAATAACACTAGAAGTACGTGACGACAGTAGACAACATTGTTCATGAATAAACCATAGAACTAGCAAGTCATGGAGACTACTGAGTGCAACGAGGCCACTTTCTCTTCCTCGGGGCATCGGGATTCTCCTCCATCGCTGCTTTCGCTCGGCATGCACGCTCAAGCATCTTCTCCCTCTCCTCTCTATACGCAGCAACATGCCCCCTTTCCTCCTCTTCCTTGTGCTCCTTTTTTGTAGCCTCCTCTCTACGTCTCTTCTCCATCATCTCCTTGTCCTTTGCCTCCCACCACAATAGTTTATGCATCCATTCCTTGTCTTCAAGCTTGATCTCAGTGTCGATCCACTGCTCAAAATCACAGAGCGGTGGAGGGGCCTGCAAAAAATGCAATTGTTACAAAACAAAAAAATCATACAAGATGTCAGATGACACAAACATCAATTCCTCACCATCTTGTTAATGCGGTGCTGACGAAGTGTAGGCTCAAACGCAAAATTGGAACACATCCAATACCTTTGCCTATACGTGTCCTCTTCATCGGACTTGGCTACCTTGCAAGGATCGCCACAAAAGCACATGGGCACTGGAACACCACTAGGCAGAGGCAATGGGTCGAATGCATTTCCGGTCATCCGGCCATAACTACAATTCAACCAATTTCGTTCTAAGAATCGAAAGCAATTAACATTAAACCCAAAACCTAGGGTTTTCTATTTGATGCATAACAATGAACCCATAACATAATAACATGCGCTGAGGTTACCTTGGTTTTCTAGATTTTCCATGCCTTGGCATCCTACGGCTGTATAATACAAATATTAAAAATTGCATGAAACCCTAAGTAATGATGATTCTTAGGTTGAAAATCTGACTAATATATACCGAATCGATGCGAAAAAAACTAAGAGGGGAGAGAGGATACCTTGCTCTCGAAGATCTATGGATCAAATTAAAGTTTCCAAGGTCCAATATGCCGATTCGTGAGGTAGGGCGAAGTGGAGAGAGAGAAAACCTGAGACGGAGGAGAAAGAAGAGGAAGAAGGCTCGGGTAGGAAGGTTGGGGGCTGGGTTAAAACACCACCTCGGTGCCATAGATCCTGGCGCCAAGCTCGGCGCTAGGATCTACGGCTCCAAGCTTGGTGCTAGGATCTACGGCGCCAGGATTTATGGCGTCGAGCTGCCTGCCAAGTCACCGCTATGTCTAAGCCCAGTTTCGCCTCTTTTTCTTCACCAACTTCTTCATCTTTGCAAATGTGCTAACACCACCAAGTGATCACCACCTTGTGCATATGTGTTAGCTTTTCACAAACATTTTCCAAAGGATTAGCACTCAATTCACCATGCCACTCGATCTTAACACGTATGCAAAGTTAGATCGCTCAAGTGGCACTAGATGACTGATATGCAAACAAGTTTGCCCCTCTTAATTGTAACAACCTAGGTTTTCCAATAACCCAAAAATCTAAACTTAAATTTTTTCTAACAAAACCCATGCATGGTGAGTGTGCATACTTGGAAACCACCCATGTAGTTGCATAAGTAGAACCCAAGTTAGGATGGTTGAGCATTTTGCATTTAATTCAACATGTGAGTTACTTCTTCATGATTTTATGTGATGTAATAAAACCAATTCAACCTTTATAAATAACTTGTTGTGTGTGTTGCAAACCCTTGGCTTAGACCCTAAAACCCTAGATGACCCCTAGTAGACCCCACTAGGGTGTGTACATGCTTGGCAACTCATGTATACATGCATAGGAGCCCTAGGTGTAGTGTGGAAATAGAAATAGAAAAGGAATTAGAAAAAGGGAGAAAATGGAAAGAGGAAAGCAGCCCGAGTAGCCCTAGCCGGCCCAACAACGGCCCATCTCTGCCCTCACACGCGCGCACCCACACCCGTGCCCGCGCTTTGCCCGCAGGCCTGCTTTGCCTGTGCCACCTAGTTAGCCACCCACGCGCGCGCCCCTATGTCGCGACATGCTGCCGTCACCTTCTTTTGCTGCCGCCACTAGGTGGGCCCCACCTATCATCCCCTTCCCTTGGCACCCTTCTCTGCTTTTGTGAAGAAAGCAGAGCACCAGCGCCAAAGCATCTCATCCGGTCCCCCACTACTCGTAGCCGTTCACCCTCGGGCCGTTGGCCACGGACGTGTGGATGTGCGCCACGTCTGCGATCTACGACGCCTACGCCCACCTCTAGCTCGCACCTACGCCGCGTGATGTCGCCACCATGACCCCGCACCGCTGACACCACCCCGTCCTTGCCCTGACTACCGATGCTCGAAATTGGGGGCGCCAGTGGGCGTGCAACCACCCTGCGCTCCCAAAACCCTAGCATAGAGGTCATATCCACCCTACACGTACCCCCTCTGCCCTTCCTCGCTATTCGGCGCTCGCCATGGCCACGACCTCCCTATACCAGGGCACCCTCGGTTCCCTAGCACCCCTCCTACACCCCGCCACCACTTTGTGGCAACCCATAAACCACCACAACGCCCTAGAGGAGGAGCATGAGGGAGGAGAAGGAAGAAAGGGAGGAGCCGAGCCCACCAGAGATAAGGACGATGCCGATCACCTTCTTCCCCATCGTGGATTGGCACGGCACTGCTACACCTCAACACTGCTTTGACTCGCACTGCACCGCCATCCTTGCTGCCCCAAGCCTACGGTGAGCCCCCATCAAACCCCTCTGCTCGCCCTCGCATTCGCGCCATGACCGTCGACATGGTCTTCAAATCTAGGTGACCCAAAGGCCTCACCTTTGGCCGTCACACACACCCACATGTGCACACGCATGTACACAGGCCAAGAGCCAGCCTTGCCGAGCCTCAGGTGCTCGAGAACACTGGTGTGCCCTCGCTGGTCACCGCACGATCGCCATGGCCGAGGCCACCCATGGCGCCGCCATGTTCTGGGCTCACCCCACCGGTAGAGGTAGCGCAACCACTCTAGCGAGATTCGCATCACCGAGGGACACGACGTGCGCTAGATAGATGACGAAGAGAAGCCCCAAGGGCCGCTGGTCGCCTTGCGACACCGGTGTGGCCGCGCGCTCATGCCACCACCATGCCATGACCATCTCGACCGACTTTGGCGGCCTCGCGAGACGACACCTGGCTATCGAGCTTCGCCTACCCCGCACACCCCACCGTCTAGTCAGTTGGAGGAAAAGCCCCCACCTTGCCTTGGTCTGCCTAGGCCGCACGCTCACCGGAGTTCCGCCGTGTGCCCTCGTTGTGGAGCGGACTCCGCCATGCCCATTGGTCATCGTTGGCGAGCCCTTTGGCTCTATGGTGACTCTAATCAAAGGAAAGGAGCCACCTGGGCTCCAATTGAGGCCATGGCCACAGTGCCGCCGCCACCTTCACCGCCGAGATGCTACCGCTATGGCCACCTTGCCTAAAGCCCTTAGTGCTACTCCTGGAGCCCTAGCCATGTCCTCTGTGGCACGGGGAAAGCTAATGGAGCTTTCCCTAGAGCCTCACCATCGCTCAGAGCACCTCACTACTGTCCCCACGTAGCCGTGAGCCACTGCATAGCCATGGTCGGCCACGCCGAGCCCCAAGGTTCCGCCTGTAGCCCCTCGATGCAATCACCATGACCCTTCACAGCCATAGATCCCCTTATCCTTGTGTTGGTTTCTAGCTTTGGCCGATGAGGCAAGGTACGAGCGTGAGTCGTCCTTGTCACCTAGAGAGTGTGAGAGTGGTGAGATGTGTGTGATGGGATGGAAGAACATGTGAGAGTGGTGAGATGTGGATGAAATAGGTCTTTTGCTCTACCCTTGCATTCCACTACCACAAAGCAAACGCAAAGCATAGGGTAGGAGCCGGTGGCCAGTACAAATCGTACTGATAATTATTTAACAGGTTCCGAGCCTAAGTACGACTATCAGGGAGACAGTTGGGAGGATTAGAGGTCTTGTTCCTGTGCTCAAGTTTGGTTGAGAAGATGGAGTTGACGTCCACTGTCTTTATACTTGATGCTGTTCTGGATGCTGCATACTCTGATATCACAGGGTGCGGGAAAAGGAGAGAAAATGAATCGTGCGGGTGAACAAGGCGAGTGCGGCATAGCCAAACTAGAGCTGAACGCAGGTGGGTCCCGGTATCAACAGCGTCCGTAGGTGTCGATGCGTGCGTAGCGCGGTCAAACTGGACACTAGGATTGGGACATTGCGTCAGTTTAAGCATTTCGATCACTCTAGACTACTCGAATAATAATTTTTCCGCACTCGCTGTCCTCGTGCACTGTGCGCTTCTCCTTTTCCTAGCCTCTAGTCTGCTTTTGATCCTCGCCCTCATCCCCCTACCGCCCCCTTCTTTCTCCTTTTGGGGACATGGCCGCCCGCACGCCTCCCTCGTCGAGCGAACCCTCTCTGCTCTCTTTTATCCCCCCTCCGCTCGCTTACGCAGGGAGCGCGCCATGGCCGACTTTATCCCCACAACATGAACCGGTAGTGTATTCCATCCATGCCGTCTCCACTTCCAGTGCGCTACGCTCCATCTCCGTTCGCCACTATCAGATGCCCTTGGTCCTTGCTCTTCTTCTTCATCCCCATCCCTCTCGAATCTGAAGCAGAGCTACGAGATCCAGTCCTCATTGTGGAACTAGGTTCCTCTGACAGAGGCGATGGTGTAATCTAAGAAGAAGGGGTCTGGTTTTTGAAGAAGTTCAGGTCTACCATTGGTTAGTTTGGTCTTAGGGTTCACGATGTTTTACTTCTCAGTCTCCTATTTTTGGATCTGTTGGTCATACGCCATATTTTGGATAATCATTATCTTGTTGTTTCTCCATTGCCCTTGTCTATCCCGACTTCTGTAGTAAGCCTTCGTTGTCCTAGGTTGCTCTTAACCATGTAACTTTAAATCCCGATGTAATTTAGTGTTCGACATCGTGTAATCTTTCGTGTAATTTCAGATTTACGAAATGTGTTGCAGTTTCGCGTAAGGAGAGTGGATCCTAATTCACTCTTTTGTAAACCCTTGCGTTAGGAGACGTACTTGTGTTGTAGTTTTCGCTCTTACCGCCTATAATGTAATCCTAGCCAATGTTGTGTATTGAATCTAGGTGTGTTAGTTGCTTCAGCCCAACTCCATGAAATACTTCTTTCCACTAACATGTCATTGATTTACTGGCCTAGAATAGGCACCATGTAATGACAACCAACCTCTATGTTCGTTTACAACATTGTAATGAAAAAAACCAGGTTACCTTTCCTTCCCATATTTTCCCATTTAATGTACCAGATAGACCAACCTTTCGTAGCAACGCGATGAGGAAACATATTACACATATGAGTCATATTTCCCAAGATCTCTCCTATACCAAGCACATCACCCACAACGAAGCACGGGCAGGCGCGGCCAGAAGTGTTAGTTTTTTGGGGGGAATTAAACAGTGTTAGAGTTAAAAATAGTTTATAAAAAGTGTTAAAAGAATTCACGCCGGGCCGACGTTCGACGTACGGGTCAAGTGGTCAAGGCATCACCTCAATTCTCCTCTCCCTCTATGCTACCATCAGATAAAAACAAGTCGGGCAGGTGGACACCTTTAATGCCTCCCCTCCATGCTACCATTAGATAAAAATAAGTTGGGTGGGTGGACACATTTAATGCCTCCTCCTTACCATTAGATAGCAACGATTCATCGACCATGCAGGAATATTTGTACTTACACATGCATCCATGCATCTAAGACATGGCTTGGTTTGTGTGCACGTTGCTCCCGAGGTGGTCGGTGGTTGGGGTTGGTCGCCAATAGGGAGAGAACGATATGCCAAAAAGCTTACACCAGTTTCCCTATATGTTGGCAACAATGAAAGGACGTGTAGGACGTGCATTCATGCATATCTTGTTTGTGCATTATAGTGCCGCATTGCTGGCAGATACGCCATCTATAGGTGTCACACGTGTCGTATTGTGCGTGACCTACTCGTTCCTGTTACAGAGTTTGGTTTGCACTGTGGCTTTGTCCTCTACGTTCGCCCGTGGTTCATGCCTGTAGTGACCCACATCTCTTCGTACCCCTTTTCTGTGCTCTTGTCGGACCCTTGCCCTGCAGTCGTACTACTCAGTAATGGCACCGCACATCGCTCACCTCGAACGCGTGGAATTTGGTCGATTCATTCATAGTGATCCCACGCAGGAACCCTAGTGAACCGCGTCAGGACCACATAACGGTCCGCCTTTATAAGTAGAGCCTGGCTTAGCCATTGGTACCACCACTCGATGCACTTTAGCTCGCTTAGTTTTTCCTTTGAGCACCACTAGCCTTTGTAATGGTGGAGCGCTCATTGGTCCTGGCGCAATCCACTATTTAGTCTGGCGCGGAGACCAATAAAAGGAAAGCGTCAGGATTTTTACGCGCACGAAACGAGCAGTGTCCGAAGCCATTCCCTAAGGTATCTAGAAATTCACTAAGTAAGTTTGAAAGCACTGGACATCTTCACCTACGCAGGGTGGGTCGATAGCAGGTGGACACATTTGATGCCTCCCCTTCATGTTACCATCAGATAAAAACAAGTCGGGCAGGTGGACGCATTTAATGCCTCTCCTCCTTACCATCAGATAAAACGATTCACCGACCATGCAGGACCATCTGTACTTACACATGCATCCATGCATCTAAGACACGGCTTGGGTTGTGTGCATGTTGCTCCCGAGATGGTCGGTGGTTGGGGTTGGTCGCCATTACTACAACTGCCATAATTGCATCTGCATCCATGCTTGCAGAGGCGCTCGTTCCTTGTGGCTTTGTGCTTTGCGTCGCCTGTGGTTACGCCTACCATGACCCAAGTCTCCTCGCACTCTTTTTTGGGCTCTTGTCAGAACCTTGGATTGCAGCCGTATTACTCATTAATGGCCTCGGACACCGCTCACCTCGGACGCATAGGACGTGTATTAATGCATATCCTGTTTGTGCATTATTGTGCCGTATTGCTGGCAGATACGCCATCCATAGGTGTCACGCGTGTCGTAGTGTGCATGGCCTACTCGTTCTTGTTACAGAGTTAGGTCTGCATTGTGGCTTTGTGCTCTGCGTTCGCCCGTGAGTCACGTCAGTAGTGACCCACGTCTCCTCGTACCCTTTTTCTGTGCTCTTGTCGGACCCTTGCCCTGCAGTCGTACTACTCAGCAATGGCACCACACGTCACTTGCCTCGAACGCGCGGAATTTGGTCGATTCGTTCGTAGTGATCCTACGCAGGAACCCTAGTGAACCGCGCCAGGACCACAGACCGCTCCGCCTTTATAAGCAGAGCCTGGCTTAGCCATTGGTACCATCACTCGGCGCACTTTACCTCGCTTAGGTTTTCCCTTTGAGCAAGCTTTTTGCTCAGCCCTTCTTTGTAGCCACCGCCAGAAATGGTAGGAGCCTGGGTTAGTAGTTACTGCCTGAACGTTGAGGGTTTTCCTAGAATCCTGCATGCCACCCTACAAAAGCTCAGAGTCAAAGATCGTCCCGAGTATGAGGGCCGTGAGTTTGAGAAGCATGGCACCGATCGGTGTGAGGTTACCGTCTACATTGGGAAGAGTGAAGAGTTCCCCGACATCACCGAAGCCTGAAGTGTGACCGCAACCGGATTTAGCTTCACCGACACCTACCAGGTTGTGGCTCGCAAAGCCTTGCGGTACCTTTGCCAGCTCTATAAAGAGCCCATTGCCCGTACCTCCATGAGGTTCTTTCCACCCTTGGATAGGAATCGACGGGTATGGAGGGTTCGCATGGAGGCTTTGCAAGGGCGGGATGCGCAAGAAGATAGTCCTACCGTGGTGCACTTGACCACGTACCTGCTTGTTCTGAATGAGCAGTATGACTGGCAAGCCTTGGAGCTAAGGGCGTGCCTTCGGCGCGCCGAAGAAGCTGAGATCTTCACTCGGATGCTCCAGGTGCAGCTCGTCGAAGCGCATGCCAGTGCTGCAGCTGCTGAGAGCCAGAAGACTGCCATGTCAGAAGCTCTGAAGGAGGCCGAAGATCGGCATGTTCATCAGCTGGGTGAGGCCTATCTGTTCACTAGGGCCAAGCGGATGACGCTGGTTGATGAAAGGCATGATGCTCTGATCTTGTAGGGTATCCCTATCCACCCGTCTGAAAGAAGGAGAACCGGTGATGCAGAACCGCCAGCACCTCCATCTTTGGAAGTGTTAGAAGCAGAACCCTTGGTTCCTCTCACTTAGCTATTGCCACGAGAAGATGTAGATCCATAGCCAGGGCGGTAGAAGAATCCGCCGAACACAGGAATAAAGATGCGTGGTTCCAAGGTAGATTAGTTGTCTTGGGATGCTGTATCCGTAGTAGTAGTGCTTTTCGTCGATGTCCTCCTGTATTGTACTCTTGCTGTTGTTGTCGTCCGTAGTTGTTGGATGCGTGTTGTAGTTTCGCACAAGGGGAGTGGATTCTAATTCACTTTTTTGTAAACCCTCGCGTTAGGAGAAGTACTTGTATTGTAGTTTTTGCTATTTCCACCTATAATGTAATCCTATCCAATATTGTGCTTTAAATCTAAGTGTGTTAGTTGCTTGAGCCCAACTCCATCAAATACTTCTTTTCACTAACATGTCATTGATTTGCTGGCTTAGAATAGGCACCATGTAATGACAGCCAACCTCTATGTTCGTTTACAATATTGAGACAACTTTCCGTATCAACACGATGAGAAAACATATTAGACATATGAGACATATGTCTCAAAAATTTTCCTATACCAAACATATCATCCGTAGCAAAACGCGGGCAGCAGTGACCAGTATGCATGCACCCAAATTTAACGAGCAATTCGGCACGCGCATGAGAACAGCAAGCCTGGCGCTGGGGGCGGCAGGTCAGATCCACCGGTACCCGGCCTGGCCGTGCCTCGTCACCAACAGATGGACTCCATGCGGGCGACACGCACGCACGGACAGAGACGCGGCGGGGCACGGCTCTTGACACACCAGGGGGCCTCTCGGCGTCTAGTACAGGTACAGCTACAACAAATAGTAATCTACACGCGGCAACCGTGGGGACAAGTTGCACAGATACGGTACCCCTCCCTCTTGCGTGGCCGCGCCTAGTCGCCTTTGGCTGGGCTTGCCGGCCTAAAATATTGTTGCCGCCTGTAGAGCACACAGAGCCAGCAGTGACCCGAGCGAGGCTGGCACTGGATGGATGAGCGAAGCAGCTTGCAACCGACGGCCACTTGCATGCAGGTTTTGGCTGGAGCAGGCGAGTAGCCAGCTGATTGCATTTCATTACACCCCGTGAGAGGCTGAGTAGGTTCCGGTAGAGACAGCCTTATCTTCTGTAGATAGATATGCTAAACTTATCAGCAACAGGGAAAGAGGAGCAGTGCCTCCTCCTGCCTTTCGCACGGAGACGCAGGGATACGGTGGTCTTGCCATTGGATCGGATAAAAAAGATACTGTAGGACAGATCTGGAAACGAAGCAATATATGCGCTGTTGTCTCTCTCTCTCTCTTTTATTTCGACGAGTATTTTTCATTATATTTTATTAATAACGAAGGAGTATGTATTTACGTAGTAGTATTATATAGTAAGTACAGTAGTTGTTTTCAGCATGCTTTCTCTTCTTAATTTTCCTCGCCACATCCAGTCCAGCAGCAAAGACACATCGCAAGTGGGTGGTTGTTGCTAGTGTAGGATTAGGTTATACTACTAGTACACGCTGACATAGATATACATGTATATCATGGATAGACATACACAGATATACTAGAATACTACGGGCTTGTTCACTTGAGCTTATCAACTGACTTATCAGCTAGAATCTATAGTATTTTTTTCTCACAACAAAATAGCTTCGGCCGATTTTAATTCTAGCCGAACATTATCCTGTTGTGTTGTGTTGTGTTTGTTTGTTTGTTTATTTATTTAGTATTTATTTAATCGCCGTCTGGTTGCGGTTTTGGAGCACACAACTTCACAAGGCGCGTGAAGTTCGGGCACGTGCAACACATTAATGGCGTCGAAACCAAACAAAACGCCATTGCTTGGCGAGCCAACGATGCGAGTCCAGCTCAGCGAGGCCATCGGAATCCCTGGTCGGCGCCCGCGCCCGAAGCATACAGTACATTGCGGGGAATGTTGCTCGTTTCACCCGGTTTCCTCGGCTGCGAGACCGGGCACCGGTGCCGGCTGGCCAAAGGATCGGAGAAGCGAGGTCGGATAGATGGTCGGCAGATGATAGCATCCGAGTGTGGTGCTGTCGTAGCCCACTGATTTGTGGAAAAAGCCATGAGCCGGTTCGTCACTCTTTTAGGGCCGTTCGGTTCTCCTGGATTGCACCAGGAACAGTTCCAGCTGATAAAAGGTTATATGAATTAGCCTAGCAATCCGGATAGAAATTGTTCTAGGGGATTAGAAATTGTTCCAGGGGATGAATGCCTCGGGAGCCGAACAAGCCCTTAGCGGTATCTCAGTACTCCCTCCGTCCCATTGAGTTTGTCGTTTGAAAACCGTGGCCCCCTCACAATCCCGGTTCCCGAGCGACAAACTCAATGGGACGGAGGGAGTACCATTGCATGCTGCTTAGCTATTATGCCAGCTACTTATTACGTCCAAAATTGATGAGCGGAGGCAGGACAGATTTCGTACTACGAATACACTCATTCATTTAGGCCTTGTTTAGATCACCTCCAAATTCCAAGTTTTTTCACTCTCTCTCCATCACATCAATTTTTAGCCGCTTGCATGGAGCATTAAATGTAGATAAAAAAAATAACTAATTGCACAGTTTAGTTGGAAATCACGAGATGAATCTTTTGAGCTTAGTTGGTCCACGATTGGACAATATTTACCAAATAAGACGAAAACGCTACTATTCATCGGGTTGCATTTTTTTGCGATCTAAACATGGCCTTAGGCCCAGTTTAGTCGCCGAAAATTTTAGCAAAACGATACTGTAGCATTTTCGTTGTTATTTAGCAATTAGTGTCCAATCATAGTCTAATTAGGCTTAAAAGATTCGTCCCGTGCATTTCGTCTAAACTGTGTAATTAGTTTTATTTTTTATTTATATTTAATGCTTCATGCATACGTCCAAAGATTCGATGTGACGAAGAATCTTAAAAAATTTAGCGTTTTGGAGGAGAACTAAACAGGCCCTTAGTAGTATATGCATGCACCCAAATTTGACGAGCAATTCGGCACGCGCATGAGAACAGCAAGCCTGGCGCTGGGGCTGGGGCGGCAGGTCAGATCCACCGGTTCCCGGCCTGGCCGTGCCTCGTCAGTCGTCACCAACAGATGGACTCCATGCGGGCATAAGAACAGGGGCAGTCCTATACCGAACGGGGCAAGCCCCTTTTGCACCATAAAGATAACCTTTAACAAGCTAGAAAAGGTCCTATTACTGAGCTAAAGTCAGAGCCATGTGACCCTCACGGTTGCACTGTCAGTCCCAGCTTTTGCCGACAGATAAGTCCTTATGCAGGGCTGAGAGCATCATGATCAAAAGTCATTTGCTCCTTCGCCCTATAATTCAGTTGTTTAAAAGCAACTTTTACCTTTTCTTTCTATAGAATCATTGTTCAATATGTAGATCATGTACAATTATGTTGAGCGCTAGCAACTACCCATATGCATATAACCCGTAGGAGACAAGGAAAACATGATATTCAACCACTAGGATGTCCTTACGGGTATCAAAATTAGACACATGCAAATGAGTAATTAATAAATGATGAATAGGATATCAAGGTAGATCCCATGCTATACTTACCTTGGTTAATAAACTCCTGCTGGTCCTGGTGGTCGTCAAAGAACTCTTGGTCTCCAACGTTCTTCTCACCGTCTGAACTCGACCAACACGGCAACATACAACATTACAAGAACATTCATGCAAAGCAAACAAACCTATAGTTAGAACAGTACACCAGCAGTATAGAAAACAAGATAAAATATTTATGAGAAGAATCTATGTCTTTCTACGATCACATAGACGCGAAGTTCACGAAAAACGGAGCTAAACACGAAAGTTATGAATTAAATGGGGTTTCCTATAGCTATTTATTTAATTAAATCTAACATCAAAATTTAAATGTTGCAAACATGTTTGACAGTGGTATTAACATGTAGAGAACTTTATTACGAATCTAACGCAATTTGAACAGGTCAATTCAGAGCTAAAACGACGATTTTATAAGCAAAACAATGCAGTGGCATTTCTGTAAATAGAATGAACTATTTTTGAATTTAAATAAATCAAATCTGGGATATTTAAACCGGCCGAGGACTACGGGTTCAATTAGGCAAAACTTGGGGGTCTCTTTAGAAAAAAGACCCGTGAAGGGGTATCGGCCATCCGTAGCCGTTGATCAAGCGATGGACGGCTCAGATTAGAGCTGGGGGGAGAGAGAGAAGGCCGACGGCCGGAACAGTGCCGACACACGCGGCGCTGCCATGGCCAGCGGCAAGGAGGTCGTCGGCGCGATCGATACGGGCCCTACAGGCCGCGGTTTGCCCATCCGAGAGCACTGGGGAAGAGAGGAGGTGAAGGCGACCTCGCCTAGGCCGAGAACGCGGCCGAAGGACGCGGCCGACGCGGTGGTGGCCATGGCCGGCGACGTGAAACTCCCAAGCGCACGCGGATAGGGCCCTAGAGGCCATGTTTTACGAAAGTAAAGGCACGGGGACAAGGAGGGGAACAAGGGGGTCTCACCGCGGATGAAAACGAGGACGAAGGCGGCTCGGGGATGGCGGACCGCGCGGAGGAACGGACGTCGGTGGATTCCGACACGTCTGTGCGGCGGTTGCGGCTTCCGCGCGCTCGGGCGAGTTGAAGAGTGGAGCGGGGAGGCAGCAGGGAGGGCGGCGATGGGCTCGGCTCCTTTATAGAGGTCGGGCGCGGGGGAGGACGCTCCCACAACGCGAGGTGGGCGCGGGACGCGCGGGAGGTGGGGGATGGCGCTGGCAAGCGGGCCCAGGCCGTCAGCGACAGAGAAGGAGGGAGGGCGCGGCGGCAACGGTTGCCAGCTCGCCCGGTTGGGCTGGCCCAGGAAGAAAACAGGAGGAGAGGAAAGAAAAAGAGAAGGAAGGCCAGCGGGCCGGTGGGGAAGGAAATGGGCCAGCAGGCCAAAATGAAGAAGGGAGGGGAAAGAAATTAATTTCCTTTTTTTTCCAAATCAAATTTCCAAATTCATTTCCAAATGATTTTTGAATCCTTTTGAGTTTAAATCAAAACCACTCAACATATTAAATACAATGCTATAGCATGAGTGCATCAACATATAGATACCCTTATGATTGATTTTAATTTCACAAAAATTATTATTTTCCTATATTTGAATGCACACATAATTACATAAATAAATCAGATTTAGCTATTTGAAAGAGTGCAAATTTTAGGGTGTTACATCTTGCAAGGGTTATCTTACCAATGTTGTACTTGTCACTTGTTAGCAATCTAAAATAAATCAAGTACTTAGGTTCACTAGTTCATGAACAAACTCATACACTACCACTAGTTTCAACTAATCATTCAAGCAATAGTGGTAGGCTATGATTTTTTTAAAGATTTTCATTTGTCATGCATGATCCTAATAAGTATGTACTATATGCACTAACCACATACGAGTATGGGATGAAAATGATCATGCACATTACAATGATACCTTTGCTATGTTGGAGAAGAGGATAGTCACATAGATTCTAATACATTTCTTCAATGGCAATGTGAAGTCCAATTATAAGATTAGTGAAGACCAATCATCATAGATGGAGTCCATTCTTCACCCATATGATTTGAGAACCACTAATGATCAAGTGCACTTTTTTGTTGTGGTTGGCTTGCTTCTTTTCTTGATCAATGCTTGTATGAGAGCACTATTTGGAATATCACTTGAATTGCCATGACTAGCTCTCTTCTGGGTGTTGCTTTTTTTTCTTGATCAACCTTTTGATTGCTTCAACTAAACATCTTAAATGTCCCTCAGATCACCACCTATATGTTAGTCTTCCAAGTACCACACTTGGTTTACCTACATATAGGCGGCAAGCCCCTACACTAGGGAGAAGTGACCTCCCACCAAAGAGTCATTCTTGATACTCACTTGAAATAATTTGATTGACTGATCCAAGTGATGGACTTAACTTAATGAGTAACCTTAATTCCTTGTTTAAGTCCTTTTCTTTCTACTTGTTTAAGTCTTTTTCTTTCTACCAAAAGATCTCTAATAATCTCTAGAACTTAAACTTCATCTTCATCTTGAGCTTGGTCTTAAAATTCAATTTGAGTACCAAATGTGTGCCAAGTACACTCCACAATCAAATAGCCTTGCAATCTTTGATTGTTATGCTTCTAGATCATCTCAAAACCAAACTTAGATACCTCAAATACTTATAAAAATGATTTCCACTTGAAGACCTTTCAATAAAAGTGACTCTTGATCAATCCAATAATGATCACTTTTCTGGCAGATTCTGTACCCTTCAAAGAATAATCCATAACTCCCAATAAATAGATACAAGTTCCATGAAATTTGGTGGATATGTGCTTCACTGATATGTGCTTCACTTAGTCATATAGCATATGTAAAAATTTGAGATTCATTTGACTTCTAGATTGCTACCAGATTTCAATTCTTCCACCACTGCTATATGCTGAAAACTGCTGCACTATAGCTGATAAGATCTACTCCAAGACTGAAGCATCTCTTATCCAATTCTCATAAAATTTCTACAACATATCATACCATAAGTTTAGAGAATTCATACCAAATTTCATGCCAATCCAAATATATTTGATCACTCAAACATGACTAAGATCACAGCTAGCTCAGATTTTGCAATATAGGATAGATTTTAATTACTTGAGCTATTCTTCATCAAATGTGAATCAAACTTAAAACTAACTTGTTTGAATACTTTCACAAGACATATATCCATTCAATCCACTTACTAAAGGTCATCTTATGAATTTATCTAACTCAAATCAATCCAAACTTGATTACTAAGCATTTATCCATTCAATCATCTCATAGCAAACAACATTGCATATTTATCAAATTCAATCAACTCATATGCACCCAAATGAAATGATCAACAACAGATATACCTTGGTTGGCTCATGATCATCCAATTAGCAAGCTCCAACTCATATCTTTGCAAGCCATCAAATATATCAATAAATCATCCACAATATGAATATTGCACTTATATGTTGATAGCTCTTGGACTTCACTATCTTGTCATGGCATTGGGAAAATAACCATCATTTGTCAATACTTAGCTCAATCACATGATCAACACAATGAGTACCACGTGAACCAAGCCTCCAATGCCCATGGTACCGACAAACAATCATCCACTTTTTGATGGTACCCAAACTAGTTTGGGTCCTCTCAAGTTAGGAGCAACATACTTAGGCATAGCTTTAGTATGAATAGCAGGATGTTTTGCAATTCCACCCAATGAGGTACCATTGTCATCCTTTCTAAGTATATCATGATCATCAAATGAAATGGGCTTAGAATTATTACCTAGGGGTAGTGTTATCCAAAATGCTAAACGGTAAACAATCGGTCACCTACCGTTTAGCCTATTATTCGGGCAAAACGGATGTTTAAACGGGCAAAACGGCCATTTAAACAGTCACAACAACCGATTAAATGGAAACGATGTACCACAGTGTAGCATTTAAACAGTGTGTAAATGGGCTAAATGACCATTTAGGTGAATAGTGGCTAGGGGACATGAATGAGCCATGTGTCCTCGTTCCCGACACGAGTAGCACTTTCTTTTTTATTGAGCCTTTTCTTCCTTGCTCATGTGGTGCTCCTCATTGCCTTGCCTCTCATGAGTTGCTTGAGCCTTCTTCTCAAGCTTGGAAGGACATCTCAAGGCAAAGTGTCCCGTATCTCCACACTTGAAGCACTTGATATGAGCATAGACTTTCTTCTCATCTTCATTCTTGCTCATTATCTTGGCATCTTGAGTTTGCATTGGATGCCTTGCTTTTCCACCCCTTCCTATCTTCTTCTTCATCATCATTAAGTCACCACCATCTTCATGGTTGATCTTGATTTGAACTTGGGGCTTGTTCTTTTCATCTTGTGGCCTCCTTTTTGGCTTCTTGGTTGGGTAAGATTTGGCAAGGTGACCCATCTCATGGCATTTGAAGCACACGAAATGAGATAGCTTCTTTTGTTCTTGCTTTTTCATTTTCTTGCCCTTGCTCTTGTTGAAGCCAATGCCACTCTAGTCACCATAGCTTCTTTTGTTGTTCAACATGTGCTTAAAGGTGACTTGAGAGTTGTAGCACCTCTCTAACTTGTTGCTTAATTTCTTCACTTCTCTTTTGAGCTCATTGTTTCTCCTTCAAAATGTTAGTCTCACAAGACATAGAAGTAAAACAAGCATCTATTTGTGAAGAACATAGCATATCTAATAAATCATTACAAGAGGTGGATACATGCTTCTTCCCTACATCACAGGAGTTAGTCATGTTGCAATTGATCACTTGACTCATGTGATGAGCTCTCATTATTTTTAAGTTTCTTTAAAAATGCTTTAATGAGAGAAGCATGTTGTTCTAATAATTCTTCATGAGATGCAAGAAGCTTCTCATGAGTCAATTTTAGCTCATCATGTGAAGATTTAAGAACATCAAGTAAGTGCTTATGATCTTCACATGAATTCTTTAGAAATGAGTTTTCTTTTTCTAATTTTATTGTTTTAGCTTTCTCATTTTCTAAAGACATGGTCATGCTAGCAAATCTATCTACAAGCTTATCATATGAATCAATATGATCAACCACATTAGCATTAGATACCTTGGTGTCACCTTGTGACATAAAGCAATGTGGTGTAGTGGATGGGCTTGTAGTAGCGTCACAATCATGGTCCAAGCATGAACCATCATCATCATCACCAAGTGTGCTTGAGGTAGAATCATCATTTGCATCACTTGGGGCATCATCATCAACCTTGTCAAGTGAACTTGTGGTAGAATGATCATCATCATCATCACTTGACCATAGGGTGCAACAATCTTCCACAATCACCAAATTGTGGTCATGCTCAACACACTCATGTGCCTTCTCTTTGGGCTCATTATCATCATCAGAGACCATCCTATATTTCTCATTAAGATAAATCCAAATCTCATGGGCGGACTTCATGTCCATGATCTCACCAAATATGCTATCCTCTATAGATTGATAGAAAATGTTAGTAGCTTGGCAATCGAGATGTAGGCATTTCTTTTGTGCTTGGGTTGCATTCTTTCTATCAATCGCATGAGAAAAGCCCACATCTACGATCCACCACATTTGAGGGCAAATAAACTTAAAATTGCATGTTATCCAATTTTTCCAATGTGCAAAGTGTGTGCTATCAAAAGTGTATGGACACTCAACATCTAGCCCATAAGCCGCCATCCTCTCGGGTCAGTGAAGACCACAAATGAGAGACCTAGCTTCGATACCACGTGTAGGGTTGAGATGGTAGACTAGAGAGGAGGTGAATAGTCCTTTCTAAAATTAATCGTGCCGGCTAACCAAAACAAATGCGGAATTAAAACTATCGGTCTAGCAAAGATTACACCCCTCTATCTAAGTTCTCAAGCACCTTATAAAAGATCCTAGTTAAGCAAAAAGGTGATAGGCTAGCTAGAGCTCATCTAACAATTCTAGCTTGCAAAGTCACACAAACCTATGCAACTAGTACTTCAAGCAACCGAGGGAGCTCCTACACAACTAGTGATGCAAAGCGCACAAAGCTCCTAAGCTCACTAGCAATGCTCAATAACAAGGCTACACAATCCAAATTAGAGAGCGCAAATTACTTAGCTACACAAACTAAGCAATGCAACTAACAAGGCTACTCAAGCCAAATTAGTTGCGTAAGGGAGCTACTTCTATGCTACACAAGCAAGAAGGTAACTAGCAAGCTACACAAGCTAACTAATTACAAGAACAACTACACAAGTATAATGTATATGAAAGCAATTACAAGCTTGTGTAAAGGGATTTCAAACCAATGGAAAGACAAGGATGGCATGATGATTTTATCCCAAGGTTCATGTGCTTCCCAACACGCTAGCCCCTGTTGTGTCGACCGCTCACTTGGTGGTTCGGTGGCTAATTGGCATCACCCGCCAAGCCCGCATGTCGGGCACCGCAAGAACCTACCCCGAAAGTGACGGTAGCTCAATGACACGCTCAACTAGAGTTGCTCTTCACTATCCCTGTGGGGTGAGCCCAACCCCCTCACAAATTCTCCTCCGGAGCACCGCACAATCTTCTCACGTGCTTCAATAGAGTCACAAACCACCAAGCCATCTAGGAGGTGGCAACCTCCAAGAGTAACAAGCACCACTGGCTTGCAACATGATCACCTAGTGCCACTCGATGTAATCTCACGATGCAATCACACTAGAATCACTCACTCAATCGATCGAATGATCACTATCAAGCACAACTGAGTTAGAGGGCTCCCAAGCACTCCCCAAGCATGGACACTTAGTCCCAAGGGTGCTCAACTAGCCAAATCCCTGAGTTCCACCTCTATTTGTAGCCCCTAAGCCAAATAGAGCCGTTGGAGCAAAGCTGCACTTTCTGCGAGGGCACCGGACATGGCGGTGCGGTCACCGGACATGGGACGGTGGTGCCCCCAACGGTCGAATTCCAATGGCTATTTCAACTAGCCATTGTAGACCTAGCACCGAACAGGCAGGGGCGATGCACCGCCCAGGGGTGGTGGTGCCCCCAACGGAGCTCATGCCCATTTTTCTCCCTCTAGATTAATAGGGTGGTGCATTGGACATAGGGCGGTGGTGCCCATGGCGGTGACCCCCTTATCTCAACACAAAAAATGCTAGCCTCAGAAAAAACACGACAGTGGCACAGGACAACACCCTGCGGTGCACCGTCCATGCCATGGCGGTGTACACCGTCACATTCGGTGACCACCCTGACTCTAGTTGCGCTCTGCCAAGTTAAGGTGGGCACCGACCTAGGGGTGGTAGTGCCACTGGACAAGGCACGGCGGTGCCAGCCCCTAACATGCTGCTCTCAGCCTCGGCCAACCGGGCACTGCCACAGGGGTGGTGGTGCACCCAGGGCACCACTCCGAGCCTGATTTCGCCTCCTTTTCTTCACCAACTTCTTCACCTTTGCAAATGACCAAATGTGCTAACACCACCAAGTGATCACCACCTTGTGCACGTGTGTTAGCTTTATACGAATATTTTTCCAAAGGATTAGCACTCAATTCACCACGCCACTCGATCCTAACACGTATGCAAAGTTAGATCGCTCAAGTGGCACTAGATGACCGATATGCAAACAAGTTTGCCCCTCTTAATAGTACAGCCATCTATTCTAAACCCGGTCATCAACTTTTCTACACGCCTATGACCAGTGAAATAAAATGCCCTAGGTTATACCTTTGCCTTGCGCATTCTATTCCATCTCCTCCAATATCGATGCAACACATGCACCAACATGATCAACAACGATATGATCCACTTCATATCATCACATGATCGTATTGGTTCATCGATCTTGACTTCACTTGCTCTTCACCGTTGCTTTAGTCCATCGGTGCCAAGTCATCACTCAACTTGCCCTTCACACTTGCAACCGGTCCATCGAGCCAAGTCATGTCTTGATCTTCTCCACCTTGATCACATGACTCAATGTCATATCTCACGTGCAATAAGCTCCTTCATCATCACATGTGTGAGCTTTGCAACACCTCCAAGCCATTTTTACCTTCTTGGCATATGTTGCTCACACACATGTATCTATGGACTAATCACCTGTGTATCTTATATAAACATAATTAGTCCACCAAGGTTGTCACTCAATTACCAAAATCAAATAAGGACCTTTCACAAGCCGTGTAACCAAACATGCCCCCTGACGAGCTTTTTTGAACCCAGCCATTATGTGAGGCGAGCTTCGCTTGTTCACCATCCCGCAATGGGGGTTCATTGGATAGCCATTATGAAACATGCGCAGTCCGTTAAAATGCCATTTGGAGAGTTCGGGATTCGATTAATCCCTAAAAAAAGAAAAATGACACTGTGTTCCTGTTTTGATCCTGACTCTTTTCTTTTCCCCTGCTCGCTCTTGCGCGGACATAGCGTAGGCTCGAGTGATAGAACGGATTGACACGGTGCCTCTAGAGTGGGCACTCCTTCCTCATGGTGTCCTGTAACACCCCTAGTGTTACGATCTTGTTTAGCACCATGATTTAGGCCTAAGTAAAATTTTTGAAACGATTTTCTCATATTTTTGATTAAAACGTACTCAACGCAATGAATGAATCTTGTATGACTTAATTTTGTGGACTCGAATCAACGCCCAAGTTAAATTACTCAGTGCGTAAAGATATTTAGGAATGATGAACGACGATTCTAGCGAATGGTTTGTTCGATTAGATTAAGCATGAAAAACAATTTTTTAAAAAAATAAAATCCATTAATACATAGAACGATATATATATATATACTCATGTGTTTATTTTGAAAAGCACGCTTGAAAAGCCTTGGTTTAGTTATTGACTAGCGAGCGAACGGATCCACAACGATGACGGGACGTCTCCCTGCCCTGCTCCGTCGCTGGTCATCGGTAGTGTGTTCCCCTTGTTTGAAATCAATCAACTCCGGTTTATTAGCGTTGCGCCGCGTCGTCGAGTTCCATCGTCGTGCCACTGGTCCCGTCGAACTGATAACCTTGTCGTGCTGCCTCTGCCGCCTGTCTCAGTCTTGTATGTCTCTATGTTGCGTGTCCTTGCCTACCTCTGCATGTCTGCTTCTCTGCTTAGAACTGCTGCTGCTGTACTGAATGTGCAGTTGGCCACACGAGCTTGCTTCCTCATAGGCCCCGCTCTTGTCCTTCTCTCTCTTGTGTCACATCTAAAAATTTAAGGCGAGTGCCATACCTTGTTGCATCATCATGTGTCCAGGCAACAACAGACCCCTTTTTCTTTCCCTCGCCTCGGTCTTCTCCCGGCGCCCTCCTCTCCGGCACCCGTCGTGCCTCGCTGCCTCTCCCGTGCGTCGTGTCGCTGCACCGCTCCTCTCTACCACAGCCGCTTGCCTCGGGCCATGCGTAGCTATGGTGCCGGTGCGTCTCCTACCACCAAGTCGCCGAAGGGGTTCGTCGTCACCCGGAGGATGGCCGCGCATAGCTCCGCCTCCATGACCGCCCATCGCCTGCTGCCGAGAGCGCCCGAGCCATGCCGCTTCACCTTCATCGCTGCGCACCGCAACGCCCTCTCCGCGTCGCGCGCCCTCATGCTGTTGGCTGTCGTTTCTCCACTGGGCTGTCGGCCAGCCGCAGCTGCTCGCCTCCGTGGCTGCTGCTGGTCATGTCGCCCATTCCATCGCCGTCTGCACTAGAGCCGCTCGTCTTCGCGCCACATCCATCCCGTGCCTCCTCTGTTTTGAGGAAGGAGAGAAGGGTAAGAATCCAAGCCAAAATTTTATACAGGGTCCACGGTGCAAAATACGTGACATAAGTGAATAGTGCGTATGTCCGGTGAATTGATTTAAGAAAAGTGTAGGGACCTCATCACAAAAGGACTGTCGCCGCCCTGCCCTGGCCAAGTGGGCCGGCATTGCTGGGCCGTCCGCGTCTGCACGCTTGGACCGGCCTTGGGCCGCTGCGACGAGCGTATCGATGGGCCGCCTGTCCGGCTAGCTGGGCCGCTGGCCGCGCGCCCGCCTGGGCCTCAGGCCTGCTCGCACTATCGGCCTGCTTCCGACCGTGACTGGACCTGCTCGCACTGTCGCACTGTCAGTTGGGCTGGTCGGTGGGCCGCGTCGCGTCTGCTGGGCCGAGATGGGCTGCCGCCGGCCCTTTTCATTTTATAAATGGTTTCTAATATAGGTTTTTAGTTAACTTAAAAAATCGATATAAAATGGTATAGGAATCCAAAAATGGTGAAACCAATTTTGTTAGTCTTCTAAAATTATGATCTACCTGTTAGTATATTTTATTCACATAGTTTGATAATATTCTTGGAAGCTATATAATTAATTTAAGGTGTTTAATATTGTAAAAATATAAACTTGTAGGAATTATTGTGATAAATTGGTAATAGTATTGGATCTGAAATTTTTACAGTAGGCTCCTGGCAATATTAGGTACTCACTGTAATTTTTGTAGCTCTGGAATAATTAGTTTGCTAAATAAATAATGATGTTCTATTACGAATAAAGATTAAATTGATAGAATATAATAAATAAACAACTTGGGTGTATATAACTAAAACAGTTGTTGAGAAATAACGTCTTATTCGACAACATGGATATGTAGCCTAAGTATGGTCGTCGTTAGATCTAGCTCGTTAACTTGAGAGGCGTAAATCGTATTTTACGAGTCATGATTGCAGTCGATTAATTACATATATGCATTTGCATCAATGCATATCATATAGGTACGATGATGGATCAACGGATCAATTGAATGATGATTGGGAATCCGAAGATGGGTAAGGGTATTCTCTCTGGGAGATGATGCAATGGGCTTTCTATCCAGTTGATGGTGGATGAACGGAAGCTGCAAATACTAACTTTTGGTTACATTTTACCCAGGCAAGCCCCGGTGCATAACCCCTACTTTTCTATAGTTTAAATTATATTTGTGCATTAAGTTTTAAGGAGTTGATTGAAATCCACTTGCATATACATATCTTTATCCATGAGTCTTACTAGTATGACAGGATCATGTAGAATGCTATGCTATAGGACTCCGGTAGAAGTCGAGTGATTGCTTGTCACTCGCGAGAGATAGGAAATATATTATTAGATTATTATCACTTGGAAAATATAAAAATGGTGGAAAGGAAAATGGTGACCGGGCAGGGATATGGTTTGGGTATTGGTGGGTGTAAGAGGTTGTGTCACCGTGGACGCGGGGCATGGCTTGGTTACACTGCTTTCCCTGTCTGTGTCGGTTAAGGACCGATCATTGCATAAGCCATTGAGGCAAGTCACAGACTTATTATCCCAAGCACATACTTAGGTATGGGCGCTTGGAAGACTTATTGCTCTCTTGTCATGGGTTCCGGCTCTTTCTAGACCGACTATCAGGGTTTCTTTTTGGTGGAGGAGGTCCTTGCACCGTACTGAGTCCAGGGCTCAGGGGCGGGGGCTTGGAGTCCCAGTTTGAACGGGGACCTAGAACCCTAGGATAGGAGGGTGATGCATTGGTCCTGCTTATGCCTTGGGTACAAGTGGGGCGTGTGTTTGTAGGGTACCTAGCTGGGGACATTGATTCGTGAATCGCCGGGCGATCCGGTATGGCTTGTTTTGTGTCTAGCACCATAGTAAGAACTGAAAAATGGAAGATAGAAAAATGAACTCTGATTGCTTACCACCTGTTTGAAAGTAGCACATGTGCTTACATAGAATGGTTAGTTAATGAACCAATGTGGCTATTAATAAAAATCGAATATAAGGATGCACACTTAGTAATGCTTCCTGCAAATGCAATAAACGCACAAGCCAGATAGCCTTGCATATCCTTGGAGTCTTTTTTCCTCCTATCGGGTAAGTCTTGCTGAGTACAATTGAGTACTCAAGGTTTTATCCCCCCTGTTGCAGGTGACAGGTGGAGGCTAGAGCTGACCCTTGTGTATAGATACCTCCTGGTGGGCTCAGCGGAGATTCCTTTACGCTGCGATCGTAGTTGTTATTTATAACTCTCACCAAATGTTTTTTATAAATGAAAGTTTCATAATCTATTGTCGTAGTTTATATATCAATACTTCATCATGTCATGATTAGATATTTATTTCTGCTGTAAGTCTGATCACTTATTTATATTCCGCTGTCTAATTAAATTGTTCATAACTCTGATAGTATGATTACATTCTGCTGTTATAATAATAAATATTATACTCTGATGTTGTATTAAAAGTGATGTAAGAAATGGTTAAGAATGATGTAAGCTTTATTCTCTCATTTGTGATCCTGATGGCAAAAATGTGGATTTTCGGGTTCTCCCCTGGGGTGTGCCCGATGGAACCGAGTAATTTAGTGTTCTCCCCTGAGTGCTTAGTGTCTAATGGAAGACAAGCACTCCTAGGAGGCATTAGATTAGGCAGTTCTACCACATGTCCCTATGCCATCAATGTCGTAGATGGCCGCCCCACGTCGCCTCTGCCCCAAGCAATGTTGGCGCCGTCCCCTATGCCAGCACCGCACCTATGTCGCCCCCAAGCCAGCCCTCGACGATAGTGACACCCGCAACCCACACCGGCGCCCACATCAGAGACGCCGCCCATGCCAGATTTTATAACACCCCTGGTGTTACGAGCTTGCTTAGCATCAAGATTAAGACCTAAAAGAGATTAGCAAAATAAGTTCATTGGGTTTAAGAGTTTAAACTTACCTGAAATGATAAACAACTTCTATGTGACTCACTTTTGTGGTTGAGAAAAATCAAAATAAATATTGTTAACTAGTGCTCTTGGGAGCTCAAAAATCAAATTTGAAGTTAAGATAAGCTCTTTTTGTTAAGACGGCAAACACTTGAACTTACGTTTAAAGAACTATTTTTGGCAATTTATTGTGGGCAAAATAATTAATTAATGCTTAAATATTTTGTTCCTATGGGTTAGTATGAAGTATGGGTCATTGCATGAAATACTTGTGGGTTGGAGTTAATAGGGTTTAGGCCTTTTAAAATTTATAACAAAAGTGTTAATGGTTGTTAGTTCGAACTGAACCTTAACTTTTCTAAGTATGGGAAAAGTAGTAAGACAATGCTATCTAGACATTTAATTTCTAACAAAAATGTTTAAACACTAGCTGCATATTTTGGTATTGTTGATTGCATCAAAGTGAGTACTTGAGCATGGCATAGGTGGTTGTTGTGTTGGGTGTCACGTTGCTCTCGTAAAAATTGTCCAAATTTCATTAAACCACGCTGTAAACTATGTCGTTGATGTTCTGTTCATGAACTGGCACTTCAGGGATGAGCTTAGGTTAGCATTCATTTATCTCCCTCCCTAACTGCTCTTTGATCTTGACGATTGCTTCGTTAGATAATCGATAGTGTGGACTTTAGAGTAGTGAAATTGGTTGAGTTCTAGACGTGAGGATCAACAACTCTTGAGTCGCTTTAAAATGTGTACGTGACACTGGTGGTGGTCGATTGGCCTAGGTCCGTAGTCACCACGTGCACACATTGCTGATGCCTGGCCATGATCGTGCTCATGGCCAGCCTTGCTGGCTGTTGATCGCGCATCGGGCTATTGCTATGCGGCCATCGCGTGTGCGCTGCTGTCCTAGACGTGCACAGGCCAGACCGATGTCGTGGTGGTTTTCATCTAGCCGACGTGGCACTCTTTTCGCCGCTCGAACCACCTACTCGCCGAGCCGTTGCCTGCCTCCATAGTCACGTCGCACTAATGCCCTTGTCGTGGGGTCACTGCCCTTCCTCACATCATTTTGTTGCACCGACCCTATGAGATGGCCCCACACGCGATCGCTACTTCACTACCGCCGCCCGCGTCCTGCCATGGCCGAGAAGTCCCATCACGGCGCTCCACCATGCTCTCTATCTGAGTCTTCCCCGTGCGGACGCCTTGCTTCATTAATGCAACCTCGACCGAAGCAGGTACAGCCTTGAAGAGCTGTCTCCCCTGCCTGCCCTTGTCGTCGACAGAATCACCTCGCTTCGCACGACAAATACGTGCGGTTCAGGGCACCACACCTCAATTCGGTGTTCCAGCAGTTAGACAGGAAAGCCAGCTAGCATCCCGACCCTCACCTTGGCGCAACCGAGCACTACTGGCCGCCAATTTGGCGTTTTTCTCGCCATCGGCTAGGTGTGCCGCCGTGCCAGTGAAATTGGGGTAAGGTCCAAATGGGTTCAATTGTTTGTATCCACGAGCTTGCTTTGACCTCCTCTATCTGGTGCTCGTACCATTTGGCCAGGGCGCTTGCTGGAGATGTGGTGACGCATGGGTGTCCATCCCGAAGCACCGCCGCCCTAGCGGCTCGCACGTGGCTAGGCCACCTTGGCACTCCTCTGCCTCAATCGTCACCACAGCACAAATTCTGGTGAGCTACTAGTGCTTACCCGCTATCTCTACCACCTCGATAGTATCTTAGGCCGCCAAAATAGTCGTGCCGTCGCACGGTTCTGCCCGTCGTCGAGACCAGGCCTCAGTAGTGTACCATTAAGCTCCCAACCACCGCCATCCTTACGCATTTGGCCATAGAGCTCAATTGACCCCTTGGTCTCATCGGAGCGCCACTAGGTTGCTCGGCGTAACCGCCGTATGCCATCGGTGAGCCACGCCATCGCGCGCACACGCCTAGGGGCATGCTGTTGCAGAGATGAGTTTTTATAGGGTGTTAGGTGCGAAGCATGTCTCTTCTACAATAGTGCATATAGTGCCACGTAATAACTTGTTAGACTGAGGACTCTTTTGCAAATGCGTTGGAGCGCTCGCGCAGCGGGCCAGTTGGGCCGGCCTGTTGGCATGCGGCCACGCTCCGCGCAGGTCACAATGGGCTACTGGGCCAAATGCTTGCCGCCGGCCCTTTTGTTTTCTAAAGCATTTTTCTAATTTAGTTTTTAAGCAAACTTGTAATCTCAATATCAATTTATGTACCTGTCCAAAATTTTTGAAACTAATTTGTTAGGTTCCTAAAATCATGATCTATCTGCTGCTGGTATGTCTTGTTCACATAGTTTCATAGTATTTTCAGGGGCTATCTAATTAAATTGGGATGCTTAATATTATTAAGATATAAACTTGTAGTAATTTTCGTGATAAATTGGTAATAGTGCTGGCTCTGAAACTTTCACAGTGAATTTCTACCATTATTAGGTGCTCACTGTAATTTTTGTAGCTCCATAATAATTAGTTTGCTAAGGTAGCTAAATGAACCCTAGTTTAAATAAATATATATTTAATCAATAAAATACCAAAACACCTTGGGGTTGTAAAACTAAAACAGTTTCCGGAAATGAAGCCTTACTTGACAACGCGGATATGTAGCCTAGTACGTTAGTCATTAGAGCTAGCTCGTTAGCTTACGAAGCGTAATAGTGTTTTTAGAGTTGAGGTTGCCGTTGGTTAATTACGTTTTCTATGCTGCATCTACGAATATCACAATAGGAAAACGATGGATCTGGAGTCGATTGGACTAGCAGGAGGATGGTGCCTTGGTGATCGTGTTGCCACGGTGGAATGCAAATTCTTGGTTATATCTTGTATAGGCAAGCCCCGGTGCATAACCTTTAATATTCTGCACTTTATTTTATGCTTGTGTATTAAGTTTTGAGGAGTTGAATGAAACTCACTTGTATATATATCCTTATCCTATGAGCCCTACTAGTATGTCAGGATCGTGTAGATTGCTATGCTATATAATCCGGTAGAAGTCGAGTGATTACCTATACCCGTGAGAGATAGGAAATGCATTATTGTTGTTATTATATTACTATCACATGGAATCTATATGAAGGATAATTGGAGACCGGGCGGAATGGTACTTTGGATCTGGACTTGGATAGGCATTCGAGCGAGGCTCAGATTGCACTTGTTCCGCCTATGTCGATTGAGGACCGTCCATTGCTGTGGATGGTAGTCAGGTCATAGATTTATTACCCTGAGCACATACTTGCTTATGGGAGTGGAAAGACTTATTGCTCTCTTGTCATGGGTTCTGGCTCTTTTCGGACAAACTTTTAGGGGTGGGTATTAGGTGGAGATCTAAGCATCATACTAAGACCGGGTCTCAGGTGTTGGGGGCTTGGAGTCCAAGTTTGGACGGGGACCTGAACCCCTTGACAGGAGTGGGACGAGTTGGTTTCGTTTGTGCCTAGGGTACAAGCGGGGCGTGTGTTTCGGGGTACCCAGCTAGGATACATTAATTCGTAAATCGCCGTTTCTGTGAGACGGTACGACTTGGCTATGGTCTAGCACCGTAGTAAGAACTGGAATATAAAAGATGGTAAAATGGTTATGATTGCTTACCACATGCTTGAAAGTAGCATAGGTGCTTACATAGAATGGTTAGTTAATGAACTAATGATGACTGCTAATAAAATTGAATATAAGGATGCGCGTTAATAATGCTTCCTGCAGATGTAATAACCCATAAGCCAGATAGCCTTGCATATCCTTGGAGTCTTTTATTTTTCTCCTATCGGGTAAGTCTTGCTGAGTACAATCGAGTACTCAGGGTTTTATTTCCCCTGTTGCAGGTGACCGGAGGATGCATAGATGTGACTCTTGTGTGTGGAAACCTCCTGGTGGGCTCAGAGTGGATTCCTTTCACGCTACAATCGTAGTGTTTATTTATAACCCTCACTAAAAATTTTTAGAAGAAAAGTTTTATGATCTGTCATCATATCTGGTTTATAAATGTTCACTATGTTAATGATTCACCATTAACCTTTATTTCCGCAATAACTCTGATCATATGTCGTTCTCCGCTGCAAGATAAAAATGTGAACCTAAAATGTATAAACGATTTTACAACTAAAAATATCTTAATTCCGCTATTGCATTCAACTTGTTTAAATACTCTAATGTTGTAATAAAGTGATGCAAGAAATGGTTAAGAATGTTGTAAGCTTTATTATCTCATTTATGATCCTGATGGAAAATATGGATTTTCAAGTTCTCCTTTGGGGTGTGCTCGATGGAACGACACGATTTAGTGCACTCTCTTGGATACTTAGTGTCTAAAGAAAGACAAGTACTCTTGGAAAGACATTAGATTAGGCGGTTCTGCCACAGCGTCGTTCCCACGCCACCGACTATCGTGCATGAATTACAACATCACTTCATTAAGGCCAAGCCAAAGGATTTCAACAAATGAGCTACCTCTTGTTCATTGCAGCGTAGGGCACAGGCATGAGACGGCGTCGCTCAGGGCACCTGCAATGATATAAGCTAGTCAGTAACTCTAAGCCAATTTTTTCAATAGTGCTAACTTTTAGCATATAACTCATAACATAGATAGCTCCACATGACACTCACATGATCTTGAAATATATGTATGAGCCTAACTCTTGATTAAGAGCTAGTTTTTCTCTTTTTTCTATTAAAATATGAAAAAATAATTAGAGCTAGCTTATAAGTCACCGATTGTGGGTGCCCTCATGAGCACGAGGCACCAGGCTGATCTGTTTTGTCGCTCAAAAGGGGCAGGGGCAAAACAGGAACACAATTTTTTTTTTCTTTTTTTTCTAGGACTAATTGAATCTCAAACTCGCCGATTGACATTCTAGCAGGCTACTTACGTTTTATAATAATGGTTATCCAGTGATTTTCTATTGCGGGGCGAACGAAGCTCACCTCCCGGATTCAAAAACCTCCCCAAGACTCCATTTCCAGAATTCACACACTTTTTTTTTTGACCCAGGAGTTCACTTCTTGTTTAAATCTCGGTCTGTCCAAGAACTCGTAACTTCTGCATGGACCAAGCACGTGTGAGTTGTGACCTGTGTGTTTGTAGCTGAATTCGTCCCTGTGATCTGTCGGTATGGCTTGGGCTGTGGGGTGGAACGTCAAATACGTCATGCTCATCCTATCCGCTCCACTCGTCTGCAGCTGCTGCTGCCGTTTCCTCTCCCTCCTCCTCCGGCCGTCCGGCGGACCAAACCAGACCGACCATACGGCCATTACCACGCGACTACCTACTCCAGGGATGCTATGCTGCACGCGCTACTCGCTCCAGCTCCTCCAACCCCATCCCTCCTTCCCCGGTGGCGCCACCTGCTCTTGTTCATGCTCATGCTCCCCGCCTTCTTCCTCCTCCGGCAACCAGCACCAGAGGCTCCATCCGCCAGCCGCCCTGTCCCCAGCTACTTCCCGCTCCACCCCGCCACTCACCCGCGCGCCTGACCATGACGAAGATGGCGCCTCCGATGACGCCCTCCTGGCGCTCCTCCGCGCCCATGACACCGATGCCGCCTACAGCCTCTTCTCCTCGAAGCCTTCTGTCCTCCCTTCCTCCCCCACCACGGCCTCTCGCCTCCTCGCGCAGCTCTCCTTCAATTCCAACGGCCCCGATGCGTTCTCCCGCGCCGCCCGCCTCCTCCAGAGCCTCCGCGCCCGCGGCGCCCTCGACCTCCTCGACGCCAACTCCCTCTCCCTCGCGGCCGCGGCCGCGGCCCGCTCCCGCGACGCCCGCCTCGCCCACTCCCTCCTCCTCTACATGCTCCGTCATGGCCTGCTCCCCGACCGACGCGCATACACCGCCGCCGTCGCCCGCCTCACGCCTCCCACCAAGGCGCTCCGCCTCTTCGACGCCGTCCTCCGCAACCTCCGCCGCGCGCCACCAGAGCTCGTCTACCCCTCCTGCCTCCCCGACGCGGCCGCATTCAACGCAGCGCTCAGCGCCTGCGCCGACGCCGGGGACTGCCGCCGATTCCGGCAGCTGTTCGACGCAATGAGCGAATGGAGCGCCGCCGCCGATGCGCTCACCTACAACGTCGTCATCAAGATGTGCGCGCGCGCCGGCCGAAAGGACCTCGTCGCGCGCGTGCTTGAGCGCATGCTCTCCTCCGGCCTCGCTCCCTGCGCCACCACTTTCCACTCCCTCGTCGCCGCGTTCGTCGGCTTCGGTGACATCACCACGGCGGAGAGGATCGTGCAGGCGATGCGGGAAGAGCGCAAAGACATATGCTCACTGCTCAGGGCTGTCGCTATGGATTGCGACGGTGCGACTGACGTCGAGGAGGGTGCCGCGCTGCTGGACGACATTGTTGCCGGGGCCAAACAGGGACAGGGCTCAGATGAGGTGCCGCTGCTCCCCAAGGCTTATCCGCCCAACGCCAGGGTGTACACCACGCTCATGAAGGGATACATGAACGCAGGCCGCGTCGACGATGTCGTGGCCGTGCTGCGCGCGATGCGACAAGAGGCGCAGACGGCACCCGCAAGCCGGCCGGACCATGTGACTTACACGACGGTGATATCAGCGCTTGTCGGTGCGGGCGATGTGGAGCGCGCGCGCGCCGTGCTGGACGAGATGGCCGCGGCCGGAGTTCCAGCCAACCGTGTCACCTACAACGTCCTGCTCAAGGGGTACTGCCAGCAGCTGCAGATCGGCAAGGCCAGGGAGCTCTTTGAGGAGATGGTGACGGACGCCGGCATCCATCCCGGCGTGGTGACATACAACACCCTCATGGACGGGTGCGTGCTCAGCGACGACAGCGCGGGCGCGCTAGCCTTCTTCAACGAGATGCGGTCACGGGGCATCGCGCCGTCCACGGTGAGCTACACGACGCTGATGAAGGCGTTCGCCGTGTCGGGCCAGCCCAAGGTGGCGCACAAGGTGTTCGAGGAGATGGAGCGGGACCCCAGGGTGACGGTGGACAGGGCGGCGTGGAACATGCTGGTGGAGGGGTACTGCCGGCTGGGGCTGGTGGAGACGGCGAAGCAGGTGGTGGAGAAGATGAAGGAGCGCGGCGTGCAGCCGGACGTGGCGACGTACGGCAGCCTGGCGAAGGGCATCGCGATGGCGCGCAAACCAGGGGAGGCGCTGGTGCTCTGGAACGAGGTGAAGGAGCGGTGCCTGGAGGAGGCCGACGAGGAGCTGCTGGGGGCGCTGGCGGACGTGTGCGTGAGGGCGGCCTTCTTCAAGAAGGCGCTGGAGATCGTGGCGTGCATGGAGGAGAAGGGCATCGCGCCCAACAAGACCAAGTACAAGAAGATGTACATCGAGATGCACTCCAGGATGTTCACCAGCAAGCACGCGTCGCAAGCGCGCCAGGACAGGCGCCGGGAGCGCAAGCGTGCCGCCGAGGCCTTCAAGTTCTGGCTCGGTCTGCCCAACTCCTACTATGGCAGCGAGTGGCGGATCGAGCCTATGCTGGATGGCGATGACCAAAGCTGAGCCACCCGCCACCGTTTCTGCTATGAGCACTGTACCCTGCTGCATGAAGGGAATTTTTGTCAAACTTACAAAAGGAAAAATATATACTTCATATTTGTTGTTGTAAACCTCAGGAAACCAAATGGGATTTACGTATCCCCTTCTTCCTTGTACAACCTAATCAGTAGTAGAGATTTTTTTTGCTGCAGGCAGTTGTTGTTATCTGAACGGTAGAAATAATTCATTTTACAATCGAAAGGAGAATGGGAAACAACAAGCAAATGCAGATAAATGTAATGCGAAGCACTGAGACTTATTTTCTTTGTTTCTTGAATTTCTCCTTTCTTTGCCCCCTGTAAACTTGCTCAGTTTTTATTTAAATAAAATTCACTGTGGGGGCAAAAGCCCCTCCAGATTCCTAAAAAAGAAGAAGATGCTCATATAAATAATTCTAAATTATAAGTCATTCTAAAAAACTTAAAGAGTCAAAAATATCTCAAGTTTGACCAAAATTATAACGTGAATTATAAAGATTTATGACATCAAATAGATATTACTATGAAAATATAATTAATGAAGAATCTAATAATACTTAGTTGGAATCATAAATGTTATTATTTTATCATGTAAATTTGGTCAAACTTAAGGTGCTTTGACTTTCCAAATTTTTTGAAATGACTTATAATTTGGGACGAAGGGAGTACATTACAATGTTACTATAACTACATATACTGACTAGCGCATTATGTCCGACTGACCTTCGTTGCTTGCTTGATTACCACACGTACTAAATCTCAAGCTTTCCATTGTTTCAGCTAAATCGGTTTACTCCCTCCATTCCAAATTATGCCTTTCTTGAGAGTAAAAACATCTCAAGTCAAAATCGTGACTGGAATGGCGTGCTCGTGTGCATGGATCTGAACGCGTGCGAGCCTATCAGGCTCAGCGTAACATGAACTCCTGCCTACACTTAGAGGTTGATCGTGATGTGGGATGGCGTGCTAGTGTGCATGAATCTAAACGCGTGCAAGCCTATCAGGCTCAGCCTAACATGAACTCCTTCTCCAGTCATCAGTACATGCCAAAGGATCTCAAATTGATCCATCCAGTCCTGCTTCAGACGCCAATTTTTTTAGGAGCAGTATATCGGCCCCGGCTGTTCCTGTTACTTATGCATATCTTGTAGTATATCGGTAGCATCTGTCGACAGAAAACGCAGTAAGTTGCTTGCTAGTTAGTTTCTAAATGAAAAAAAAACTCCCCCAGCGTCCATACAACCAAACCCACATATACCCAATGTGGGGGTAGAATAATGATGCTTAATTTAGCACAAGTTGCTTGATAGTTGGTACTACGTCTGAAAGCAGTTTCTTCGAAGAAGAAAGTCGTGGTTATTTCCAAGAAGCAACAGCGTGTGATGTGTGAAAATGAAAACTAAAATGTGATGTGTGAACTCTTGATCTATCACAGAACAGCTTGTCAGGTACCATCCATTGCAACCTTGGCAACATCACTAGGCTTGAGATTCTTGATCTTGCTTACAATAACTTCTTTGGGGGGATTCAACCTGAACTGCAAAATTTGCACAGCCTTCGTTCGTTAAGATTGCAATACAATGATCTAAGCGGACCAATCCGCAGAGCCTGTTCAACAGCACACCCAATTTGAGTGAAATACGTCTTGGCTCGAGTAGGTTGACAGGAGCAATTCCTGATAGTGTCAGCTCATTACTAAAGCTGGAGGTGCTTGTCCTGGAAAAAAAATCTTCTCTCAGGCTCCATGCCACCATTTTTGTTTAATATTTCGCAGCTTCAAGTAATAGCTGCCAGACGGAACAATCTCTCAGGTCCCATTCCTGGAAATGAGAGCTTTCACCTCCCTATGCTGCAAGTGCTGTTTCTCCAAGAAAACCATTTCAACGGGCCAATCCCTTTCGGACTCTCTGCGTGTAAGAACCTTGAGGAACTCTACATTGGTGTGAACAATTTCACTGGTTTTGTGCCGTCATGGCTGGCAACACTTCCAAGCCTTACTGCAATATCCTTGTCAATGAATAACCTGACTGGAATGATCCCAGTTGAGCTGAGCAACCATACCCTGCTTATTGTGTTGGACCTCAGTGAAAACAATCTACAAGGGGAGATTCCACCAGAACTGGAACAGTTGAGAAACCTCCGGTTTCTAGGTCTTGCAAACAACCAAATAACTGGTGTCATTCCAGAATCCATAGGCAATCTATCAAACCTTACCCAAATAGACTTACTTGGAAACAGATTGACAGGATCAGTGCCGATGTCATTTAGCAACTTGCTGAATCTCCGTCTCATCTATGTTGATGAGAACCATCTCTCTGGGAATCTAGATTTCCTAGCTGCATTATCCAACTGCAGAAGCCTGACTACCATTGGCATAGCAAACAATGAGTTCACAGGGAGGCTACCAACTTCAATTGGAAACCTTAGCACCCTGCTAGAAACTTTTCGAATAGCTAACAACAACATCAATGGAAGCATCCCTGGTACATTGGCTAACCTTACCAGCTTATCAGAACTGTATCTTGGTGGAAACAACCTGAGTGGGAAGATCCCTACACCAATCACTGCAATGAACAATCTCCATGAATTGGACCTCCCACAACAGCTTGTCTGGCACCATCCCAGAAGAAATCAGTAGATTAACAAACCTAGTTCATTTACATCTTGACAGCAATAAACTAACTGGTCCCATTCCAAGCAATATCAATAGCCTAAGCCAGCTGCAAATTGTGACATTATCCCAAAACTCTTTGTCTTCAACCATACCAACAAATCTGTGGGATCTTCAGAACCTTATTGAGCTTGATTTGTCACAGAACTCTTTTAGTGGGTTCCTGCCTGCTGATGTTGGAAAATTGACAGCAATTACCGGGATGGATTTATCAGGAAACAAGCTATCAGGTGACATCCCAGTTTCCTTGGGTGAACTCCGCATGATGATATATCTCAATCTGTCCAGAAATTTATTCCAAGGATCAATACCTGGTTCATTTGGCAATATGCTTAATATTGAGGAATTGGATCTATCCTCCAATGCACTTTCTGGTGCCATCCCAAAATCCTTGACCAATCTCACTTACCTTGCCAACTTGAACCTTTCTTTTAACAGATTGGATGGACAGATACCAGAAGGAGGAGTGTTCTCAAATATCACACTCAAATCATTGATGGGGAACAATGCGCTGTGTGGCCTTCCTCGCCTAGGTATAGCACAGTGCCAGAACACCAGTAATCAGTCGCGACCAAAAAACCGGTTGATAAAAGTTTTACTACCTTCATTACTGGCATTTTTCGCTTTAGCTGTGTTCTTGTATATGTTGGTAAGAATGAAGGTGAACAACCAAAGAAAGATGCTAGTACCCTCAGACACAGACTTGCAGAACTATCAGGTGATCTCATACTATGAACTTGTTCGTGCAACCAGCAACTTCACCGATGATAATTTGCTAGGGGAAGGAAGCTTTGGTAAGGTCTTCAAAGGTGAGCTAGATAACGGATCTTTGATAGCAGTGAAGGTACTAAACATGCAGCACGAATCAGCTTCCAAGAGCTTTGACAAAGAATGCAGTGCACTTCGAATGGCTCGGCATCGGAATCTGGTGAAGATAATTAGCACTTGTTCGAATCTTGACTCCAAAGCACTAATTCTTGAGTATATGCCTCATGGTAGTTTGGATGATTGGTTGTACTCAAATAATGGGAGGCAACTCAGTTTCTTCCAAAGGGTTGGCATCATGCTGGATGTTGCAATGGCACTGGAGTGTCTGCATCACCAGCATTTTGAAGCTGTCCTGCATTGTGATTTAAAGCCAAGCAATATCTTGCTTGACAAGGACATGATTTCACATGTTTCTGACTTTGGCATTTCCAAGTTGCTAGTTGGAGATGACAACTCCATCACATTAACAAGCATGCCCGGAACTGTAGGATACATGGCTCCAGGTATTTTTTTTAGTTCCTCTTGCAACGCATGACACTATATGTATTATTATACTTATTTAAGCTAACCAGCTTCCTTCTGACATGGATTGAACAGAGTTCGGATCAACAGGAAAAGCATCACGGGCCAGTGATGTTTACAGCTATGGAATTGTTCTCCTTGAAGTCTTCATGAGGAAAAGGCCGACCGATTCAATGTTTGTCGGTGACATCAGCTTGAGGCAGTGGGTTAGTCAAGCATTCCCATATCAACTCACAAATGTCGTTGACAGTAGCATACAAAAGGAGCTTAATAATGGTATTCAAGACACAAGTAAACCTCCTGAGAACTTACAGTATCTTGAATACCTGCCCAGCGTCCATAATTGATTTGGCCTTGCTTTGTTCAAGTGCTGCACCTGATGAAAGGATCCCAATGAGTGATGTGGTTGTGAAGTTAAACAAGATCAAGTCAAACTACAGTTCAATGGTTGCAGTTCCTGGCATTGCCTAACAAGAAAGAAAAATAGCACATTTGTGCTGTCAGGTTTCTGAAGCAAAAGTAATGACTTGAGACGTGTATTGTAGCTTGAATTATACACCAATTGTTAGCTGTTTAAGTTTTGAGTCATGAACGTTTTGTAATCACGTTGAACTTTGTTAGTGTCACAGTTAGTTTGTTAGGCGTAGAATCATGGGTGGCAGGTGATGTGCCCTGGCCACGCCGTGACTGCCAAGTGTCTATCCCCGCCATGACTTCGCGTGCTGCGCGTCCCATGGCGATCCGAAAGAAACGGGCGTCGTGGAGCCGGTTGTGGTGGCGGGGTGTTCGGGCTTCAAGCCCATGTATCCATCTATCTAAGTGAATGAAAAACTGCGGGAAAAGCTGTGGACTTGTTTTCTATATTTAATCCGATCGAATCCGCATTTTCTTGTCCGACTTTACCGTTTTCGCTTTTGCATTTGAGATGTTTCGTATTTCAAATGTAAAAGTAGAAAATGGTTTACCCATTTTTCGACCGTTTTCTACTTTTCTACTTTTAATTTGAAATATTCCGAATTCAAAATTCGGTTTAAACCGAATTTGGCCAACTGCACAGGTCATACAGCCCAATTACAGGCTGCTCACCACGCAGCTGCGTTCTTTCTACTGGTGGCTAGCTGCCCTCTCTTATAGACGGCGCTCAGCCTCATCTCTCTTATTATGTATTCGGTCGTGCACTTGTTTAATGCTATGCACTTGAACTAGATCATGCACTTGTTAGTTGTGAACTTGTTATGTATTTGGTCGTGCACTTGTTTAATGCTATGCACTGTGGGTCAGTATTTCGTATTGAATTTTCGCATACCGACCGTGTTCGACATAATTCCGCTCGAATTGGTTCGTTTCCGAAATTCTAGATATTCCGTAAGTTCGTGTTCGTTTTCGTGTCCGGCTTGTCCGCTTTCGCTTTCGCTTTCGTATTTCAAATGTAAAAGTAGAAAACGGTTGAGGAGTTTTTCGACCGAGTTCGACCGTTTTCATCCTTAGTTGGCAGCGCCATCGTGTGTGTTCTTCTCCAGTTCGCGTGTGTGTGTCCAAGGGTTTTAGTCACCGCCGATCCCTGGCGGCGCCATTGCTGATCCAGGAGCTGAGCTCAGTTTCAGTTCCGACACCAATGATGCTAATAACCGTATTGTTGACTGAAATGGAAAATTTATGCTTTGCACTCTCCAACTAACTTTCATGCAGGAAAAATAAGCTACGATTCAGTCAACTGAATTGGGATTTAAACTGAGGCCCCGTTTGTATCCATTGAATTGAATTCATTTTAATAATAATTTAGACACATATCAATTAAGCTAATATGGTTGCATATGGATTATATTTGTATATTATTGTTGGCTATACAAGAGAGATACTTATGTGTTGCATTTCTACCGTAGGGGAACGAGTCGAAGAGCGTGCTATAAGTAGCAAAGTAGAAACATGGAATGATGATGTGTAGAATCAATTTCCATCTTCCACCCTATGAATTTGAGATAGACTTATATTTGAACTTTGAAAAGTGGTGGAATGTCAAATTCCAAGCCAAATAGGCTAATTTATTAAGTAGATTTCAATTCCTACAAATAAAAGGATCCAAACGGCCCCTGAGGTTCTTCAATACTAGGCCTGGTAGGCTGGTATTGCGTATTACAGTGATTCCGCCAAACCAGAACCGAAGCGCATTGCCAAACCTACCCCAACTCTTTCATAACGTTCTGCATCTCCGCCCGCCACATTTGCGATCCTAGTGCTGGATCACAGAGGAGCGGCTGATGCAGGTCGGTAGCATATGCAAAGAAACTCAAGAGAGAACCTAGAGGAGAACAGTACTCAGAACAGGTACTCACAGCGGCGTGGCGGCACGAGCGGGGGTAAGCGCAGCGCAGCGGCGCTCGCTTGGGGAACCGCCGTCGTTGGCCGAACCCGGAATCCATCTTTGCCTGGAGTCGAGAGCAACAGCGAGGTGCAGACTGCGGGCGGCAGGAGAACATAGTTGTTGGGCTGGTTCGTGGGCCAACAAAGAAAAAACCTCGGCCCGCACACGTCCCTGAACCAGCCAGCTTTCTTTCTACTCTGTACGTTCCAACGGTCAAATGGGCTCTTTCATCTTGACTGTACGAAGATCATGTCAAAAAAAAAAAGATGGTTGGACCAGTTCGCCGGCCGCAAGCGCCGGCGCCGCCCGAAAATGGTGTCTGTTGTGGGCTCGTCGTGGCCAGCCGCCGGCGCCGTTTCCGCTCCTCCGCTCCACGCGTACCGGAGGCTCGGATTGTGATCAACTTACCTGATTGCCGCAGTCCTTGACCACATAATTTTCGTCCCGTGTCTGGCGGTGACATGGCAAGAAATGGACGAACGTGTCTAGTGCACGACTATACTGAGTACTGACTACTGACTCCATAGCAGAGACGGTCTGGCAACCGTAAACAACATGTAACAGCGCCCATAGCAGAGTGCACGACTATACCAGAGTCTGTCGTGTGAACGAAGAAGAACTGGCAAACTCCAGGATCAGCATATAACCAGAAACATTTTATTTATTTTAACAGTATATATGCAAACATTTATATATATACACATAATCAACATGCTCATACACATTGTACTTCTATAAGCATTTTTGAAAGATAGATCCGATAGGTCTTGAATATAATGATCACACATATTTATTGATAGACATATCGCCTGGAGTGTCATTAAATTTAAAATAAATCTATAAAATTAAAAATATCTACATCAAAGTAATGACTTTTATCTGGATGAACATGCACAAGAAATCTGACCAACATACGCTCAATTCTAATTATAATGCCAGAAGATCGGCCCATGAGCCGATATTCAGCCAGCCCATCGCTTCGAGCGAGCTCCCTAAGCCAGTAAGCACCTGCAGGCTTTGCACTTTGCCCAGGCTCAAACTCGCAAACCCAGGCCGCTCACCAACTCCTTTGCTCTCCTGTAGCCGGAGTCACAGGCGCGCGCGTATCAGTACAAAGACGCGTAAACCTTTTGCGTTATCGAAAAAAACCTACATTCAATTCTCCTGAATTATTTTGTTCCCCGTGCACAAGCCAATGATGTCAGTAGCACTCTGCAAAGCAATGCTCTCTCCACGAAAGTGCATCAGCAGATTTTTGTTCTTAATTCAGATTGCGTAAAGCTACAAGAGCCATTCCTAGTCCAATTAGTACCTTTTGTTAAGCATGTGGTCTGTGGTTAACCATTAACAGAATAATAACAGGTGTCCACTGCTGGGTTCTGAATGTTCACCACACGGCATCAACTCTTTGACCCCGTTCGCTGGTCTGAAACTTGACTGAAAAATACTGTTCCAGCTAGTTTGTTGTAAGAGAAAAACACTGTTTGGCTGGTTTGATGAACAGTACCGCGTGCCTGGAACCAGCCGGCTGGCTCACCACCTTTGTTTCCAAGAGAAGCAGCAGCGTGTGCGAACTTGTGTATGTAAAAGGACAAAGTTTATTCAATGATGCACACGCAGTTCCTTTTCCTTATCAAAAGCAGAAGCACTATAATCGAAAAGCATTTTGACGAAAAACCTGCTGTCGAAAGCAATCAAGCATCCATTTTTTGTTAGAACAGTTCCTATCTACGGAGTATGCGATAACACGCAGGTCTATTCGCTGCAGCTGCGTGGCTTGAACTGCTGCAGAAGCTAAATATCTGATCATAATAAGAATATTAGAAACATGAACCTAAAAAAATGTTTTATTTTGTTTCATTTGAAAATATCCATAGCAACGATCTCAGTGTCTTACATATCGTTTGGATGGTTTCCCTTGCTTCTTCACGTAGCAGCGGTGTTTGGAACCGCAACGAGCATGTTTCCATCGATATATATCGTTTTTATCCTAGAAATAGCTACTTGTATCATCAGAATGACACACCAAGTTATCCCAAAAAAATAGCTACTAGCGACAGAGATCCTTCTCTCCATGTTTTTTTATTTCCTGTGCTAGTTCGCCAATTCCTAAGCATATGAGAGGTTGATCTTGGTAGTGTTAACCTAGTGCTCAGATAAATCTAGCATAAGAAGAGAAGTGTACGAGGCCGCCAAGCAACCGGCTAGGTTCAGGAGGTCCAGATAATGAGGCAGCCACCTCTCATCAACTCCCTGCCCAAGTAGAAGCCGGCACCAAAGCGGACCACTCTGCCCATTAGGAGCAGACGGATTGTTGCTCAGCAGATGAACCACATCCCGGTTTCCAAACGCAGCGAAGTACTGCTCATGAAGAGGATGGGGATCCCGGCACCTTCAGCACCGATTTCCTCTGCAGCCAAGCGTTCGTACGATTCGTACTTCCTGGGCACCCTATCGGAAGCAAACGTCGAGGTGCTTGATGAGCTGTTCCCAGCATCCAGGCGATGACCAATGGATTCCAAGGTTGTCATAGTTAAAATGTAGTCTCTTTGAGGTAACTTGTCGGGCTGGGAACGGCCTCTCTTGTATTTTAAACTTCTATCTTCTTAATATAATTATACACAATACTCATGCGTATTCGAGAGAAAAAAAGAGAAGTGTATGATTGTTTCGTTACAATCACAAAAACAACATTTTTTGCTGCCACTTCAGTTTCTTTTAGCTGCATTATGTTTGTTAATAAAACTCCATGTTGAAGATAAAGATACTAAAGAAAAATTTTATCTTCAGAGTGAGTTTATGTTTCCAAATAAATTTATTAAAGAAGAAAATGCCTCAATTCATCAAATATTCATACATAGAGCTAACAAAAATTGTATATGTCTACTGTCTACATAGATACCAAGTAGCACAGCCCAATAAACATTCCAAACTGCTTGCTCGGAAGGTGACTGGGACAGGTAGTGGAATGAAGCTACCACCCCTATTGTAGACCAAAATGCAGCTGCAAAACTGCAGCCACTGATAATATGCAGCCTGTTCGGCTGGGGTGAAACGATCGTAAATTTTCAGTTGGAACAGTATTTTTCTCTCACACAAACTAATCAGCAGTACTTCTTCACGAACCAGCGACGAATCCGCCCAACCAAACGAACAGGCTGACGCTCCGGCGTTTCTTCTCCTAGCCACAAACTGCACAAGTTGTGCTGTCCACGACATGCTTTTAAGCAGATTTGACCGGCACTGAATTCTTCGTTGAGTGAGAGGTGGTTGCATTCATACCACCACAGGTCCGGTGGTCCACAGTATTCTCTACATCAATCGATCTTCGGTTCTCCAACAGACCACAACCATGGCTTTCTCCTGCATCGGCATGGCGCTCTTCGTCCTAGGGGCTGTTTGGGCGTCACTCCTAAATTTTAGTCGTGGTCCTATCGAATGTTTGACATATATATAGGGTATTAAATATAGACTAATTATAAAACTAATTACATAGTTTACGACTAATTTATGAGACGAATCTTTTAAGCCTAATTAGTCCATGATTTAACAAATATTTTGATATAGTAAACATGTGCTAATAGCGGATTACTTAGACTTAAAAAAATTCATCTCGTGAAATACTAACGAATTATATAATTTATTTTTTTATTAATATCCAAATACCTCATGCAACATCCACCTGATACACCTTCTAAATTTTAATAGCCGGATCCAAACACGGCTTACTGACGCCTGCTTGTGCCGCTGCACTCACCCCACCACCATCCAACGCCACGGACCTCGCTGCGCTGCTCGCCTTCAGAGCGCAGGTCAAGGACCCCCACGGCGTCCTGGTCGGCAACTGGACTGCCGCTGCGTCCTTCTGCTCGTGGGTCGGCGTCTCGTGCGACCACCGCGGGCGGCGCGTCACCGACGTGCCACTCCAGGGCAGCATCGCCCCGCAGCTCGGCAACCTCCCCTTCCTCTCCAGCCTTGTCCTCAGCAACATCAGCCTCGTGGGCCCTGTGCCAGACGAGCTTGGCGGTCTGCCCCGGCTCCGAATCCTTGTCCTTTCAGACAACAGCTTGTCAGGTACCATCCCGTCCACCCTTGGCAACCTCGCTAGGTTGGAGACGTTCGAGCTTGACAGTAACAACTTGTTCGGGGAGATTCCACATGAGCTGCAAAATTTGCGCAGCCTTCAGACGTTAAATTTGGGAGGCAATGACCTGAGCGGGGCGCAAATGTCAGGCCTGTTCAACAACACGCCAGATTTGAGCGTGATACACCTTGGTTCAAATAGGCTAACAGGAGGAATTCCTGCAAGCATTGCCTCTCTGTCAAAGCTGGAAACGCTTGTCCTGGAAGACAATCTTCTCTCCGGACCCATGGCGCCTGCTATCTTCAACATGTCCCAGCTGCAAGAAATATATGTCTCCAGGAACAATCTCTCAGGTACGATTCCTGGAAATGAGAGCTTTCACCTCCCTATGTTGCAAGCGATCTCTCTTGATGAAAACCAGTTCGAGGGACCTATTCCCTTGGGTCTCTCTGCCTGCAAGAACCTCGAAACGCTCTCCCCAACTTCACTGGTACTGTGCCATCATGGCTAGCAACACTGCCCAACCTCACTATAATATACTTGTCAACGAATGACATCACCGGGAAGATCCCGATTGAGCTGTGCAATCATACCAAGCTTGCTGGTTTGGACCTCAGCGAAAACAAGCTAGAAGGGAGGATTCCGGCAGAACTGGGACAGCTGACAAACCTCGTGTATTTAAGTTTTGCAAGTAACCAAATAACTGGTGATATCCCTGAATCCATAGGCAATCTGTCTGAACTTACCCAAATAGACTTATTTGGAAATGGGTTGACTGGATCAGTGCCAGTGTCATTTAAAAACTTGCTGAATCTCAGTAGAATGTATCTCCTCAAGAACCAACTCAGTGGGACGATCGCCCATTTCCTGGCTGCATTATCCACATGCAGGAGGCTGAATACCATTGACATTTCATACAATACATTTACAGGGAGTTTACCACCCTACATGGGAAACCTTCACAGTGCTTCAATATTTCATAGCAGATCACAATAGGATCACTGGAAGCATTCCTAGTACGGTGGCTAATCCGAGCAACCTATTGGTACTGACTCTCAGTGGAAACAACCTGAGTGAGAAGATCCCCACACCAGTCATTGCGATGAATAGTCTCCAACAACTCGACCTCTCCTACAACAGCTTGTCTGGCACTATCCCAGAAGAAATCAATGGATCAACAAGTTTGGTTAATTTGAATCTTCAAGGCAATAAACTAGCCAGTTCCATTCCAAGCGGTTTCGGTAGCCTAATTCAGCTGCAATATGTGGCATTATCCCAAAACTCATTTTCCTCAGAAATACCAACAAGTCTGTGGAACCTTCAGAAGCTTATTGGGCTTGATCTCTCACAGAACTCTTTGAGTGGTTCCTTACCTGCAGATGTCAGGAAACTGACAACAATCAGCGAGATGGATTTATCAGACAACCAGCTGTCAGGTGACCTCCCAGTTTCCTTGGGTGAACTTAACATGATGATTTATTTGAATCTGTCCAGAAATTTATTCCAAGGATCAATACCAGATTCACTTGGCAAGTTACTCAATATTGAGGAATTAGACCTCTCCTACAATGTTCTTTCCGGTGTCATTCCGAAGGCTCTGGCCAACCTCTCTTACCTTGCCAGCTTGAACCTTTCTTTCAACAGACTTGATGGACAGATACCAGAAGGAGGTGTGTTCTCAAATATCACCCTGGAATCATTGATGGGAAACAATGCGCTCTGTGGCCTTCCCACCCTAGGAATAGCACCATGCCAGAACAAAACTAATCACTCAAGATCAAAACAACAGCTGTTAAAAGTCATACTACCTGCAGTCCTGGCATTTTTCATTTCAGCCTCTTGCTTGTGCATGTTGGTGAGAATAAAGATAAGCAGGAAAGGAAATACGCCGCTAGCCTCAGGCACAGACTTGCTGAGCTACCAGTTGGTCTCATACCATGAACTTGTTCGCGCAACCAGCAATTTCAGTGATGATAACTTGCTAGGGGCCGGAAGCTTTGGCAAAGTCTTCAAAGGCCAGCTAGATGACGAATCTGTCATTGCAGTAAAGGTACTCAATATGCAAGATGAATCAGCTTCCAAGAGCTTTGACACGGAGTGTCGTGCGCTGCGAATGGTTCGGCACCGAAACTTGCTGAGCATAATTAGCACTTGCTCTAATCTGGACTTCAAAGCATTAATTCTTGAGTACATGCCCAATGGTAGTCTGAATGATTGGTTGTACTCAGATGATGATGGGCGGCAACTCAGTTTCCTACTGAGGTGTTACACTCAGTATTTGACATCGAATTCGCAAGCCTTTCAGTATTTAACCCTGCGCGCGCGAATTGTTTCAATCCGAGGGATTTATGTGATTTCCTCTCTTTTTCTATTTTGAAATACCTCTTCTCACTCATCAAGACACCGGAAATGACCACAGTACCCTTGCCTCCTTATCCTATACTGAATCGGGCGTTCCTTTCTGGTTCGCGTTTCTTCGTCGGGTTGTTGCGACCGCACGGAGCAGCCAGGCCGCTCGCGGCTGTCGCCGCCCAACCCCGCCCGTTGCCGGTGGCCGCCCGCCGCCCGCCCGCAGGCCCCTTCCGCCAGCCGCCCTTCCCTGGCCCGTCGGCCTAGGGTTTGGGGCGGCGTGCTCCCTGCTGGCATCACGCCAGCAGGTTGTCCTCCCCCTCCGTCTTGGTGGCTCCTCCTGAGTAAGCCCCCAATTCTAAATCTCTCTTATGAGTTTTGCAGTACCTGTTGGTTTTGGGGAGGGGCACAAAATTGATTTTGTGTCTCATTTATTTATTGTTGGTACACACGGTAGAGTCGATCTGGATGGCGCATTTAGGTTGTGTGTTCAGTTTTCTCAGTTCACTGCTAAGTTCAATGATGGTCACTCTGTTGATGTGCCACGAAAATGTGATGAATGGGTTGTGGATTGTCGATCTTATAATTTGGAGATGCTAGAAAATGACTTGAAAGCTAGGCTCAATTGGGGAAGCAGGCAGCAGCCTGTAATACATGAGTTTGACATGAGTGGTGGTTGTCGATGTTTCACCACCGATAGCCTGCCACGGGGGTCCCCGGGGCAGTATTGTTCGGGCTTCGGCGTATGCTGAACTCGATGGTTAACGCAAGAGACAGTCGATTTATCCTGGTTCAGGCCCTCGATCGTAGATCGAGTAATAACCCTACGTCTAGTCGATGTTAGCCTTTGCGTTGGATTGATTGTGATATGTTGTGTTGTACAATTGTCGTCCCCTTCTCTCAGGAGCCCTGCCCTCCTTTATATAGTCAGGAGGCCAGAGTCCTAGTCGGTTTATAATGAGATTTCCTAGTAGGATTACTTAATAGTTCTACTACTAAGATTACATGGGAAGAATCCTAGTTGAACTAGATCTTCTCTCTCCCTTACGGGGTATCCTGTGGGTCCCGCATCGACAAGCCCCCGAGCACTTCATGGTTGAGCTCTGAAAGTCTCGCTTTGCTCCTTCAAATCTTGTTGAGTAGGAACAAAATGTCATCCGAGTGCTTTCTGGAGTGAAACCTTGTAGCGCTTCTTGGGATCTTCGAGTGGTGAGTGCTTTTTGAAGAAAAAGTACATCCATCTGGTTGTAGCCCCCGAGCCTCTTGCTATTTGGAACAAGGAGCTGGAGGATCTTGTCTTGAAGTTGCTCTGATTGTTCGTCGAAGTTTTATCAAAAAGAACTCGAATATGGCTCGTTCCGGGTTCTTTTTATCGTAATGTCTTGAAGTGGTCTGCGTTGAGGAAGTCTTCTTTTGGTGACGTGCGCTTTTTCAAAGAAAAAAGTGCACTCACTGAGTGTAGCCCCCGAGCCTCTTGCTATTTGGAACAAAAAGTTGGAAGGTCTTGATCGTTTATGTTGTTTGAAAATTTGTGTTCTGAAGTAGTCCCCGAGACTTGGATTATGTTATCATCCGAGTAGTTTTTGCGGCATCTTTCCGAAGCGGCCCTTTAGTCTTGGATTAAACCATCATCCGAGTAGTTTCGTGGCATGCAGCCTCCGAGCTTATGTCCGGGCGAAAAATTGCACTCACTGAGTGTAGCCCCCGAGCCTCTTGCTTTTGCTTGCAAAAGTTGGAGGGTCCAGATTCTTGTCTTCAAAAAATTCTAGGGTTATGTATCCCGTAGCCCCGTGCTTTCTCCGAGTTCTTCTCTTTAGAAAAGAAGTCGGATGAAAAGTCTTGATGTGTCGTCGTCGTTGTAGTCTTGAGTTTCTTGTACTCTTGGTCCTTTGTCTTTGGTTCCGAGCCCCCGAGAGTAGTTGAAATGAAGGCCGAGCTCCCTAGCTTAGTGTTGATTAAGCTATGATGCTGGCCGAGCCCCCGAGCGTATATCCGTGTTGTTTTGTTCAGGAAGAACTCGGATGCGAGGTATTGGCGTATTCTTTGATAGTCTGCTGTTGTCAGATGTAGTTGTATGGTGGTGGTTGAGTGTAAATGCCTTTTGTTCATGGGTTGTACTGTGCTGGTATATTCTTCCGAATATGTCCGTCTTCGAGTACTGTTTCCTCTCGCCTGAGTCATCCATTATTGAGTCCTGTCTTTTCACTGTGTTCTTTGTTAGGCTTATTTCGTTGGTACTCCTAGTCCATGTGCGCCGCTCCTTTGGTTTATAAATACTGTCCCAGAGTGCTTGTTTTCATCCATTGGACATTCTGTTGAAACCTTCGTGGTCATGAACATGGTAGTTTGTGAAGTAGAGCAGCCCCCGGGCATATTTTGTAGTTCCTATGTGTCTTGTCGTAGCTGGAGGAAGTCTTGTGATAGGGATTAGAGGTAGGCTAATCCCGCGACAGCATTGTGCCAGGATGTACGTGGTGGTAGTTGGAGGAAGTCTTGTGATGTGGGCTTCGTTTCTTCATCTGGCAGTTCTGGGTTGATCCTCGTCGCCTGTCTTGAGACTGTCCAGTGCAGATCAACACCATATCTAGCATCACATCGGTCTTGGGTAGACAGATGCCCGCCGGCCTTCTCTGCTCCATGTTGTCTTGCTGTGCTGCCGATTTCCGCCTTGGGTGCACTGCGTCCGTCCTTTAAAGAAAACAGTGTAGCTGATGGCGGTTTGTCCTTCCGAGTAGCAATTTGGGACACGTAGTCGTTTCAGAGCCTAGCCGTGTCCGTTTTCCTCTTTGCTACTTTGCTTTTTGTGGTGCCGAGTTCGTTGGGTCTTGTAAGATTTGTAATCTTCTATTTTTGAAGTCGCTTGTAATGTAACGAATCTTGTCTTCTGAGTTGTCTTTTACTTTTCTGTTGTGATCCCTGTCATTCATGAGATTACCGAGTTCTTTCTTAAATAACCGTGTTCTTTTGTTCCTTGTGAGGTAGCCCTTTCTTTCTTCTTTCTTTCTTCTTGGTTTGACGGGTTGTTCTTGTAGCGATCTGATAACCCTGCCGTGGTGCTGGACGGATAAGTCTGAAATCTGCCCGTTGGTTTGTACCGTTGTGTGGATTTGTGCCCTCCATCGTTTTAGCTGCGTCGGTAAATGGACCGTTGCGTTCCCACACTGTGTTTTATCGGGCCTTGTGGGCCGTTTGTATCACTGAAAAATCTATTTAAAGACCCTTTATCTTCCTTTCCCTTGCTGCTCAGCTCTTGCCTTTAAACCCTAGCTTTCAGAAATCTGCCGCCGTCATCGTCGCCGTCACCCGAGCACCATCATCCTAGCTTCATCTTCCTTAGTGCCTTTTTTGCTTCCGCCAGTTCATGGGAAAGAAGAAAACCGCAAGCAAGTCTCAGGCGATCTTCGTAGACGAGGAGTCATCCCTTTCTTTGATCGAAAACCAGGAGTTCGTGGCTATGAGGGCTGCTCAGAAGGTTTGGCCGGCTCCAACAACAAGCGAAGACCAGCTGCGCGAGCTCGTTAGCGATGGCTTGATCCAAAGCAAAGTCATCGCTGAATGGAGAGTTCCGAGCGAGCATCAGGTTCCAGCTTCGGGTCCTGGTGAGATTGTCCTCTTCGTTTCCTTTGTCCGCGCCGGACTTTGCCTTCCTGCTTCCGCTTTCCTTCATCAGTTTCTTGGTTATTTCGGGGTTAGTCTGAACCACCTAACCCCCAATGCCGTTCTCCATCTTTCTATTTTCGTTCATCTTTGCGAAGCTTTCCTTGGAATCCCTCCTTCTCTGTCTCTTTTTCGCTTTTTCTTTCATCTAAAACCTCAACCCCGCCGTGAAGAAACCAGCGTTCTTGGCGGTTGCGGGATTCAGTTTCGCCAGGGTCTTAAAATTAAGTTTTTTGACTATGACCTGGTCGATTCTGTAAAAGATTGGCGTGCCGAGTGGTTTTACGTTGCCAATTTGATCCCTTCCCTTGTCGTCCATTCCGGATCTGGTCCTGTGGTGAATGACCGATGGGACAAGAAGCTTGAGTCACCTGCTGAGATTCAAGTGATCCAGCCACTCCTTGATAGGATTAGCATGCTGAAACAGCAGGGTTTGACCGGCTTTGGTATTGTCTCGAGCTTTCTTCGTCGCCGGGTTCAGCCTTTGAAAGAGCGGGAGCATCTTGGCTTTGAGTATTCTGGGGCCGAGGATCCTTCACGCATGGTCCCAGCTCTTGAGCTGACCGGTGAGGAGGTACTCGAGCGTCTCCAGAAGATGCTGAAAGGAGTGAGCGTCATTCCTCCTGCTGTCTCCGAGTTCTCAGCCAACAACCCGCCCCCAGCTGTGAGTTGTCTATCTTTTTGTTTGAGTACTTTATGTACTCTTGCTGCATCCGTTCTTGCTTAGCTTTTCTTTGTCTCGGTGTTTTATCCTTTTTCATAGGAGCTTGGGCGGAACTTTGTCGACCCGGTCCCTCTTGATGTTCTCCCCGCCGTGGCGGAGACTGGGGATAAACTTGCTGGAACTTCTGCAATTAGTAAGTCCCAAACCTCTACCGCCCTTCCTAGGGTTTCTTCCAAATTTGTTGATGTATATGAAGAATATGTTCCTCGTCTAGTCCCTCGCGGTCCTCGTAGTGTCCCGAAGAGGGAGCGAACGGATGGGTCTTCATCTGGCCTGCCTGTCTCCAAGAAGCCTCACAAACCAAGTACTTCCCCAGGTACTCCAGTTGTTGCTAGCATGCTCTTAGGTGAGCACATTTAATACTCTTTGTTCCTTTATTTTCCTGTTTCTCTCTTGAACCGAGTACTTTTTATCCTCTTTTCAGCAGGTGCTCTGGTTTCCTTGGCTGAGGAAGAAGAGGATGATGAAGTACCCCTCATTATGCGGCGGTGAGTTGTTTTTCATATTCCTGTTGCATTGAATTTCTCTTCTTTGTCTTGACTTTTAGTCTTGAACTTTTTGAAGTAATCGGAGGTCGGGTGTGAGTTGTTCCGAGGCACCCGTGCCGACTTCTTCTGAAACTCCGGTGTCGAGTTCTTTGGTAGCCTCGGTACCGAGCTCTACCGCTCCTCTAGTGCGGAGTTCTTCCACGGCTCCAGCCCCGGCTTCTTCCGTGGCTCCGCTGTCGGCTATCCCGCTCCCGTCGCCGGGTGGCGGGGACGTTTTCGCCGTCGTGGTTCCCCCTGCGAGGCCTTCTCTTGGCTTCGCGAAGAAGAAAGTGGTTGGGTGAGTAGATTCTAACTTTATCTTTTTGGCTTCTATCTTCCTTCCTCTAGTTCTTATCGGTGCTTCCTTTTATCACTTTTCAGTGTTTCGTCTTCTCTCATCTCTTCATCGACTTCTTCTCTGCCTCCCGCCGTGCCAGCGAGTTCCGAGCCTCAGGACTCACATCATTCTGTTGATGAAGTTGTTGCGGGGGTTTCGGAGCTACCTGGCGAAGTTGCGGACTTGGCCGCTCCGGAGGTGACTGTGGCCGTCGTGCCGGGTCCTTCTGAGGGTTTGGCTCCAGCTTCCCTGGAGGTTGCTTTGGTCGCTCCTTCTTCGCCCCAGCCGGCCTCTCCTTCCCCTTCTCTTGCTTCCAGCGGTCCCTCTTTTTCCGGTGACGTGGTGCAACAGTTCGATGCCACCCATCGGTTATCGGAGCTGACCACAGCCTGGGGGAACTTGTCGACTCTCGCAACTTCTTTTGGTGAAAAGCTCTAGGTAGGTTTTACTGCCACTCCTTTTTTGCGTGCTTGTTTTTCTTCTGTCCTTACGTCTTGTTTCTCTTTGCCTCTTTTTGCTCAGTCTTTCTCTCGTGATCATTCTGGCTTCTTTTTCTCATCTGAAAATGAGAGAAAGTTGTCTTCTGAGGTGGACGCTCTGAAAGCCGATCTCGACCTTCTCTGGGCTGAGTTGGAGACAGAGCGTCAAATGCACCAAAAGGAGGAGAAGACCCTTCGTGCCCGGGTGGTGGAGACAGAGAAGCAGAGAGATGCCGCGGTGGAGTCCGTGAAGAATGAATGCAAAGGTGCTGTGGGTTCTGCCTATTTCTTCTTGTATTTTGACTTCTCTTTTTCGCTGACTTGTTCTTGGGTGTCTTGTCTAGTCCTCCGAGTTGAGAAGCAGAAGCTCTTGGAGAGTATTGATGAAATGAAGGCTCTTGTCCGCTCTAGTCATAATAAGGCTGAGGAGGTAATTACTCATGCTGAGGAAGAACTCGCCCTTGCTAAGCTGATTAGGCGTGGAGCTGACAGAGATCTTGTGCAGGCCCAAAAAACTATTGAAGGCTTGTCCGGGAAGCTGGCGACGGCTATCGAAAATTGGAACGTTTTGTAGAAATCTTTTCGTTCAGTAGCTGATGTTCTCCGGACTCCAGCGGATGACGGGCAATCTTGGGCGCAGTTCATTCCCCGGATTCTGACTCGTTTTCAAGAGTTCGCGAAGAAGTGTGCTCAAGTATGTACCAAGAATGTGCTGGCCCAGGTCCGGGTCCTTGCTCCGGAGGCGCCTCTGTCCAAGATAGCAGAGGAAGCTAAAAGCCAAGAATACCTTGATGCCATTGAGAGGATGGAGCCTGAGGTCGAAGGTTTAGCCAGTAGGGTTGTATACAGTCTAAATATTAATATTTCCCTTCCTGATGACAATGCCTGATCCGATTGACCAGCCCCTTGTAATATTACACTCCTCTTTAAATGAAGATTCTTTATTTTCGTTGATGTATTCTTTGCCTGGGTGTGGTCGAAGTTACTTGACTCGCTGAGTACTTTGTCCCGTTTTCATCTCTGCTCCGCAAACGACTCTGTGCGTTATTCTGACGAGACCCCTCGATTTGTTGAGTACTTTTCTTTTCTTCCTCTTTTGTGATCCGTCGAGTGCTTTGTCCACGCTATGACTTGTTAGATGTAAATCTTTGTGTTGACAACCTTTCGTCTGCGCTATGTAAAAATGACTCGGCATGAAATGTTGCTTTGACAAACTTTGGCATCCGAGTGCTTTTTTGAGTGGCGCTTGTGCTTTTCTGAGGAAAAAGTATTCCTATCTGGATGTAGCCCCCGAGCCTCTTGCTTTTCGGAACGAAGAGCTGGAGGGTCTTTTGAAGCTCAATTTCGGTCGACTAGTTTTAGGTGTTAGCTTTTAGCTACCCTTGTCGGCGGGCTCAAGCGTGTTTTCAGCTATTTTGCTCTCGGCCGGGATGCTCAGGCATGTTTTCAGCCATTTTGCTTTTGGTTTCGGGTGTTAGCTTTTAGCTACCCTCATCGGCGGGCTCAAGCGTCTTTTCAGCTATTTTGCTCTCGGCCGGGATGCTCAGGCATGTTTTCAACCATTTTGCTTTTTGTTTCGGGTGTTAGCTTTTAGCTACCCTCATCGGCGGGCTCAAGCGTCTTTTCAGCTATTTTGCTCTCGGCCGGGATGCTCAGGCATGTTTTCAGCCATTTTGCTTTTGGTTTCGGGTGTTAGCTTTTAGCTACCCTCATCGGCGGGCTCAAGCGTCTTTTCAGCTATTTTGCTCTCGGCCGGGATGCTCAGGCATGTTTTCAGCCATTTTGCTTTTTGTTTCGGGTGTTAGCTTTTAGCTACCCTCATCGGCGGGCTCAAGCGTCTTTTCAGCTATTTTGCTCTCGGTCGGGATGCTCAGGCATGTTTTCAGCCATTTTGCTTTTTGTTTCGGGTGTTAGCTTTTAGCTACCCTCATCAGCGGGCTCAAGCGTCTTTTCAGCTATTTTGCTCTCGGCCGGGATGCTCAGGCATGTTTTCAGCCATTTTGCTTTTTGTTTCGGGTGTTAGCTTTTAGCTATCCTCATCGGCGGGCTCAAGCTTCTTTTCAGCTATTTTGCTCTCGGCCGGGATGCTCAGGCATGTTTTCAGCCATTTTGCTTTTTGTTTCGGGTGTTAGCTTTTAGCTACCCTCATCGGCGGGCTCAAGCGTCTTTTCAGCTATTTTGCTCTCGGTCGGGATGCTCAGGCATGTTTTCAGCCATTTTGCTTTTTGTTTCGTGAAAACAACTCGTTGGAAGTCATGACAAGATATGCTGTGGATGAATATCATCTTTATTGATCACGAATGTAAACTAATACATATGTTGTCGAAGAATATTGTCCTTCGTCGATTGTGAATGTTGGTCCCTTGTGGCTTGCATATCTGTTTTATCTTGAGTTGTTTTTACGCGTAGAATCTTCTTAGCTGGCTGATGTGCCATGTATTGCTGACTTCTTTTCCATCTTCGGTTATTAACTTGTATGTGCCTGGTCCGGTGACTTTTGTGACAATGAACGGACCTTCCCATGGACTGAGTAGCTTATGTCGTCCGTCAGTCTTTTGTATCCTTCTTAGCACTAAGTCTCCGACTTGTAGTGTTCGAGGATGGGTACTTTTGTTGTAGTGTCATCTTAAACCTTGTAGGTATCTGGCTGATTGGAGGGTAGCGTTTACTCTGACTTCTTCTGAGCTGTCGAGTTCTAATCTTCTTGTGTGTTCTGCTTCTCCTTCATCGTATTGTTCTATCTTTGGTGATGTCCAGATCAAGTCGACAGGCAGTACGGCCTCTGACCCATAAACTAGGAAGAAGGGTGAGTAGCCTGTTGCTCTGCTTATTTGAGTTCGTAGCCCCCACACTACTTTTGGTAATTCTTCAATCTATTTGGACCCATAGTCGACTAGTTCTTCGTATAACCTTGGTTTTAATCCGGCTAGTATGAGTCCATTGGCCCTTTCTACTTGTCCGTTGGCTTCTGGATGTGCAATAGACGCATAGTCTATACCGAAACCACAGTCTTGTGCCCAGCTTTTGAATTCTGTAGCTATGAAGGGGGAGCCTAGATCTGTGATGATTCGATTGGGCATGCCGAAGCAGTGCGTAATGTCTTGGATGAACTCGACTGCTTTGGTTGCGCTGTACTTCGCGAGTGGTTTGTATTCAATCCACTTGGTGAACTTGTCGATTGCTACAAAGATGTACTCGAAGCCACCTTTCGCTTTCTTCAGGGGTCCTACTTGATCCAGCCCCCAGCAGGAAAAAGGCCAAGCGGGTGGGATGCAGATAAGATTGTGAGCTGGTACATGGGCTTGTCTTGCAAACATTTGGCAACCTTTGCATTTTCTGACAAGTTCTTCTGCGTCTTTCAAATCTGTCGGCCAGTAAAATCCGGTGCGGAATGCTTTGCCAACCAGTGTTCTTGAAGCGGCATGATTTCCACAGCATCCTAAGAGTATTTCGTCTAGGATTTCTTTGCCTTCTTCAAATGAGACACATTTTAGGAGTACTCCTGATGATGCTGCTCTTCTATAAAGTCTATCTCCTACTAGAACGTAGTTTTTGCTTCTGCGAACAACTTGGGTGGCTTCTGCTTTATCTGCTGGCAATTTATTTTCTTTGATATAGTCGATGAAAACTTGGCTCCATGTAGTGTTGATTACCAAGATCTGAACGCCTTTAGCCTTAATTTCAGGGGTTGTCTCACCGGGTTGTTTGATAGAGGGAATTGATAGCTCTTCTATGAATACGCCGGGTGGAACCTTCGCTCTGTCTGATCCGAGCTTGGCAAGGACATCTGCTGCAATGTTGGAATCGCACAGGACGTGTAGAATTTCTAATCCTTGGAAATGTTTTTCGAGTTTCCGTATTTCAGCACAATAAGCACCCATGTTTTCTTTGGTGCAATCCCAATCTTTGTTGACTTGGTTGATGACTACTGCAGAATCGCCGTATACGAGTAATCTTTTTATTCCGAGGGTAATTACCACTCGTAACCCGTGGATGAGGGCTTCATATTCTGCTTCGTTATTTGTAGCTTGCCACAATATCTGAAGGGCGTACTTGAGTTGTTTTCCTTCTGGAGAAATGAGGAGGACGCCTGCGCCGGCTCCGCCTAGTTTGAGTGACCCATCAAAGTACATCTTCCAGTGATCAAGTATTGTATCTGATAAAGGCTGTTGAATCTCTGTCCACTCGGCCACAAAATCGACAAGGGCTTGAGATTTGATTGCTTTCCGCGGGGTGAAATCGATGTTAAGAGCTCCGAGTTCAACTGCCCACTTTGATATATGTACCGTCGCATCTCGGTTGTGTAAGATGTCTCCGAGCGGGAAGTCTGTCACCATGATAATCTTGTGGCTTTCGAAATAGTGGCGGAGCTTGCGTGAGGTGATAAGTAGAGCGTAGAGTAGTTTTTGTACATGCGGGTACTGGATTTTTGATTCAGATAATACTTCGCTGATGTAGTATACGGGTCGTTGTACTTTATACACGCGTCCTTCTTCTCTTTCTATGACTATTGTCGTGCTGACCACAGCAGTAGTCGCCGCAATGTATAGCATCATATCTTCATCTTTTCTTGGGGGTGTGAGAATTGGCGAGGATGTGAGGTATGCCTTAAGTTTCTTGAAAGCTTCGTCGGCCTCTTTTGTCTACTCAAACTTTTCTGTCTTCTTTAGTAGTTTAAAGAAAGGTAACCCCTTTTCGCCGAGTCTTGATATGAAACGGTTGAGGGCCGCCATGCATCCTGTTAGTTTCTGCACATCTTTGATGCTTCTGGGTGGGCCCCATCTCTGTTATAGCTCGAATTTGCTTGGTGCTGGCTTCAATCCCGCGCTGACTGACCAAAAATCCGAGTAGTTGTCCCGAGGGAACTCCGAATACGCATTTATTTGGGTTCAACTTCCATCTCCATCTCTTCAAGTTTTCGAAGGTTTGCTTTAAATCTTCAATCAGAGTGTCTGGGTTCTTTGTTTTCACTACTACATCATCCACGTATGCCTCCACATTTTCACCGATTTGATCCCCAAGGCAAGTTTGGATAGCTCTTTGATATGTGGCGCCAGCGTTCTTTAGTCCAAACGACATGGTTTTATAACAGTAAGCACCGAACGGAGTAATGAAAGACGTCTTGCTCTGGTCTTGTTCTTTTAATGCGATCTAGTGATACCCTGAATAGCAATCGAGAAAGGATAATAGTGCAGACCCTACTGTTGAGTCGACTATCTGGTCAATGCGCGGTAGCCCGAACGGATCTTTTGGGCAATGTTTATTGAGATCTGTGTAGTCGACGCACATGCGCCACTCATCCGTGTTCTTCTTCTGCACAAGGACCGGGTTAGCTAGCCAGTCTGGATGAAGGATTTCTCTGATGAATCTGGCTGCCATCAATTTTGTGATTTCCTTTTTAATCGTTGCCTTCTTGTCGGGTGAGAATCATCGTAGTCATTGCTTTACAGGTTTGGAGCTTTCATTAACATCAATTCTGTGCTCAGCCAACTCTCTTGGGACACCTGGCATGTCGGCCGGCTTCCAAGCGAAGATATTTTTGTTGTCCCGAAGAAAGTTGGTGAGCGCGAGTTCCTATTTTGCCGAGAGGTGAGCACTGATGGTTGCTGTCTTGGAGGTATCGCCGGTGCCCAAGTCGATTTGCTTGACGTCGGCTTCTTTTGGTGGTGTGATGATGCTGGGCTTTTTAGCCGGTATTTCTAATTCTTCTTGGCTCATCTCCGCAGCAATTGTGGCTATTTCTTTTCTTCCATTGTCGGCTTGTGCTTTGGCCGCAATTTGGATTGCCTGAACGTCGCAGTCAAAAGCACGCTTCAAATCGCTTCGAAGAGAAAGGATACCATTGGGTCCTGGCATCTTAAGCAATAAGTACGGATAATGTGGTATTGCCATGAATTTTGCCAGTGCTGGGCGTCCGAGGATTGCATGATATGACGAATCGAAGTCTGCGACCTCAAATTTGATAAACTCTGTCCGGTAGTTTGAAGGAGTTCCAAAAGTAACGGGTAAAGTAACTTGTCCGAGTGGCATGGCTGCTTTGCCGGGTACTATTCCGTAAAAAGGAGTGCTTGTTGGTGTAATCATCCCGGCGAGTTGTAGTCCCATCTTCCTTAGTGTTTCTGAAAAGATGATGTTGAGTCCAGCTCCCCCGTCGATTAGTACTTTGGTGACAGTCATACCGGCAATAGTTGGGTCTAGAACTAGTGGGTAATGGCCTGCGTTCCCTACGCTGGTCCATTGGTCTTCTCTTGAAAATTGGATTGGATATTGTGACCAATTGAGATATCTTGGTGTAGCCGGTTCTGCCGTCATGATAGTCCGCAGTGCTAGTTTTTCTTGATGTTTGCTTCTGCAATCTGGAGCCCCTGAGAAGATCACTGCTACCGTTCCCCTGGGTTTTTAAAATCCTTTGTCCTCGTGGTTGTCTTCATCTTTCTTCTGATTGTCCTCTTTGGTGTTCTCCTTACTATCTTTTCTTGTGTATCGATCATTGAAAGTGTAGCAGTTTCCGATGGTGTGTCTCCCATTAGGGTGCAATGGGCAACATATGTTTTCAATGTCATCATATCTTCTGGGTTTGGAAAACTTCTTTGATTTGTCGGCCATTGCCACGGTATTGTCTGGTCTACGTTTTCTTTCTTGATGTCTGCTATTTCGATGATTTTGTCTATCCGGGTTGTCCTGGTTGCTTCTATCCGGGAACCTTTCTCGTGTTTTTTCTTCTGCGGTAATCATTTTTTCTACTGTTCGTCTGAACTCTTCATTGTTTCTCGGATTTTCTTTGCAAAAGTCTTGAAATTGCCATCTAGCCATGATTCCGTGAGAGAAAGCTTCAATTACCTCTCGTTCGGTGATGTCATGCACTTGAGCCCGTAGTTCGCCGAATCGTCGATAGTAATTTCTGAGACTTTCGCCCCCCTTTTGCTTGAGTCCTTTCAGTTCTGCATGAGTGATCGGGTGTGTGATGATACCCACGAAATTTTCACAGAAAGCTCTTTGCAAGTCTTCCCAAGTTCTGATCGACCCTGGGTTCAATTTATCAAACCATTGGAGGGGCATCATTTCCAGTGCCATGGGAAAGAACAAGGTTTTGATATCATCGTCTCCTCCGGCTAGTTCAATTGATTGTGAATATATTCTGAGCCATTGTCTTGGTTCGGTTTTGCCATCATACTTGGAGTGGTTAGACGGTTTGAATTTGTGAGGTAATCGTACTGATGCCAACCTGTTCGCAAAACAGGGGAATCTATCGTGCGTTCCGGCTTCTTTGAATTCGGATTCGGCTCCTTCTTCTGGCCAAGTGTTGTTTTGATGGGAATAAGTCTGTGAGGCTATCTGGGTAGGCACCCTACTCCTGGTCTTCCTTGGTTGTTCAAATTGGTGGCCCCGATTATGTTCCTTCCTACTTTCTCCGTTATGGCTTCCACCTGGCCCAAGTCTTTCGAAAATGGACTTCCTTTGATTTTGATCTTCTTGCCTGCGGGTTGTTGATCTGGCGGGTAGTCTCGATCGGGCTCTCTCTTCATGCGTTCTTGGGATCGTCGACCAGAGCAAGTCCTGGAGCTGTTCGTACTTCTCTCCGTGATGTGAAGTTGCCCTGAGTTCTTCTAATGCTTCTCGAATCTTATCGTAAGGCGTATTCACCGTGCGTCTTTCTTCGGCTTCATGTTGTGATTTTCTTTTATCGTATTTAGCCAACTCTGACTCGTATCTGGTCCAGGCTTCTCTACGCTGCCTAGCGCGGTGTTGGCGCCCTTGCTTCAACTTGTTTTTCCTTTCTCTAGCCTGTCTCTGACTCTCGGTTTCTCCATCGTAGCCCTGGGCAAAGGGTGATATGTTGGACTCTGATTCATCTGATGACCTGACATCGGGTGCTTCTGGGGGATTTAATGGTGACCGAGGACGTCGAACCATGAGCACCTCCCGTGCGTGAGCCGTTCTGTTATTGGTGTTAGTTTTCATACTGTCGGAGTTGCTGATGACTTTAGTAGGTGCCTCGATGTCATAGATCGAGTCTCCTTCTTGGTAAGGTAGAATAACTGTTGTTGTTGTGCCGACTAGTTGGGTTCCGCTATCTTCAGGAACGGAACCTGGCCAGTGGATGATACAGTCTTGCGATGTTATCGTTAGCACGAGACCCTCCTGAGCTCCTGTCAGTGGTATCCCAAGCATTGGATTGAAAGACCTTTCGAACTGTCCCTGATAGGATTTTGTCGTGTTGTCGAGCCCAAATGGAAAAGAACTCGACCTTTTGAAAGAACTCTGAGGATAATCCGAGTTGTTTTGGGTTGTGCTCTGGAATCCTGCCAAAAAAGAACTCGGTTTCTTGAAAGTACTCGAACAAGACTTCATCTCGGACACGGAGCTTGAATTCGAGTCGGATGCGCGTAGCCGTGAAATCTTATTCAAATCGGATATTATGAGCTGCGCGAATCTTCTGGTGAGCTGATCCGTCATAGTTGTCGAAATAGGAAATTCTTCATGATGATCCGGATCCTTGAGGAGATGGCTTTGAAGCCTGCCGTAGTTGTCCGCCTCGCAGATCCATGAGCCGAAGATGAAAGTTAATCCCGTCAGGAAGATCATGTTATCGAGGTCCATTGAGCTCTCGGATGCAAAGTCGCCGAAAGCTCCTACCTGGCGCGCCAGCTGTCGATGTTTCACCACCGATAGCCTGCCACGGGGGTCCCCGGGGCAGTATTGTTCGGGCTTCAGCGTATGCAGAACTCGACGGTAAACGCAAGAGACAGTCGATTTATCCTGGTTCAGGCCCTCGATCGTAGATCGAGTAATAACCCTACGTCCAGTCGGTGTTAGCCTTTGCGTTGGATTGATTGTGATATATTATGTTGTACAATTGTCGTCCCCTTCTCTCAGGAGCCCTACCCTCCTTTATATAGTCAGGAGGCCAGAGTCCTAGTCGGTTTACAATGAGATTTCCTAGTAGGATTACTTAATAGTTCTACTACTAAGATTACATGGGAAGAATCCTAGTTGAACTAGATCTTCTCTCTCCCTTGCGGGGTATCCTATGGGTCCCGCATCGACAGTGGTGGAGAAAGAAAATTGCTAAATGATACATAATTGTTCCTTGCATTTTCTGAAAGGATGGGTGACAAGAAGTTGTTCTTGTTTGTTAATGTTGAGGACAAACCCAAGAAGTGTTTTGTAGCTCTGTAACATAGGCAGCAACAAGCAATGTGTGGCATGATAATGTCATAGGACCAATAGATTCAAGCAAGGAGGCATTTGTTTCTCATGCAATCGACTAGGGCAGTCTGGAGATTATTCCTCTTGGACAAGATCAAATTGGTGTCACACTTCCTGTGATGGATGAAGATACAATGCATGAGTTTGTTGGCCTCAGGGCAGAGGATAAGAGGGCTGTGCAAGCTAGGATGGCGACTGAAATTAATCTTGTTGATGTGGACCTACAAGATGTAGAGTTGTTGGTTGATGATCGTATACCTAGTGAGGATTCTGTGTTATATGACAGAGAAGACCCTCCAATGAAAGCTTGAACCATATATGCTAGTATGAATGAATTCAGGGCTGCAGTGCGGCATCATGTTATAAAGGGACAATTTGAACTTGCAACAGAGAAATCTTGCAAAGATTTGTTCAGAGGGCACTGCAAAGCTGAGGGTTGTTCATGGTCTATTGTAGCAAGGTTGATGCCTGATCAAGTCCAAGTCAGGGTACTAACACTTTTCATATATGCAGTATGCTAACTTAATGTATTATGCAGTATTAGTCCTCATGCATGTATGTTGCATTACTAACATGTTTGTTTCCATTTGACAGGTTACATTAAATAAAGAAAAGCATTTTTGTCCATCTACTGGAAGAGTGAAGACCAAGATGGCATCGTACCATTGGGTAGCAGAGAAGACAGTCCCCTTACTAATGAAGGATCCAAACATGGATGCAAAGAAAATACAAGAAGAGCTAGAGGAGAAATATCAAGTCAAAATTGGGTATGGTACTATGCATAAGGGTTTTGTTGTGGCAGGAGAACAAATTTATGGGACATGGGAAGAAAGTTTGGGATATTTGTTCAACTTCAAGGCAGAGATTGAGCTCAGGATGCCTGAAAGTGTTGTAGAGATAGACGTCGTGAATAAGGAGGAAGGTGTATTTTTTCACATATTCTTTTGTTGTTTAAAACCAAGCATTGATGGTTTCTTAAATGGTTGTCGGCCATTTTTTAGTATTGACTCCACAGCTCTCAATGGTAGATGGAGTGGCCACTTACCTTCAGCTACATCACTAGATGGGCACAACTGAATGTTTCCAGTTGCATTTGGATTTTTTTTATGGTGAGACTACTGATAATTGGACTTGGTTTCCATGGTTGAAAGCCAATCACAAGTTGAAGTGGATGAGGAGCAAATTTTCAGAGGCAATAAAGTGTGATCATATCACTAATAATGTGGCAGAGGTTTGGAACAATTGGGTGAAGGACATTAAGGACCTTCCCATAGCTGACCTTGCTGACACTTTTAGGTCAAAGTTCATGGAGCTTTATGCAAGAAAGAAGAGAATAGGTGAGAAATTTGAAGGACATGTAATGCTGCCAATAGTTGTTCGCCAACTATATGCAATGAGTCGGCAATTAGGTCACTTGAAAATAAAAGAAGGTGGACGAGATGAAGCAGAGGTCACAGATTCCCAAAAGATCATAAGACATGTGGTTAATATTCAGAATCACACATGTACCTGTAGGGAGGGAAACCATGTGCACATGCTTTGCTTCTAATCACCACACATAGAAATCCTAAGATGGAAGATTACCTTGATATGTACTATTCAGTGTACCATTTTAGATTAGCCTATGGTGGTGTGATCAAACCAGGGCAAGTGTGGATCCTGGATTTAAATTGCTACCACCACTCGATAAGAGAGAGGTTGAAAGACAAAGGAAACTCCGAGTACCTAGCTGCACTGAGAACAAGGAAAGCAAACCCAGGGGCAAAGGCATGTGGCAAGTGCAGTGCAAAAAATTGCTTAGGTCATGGCCGTAGGACAACATTCCCAAAGTGTCCTCTTAATGGAACAAAGAAGAGATAAATGTGTCTGCCTTTTTCGACCTAACTCATATTTTCTTCATATTTTGAACTTATCTCAATTTTACATTTATAGGAAAAGTTAGGCCAAGAAAGAAAAGGCAGGTAGGCATGCTGGTTCTACCAAAGGTAATGCGGCTCCTAGTCCATCTAGAAGGGAGAATGTTCATGTGCAAGAAAATTCAGTGAATAATAGTCCTGGACCTGTGCAAGAACTAAAAGGCACAAGAGAAATTAGCACTAGTCCCGGCCCTGTTACAAGAAGGTGAATTTCTATAAACTGAACATTGACTTGGAACTTGGAACATTATCTATTTTTTAGACTAAACATTTGTCTCATTTTTAGCCAAATGCAATTAACAATGGTGGAATTTGGAGGCACTAATCAGATTACTGTAAACCCTAGAGCAATGACTAGAAGGTAAAATGATTCACCTTGTTTAACATGTTTGTGCTTATCTTACTTCATATAGTGAACCAGTCTATTTTTCTATGGTATTTAGTCAAACTGGAGAAGGGGCGAGTAATACTATGGCCACTCCAAGGAAGAGGCTAGGTCTGAAGAAAAAACTCACTCCAAAAAAGAAAAAGCAGATCGATGTTTGAATATTCCTAGAACAATGTTTGGAGACTTTTTGTATTGTTCTAGATTCCCAGCCATTAGTATGTTTCTTTTGTCTATGCGAATCTGTAATCTTAAATTGGCGGGATGATTCTATTGTCTCTATGTGAACATGTACTCTTTAAATTGCCTACATGATTGTATTGTCGACTTAGAACCTATTTACTAAATTGTATGGCTGGTTTTATTGTGTACGCTGAAATTTGATTATATTTTATGCATTGTTTACGTTGATTTGGACTAAAATGTTAGATATGTGTAAAATTTAAGTTTTGGGGACCGTGAAAACTGTTGGGTGAGCCGGAGGGAAGATGTCGGGGAGAAAAGTACGCTAACCGAGAGAAGCGAGGCGCTAGACGAGGGTAGTATCGTTATTTTCTGTGGCCTAAACAGTGAAAGAGGTACCTGGAAATAAGAAATAAAACAAATCCTTCCTAATCCTTCCAACTGAAACAATTCGCGTGTGTACCGAGTGGCTTGCGATTTGATGTGAAATAATGAGAGCTTGAGAATGCAGGGTTAAATATTGAAATTTATCGGAAGGAGGCCCCCGACCCTAACTAACTAGGAGCCCAACGACGACCGAAGCGCCGTCTCCGCCTAGTCGCTCGCCGTACCACCTCCTCAGACACCGGCGGCGGTCATGCCGCCTCCGCGTCCGCCGCACCCCCCACCTCCCCCTCCTCCGCCGCCCGGGCCGCCTCCTCTACGCGCTCATCGCCTCCCTCTCCCGCCCACCCGCCCGGCCCCCGCGTCTCTTCTCCTCGCGCCGCCCTCCTCCCCAGCCCGTGCCCTCGCGCTTCTCTTCCCCGACTCCTCCGCCCACCTCTTCCCCTCCCTACCCTCCGTCGCCACCTCGTCTTCGCCCGCTCACACCCCCGTCCCGTCACCACTCGCCGCCGCCGCCTGCTTCGCGCTCCTCCTCCCGTCCTCACACCTCCTCTTCCTCTCCGCGCATCCGTCCCCTTGCTCCCCCTCTGTCCACCTCCGCGCCTATTCCCTCGCGTCCGCGCCCGCTTTCCCGCGCTTTGCGCCCGCCTCGCTCTCCTTCAAGCGACATGCCTCAGCCGCAGGCCTGCCGCTCCAGGGCCTACCCTTCGGCCTCGGCGTCCGCCTGGCCGGCGGGGTCAACGCCGTCGCGCTGCTCTCCCTGTCCGCCGGCCAGATCTGGGTGCTCGCTCCGAAGCTGGCCGCGGACGGCCGGACGGTGGAGCTGCACAAGTGCGCGGTCGTCGAGCTCGAGCCGGCGCGGCCCGTGTACGCGATGGAAGTCGCAATGGGAAGGCTGCTGCTCGGGGAGGCTGGTGGCTTGCGCGTCTTCCCGCTGCGAGGTTTGATGAAGGGTGGAAAGGAGAGGGAGGGGAAGAAGGAAGTTTCTGTGGCAGTAGGAAGGAAGGGCTACCACAAGAAGAACGGGATGCTGAATGGCTTAGTTGTGCCAGTTAAGCGTGTTAGCTATGGGGGCAGTGGTGAAGGCGACGTTGTTTCCACTTGTGAGTACTTCACACCTTCTTGTTTTGATCTATTCTGTGATCCTTGGTATTATAATGTGAAATAAATAGACACTGCAGCACGGCAGGATTGGATTTCTGTTTGTAATGCGGGTTTGAAGGATCTAAGCTAGGCATAGATGTGCAGGGGTGCAACTTTTGGTTAAGCTAGGCATAAATGTGCTAACCTCTTTTTGAGTGTAAACAAGGGGCGCTACCTTGGGGGCGTACCCAGTGCAGAGAGCTCCTGCTTTGTGCGGGGTCTGGGGAAGGGTGTCAGTGGCAAGCCTTACCCTCGTCTGTGCAATGTGAGGAGACCGCGACTCGAACCCGGGACCTTCCGGTCACAGGCGGTAAGACTCTACCGCTTGCACCAGGCCCGCCCTTCGCCAGACCCTGCGCGTGGTCTGGGGAAGGGCGCTACCTTGCTTAGGACTTTTATATCGGTGGCCTACTACCCTAGCTGTTCGTGCGTATCAAACAGCAAATTGACAATAACTGATAGGTTCATGAAAGACAAAATACAAACTATGCAATGGTATTTTAGTATTTTACTTCTACATTTCTTGTGTTTGTAGTTACCTGAACATGTCTGTCTCATGCCTACTTATTAGAGATTTGAGTGGTAAGCAACCAGTTTTGTTGAGTTCGATGATAATTAGCATAGTCGGTCTATCCTATTGCAATATATTGCTGTCCATGCAGAGATAGTGATCATATGCGTTTTGTCGAAGTTAGTTATATATTGATATTGCTATCCTCATAATGATAAGAGGAAATAGAGCAAGGCAAAGTTGTGTCCAGACCTCTTGGTGCTGTGTATGAAAAATAGGAATAAAATTATTGCAATGGACGAAGCATATCCAGCGTTCAATCTTCATTAGTGATATAAATAGACTCTAGCCTCTCAAAGGACTACATTCTTCAGGGAATGCTTTGTGTGGGATTGATCGCTGTGATCCAACCATGTCAACCGTACATGATTCTTTGATAAATTGTACAGGTTATATTGATACTAAAGTAGAGGTATATTACTACTGGATATAGGTGTGTCGTAGAATCTACTCAGAAGTCATAATCAACTAATCTGTGGTCCAAAATTATGCTTTTCAGGTAAGCTCACAACTCTGAGGGTAAAACAGAGTTCAGGAAGCTATTGCTCTTTTTTGTTGGCATTTCAAAATGATGATCACAAGTCAGAAGGCAGCATGGAATTGCTGAAATCAGTGAAAGCTGTTTCGATCCATCCTCTTTCCAAGAACAAGTTTTTGGTACTGGATTCATCTGGAGTGTTGCATGTCTTCAGTCTTTCAACAACAGAAATGGGCTCAGGAGCTGCCAGCAAGCAATATTCTGAAAATATCCATACATATCGCTTGGATTATCCCATGAAAGTGCAATTTTCTGCTGTCTTTTCAGTTACCTCTATAAGTGAGTTCTTGTTCTGAATTTGCTGTCTTATTTCACATTATGGTTTACTTCATTAATAAATATGTTCAGAGTGTTTGTGCAGAGACACAATTTTTTTGGGTTTCAGATGGTGGACATACTGTACATGTAATGTCAGCGGTTGAGACTGAATCCCCCAACGGTGACAATGGAGACGTTCCCGGAGAAAGAGAGTTAGCAACTATCAAGCTTTCAGGTTGTGGCATTCGCCTAGTTCTTCAATCATACATCTTATCTTTCAAATATCTTATTCTTAGCTTAATCTGACCACAAATTATAAATTTACGTGATGTATAAGTGAAATTTGCCTGGCTGTGCATTGTTTTACTTTTCGTTTGGCTCATGCTAACCTGTTAAATAAAATCAACTGTCAGTTCACCGATGTTTTCCATTTGCTGTTGCTCTCATTTTTCAGGTTAATTTTATCGTATAACATGTACACCATAATGACCTTGCCTCAGTTGAACCTAATTATGTCTTGTGCAGCTATTGAAGCAATCTTTACAAGCGAAAGAGTTCAGGACATTGTATCTATCTCCAAGGATTCAGTCCTTATCCTTGGTCAAGGTGAGAGGAGTTCGTGACATATTCTAGACTGCCAGACATGTCGTGGTCATCTAGATATGCTTTCTTAGCTTTGTTTTGAAATTTTCCTAACTTGATATTATGTCCCAGGCAACATGTTTCTGTATGGAACTTCTTGAATTTGGTTGTTTATCATGTGTGGTAAGTATAATCAAATCACAATTTTTGCATGTTACTATTCTTACAATAATTGCTTCAGCATACACCCTCAGGTTTCATTTGATATCAGGTGGATACATCACTGTTCTTTAGGGCATGGTTCAAGAATTTGCAGCTTTGGATGGGGTTTTGGCTAAAGACAGGATGGGTTAGTTCATTAATAATCAACTGATTTAAATTTCTCTACTTCTGTTACCATTGTAATTTGTTGCCTTCTAATGCTTCCTCCATTACCTGAACTGAAGTTTTGGTGATTTTGAAGATGAACTTATCCACCTGTCCTTGAAGTCGTGAGCTTTACTATATTTATTAATCACAGTAAGCAGATGAAAAGCTCATGTCTTCCACAGAGGACAGCAAGAATCGGAAGGTGCATGATTCTCTACCTTGTATACTGGTTTACTACTACATATTTCTGCAACTTTGCAAACTTGCAGTGCCATATTTCTGCTCACCTCATGGAAACTTTTGAGCAGGCGATGCCAGATTATGGACAGACCATGCCGTAATGGCCCAATTGCTCTGCATGCGTATTTTACATGCAAAGACTGGCACAATTCTTGTTGATATGACTTGGAGAAGAGCAATGCTGCAAAATCTATTCCCAGACTCAGTTGCTGAGGAAAGTGGATCATGAGGCCGTTCAGCTATGGAATTATACATCTGGTGCTAGTGTAATTCAGAGACTGGACTTGCGGTGTCGTGGAGTTGAGGATTGGGCATGCTACTGTAGGGGACCTCGGAAAAGGAATAATGTAGTACTCCTGTAAGAGCTAAGATCAGGCTTTCGCTAGATGGAATGCTGGAAGGCGCGACCTTGAGCCATTCGTCTTATCATTTGTTTTTTTATTGCTGCTTGTGTGATTCCACTATACCGGCATACCCAAATCTCCAACAGTGCAACCCAAACGCAAAATAGGTGGTTCACATTATTTTGCATATATAAAAACATGCTCTAACAGAAGATCCAGACAAATGGTCCATTTTGCATCCGAGGCCAGCCAGAACGTAAAAAAGCGTCGTTGAGGAGAGACGACGCAAAAATCTTGCACCCGTAGTGGTGGGCCTACGGACGGGATGATGGCGAGGACCGTGGCGGGGCGCTACCGGCTTGGCGAGGCAAGCCCGCGGTGGGGAGCGGCCGGCCTCGTGCCCCCGTCCAGCAGCCCTAACTCCCCCTCCCCCGCCTCCGCCTCATGGGCTGCGGGGCCCACCCTCGCCGTGCAGCTCGGCGACATCCTCGACCGCGGCGGGGACGAGCTCCGCCTCCTCTACCTCCTCCGTCGCCTCGCGCTCTCCGTCGAGGCCCGCGGCAGCGCGTTCCTCCCCATCCTCGGTAACCGCGAGGTCCTGAATGTCTCCGGCGGCTTCCGCTTCGCCATGCTGCAGGGCCTCCAGGAGTTCTCCGCCTGGGCCGGGTGGTACTGCATGGGGCCAGTCCGACGCCGGCAGATGAACGAGCCACCACGGGCGGCGGCCGAGCTCGCTGGCGCGGGGCAGCATGCGGTGGAGGACGTACAGGGCAGCGCGCGGCCAGGCTCGTCGCCGCAAGAGGCGCGGGGCCAGTCTCGCCGGCGGAGGGAGAAATTTTTGGGTTCACTGTTGGAGAAAGGAAATTTTGGGTGGGTGACCCAGTGACTGTGTGTGACCCAATCCTTAGAATGGGTCCTGTGTTTGGATTTGGCCTTTTGGAGATAGTCTTAGTTGTGCAATCCGGTAGTTTCATTCTTTAATTCTTGTTGAGCCTGCTGCTTGCCACCTCGGGGTTTAGAGCATCTCTGGAAGTACTGACAACACTTCGTATTTGTTTAACTGTCTTTCTCCATCGGTTCCCCAATAGCCTATATATCCGCTTTATTTTGTGGCCACAAATTACTTCTATCTTTCCAAAAATCAAGGTGGGAGTTCTATCTCCCCCTGTATCCTTTTTCTTGGCGTGTACACCGTTCTTTTCGCCCAACGTCGTTGCCCTCTTGCGCACCTCGCCTGGTGATGGTGTGCAGTGTGCTGCCCTGTAGGGACTAGGGAGCGAAGGAGGGAAGAAGAGGGAGGTGTCGTTTTGTCGCTGTGGCGAGATCCTCTAACGTCGCGTCCAGGCATCTGACCCTTCGCTGAGATCGAACGGTGACCGGCTCCACCAGGCTTCCATGCGCTGGGCCTTAGCCCAAGGCGCCACGATAGCTCACCATGGCGATTTAGTCCTTTGCCTCCGCCGCCGTCTTCCTTATTGCCGTGCCACCTAGCGCTGGAGAAGGAACGCCATCGCCATGGAAGAGGAGAAGAAGACCTTTAGCCATCTCAAGTGACTGCAGCTCGTCGTCGTAGCTAGTACTTCCGCCACACCTGCTCTTTGGTTCGCCGCGCCCGCGCTTCCACATGCTGCACCCGCTCGTCGGGCCCGCGGCCTCGGCCCTCGCACCATGGAGCTCTCGCCTGCGACGTCCGCCCGTGCAGCTGCGTTGGCTACCGCTGCCCCTATGAGCCACACCGGTCGCCTCCGATGCGGCGCCTAACCGCGGCCCCACGCCGGCCACTCGCACGTGTTGCCGCGGGCCCGCAACGGCCGCCACACTCGCCGCCTCTGGCTGGGGCCGGCGCCCGGCTGCAACGAGAACGACGGCGGCGAAGCCGCGAAGGCGAAGAAGGACCGAGCGTGGCATTTTGGGCTCAGGATTGAGATGGGCCGGCTACTATGCTCGTGCCGCTCGTGCGTCCTAGAGTTTGGCAAAGTCACGGTTGGATGAAAAACGGAGCTCAAGGACGCCTTCGAACATTAGATGCAATTATGCCCAGTAGATGTAGCTCGTGTAATGCTGATTATCTTACAAATAATGATCATTTGGGTCGTTACAAACTCCAACGAGAAACCTATTGGAATATGAAATCAAAGAAATAGACATGATGCATTGACCCGATCTAAAATACTTTTCTTGATTAGGGGCTCATGGCGGGAAATTACTGACGGCAGAAATGATGACCAAACAAATGGAAGCAGATGTGTTCGCTAACACTAGCAGCAAAACTCAATTATTAACTAATGTACACAGACAAATTGTTACAACAATGGTTAGAGTAAATTAGTCTAATGCCTGCTCCCAATGAAAGGAATGCAGCAGCTGTAATCTGACTTCCTCGTTGGAAAACAATGAAGATGGGGTAATTCCGACTTTCCTGTAAACAGCCTTCTCCGTCCTTTTTATCTGCAAGGGCCAGACTCCCAGAACCACGACGACTACATATTGCCACAATAGTAAAGCTACTATAAAAGTTGGATGACTTCCGTTCCACTGGAGCAAAATCTCCAATCTCCAGGACACAAACAGGACCTCACGCCATACAATCACCTCGGTGGCTCCTGTCAACATCTCCCATTCTCCATGCGGAGTTGCTTATAACCAGTCATTGCAAAATAGTACACATCAGAGGGGCAGCAATCTTCATTGATGATCCGTCTGTTCTGCGCACTATTGTCTACGAAGATCTGTATGTGCATTGACCTTTCTTGCGTCTGATGGCTTCCACAACATTATATTCACATCAGGGTTGCACCAGGAAGAGAGGTGGTTGCATCCGCTGTTTGTAATGTAGCAGGCACAAACGTCATTGGTGCCTGCTGTGGTTCACTAAGAAAACCCAGAATGTTCAAAATCTGTCTGCAATTATGAGAAACACCAGAAATAAAAACACAAAGAATGCAACAAGCCAACAACTATGATACTATTGATCACTTCATTGATGGAATACTGAGATGACTAAAAAACCGAGTAAAAGTTACATATCTGAATGAACATGACACGGTTTGAAACCATTAGGGCACATGATATGAAGTTGGCACTCACAGTACAACATGTGTAAAACTCGATGTGATCTTTGCTACCACTTTGAATTGTTTCTTGCAATGAAAATTAGGAGTTGATTTTATATTTGTGTGCTTAAACCAAAGAATGATATTTGCATAAAAAATAGAAGGCCATCATAGATTCCAGACCTTAGAAAGGAGATGAATCCTTGGATGCTAGTCCAAGCACAAATACTCACATCAAAGGATCTCTTTAAGGGTCTTGATTTATCATAAGCAGCCCCTGCCCCACCCCACCCCCACCCCGAACTTGCATTTTCAGCAATTTTACACAGCAAACCAATAAAAATAAAGAAACCGACAATAGTGTGGGTGACTCAGTTTATAGCAACTTAACTGGAGGCTTAAGTATCTCAAGCCATCAAAAGGGTGGGTGTATGAAAATTTGAGAAGCTTGTAACACTAATACAAATATTGCGAAGGTACCTGGGCAAGGTGTTATGCATATTCCGCTGATTAACAAAGGAAGAAAGAGGTGTCCGAAGATTGGGATATTTATTCAACATAAACTCAAGTTGTGGTGGAGGTAGCTACATGTAGCAGCATGAATGGATATCAGTAAAACTGAATAATGGATATACATGAATGTTTCAGTTGCATAACAAGGGATACCTGTAATAAGACATCAAAAGAACGTGGCTGAGTTTGGAATGACAATTTTAAAAACCCAACCCATAGCTTTGGCATTTTCCATATCTGCAGCAAGAAAAATAAATCCAAAGGCTCAGAACTCAATTAGTCAAAACAGAAAACCTACTTAATGGCCTTCCTCCTCAGTTTCTTTGCGATCTTAAGTTACAAGAATAGTTTGTTTTGTGTGTGTACCCAAAAAGAATTTCAAACTACATGCTATATCAGCACGCATCAATGATAACAAATCTGCTAAACAAGGCACAATGGCTATATTAGGTTTCTAACAAGTTGCATATATAAAAAAGTGAACTACACACGAAATGAGGTAGAACACTCCAATGGTAGCGTATATATCTGTTAACCTAGCTGCTTTCGCTAGGTAAAAATATAGTGACAGAAACAACTTTATGAGATTTTGGTTAAGCTTTGTTACACCACATGAGTTAGAACAGTTGAATGGTATCGTATATAAATGTCAACCTAGCTTCTTTCACTAGGTAAGAATATAGCAACACAAACAACTTAAAGAATATACCTACAGAAACAACTTTATGGGATTTTTGTTAAGCTTTGATATAGCATGGATTATTGTTTGCCCAATCAATAACAGCATAGGAAATTAAACAGGTCCTAAAATAAAGTACGACTGCATGATACACTAGAAATTTTTAGACCTGTTTATTGACGAGCCTGGAGAGTATTCCCATGACAAAATCAACCTGAATAAGTAACAATGGTCAGATGAGCGAAAATCTGAAAAACAATGTTAGTTTCTGAAACAAAACTATTGTCTTTGTAAACAATATAGAGGAAAAGGTTTATTACAATTATATGCATCTGATTAGCAAGTGTATATGTACAAATAGGTTGGTTGGCAAGTTACCGTTTAGATATAATAGTATATTTAAGAGTGTACACACTGATTACAAAAGGAATAGATGATCAAGCTTTTTACCAACAAATATGAACAGATAAAATTCGTTGTGTATAACTCAAATAAAATCAGCATACCAAAGCAGGGAAAGCATCAAGCGCTTGAATAACTGTTCTCATAAAAAGAAGAGGAATTGGTATTCTGTCAACCTGCAAGACAGTTCAAATTATTAGGCAAGATGAAAAAAAAAAAGACGCACAAAACTCCAATTGCAGCGGTAATGTAAGTACCAATTGATTGAGTGACTTCTCCAAAACCTGCTGAGTAAATACCGTACGTTGCTCAAAGCAAGCCGTGCAAGCATCCGTGACCTGAAATGAGTCTCCATCAGCAGCTGAAGAAATTCATGCAATAAATAAAAACACATGGCACACATTTAAACAAATCCATGAGGATGCATTTGGGTACAAAATCTGGAATTCAAAAAATGTTCCAAAAATATATATGTTTCTCTTGAGAACTCAATTATTTTGGGAGGCTAGTGCAACATACAAGGTACTCAGGGGCCATGTTAATTGTGTATAGCATGTCAGAATATTATGGAGATGATATTAAAGACAACTATAGTAAATGACATTACCTTCTTTAGGGCAACTTTATCTTTTTCAGGGTTAATATCATGAATTGCGATCAGAACTTCAGCAGGAGTCAATGCTGGACCAGTATGAGCAGTTCCCTGTCCAATGTAAAAATAAAAAAGATTAGAGAAAAAACTTATCACTTGCTTAAAAAAATAGATTGTGTGTGCATCCTTTTACAACAAAACACGGGCATCATTGTGTCGACCATAAAAATAAATAGTCATGCTGAAAACATAAATAAGGTGCATCAGATCAGCACTGAAACAGAGAGTCTGATCATACTTCAACGATTCACCCCCATAAAATCTAAAGCTCAGACAGGTCTTTGTTCTGAGATAAACGGGGAGGGGGGGTCATAATGCCTATCAACGGAGTGCAATAAGCACAGTAAAATCACCTGCAATATCCGAGCAAGTGCGTCTTGGAATCTCTCAAGCGGGAGATCAACTAGCCTAGGAAATATAGGCAATACCTGAGAGCCAGTATAATAAGAGAAAATGTTAAGTGCAATATAAGGACTTGTCAATTATATCATTATGCAAAAAAGATTGAAATCTATAGTAATGAGAACCGAAGAAAAAAATGCATGATAAACATAAAATAATTGCATTTGTTAAGAATCACAGTTTGAAATATTCAACAAAGAAATTGCAATAAGATTAAGATCAGTAATGATTTCTCAAAATGGCCTGGAACATACTTTTATTTTATCATGTGCATGTTAATTTGCCACTCAATACTGCCGTCTAACTTTTAAATAAATTTACATTTATCACAATTTAAATAACCCAAAGTCACTATCAAACAGGGAAGTGATCAATGCTGGAGAAATACTATTTGAAGCATGTACCTCCTCCTTTGGAAATGAAGGCAGTAAGGGGATGAGAATAGATGCATCCTGCCAGATAAAGTCAAAAGATTCAGCAAACACATTAAATAACAAATAGTAAACATGTTACAAGTGCGAGCAGGTAAATACGAAGCAGTACACAGCACAAGCAGAATTTATGCATACCTTCAGCTTGGTATTATATAATTGTTTAACAGCAGCAACTAGGTCAGCTGAAGGATTTGAATCTTCGGTCAATGTTTGCAGTGTCTTTAAAATGAGAAAACAAGCAATAAGTTTATGGAACCTATTTGTACTTCCTCCATCCCAAGTCACTATTTTAAATTTGACCAAATGAAAATAGCACCAATATTTATGACATCAAATTAATATCACTAGATACATCATGAAATAGTTAAGACTTAGGGTGATTCTAGGAATTGATTTATTTTGGGATGGAGGAAGTATTGAATAATTAATAAAGAGAAGCCAGAAACCAAATGGTATTTTGGGATGGAGGAAGTATTGAATAATTAATAAAGAGAAGCCAGAAACCAAATGGTACCAAGGTAATAAGATGTTCACTGCCTTCAGGTGGATTATGAATTATGTTCAGCATCTCAGGACATGAGGGCCCCAGATTTCTTATAAGATTGGGCATATGCCAATGGATACACTGCATAAATTTGCACCATGATGAGCAGTCAGTAACGTATTAACTAGTCAATATTTAGAAACCTACAGTGCAAAAATAAAGGCAGCACCTGCTTGACAACTTTTGGAGACCTTCCATAAACATCGAACAGATGTTGAAGAAGACTAGGTCTCTGGAAGAAGAAAAAAATGCTTTTACCACCACTCAAAAGGAAGACAGAAAAGAGCAAAGGTACTATTTTCATATGGATACCCTGGTGCAAAGTGCAAAGAACAAAGAAGTACGGCGTTTTGCCTCAGATACAGATACTGCTGACTGTTTTGGTGAAACCGATGATGTCTTGAATGGGTCATTTTCAGAAAACTCAGTATCTGGGATCTGGGAGCCACTAACTGAAGTTCCCTGACTGCCTACCTCAATCTGCTTTCATGAAAGACCATTCATCAGTGAAGAAAACAAAATACAGCAACTATTGTGAATAATCTACACTCTTAAGACACCATAAAGAATATTAGAACATTCTCCCTACACCATAAAGTAAAAGTCATAACACAACTACAGAAATTAGAGGAGAGCTGCAAATAATTAAGTTCTAAGAAACCCAACCCCTATTCTACACTGCTAGATGGCAAAACAAGTCAGGTACTGCCATCTAATGCAATAGATGCTCAGTAAACAATCAAGAGACTAGAGGTTCCATAACCAAGTGACAAGCTCAATGTCCCATCAATTAGTACAAGACTACAAGTTTCTTCTTAACCAAAAGTCCAAAACAACTAAAGTAAGCTGAACTTTCAACGATCCCATACATCAGTTTTATATACTCCTTGGTTTTAACCAAAAACCATGCTACAGAAAACGTGTATGATAGTTTCTCAAATTAAAATTCAAATACAAATGCATAAGAAAAGCGCTTCAGGTAGATTCACATCCATATTTCACTTTAAAGTGAAATACAACGTCAAAGGGAACATAAACTACAATTTCAAGAAGAAATTCCAATACATTTGCTGAATTCTAATAAGGTATTTGAATAGTTAGGAATCTCTTTTTCATCCCCTAGCAGAAACTGACAAAGAAATGAGATCAACCGCAAAGAGTATCAAAGTAATTTAGAGTTACCTCAGCTGTAGATTCTTTCAAGGATTTCAAATTAATATCTGCGTCCACAGTATGCTCATTAGCAACTGCCACAAGACTCTCTATGGCAAACTGCTCTATTTTTTCTGTTGCATATTTTAGATCATAGAGCCTTTTTGCAACCTACAAATAGAATGCATGTATCAGCATTACATAGCGTAGTATTATATCAGGTCAAAACAATGAAAAGATAAGGCAATGCTGCTCCCATACCAATCTAACTGCCTTTCCCCTGACTTCATCTTGAGAGTGGGCAGCACACTGCAAATTCACAACAGAAGGTAAGTGCAGCACAGACCAATGTACCAGCCACATAAAAAGAATTTGTACCATCAATCTGAACTATGGTTGATATTCTCATAAACTGGAAATTATAGTACAACAAAATGTGAGCCATGCATCCCACATGCCTGCACTTGAGGTTCATGGACATATTTACACAACAGAGAAATGAAGATAACATAAGTAAACTCAAACATTGACAAGCAACTTAGAAAATTCTCTGATTATATTACTACCAGTGGAAAAGGAAACAAGCTAACCTTCAGAGCAATATCCAAGCAAACATGGCGAAGCGGAGGCCGACCCAAGATAAGGCTCCATACAGTTCCCAGGCCTTGGTTAACACGGTCCCCATCCCCATCCTTTAATTGTTGGCTGTTGTCTTCTGACATGCAAAGATCCTCCAGTAATCTAAACGAAGACTCAGGTAGATATGGTGCATCGCATAAAAGTTTGCTAAAAGACTTGTCTGAAGCAGGCAGTGAATCAATCAAGGACCTCGCCTAGAGACGAGAACAAAGGAGATGAAAAGATGTTTTGACTCTCAGAAAGAACATTAATAAGATATAGGGTTCTTGCCCCTTATTTTGAAGTGCAATTGTGATTTTGCCCCTGGTCTTTGTGAATTTGCCCCTGTTTTGACCGTTGACTAGGGGCAAAATCGCATTGACTTGCTCGTAGTGAAGGGCAAAATCACAAAGTTAGAAAAACGAGGGCAAAATCACAATTGCACATCAAAGTAGGGGCAAGAACACAAGAGCCCCTAAGATATAATACTATTATGAGCATGCTTACAAGTGATATAAAGAACTTCTCGTAATGTTTAGAAGTGGAGGTGCTTTCTGGTGAATTAGCAACACTGATACTCTGTAGCTGATACAACACATGCATTGCCAGTTCATACCCCTACAAAAACACATGTACCTCAGAAATATCTTAGGAGGGGTAAAGTTACCAGTCAACTAATATGCTTATATGATCATGATGGGACCCATGCAGATCTGGGCATTGACAATTGCAATTCACGTGACAAACAGAGCAAGTTCGAACAGCACAAACATAGCTGACACTTTGTATCTCCATTTCTCCGAGAGTGCCACTACCCAACATATTTAGTGGCACCCTAAATCACCCTCTACCTCAAATTTGAGTCACTCCCTCGTCCACCCTACCTTAAAAAAATAGGAGGTTGAGATTTAGGGGAACTGCTATGGGAGAAAACAATTTAGGACGGGCTTATGTTTAGAATGGACCCTATATGAGAAAATAGGAGATGTAATTTAAGTGAAGTCTTGGATATGATGTACGGCCTGTTTGTTTGAGTTGTAGTTTTTAGAAAAGCTGCCTTTTGTGGCTGCTGGTAAAAGCCAGCTTTTTCAAAAGCTGGAGAAGCTGTCTCTTGGATAAGTTTTTGAATGAATGAAATGTATATAATGTAATGCTCCTCAGAAAAGCATCCAACAGAAGACTGCAAAAGCTCCTCCAAAGTCCAAGCCAGCATTTGGCTTTTAGTACACACATAGCCTGTCTTTTAGACCTTTGGTTGAAGCTGTCTGTTTGTTTCAGCTTCTGGATTTTGGCCTACAGAAGCCAGCGAGGAGTTGAAACAACTGTGCCTTAGGAGCATTAACTCAACTTAATGAACGCAGAACGCAGAAACTAGCTCAAGGTCAGCAGAAAAGGGCGCATGGATAAAAAACAAAAAAGATCACTACGACAAGTGAACCCTAGTCATGACAATTGCACATATGTATATGAAAAATAATTACCAACCTGTCTATGATGTATTCAAGTCATGTTCACTCCAATAAAAAATAATAAACTGGTACCAATTTTAACGTCTGAACTTACATCTCATGAAATAATATAATTTGTATGTGCATTAAATCCTAATAAACAATAACGAATTCAGACCCTCAACTCAGCCAAATGCAAATTCCTAGTAATTTGATTGAAAAGTTGGATGTATCTGCTGTAGTTACAGCAATGCTGGTAACACCAAACAGTGGATATAATTCATTATTAGTGAAGTACCTTCTGATCACGAGAGTGAAAGATAATGTGCCCCTGAATCAAATCCATAATGTTATCATCATCAGCACTCTGCGAAGACAAATTATGAGAAAAAACAGTGTTAGACAAAACTACTCAAGCAACATATAAAATATTTATAGCAAGTAAATAAAAGAGATTTCAAAAAATGGAGCTACTAAGCATTTGACTATAGAATATGTATACTAGACTAAATATTACAATACCAAAATGATACCTGCGCAATCAAATGGGCAAGCAAAGAAAATCTGGCATTGAGACTATTTTTCTTGTAATCTTCGAGTATCCGCCCAATGGCTAGTTTGTTAATTGAGATTTTCCCTTTTTCACTTAATTCCAACTGAGACGTAATAACTGGCAAGTCATGATTGGTGTCCTCTGGTGTTGATGCCTCCGGAGCTGGTAAAAAGGGGTCAACCTCTAAATCCATACTATCAGATTCGTCAAGGGAAATAACTTCTGAAGACATGGATTTCACCATATCTTCATCAACATCAGAAGAATGAATCCAGACATCCAGTGGTGCCTCGACTTCAGATGTTGGCTCCGGTTCAGTGGCAACATCCAGAAGCTCCAACTTATCATTGCCAATTGTTTGATTAGGTTGAGAAGCTGAGTGCTGTTCATCTTCGTTTTTTTGTAAATCTCCTGAATAGTCTGAATAGTTTTCAGCCTTTCCAGAATTGGAGTAGAGTGTGTTCGACAGATTATTTGTTTGATGCACACTATTGGTTTCCATCTTCACCTGTATCGAATTTACAGCAGAAGGTGAAACTATCTGCCGTGGATCGAGGCGACGAGGGTCCTGCAAGACATCAGCATCCTCAGAATAGGCATTTTCTGTTGACTTCATAAAACACAACCTCAAAATCACCAAAAGATAGATCATACCCTTCTTGGATCACGCTTAGCATCATGAACACTAGTCATAACAAAGGCATCAGATGGTGATATGCTGACTCCATCTGCTGTGGGTGTCGATTTTGCAGCGAACAGTGCAGAGTCTGAATTGGCTGGTAGGTTTTGTGTTACGAGACCAGAGGAATATTTAAAATTCAGTTGCTGGACACCGTTATTTGTTGCCAAATGAAATGAAGCTTCCGGTAGATGTTTCATTGTTTCTATCACAATGTCAGCCATGACATCTGCCTCTACTGTTGACACAAGAATACCCAAGGATTCAGCTCCTCTTTCTCCTTCAGCAAGTAAAGCACCAATCATTTCAATCATCTTCTCGACAGGAGACACGTCGTTATTCAATATGGCTGGATCAGACGAATGACCCACACTGGAACCATTGTCAGCCTGCATATCAGAATATTCAGAGGATCCCAGAACTGGCAGATTTGAAGTGGCAGACATGTCAAATCTTGCTCTCTTAGCTATGCCATCAGACGTAGTAAGAATATCACTTGATCGGGCAGCAGGTTTCTTCCGATTAGTATCTCCATAAGGCATCTCCCATGATGTAGACTCATCCTGCAGCGTAAGGGAAAAAAACTACAATTCTTCAAAAGAGAAAAAACAATATATACTTATTGAGGAAGCATATTTTTCAAATGTATACATGTGCAATCCAATGAGCAAAACCGTATAAGCATGCAAATATATACCTTGATAGCACGAGAAGCACGCTCTATATTTCTAGACATCTTCTCTGCCTGCCTAATATTTTGTTCCATTGCCTCACCAGGGCTGAGAACACGCAGCCGCCTTACTAATATGTCTTTAGACTGTCAAGAGAAAAAAGTCTGGTTAGCTTGACAAAAGCAATATACATCAAAAAACAAATATGGATATGTAAATCCTACACACAATTAGGAAAAGCAATGCAGAACTGATGTAGAGTTTCTCAAAAGAAAACAAAATGTCTCCAAAAAAAATAGCTCATAAACATATTAGTCACTTTATTAAGTTACAACAACAAACACAAGCAAGCAACCTGATCGAGAAGAAAAGGAAGGGAGGGGAGTAGGGATTGTCTCCACGGAAGTGACTCCCTGAAAGGAAACTGGACAGCTCAGACCAGATACCGTTGCCACACACTCTTGGTTTGAGCTTGGTGGAACGAGTCTACAAAAACCCAATGCCATACATTCAGATCCTATAGTGCATGATCCCATCTTTCTTATCATAACTCCGACTTTGTTAGTATCACCTATTTTTGCCACACGAATCCAGATTAAGATTGAGGAGTATCATCCTTGGTTGTACAGATCTGCTTACAAAATCATCTTTTAAAGTTTTGACAAAGTTCACATAGATTTATCAATGTTTTTTAGTCGTCGCCTAGGCGACAAGGCGTGGTCGAGGGCCTGGGCGTCGGGGTCGCCACGACCTCACCGTGTATGGCGTTCGCCTCATAGGATTAGGCGTCGCCTAGGCGCGAATGGCGTCGGGCGGATGCCTACAACCGCGCCGCGGACGCCGGATGTTGGTCGTAGGGGAAGGGCGCCAAAAGGAGCGCGGCCCCGCGAGAAATCAACCGCGCGCCCGCGGGAAAGGTAAGAGGCGCGGGAAATCGACCGCGCGTGCGCCCAGGTAGCCACGCGAGTCATTTACCGCGAGTGCGGGCGAGGGGAGAGGAAGAGAGAAGGTGGCGGACGGACCTCGACTTCCGCTGGGCTGCTACTCTGCTCGTGTCCACCGGCCAGCCGCCCCTGCCGCGGAGCCGGCCCTGCATCTCCACTTGACCGTCCGCGGGCGAGGGGAGAGGAAGAGAGAAGGCGGCGGACAGACCTCGACCTCCGCTGGGCTACTACTCTGCTCGTGTCCACCGGCCGGCCGCCCCTGCCGCGGAGCCGGCCCTGCATCTCCGCTTGGCCATCCACCCCTGCCGCGGAGCCGCTCCAGCATCATCGCACGTCGCTGCTGCGGTCACCACCTGCTCATGTGACTCTGCCTCGAGTCTTCCTCCGTCGGCCCGCCTGTTGACTGCGACTCTGCGGGTCCCCTTCTGCCTGGTATGCCCCCCGCCTCCACTCTGCTATTCCGCCTGGTATGCCCCCCCGCCTCCACTCTGCTTTTCCAAATCTCGTGTACTCTGTTGTCTGCTCTGCTTGTACTGCTGCTCTGAAGTCTGAATATTGTATACTCTCTGCTCTGCCTCCTCGTGCTCTGCTCTGAATCTGGATATTGTATACTCTCTGCTATGCTATGCTATGCTCTGTCTGCTCTGAATATGGCGTGTGCTCTGCTTTCCCAAACATAAGGCTCTTGCTTTCTTTTATGTAGCATCCAGCAACATGGCAAGCTCAAGTGAAGCACCTGATTATGATCCCAAGACTGATCCAACAAGGAAAGCGAAGTCCAATGATCCAGGCTGGAAATATGCCTACTGGCAGGACCCTGCTAGGAGAGACTGGGTGACATGTATCCTGGGCGCCACTTGATTAATTTTCTTGTGAACAGCCCCGAGGAAACGTACTTTTTGGAGTCAGTTGATGCATCAAGTCAAGTTCATAGTGCAACAATGTTAGCTAATTTGTTACAGGAGAAGATTGAGGACATTGGAAAGGACAATGTTGTTCAAGTTGTGACCGACAATGGCGCTAACTACAAGGCTGCTGGTAAGATTTTGATGGATAGGATTCCCACACTGTTTTGGAGTCCTTGTGCTGCACATTGCTTGGATCTGATGTTGGAAGAAATTGGGAACTTGAAGGCATTTAAGAAACCTATTGCACGTGCTAGGCGTGTCACCACATACATTTATAGGCATGGGAGGCTTCTTAGTGCAATGAGGGCTCAAACAGGTGGGACTGATCTTGTTAGTGCAAGACACTGTGCTATCTACTGAGTTTTGGAACTCAGTAGAAGATTGCCTAAGAGCTTCAGCCCCACTCTTAATTGTTTTGAGGGCTGTTGATGGTGATGAGAAGCCTGCAATGCCAGAGGTCACAGCTCTAATGAATCATGCAAAAGATAGGATAAAGCTCAGCTTCAATATATCAACCAAGCAGGGCCTGCTCAAGCGTATCATGGACATTATTGAGAAGCGTTGGGTGAACCAAATGGAGCATCCATTGTATGGGGCTGCACTATATTTGAACCCAGGAAAATTTTATCCTCTTGTATAAGCTAATGATGATGCCACTGTTGGGCAGCTAAGAGGTTGTTTTATTGAAGTGCTTGGAAGAATGATACCAGATGTGGAAACACAAATGAAGATCAATAGGCAGGCCATTGAGTATGAAGAGCAACATGGAGATGCCTTCTCAAACAAAATGGCAAAGGAAAGCTATGACAAAATGAGTCCTCGTAAGTGTTGTTAATCTCAGCTTGCAAATTTCAACAACTTAATTGCATTCCAAACTCCTAATATGTGCTGTACTTTTCATCCAGTTGATTGGTGGCGTTCTTATGGTGGCCGAGCCATTGAACTACAAAGACTTGCTAAGCGTATAGTTAGTCTTTGTGCTTCATCATCTGGTTGTGAGATGCTGGAGTACCTTCAATTTTGTGAGTATCCTTGTGATTAACAATTTCTATTTAGATGCATACAATCTGATTTTTTGTTTTGCTTCCCATCTGATTTTTTGTTTGTAGATGCATACAAAGAAAAGGAATAGGCTGCTGCACAAGAGATTGAATGATATTGTTTTTGTTTCATACAATCGGAAGATGAGAACAAGGTTTCAGCTTATGCATGAGAAGGCAGGCAAGAAATATGACCCTTTGGTCATTGAGGAGTTTGATTGGGACAATGAATGGGCTGATTCATTGCATGTGCCCATTCCGGGTGCTCGAGGGTCTGATGCTGTCAATGAGCTCACATGGCAGCATGTTGATGAAGCCACCGGTGCACCACAAGCGCTGCAGGGTCGTAATCTTCCTAGGAGAGCTACTCTTACTCAACATTATAGTCGTTCAAGAAATGTTCCTGTTCCTGCTACTGAAGATGGAGAAGAGGAAGATGAAGTTGAAGACCCACATGATGATGCGGAAGTGAGCGAGTGTGAAGAAGATGGCAATGTTCCTGCTACTGAAGAAGACAAGGCTGCTGATCCTGATGAGTTTGATGATGGATTTTGAGTGCTGAAACAGAGATTTGCACTCCTGCTGATGGATTCTTTTGTGTCCTGCACCCTTGCTGTACTTTTGTGTTGTCCTGCACTCCTGTTGTATGGCTTTGGTGTAGTTGACTTAATTAGTATGCTTTAGAGTTCAGTACTTCATTCTAAGTTTGTGGACTATTTGAGACAGACTATGATGTCATTTGTCATGCTCATGCATGCACTAATGCTTGCTAATTTGTTATCTTGCCTCTTGTGTATTGTTTCCTATTTAATTCTCAGCAACTGATAACCTGTTTGATTGCTGAATTCTGTAATTGTCATGCAGTTTCCTTCAAGGGGGATGGATGCTACATGGGAGAAGAGCTTTTGGAAAGGAAAGAAAGGAACATGGGCTCAAGAATTGGCAACAAACGAGGTATGTATGTGCTGCACTAGTATATAAAATTCTAGCTTACAACGCCTTACAATGTGTGTATGGCGTCGCCTAGGCGTCCGCCACAAACGCCTAGGCGTTGTGAAGGGGGTCGGGCGCCGCGCCTCGCCGCGGCGCCTCAAAAACATTGAGATTTATAATCCAAATATACTGGGCTGAATCATGTCCTCAATTCACATATGAGCTTCATGCATCAAGGCATATTTACTATCAACCATCATATTTGTACTACCGTTAGTTAATTGACCATAATCTGGTGTAAGATTATATTAACAAGCTAGCCAAGTTATACTTCCTCACAAACAAATATCAACTATAGCAACAGTTTAAGAATCTTTGAGCTGTATCAAGGCATGAGGTATGTAAATTAAATCAGATAATTTATTAATGACAACTGAACCATAATCTACAAGTGTAACCAGTAGATGAGCTAACCTCAATCATTGCCTGGTGAGGACTCCGTAGAAACCCCAAAAAAGCTGCTCTTACGGCATACCGCAGGCTTGCTGAATGTGCCCCCTTTGCAGTCTCCAAGCCAGGGTCAAAATCAAGCAACACTGGCAACACGCGGTCATAGTAAATTGGTCGGATCTTTACAACTGCTGCAACACTGACAAATGCCATATATTATATTTCAGAATAACAAATAAATACATCTCAGACAGCTATGCAGTCTTGTAAGATAAACAGTACAAATGGATGCACAGTCTCAAGCTTCAAAGATACACTCCATCTGCATGCATAGCTGGGCTCGCAGCAAGCAAGCAAGGAGCCAAACACACAAGCACACACAAAGGTCAAAATAATATGTCAGTAGATCACAGAGAGCCCAGGTTGTGTAACAAAAAGAGTAGGATACCAGTCAATCAGCTAAAGTAATTCAATTGCTCCATAATGCTTACCTATTCAATATTCAAGATAAACATGTGGATAGCTAGTAACTGATGTCATGCATTAAATAAATTCAGGTTCATCTTCATACACAGAGGAAGCTAGTTCAAAGAGACGATGAAATGGCGGAATAGTGGGAGTGTAACGAATCACTTCTGCTCAACATATGTGATAAAGCTGGTAGATATTCTTACGAATTAATGGTGCCAACTAGGAAGGACCCTCGATGGGCATAAGCTGTTCGAAGAATATCCAAGAGGAGGAGGAGAGCTCTATGTGCATCAGCTTCCAAAACAGCAGGATCAAGGCTAGGATGAAATTGAGATAATCGCGAAGTATCAAATCTCCAGTTTTTTCCTGTATGGAAGGTGTACTTGTCAATGTGAAAGCCATTTTCCCTCAAAACATATTGCCCATGTACTTGTTACCGTTAATCTGGAAAATGGTACCTTCAGTTGGCTGTGTTTGGTCACTGTTGGCTTGAGGTGCGCAACACAAAATCCATGTTTCAATGAACTTTAGAGCAAGTAGTTTAGTTGCAATAGGGCCTGGCTGTTACATGTCACAAGCAATAGTGTCAGCCAGTAACAGTTAACAAATAATATAGACCTAGAAATGACAGCACCAACCATTGCATCTGGTCACATATGTCATTTAAAAAAAAATTGGTTATACTCTCAGGTAGCACTGCAGTAAAGTACAATAGTATCATCGAGGGACTTGAGATATTGCACAAAACGAAGGGGAATATAACAATAAAGACCTCACACTTGAAAAGTTTTAAGTAATTCCATGATGTGTCAACTTCTCACAACAGAACAACAGCAATTGCACATATTGTATGTATACAGCATAAACTACAATTAAACAAACCTCATGCATCACACCACAGACTGCATCTTTGAACTGCTTCATCCAAGCCCACATGTCTTCAAGCCAAGTTTCAAGTTTTCCGCACTTGTTAACCTAGATTTACAATTACAGTAGAAGAGTGAGTACCAGGAATGATTATAGTGAATTACAAATATTTTAAAGTTACCTCATAGGTAACATCAAATCAAAGCAGGACAAATATGCCAAGAAAAGCAATTGTTCAGATTTATACAATCCAGATCCCAGACAGTGCATCATATTTTCTAAAGAGAAGGGGACAATGCCATGAGTTTCATCTAAACCAAAGCCCAGTTTAAGGCATTGTCACATTAAGTCTTAACTTGTACAGTTCATCACAAATCATCCTTGTAAATTAGCCAAAACAAATAGCAAACAATCTAAACTACTGGTACTGTGTGCCTCAATTTGTTGATAAAATTTCAATGGTTCGTGATAGTTGGAATTCTAGACATTGCAAGGTAAGAAATCAGTTCAGTTTCAATTGATAGCATGTAGTTTAAACTCAACAGCACAAAATGTAAATTTAGAGCTTGATGTGTAACTCATAGTCCAATGGGAAACATTTATCTACACAAGCTCAGAATCTCATTTCACAAAAAGAATATGTTGCTCATATACCACTACCAAATTCTGACAATCCTATTATTGCATGGATATGATCATGTATACCACTGGGAAGCACCACTTTATAGCTAACTTGACAATAAGTTGAACATATAAGAATTTATGATACTCCTTCAAATATTTAACTCGATGAAGATGGATGTATTTCTTTTTCATGGCAATATGAATAGTACAAGGAAACTACAGTACATTTATTATCACTTTAATGCCAGTATAATTGTTTGAGATAGTTGAGTTAAGGCAAGAAGGTCACTTTTTTAATTGATTGACTTTTCTCAGATACTGAAAAAAAAACATCAAATTGTCATGCAAGTCTCTGTCCCTACTATTCCAGCATTTTCTTGGATTAGGTCTGCTCTTGCCCACAGTGTTTTTCATAAGACAATGTAGCAAATATATAAACAACTGGGCATAACAATGAGTGCCAGAATGAATGAATGGTGGAAGCAGAGTTCACAAGGATTTGGAGGTTTTGGTCATTGGGCATAAAGTCATTGCAAATAACTGAAATGATTGATCTTTTAATGGTAGCAAAGTAAGTTCTTTGATGATCACAAAAGATGCATGCACTCGACATGCCGAAAGTCGAGAACAGACAAAAGTGCTTTCATCAGCAGCACTTTATGATAGTCAATGTCTGTTACTTTGCTGCAAGAACAAAGTAGAAACAGGTAAAAATCAACAAAGTGCTGGATTTTACGCTGTCTTCAATAATAAGTCAACTAGAACATGCATTGCAGCAAAATGCTTGTCAATTGGAGCTTAAAAACTCTTTGTATGAAAACTAGGTTTTATGTTAGCAAATAGGCATTTCTTGTAGCGTAGTTTTTCAATCGGATGGAGTTTGTGAGACGCTCCCGACACAATTAAGATAAACAAGCAACTTCGTCAAATGACCATAGCAACATCACAACGGTAGGTAGTTACAACAACAGTGGATTTATTCATTAATTAATGAATATCTTCTGTTTTACAAAGAACAACCTGTAGTGTCATCTCTTCCAATACAGCAGCAAATAAATTTGTCCCCCTAGCTATAGATTTCTTAACAACCGCAGAATCATCATGCTTCAAAAATGACAGCAAATTTGGCATCAGCACAACCAAATCTTCTGTAACATTTGTGTCAAGCTCTCTCAGCAATCTGTCAGAAAGAAGCAGATACATGAGAACCACCACAATAATTTTCCCAAGCAGAAAGCAAGGAATACACAAATAAACACAATTTCTTTTTGTTAATTCACACTAGGCTAAACATCATGTCCATTTTTTCATTCCAATGAATTTCAGCAAGTTATCACTGCAGATCAGTGCCACTTTAAAGAATACAAACTCGAATCAGAAGCCATCAAAACCAACATACAGATTTAAAGATACCCTTGAAAAATGTTATCAAATTGTCTAATCAATCCTAGTCACCATGGCACCGATCAGCTCGACTAATCGCGACTAATCATAGGGCATAGCTGATCACCATGGCACCGATCAGCCCGACTAATCGCGATTGTCGGACGACTTGATAACATTGCTTGAAACAGACTTTGCTTTGACCAAATAACAATATATATAATACCGTGAACCATGAAAACTTCAAATGTCTAAATATCCCACAAGCATGATTTTTTCCTCTCCATCATTCCAAAGCTCCATGCTTCGACAAATTAATGAAAACCGTATCAAAACAAAACTTTGACACCATTGTGTTGCCCTCCAACCAGATGGTATCGGCAAAGTCAAGCTAAATTAACTGAGCATTCCTCTGGCATATTGTTAGTTCATGCAAAAAACAACTAATCTCTCCATTTCTTTACTGATATTAAGTTCCAACTTAGACAACCAAGTACCTAGAGACCCCTCAGAAGGCCAGCTGTACTACTAACAAAAATCACAATTTCGCCAAGCCCAAGCTCATAGAAATCTCACAAGTAGGCACACAGATGCAGAACGGAGCATGTCAGATCTACGAAGGTTACTAATATAACAATTTCAGCAACTTCAATCACGTCTACTCAACTAAAAAACAGTCACAAGCCCCAAAATTCTTGAAGACAGTGGACCTAACCATATAAAACAATTTTGCCAGAACGCCTACGAATGGCATCACTCCATACGGATACGAAAGTCCATAAGGAAGCCCTGGAGCTCACCTTAGGGCACGAGACGAATCGAAGCGGGGCGAAGCAATCTCCCCGCGGTCTCCCGGCGGCGGCGGCGCTTCGGCGGCATCGCCTCGCGGCTGCGGCCACCGGGCGCCGTCTGCTCCGAATTCCATGGGCTTGGGGCCTAAACCCTAGCTCAGGGGTGCAGGGCCTCGCGGGCACGCGGAGGGATATCTAGGGCACGAGACCACGGCTGTGAGGAGTAAGTAGCAGCGACTGGTTTGGGATAGGGTTTGTGTTTGGCGGTGGCCGCAGGCCGCGAGGCAGGCGACGCGGCGGCGGGAGGAGCAGGGCAGGGCGCGGCCAGGCGGCCGCTCAGGCGACGTGGGGCAGGAGGGGAGGAGGGCCAGGCCAACGAGAGGACTGGCCACTGATGTGCAAAGCCTTTTACCGTGTGCCATTAAAAAAAATTAGAATTACACATAAATCATTAAAAAAATTACCGCACATAGGTACCACTGTTTTAAACTTTTTTACTTTAAGTCATTCCGTCCAAATACAGTGGTAACTGTGGCTAACGAATGGGGAAAAGACAAGTATGCCTTCAGAAAGAAGAGGCTATCTAATGGTGCTTTAGCGCCAATCTGATAGGTCTTTGATGTCAAAAACTCTCCGTGGATGAAATGGGGGAGACTAGCGTACAGACAGTGGCTCCTACAACACCATTGTCCCATGTTCCTCTTCAGGCAGTGCCAATACTATCTATTTGTCGGTGTTTCGAGTAAACACCAACGAGTAAATTTGTTTATTGCGCGTCTGGTCCGGATAGTGTGCTAAAAAAGACACAAGGTTTATACTGGTTCGGGCATAATGTCTATACGTCCAGTTCGTGGCTGCTGCTCGTGTTATTAGCACTGATAAGTTCATAGTAAGGGTTACAAACGGACGAGAGAGGGACATGTCCCAAGTCTTTGATGAAAAGATCGAATGGATGCTGAGAGTTTGGTTGCTGCTCAGCTATGTGTGATGTGATGTGGGGTGCTCTGCCTTCCCTTTTATAGACCAAGGAGAAGCAGATATTACATATTAGAGAAAGAAGACAAATCAGAGGCAAAGAAGGCCATTCAAAGATGCTCGGTCTTCCTTTTTCTCTGAGCGGGCTGAAAGGATCAAGATGCTCAAGAGGAGGGATGAATTGGGCTAATTCTAAATTTTCTTGCAATAATCAAATCCTACGGATAGCCCAATTAACCCCTTGTGCCTATAAAAGTGTTTCTATCAAACTAATGCACACAGGACTTGCAACCTATATTCCAAACTTACTCTAGCATGGCAATTCTATAAATGTAAAGACAAGTATTGAATTGCACAAAGTAAATGCTCAAAGTAAAGAGAGAGAGAGGAACACAGCGATGTTTTGCCGAGGTATCGGAGAGTCGCCACTCCCCACTAGTCCTCGTTGGAGCACCCACGCAAGGGTGTAGCTCCCTCTTGATCCGCGCAAGGATCAAGTGTTCTCTACGGGTTGATTTTTCGACACTCCGTCGCGGCGAATCACCCAAAGCCGCTCACGACTTGAGTTGGGTCACCCACAAGCTCCGCCGGGTGATCACCAAGCTCCCAACCACCACCAAGCTGTCTAGGTGATGGCGATCACCAAGAGTAACAAGCACGAACTCTTACTTGACCACGCGAAGCCTAATGAGAAGATGGATGCACACTTGGCTACTCTTGATTCACTAATGAGGCTACTCTCTTGGATTCTCAAATCTCAATCACCTCACTAGGACCTTGCTCTTCTTGGCACTCATAAACGTGTTCCTCAGCTGTTGGAATGAGCAAAAGTGACTCTACACACGAGTGGAGCTTCTATTTATAAGGCAGCCTGAAAAACGAACCGTTATGAGCTTCTACGAGGTGACCGGACGCTCCGGTCGTGTTGACCGGACGCTCCGGTCAGTTTAACCCGTGAACCAGTAAAAATGAGTTGACCGGACGCTGGTAGGGTCCGGTTAGCACTGACCGGACGTGTCCGGTCGCATAAAACCCTTACTGAAACCTTACTGGACTCGACCAGACGCTGAACCCTCAGGGTTCGGTCAGTACTGACCGGACGCGTCCGGTCGCAGATTCCCTTCTCTGGAACCTTACTGGAGTCGACCGGACGCTGCCTTTCAGCGTCCGATCACTTGACCTCTCTAGCGTCCAGTCGCATCGAACGCAGACAGCTGATCAAATGAACTGACCAGACCCTGCGGTCAGCGTCCGGTCGCACCGGGGCCAGCGTCCGGTCAGCATTTGACCCTCCATTCACTTCTAACTCTCGATCATATGTGAATGAAGTTTGCTCTAAAGGATCTTAGGCATTCATAGGAGCTACCTAGAGCTAGTTTTAATAAGTGTGCACCACACCTAACTCACTAGACTCAACTAGGTCAAGCTACCTGTCCATACCCCCCTTAATAGTACGGCCAAAGGAAAAACAAAGTCCTAAACTACTCTAAGTGTCTCTCTAACTCCAATCGACACTTAGAACTAGTTATCTTTAACTTTGTAGTCCATCCTTTGACAACCGAAACGATTTCCATCGTAGGGGCATGACCTCTTTGATTGCCTAATCGATCTCCATTACTATGACCTAACTTAATTGTCTCTGCAAAACACACGTTAGTCATAGTAATTTTATATTGTCATTAATCACCGAAACCTAACTAGGGGCCTAGATGCTTTCAATCTCCCCCTTTTTGGTGATTGATGACAATACTACCTCGAGTATGTGAAAGAGTGAGGTTTTTGACAGGCTTGATTCATATAAGCTTTTGTCGATAAGAACAAAAGTGTTAGTCAAGCTTATATGACCCAAGCCAATACAATATACTCAAATGATATGAATTAAGCATGAGTACGAGTAATAAATCTCATTTGCATCGGAGTATAAACGCGGAAGCAAAGGCAAATGAGCATAACACAAGTGATATGACATATACATAATGTAAAGTAGAGAGCACACATGTCATATATCACAATTACGTAGATAGCACTATCACATAGATATAATAATATGCATGAAAGTAAACACACGAATGCATAAGTAATAGTGTATCACACAAATAAAACTCCAAATGTATATAATAAGCTAATACTAGATAACTAGCTCCCCCTAAATCTCGCTCCCCCTGAGTCTACATACTCAAACCCTCTCCCTCTTTAGCGTCAAACACCAAAACCTAAGGGTCGGTCGGTGGGGCTGCAGTGGATGAGTCGAGCGCTGAAGTACGTGGAGCAAGCTAGAACTGGGCACCATCATCATCTGACCCTGAGCTCTGTACTGACTGACCCTCTGTGGTAGGAAGTGTCGCTGAAGCAGTCTAGGTCTGAGCTAGGGCTGGTGCTGCCTATGAAGCTGCTAGTATGTCTGTCGTAGGATCTAAAGAGGTGACAGACGAGGGGAGCCTCTGAGTAGTCACTACGACTGGGGCTGCTGTAGAAGGACCAGTGGTATGCATATGAGGCGATGTAGGCATGCCGGTCAGCTCGCTGAAAGATGCTCCAAGACTCCTAGAGACTGATGTGTCAGGCACAAAAAGCGAGGGTGATTGCTCTGGTGAGAAGCCCGTATGATATGGAGTGAACTGCGAGGCAACCACCGGTGAGGACAACCACTGGGACACCTGAACTATAGGTGAAGCAAACTGAGCTGGAGGCTGTCCCTGACTCTGAAGCCCACTGGGCTGTATAGCTGGAGTCGTCGAAGTGGTGGCAGGCTAAGCAAGCTAGGGCGAAGGCTGTGGCAGTAGGGCTCCAAGTGCTGTCACTACATGCTGCATAAATCCCATAAGCTGCTGCTGTATGAGTAACTACTGCTAATGCATCTGCTGCTGCTGCTGCTGGAGAAGCTGCTGCTACCTCTAGAACTCGTCCTGATGAGCCTAGAACTATGCGAAGTTGGCAGCGGTCTCCTGTGCCTGTCGTGCCTGGTCCTGCTGCATCCGCTCAAGAATGGTAATCAATGCGGGGTCTGTCTACGGTGTTGGTGGAGCTGAGCTGGAACTGCCGGCCTCTGCATCATGTCTGAGTAGAGGCATCTGAGGAATCAATAGATAGTCATCATCCAAGCTATCACTGGACTCGGTCATCTCCTGCTGTGCCTCAAGCTGCTCCTCCTTAGTGGCGGCAATGCCTCTAATGATCTCATCCTGCTGAGCTACTGACTCTGGAATATCTAGACGACGACTGGGACGAGCTGGTGCCTGTGGAGTGTTGTGCCTGATCCTCTATGCCATGTTATATGCGGGAAACTCTATGGTGGCAGCCCTGTACTCTGCAACCAACTCAGGGGTCCTGACGTGCACACACTGTAGCATCAAGAATGTGACCCAATATGCATAAGGAAGCTGTCGGCGACCCTTGAAGCCCTCAGTAATAGTATCCTCCATCTCTGATAGAAGGAGGTCACAAATGTCGAACACGGTCTGCTGCATCAGGACATTAAGGAGCCAGAGCTGTAGGCGAGTCAGACCCTCTCTGTAACCCAACCTGGAAAGTAGTGTCCTCCTGATAATGGCCTCAAGCACACGAGCTGTAGGAGTCAGGTCACTGGGGTTCCTTCTCAACCCCTCACCAAAGGGCTCCTTGAAGCAATGTCGCACCAGATCTGTAGGGGGCACCAACCCTCCATGAGGACGCATGGGAGGCTCCTACTGTCCATAGCATACCTCATGCAACTTGACAGGCTGATCCTGTAACCTCAGTATCTCCCGGCCCTGAAGCTCATCACTCTGTAATCTCTGCCGTTGAATGCAAAGTGAATGAAGTTGTGATGCGGATCAACGTAGAGTGAAGCATAAAACTGTCGGACCCAAGATGGTACATATACTCCTGTCTGGCCAATCAGATCTACGAGCCCCGGCAAATATGACAAGTAGGGGCAGATGTGCTCTCCAACTGCTGCCACAATAGACTCCAAACTGCAGACTCTCTGTGATCTAAACACTACCCCACTGTTGATATAGGCATTATAGAAATCCTCCTGGAGCGGCGTGTAGAACCCCTCAGCTGCTCTCTCATCCCTCCTCAGAGGGAACCATACATCGAACTCAACAAATCTCAACTGGTGAACTTGTCTGGCTATGGTAGCCCTCAAGTCGAGGTGTACCACTGGAGGCGGACCCTGTGGTCTGGGCGGTGGGCGTGAGCCCCTACGCTGTGTAGCTGGCCTTGATGGTATTGTGGCACTGGTCCGACCAGAGCAGCGTAGCTGGGGTGTCGGCATGGTCTCCTTGGCCTGCTGACCCTCCTGAGTCTCCTGAGCTGGCTGAGGCTCTGCTGGTGGGGGCTGCTGCTGTGCCTCCTGCTGAGACTCCCCCTGAGGTCGAGCCTCCTCAATAGCCAGTCGACGTCCTGCCATCATGACAGTCCCAGGTGGACCACCATGAAGACGCTCAGCCTCCTCAACTGCTGCCCTCTGTGCTGGTGTGAGCTATGGATCTACTATGACAACACCACTATGAGCGCCTCCTCTCTCGGCACGCTCTGCGGCCTCTGCAACAGCTGCTGCTCTCGCTATCTCTGCATCGGGGTACTTGCACTTCTTGGATGTCACCTGCTTCATTGCCTTGCCTTTAGATCCTACAGGCTGGCGAGGTGGGGGCCTCCGATCGTCATCTCCCGGACCACCACCAACGTTCTTGGTGCGAGCCATCTGATCTGATAAGAGGATGAACTGTCGCTGATGAAGATCAACTGACCAACTGACACTCCTGAGGCTTGGCCTCGATCCTTACTCGCGAGCTTGGCTCCGAGTAGACTGCTAACTGCCACAAGAACCTCAGTGACACTGACTCGCTGCACGATAGAATAGATGGATATACGAATAAATACAATATATCTAATAGATGCGAAAGACCTAGGAAGCAAGCAATGTAGGTGCGAAATTGAGACGATGGGCAAGCTACCTGACGATCAGCGATCTGGAGAAAGGAAAAGACGTCGCGCGGGGAACCTCGGAACCGGCTGGAGCTAGGGTTATGAAGAACAGCGATGAACCGGTGGCCCTAGATTATTTGAAATCAGTGCATTGCATTGCAATTTGATCTAAGCAAATCAAAATTGGAACAAGGATCTAGCTTTACCAAAGAGGAGGTAGGCCTAGGGCACTAGAATCGGCCTTGAGAGCCCCTCGGTCTTAACTCAGGCGTCATAGACACGCGAGAGGTGGGTGGTGAGGCTCGGTAGCGGATTCCTCAGCGGCGGTGCGGTGGCAAGCGAGGCAGGGGCGAGCGCAGGCAGGGGAGGCACGGTGGCATGTGTGGCTAGTGCAAGGAGCATGGCATGGGGCTACGGCGGCATGGTGGCTTGGGCGCGGAAGAACCGAAGGTGGCGACTAGCAGTGACGACGTGGTTAGGTCAAGGAAAAGAAAACGTGATGGCTGCGGTTATATGAGGATCCCAAACACGACAGATAAGGAAACGGAGAAGGAGTCCCGAAGCCACGCGAGATCCACTGACCGGACGCTACAGTGGTAGTGATCGGACGCTACCACCCAGCGTCCGGTCGATTCCAGAGAGGTCCAATTCCTTTGGAATCGGGACCGGACGCGTCTGGTAGTCTATGACCGGATGCAGGTAGGGTTCGGTCAGTACAGCTTGTCCTTCCTTCGATCGACCGGACGCTGGATCCCCTCCTGATCGGACGCACAAACGCAGCGTCCGATCACTCCTTCAGCAGCAGTTCACCTCCTGTGAACTAACCGGACGCTGGACAATAGCGTCCGGTGCAGCGTCCGGTGCACCTTTTCTAGCAAATCTTCAAAGTTCCTTCGCGCTGCCTGTTCCCAATCAAGTCCCAACTTGAATAAGATCCAAATAAACACCAATTGGGACTGATGTGAGTGACCTCTCTCAAACCCTCATATTTTTCAAAATATTTTGCCTTAGGCTATTATTCTTTTTAAGAAAATAGGCAATAAAAAGGGCAAATGGAACAAAACGACAAAACAACATTCATGCATATGCAATACTTGTAAGTAAATCTAGTTGCTTGTCAAGTTTGATCCAAGGTTAAGCTTCTTCACACGCTTTTCAACGGTTATCTTAACCATGTTAGACAAGGCCTATATACATTGCCAAAAATTAAACATGTTGTATATTACAATAAATGCAAGGGACAACACAAGCTCAATTTTTAGTGAAGTTACTAAAATCAAGCATATTGAGCTCATTTCGCAATCTACAAAATGTAGCCTCATCTAGCGGTTTAGTGAAGATATCCGCTAACTGATCTTCAGTTCTTACACCTTCTAGTGATATATCATTTTTAGCAACATGATCTCTTAGAAAGTGATGGCGGATATCTATGTGCTTGGTGCGAGAGTGTTGAACCAGATTATTTGCAAGTTTTACCGCACTTTCATTGTCGCACAAAAGAGGTACTTTTTCTAGAACTACACCATAGTCTAGCAAAGTTTGTGTCATGTATAAAATTTGTGCACAACAAGCACCCGCGGCAATGTATTCCGCTTCGGTGGTAGACAAAGCCACACTATTTTGTTTCTTGGAGGACCAAGACACAAGTGATCTACCAAGCAAATGGCACCCTCCGGATGTGCTTTTTCTATCAACTTTGCATCCGGCGTAATCCGAATCGGAATAGCCAATTAATTCAAATATAGCTCCTTTGGGATATCAAAGACCAATGCTTGGTGTATGCTTAAGATACCTAAGGATTCTTTTTACGGCAATTAAATGTGTTTCCTTAGGACTAGCTTGAAATTTAGCACACATACACACACTAAGCATGATGTCGGGCCTAGATGCGGTTAAATATAACAAGCTACCAATCATAGAACGGTAGAGAGTTTGATCAACCGGGTTATCTCCCTCATCTAGGTTGAGATGTCCATTGATAGGCATTGGTGTCTTGATTGGCTTACATTCATCCATCTTGAATCTCTTGAGAAGATCTTTTGTGTATTTCTCTTAAGAGATGAAGATGCCTTCTTTCATTTGCTTGACTTGAAAACCAAGAAAGAATGTAAGCTCGCCAATCATGGACATCTCGAACTCCTTCGACATCAATTCACCAAATTCTTTGCATGAGTCTTTATTTGATGATCCAAAGATGATATCATCAACATATACTTGACAAATGAAGATATGCCCATCAAGCTTTTTGGTGAATAGTGTGGTGTCGACCTTCCTAATGGTGAAGCCCTTCTCAATAAGGAAGTCCCGAAGGTGCTCATACCAAGCTCTTGGGGCTTGCTTAAGTCCATATAGTGCCTTGGACAACCTATAAACATGATTAGGATATCTAGGGTCCTCAAACCCGGGAGGTTGATCAATATAGACTAGTTCATTAAGCCATTTAAGAATACACTTTTCACATCTATTTGATATAGTTTCATTTCATGATATGATGCATATGCAAGAAGGATGCGGATGGCTTCTAATCTTGCAACTGGTGCAAAGGCCTCTCCAAAATTCAAACCTTCAACTTGAGAGAACCCCTTTGCAACTAGTCTTGCCTTGTTCCTCACAACAACACCTTGATCATCTTGCTTATTGCGGAACACCCACTTCGTTCCAATGACTCTTGCACCTTTTGGTCGCTCTTCAAGAGTCCAAACTTCATTGCGAGTGAAGTTGTTCAACTCTTCATGCATGGCATTGATCCAATCCGGATCTTTAAGAGCTTCTTCTACCTTGGTAGGCTCATAGCAAGAGACAAAAGAGTGATGAGCAATGAATGAAGTAAGTTTTTTAGATCGAGTCATTACTCCCTTTGATGGACTCCCTATGATGAGATCTTGTGGATGATCTTGTAGGAGAGATGTATTTCTTCTATTGACCACTTGGGGAGTAGGTTGTGGAGCATCAATATCTTGTGCTTATACCACCATTTGCTCATGGGAGATATGAGTATCTTCATTTTCTACTCTCCCATCTTTTTCACCATCTTGTGGCACACTTGATGAAGAGGGTTGGTTAATGACTTGTACATCATCTTCATCATCTTTTGGTTTGATGTCTCCCACCGGAATATTCTTCATGGCCTCCCTCAATGGTTCATCACCTACATCATCAAGATTCTCATGTGCTCCTTGGGAGCCGTTAGATTCATCAAATTCTACATCATATGTTTCTTCAACCAAGCCGGTGGCATGATTAAATACTCTATATGCTTTGGACTTTGATGAGTAACCAACAAGAAAACCAATATCACAACGTCTTTCACGGGCCTAGATGCTTTCACGGGCCTCGCTGACACGACAGACGGTGCCAAGGATAACTTCATGCTGGGTGCATGTTCGCTGATCCTGATAAGGCCACGCTAAGCGTTTGTCCGCTGATGATGCCATGTTCTGGCTTTTGTCAGCAAGTGATCACGTCCCATCCCGCCCCGGTGGGCGACGCGACGGACCAGGGTGCTGATCCACGACCCTATGGGGAGAAGATGGCGCAGTGACCACACGTTAGATGATGCAAGTTTCCTCCTAGACCATAGTGGTTGTCGTAGGCTTCCATCAGGATCCGTGCCCGAGAGCAAATGGCGGCGCCCACAATGTTGTAAGACAAATATCGGCGCCTACAACACTATTAGGGCTCTGACATGCCTGGAAGGGCTTAAAGCGCCAGTCTTGTCATATCCTGATGGTGCTTTTCTATAGGAGTGCAGGGTATGGTCCTCGGTATTACGGCTGACTTGAGCGTGCTGCCTTATCTGCGCGCGTAGTTATGAAGGAGCAACGTGTAGACATCGGGCAAGGCAGAGCTAGCCCTAGTCCTTGGGGGTCGGGCAAGACGAAGTCTACCCTTAGATGTCGGGTGAGGCAAAGCCAATCCTTGGGTGTTAGCTTGAGGCAGGTCCTATGGTCTCAGTGGACGGACGAGGAGCGACCCGGTAAGCTATGTAGTCGCGCTCTTGATCGCGCGGATGAATCAATGTTGACGGTCATTTGCTGCTCCTCTTCGGGTATCCTAATATTGGTCTCCGATAGTAGCCCTAAGCCCCCGGGCGATTCAAGTAGAATTGCATGGGGGATTTTTTGACTTGCTAGCGGGTGTGCGCGAGCGCACCCGGTGGGTGTAGCCCCTGAGCCTGTGGAGGAGTAGGATACTCCTTTGGAGGGTTTTTCGAAAGAGAGGATTTTGAGAGCCCTGGCCCTCTATTGTTGCCCACGGCGTGCCCTGAAAATGGTGATTTCTTCTTCGCCGAAGTCAGACCCTTCGTGGGTATGGTCGTGAGATTTGGTGGTTATTTAGCCTGATAGCTCAATTAGGATCCTGGTATCTTGTTCACGGGGATCCAGCCAAGATCAGTCCAGCTAAGACTCGATCATGGGCTGAGACTCCCGTGAAGCTCATGCGCCTAAGTTTTGGCCGCTCGCAGGCCCATCCTTTGTCGTAAGGGTGCCTTGGGATGGCCGTCGAAATCATTGATGGGCCAGCCCTTGAACTCCTAGGCCCAGGCAGGCCAAAGGAATGCTTTTTGACCCGTATCCCTTTTGCTAGTAAAGAGTCCTGGTCTGCCCAGGGAGACAAAACGTCCGGCATGCCTTCAAAGGGAAAGGATAGAGATTGCGGGCGCATATCCTATGATGTGACATGGTGGCAGATCATGGTAGGCGCGGAGATCTAGGTGGACGGTTGCCTTCCTCACATCCGTTGCCCCTATAAAATCTAAGGGTTCACCCCAGGGTTTCGTACTTTGCCTCCTTGCCTTTGCATCTACAACCTCCACTGCTAATCGCCTAAGCCTCCCGCATCCACGTCTCAGCCATCATCGAATTTGCATCCACCCATTCCAACCCTCCAATGGAGTCGTGGTGCTGCTCCGATTTCACCCTCCAGCATATGGAGGGCCTCATTCACCGTGGTCTTCTTTGCGCATGGACCGCCGCCGAGGAGTGGCGGCTGCCCAGCGATGAGGACACATCGTCGCCGCCTGACGGCTTGGTCGTGTCCTTCACTCACTTCCATGAGCGGGGATTCACCGCCCCCACCCAAAAGTTTCTTCAAGGATTGCTGCACTACTACAAGGTAGAGCTACAACACCTTAATCCCAATGGAATCTAGCACATTGTGGCGTTCATCACCCTGTGTGAGGGATTCCTGGGGATTAGTCCCCACTTCGACCTATGGTGGAACTTCTTCATTGTCACCCTCCTAAAGAAACGGTAGAAGAAGTAGGAGCTGAACGTGCCGATGGGATGCGCTGGCATTTAGCTCCGCAGCAACTAGGTCAACGAGTACCCACTGATGTGTTTGTCGACCTCCAACAAGGGGTGACATTCGCATTGGTTCTATGTCAAGAATGACACAGCCACCCCCTTGCCAGAGTTCACCGGGCGCCCCATCAAAGAGGTCCCGGACTCGTGGAGGAAGTAGGGAGTCCTAGAGAATGATAAGAAGAGAATCTAGGACCATCTCACTACCATCTGAATCATAAAGGAGAGGAGAGTAAAGGGATCAGGGATCATCACCGCCTACCACACACAAAGGGTGGCACCGCTGATGAGGCGTGTGCTTCCCCTACACATGATGGCGCCCGAGGCGTCACTCGATGGGACGGCGCTCGCCGAGGGAGCACTCTCCCCCTCCAAAGTGGCGCAGCACGTCAAGGAGGTGATGGAGCCTCCATAGGACGATGCCGGTGCTGTCCTTGAGTTTGTGTATCCGGTGTCGGGGCACCCCCAATGCAGCCAGAACTAGGGTACATCGTCTTCGTAAGTTTTCTTTCCCCGTGCCTCCTTTTTAATTGAACTTTCAACCTCTTAATGCTGATATTGAGATAGGGGGACTAGCCGAAGAAACTCGTCCTTACAGATCACCTGGCTCTGCTGCTGAAGGACCTGTCTGTGATGGCGGCCAACTACGCTAAGGCCGAGCGGCAGAGGAAGGCGAAGGAGGATGAGAGGAGGAAGAAACAGCAGAAGCTACGGGCATGGGAGCAAGAGGAGGACACAGACAGTGATGATGATGACAATGATGAGGAAGATGATGAGGTAGTTGTCGACACTGAGTGGGATGGTCTGGAGGGCAAGGATATGCTAACAGGTATCCACTCGTCCTTATAGGGACCCTTCCCATTTCATGTAGGGGAAGTGTGTCCGTGAGGCCGGTGGAGACGGGCCGAATTGTTGGACTATCCTCAGAACCAGTAGGGGCGGGTAGATCTGCCGTCGTGCCCGAGGTGTTGATGGAGGGGGTGGCTCCGCCACTACGCCTCAGGAGTCAGCAAGGATGGGCGGATCAGCCGCTGCGCCCGAGGTGCCTATGGAGGGGGGCGGATCCGCCGCCGTGCCCCAAGAAACAATAGTAATGAGCAGGCCTGCCACCAAGTTTGAGGTGCTAATGGAGGGGGTGGCTCCATTGCCATGCCCCGGGATGCAAGAGAGGCAAACCCCTTTGCCTAGGAGCAGGGGGCAGGCTCAAAAAGGCTTGTCTCAATGAGGTAGAGCAAGGACCTAGGAGTTCATCGCCCAAACGTATCATCCACCCAATAGCACCAATGTAAGTCATTGACTCCTTTATTTTTCTCTATTTTCTCTATTTTCAGTGTGACTTACACCTTTTGTTTCTTATAGCGTCCTAAGATGGGGCAACTTGTTGGCGCTGACGCCCAAGAAGAGCATCGCCATTCAGGCGAGGTGGCGGTCATCGGTGATGTCGCACCCATTTTTAGGTAGGAGCGGCGCTAGTGTTACTGCCTCATCGGTCAATCAGGTGTCACCCATGGTGGCTCCCGTGCCCTTGGCGGGACAAGCAGATGCGGGGGCTCGAAGGACTGATGAGTACAGGCCCGATCTTCCGAGAGGTAGCCGGTAAGTTCGATTTTGTGGAGATCTCGACGTTGGCGATCCGGCTTCAAATCAGACACGATTTGAACCCTGCAACCATTACACCACTGCTCCGTTGGTTATCAACCAAGCACAACTTGATTGACCTCGCCAAGAAGGCTTTTCCTGCAAGCGAATCGAAGAGCACAAGCAAGAAGGTAAAACACACAATCTGAAATTGCAAATATGAATGACGCGAATATCAATAGAGGATTCAAGAACTCAGTTCCAAAGGACTAATCGACACAGTGGAGGAGATCAAGAATGGGGGCCCTAGATCACTGTAAAAGGATTTGTCACCATAGTTACAATGAACAATTTAGTTTCTCGATCAAAAACTAAACTCTAAACAAAACCCAATTGTGTAGCAACGGCGGCGGCTGTGTTTATAGTCTAAGACTCGACCTAGGGTTGGGGACGGCCAGGGGTTGGGCGCCCACAACTTGGGCTTAAGGCCTGACACGATACATGGCCAAGTTGGCCCAAATAGGTGACGCAGCACCTTGCCGTGGTCACATAGAATGATCCACGGACCTTCTAGAGCTGGGACCAGATCCAAAACGATGGCGTCGTCGTCCCCTTTCCAATGCATCCAAGAACGGCCCGTTTCGATGTCGTATGAAAAAGTTATGACCGAAACAGTGACGACGTGTCTGCTGAATCCGAGGGTGACGTGGCAGCTGAGTTGGGAACGAATTGCAACTTGGGGAAGACCATGGCGTCGGTGTGTCCAGCGTGGCGATGTCCTCATCATCCTCCCCTTCTTGAATTGGAGTCATCCTCGACTCCATCTTGGCGATGTCCTCATCATCCCCTCCTTCTAGAATTGGAGTCGTCCTCGACTCCATCCCATCATCAATGAACTCCTGCAAAAGGTTAGTGATAGCAGGCAATGCACCAGACATAAAAGGTTGACAAAACATAGTATAACATGGTGCATCAGGATTATCACATAACTCAGCATTAGCAGAAGTTGTAGCGAGAAAAGCACCTCCTTTTAACTTAATCCCATTATGTTTAGCAATGTCTGTTGGAGGTTTATTTTTGATCTCATTAGCATGTTTAATAATATCCATAGGAGACAAAGGCAGCAATGTAATTTTCTTGTCCTTATGTATGATAGTGTATGTATTAGTTCTACCATGGTGTAAAGCATCATTATCAAATTCCCATGGGCGACCTAACAAAATGGAGCAAGCTTGCATAGGGACAACATCAAAATCAGCAGTATCATGATAAGAGCCTATGAAAAAGCTAATGCGTGCTGATTTAGTTACCTTAGTCTTACCACTATTATTGAACCATTGAAGTTTATATGGAGACGAATGTTGTCGTGTGGTCAAGCCAAGCTTATCAACCAAATCTGAACTCACTAAGTTGTTGCAACTCCTGCTATCAATGATAGTGAGAACACGACAACCCTGCACAATGAGATACATGTGGAACAAATTGTGGCGTTGGATCTTCATCTCTTCTTCTTGTCCCACATGTGTACTCAACACATGCTGCACAAGAAGGCTAGGGTAGTCCACGGCAGCAGCCACAGAGTCAATGGTGATGGCCTCCTTGTCTTGATCGCCCTCGGTGGGATCTGCATCAATGTTAGCAGCAAGGGCTAAATCATCTTCAACATCACTAGCACTTACATATCCATCCTCGGTAGCAATGAAAGCACGATGACTGGGGCATTCCTTCATGACATGTCCCATGCCTTTGCATCGGTGGCAAATGATTTTAGAGCTAGACGAGGAGGAGCTAGTAGAAGCACCCAGAGTGCCACCTTTTTTCAGCTGTGGAAACTGCACATTAGACAATTTACTTACCCCGGAAGAAAATGGAGGTGTAGATGGCTGTGGTGCAACAGGAAGCTTGGGCGTCTTCAGCTCGGAACGCTGCTGAAAATTCCTCCCATTATTATACCTGAAAGGCTGGTATTGTTTGCGTCCCTGTACTTCTCGTTCTGCCTTAATAGCAAGATGATACAATTGGGAAAAATTGCGCCATTCTTTGTAATCAAGTATGTTCTGTATATCATGGTTTAAACCACCAAAAAATCTAGCACTAGCATCATGATCATCTTTATTTATACCACAACGTGCTAAACTAATAAGCAATTCTTGATAGTATGCTTCCACTCCTTTATCACCTTGTTTTAAAGTTTGTAGTTTCAAACGTAAATCACGTTGGTAATACGGAGGAACAAAACGAGATGTCATACGTTGCTTTAAAACATTCCAAGTTTGTGGCATAGCAGCAGCATTATTGGTATTGCAAAGATCACTCCACCAGAACAAAGCAAAATTAGTAAACTCACTAGTAGCAAGTCTAACTCTATGCTCAGCAGGAACATTATGAGAATCAAATTTTTGTTGAACAGCAAGCTCCCAATCTAAATATGCCTCTGGATCAACATTACCAGTAAAAGGAGGTAGACTAAATTTAATTTTAGCAAAAGGATCATTATTACCATGATTATTACCTACCATACCGCGACGATTGAAGTTGAGGCGACGACGGGCACCACCGTCAGCATACGCATCTTCATCACCAAAAGCATCCGCATCTTCATCATCAGCACGATAAGGCGGAGGGCGTTGCTCAAGCTGTTCAATGCGGGTGACCAGATTGTTCACGTTGCGCGTCAGCTCGGTCATAAGATTGCGTTGTTCAGTCATGAACGTTGCAAGCTCACCCTTGGACACGCACTCATTGAAGTCCGTCGGAGTTCCTGCCATGGTTAGAAGATAGAAAAAGACAACACCAAAGTATTATCCCTATCAACTAAAAGGAAACAAGTGGTGGTGATGGTGGTGAAAGTGGAATGCAAAATCACAAGCGGCTTACCACCATCTTGCCTGTATTCTTACCAACGCCAAACAGGAGCAAAACCAAAGTGGCGAAGCAATCTGTTGTTAAGCGTGGGTAACAGTTGCAAGATGAACCTGTGCTGACAGAAGAATATGTGGAGCTATGGGTAGGCACACAATATGACAGCAAGGATTAGCAATTAATGAGTGCAGAGTAACGATTGTTCAATCCAGATCCAAAGTACAAATCACAGGTGCTGGCTAAGACGTGTCGAGACGTAGCGCAACAAGGTGAAAACAAAGGACGATCGAAAGAACTCACAAAACAAGCAAATAGCCCAGATTTCTCCTTTTTCCTGAATTTTTTCCCGGATTTTTCCAAAAGGCACTAGTAGGAAACAAAATTTTTTTTTCTTACTATTTTTTATACTTTTCTCTGAACAAGGATCACAAAAGATGCAACCACAAAAATTGGCACCTACAACTGAGGTGGGATGTGGTCTACAGAAATTCAGCACGTTCTCTGAAAAGCGTGCAAAAACTTTGACAATTTTTTTCTATATTTTCCCGAATTTTTTTGGCAATTCTCAGTTTGGGTCGGCTCCAAATGGTGTCAAGAAGCTGCTGAAAAAATTTCAGATTTTTCTGATAAACGAGCGAAAAGTTATGCCTGTTTTACCGAAGGTATCTCAAGGTATGTTTTCCGGAAGGCACAACACGGCGGCGGCAGTTAGGGCAAAGCGTCCCTAAACTCTAACACCGATCACAGGATCGTCACTATGACTAATAGCAGTAGGTATTTGCCTGATGATGTAAGGAGGGCTGTGATGCAGGCAAAATAAGAGCGGCTGGCAACCTATCTAGGGTTTGCGCGGCGGCGAGAAGTTACACAAGGCGGCTAGCGGGGCAAGTCGAGTAATGTGGTGGCTTCGACTTGTTGTTTGGAAACGGTGGATGGGATAGCGGCGGAAAGCAAAAATCACAGCAACAGGCGATTGAACTACGACCACGAACACAATCCTAAACCAACAACAAGACTCGACCACGGACACAAACTCAACAACACGAATCTGAAACGAAATTGCAAAGGCACAAAGGGCGATAGGACAGCGGAAATTGAAATATTTTTGGGCTTTTTGTGGACTCTAGGTAATGAACAAATATGAATCTAAGGCAAACGAGATTATACCTCGCAGTAAACCTAAAATATCTGATACCAATTGATGAGTACAGGCCCGATCTTCTGAGAGGTAGCCGGTAAGTTCGATTTTGTGGAGATCTCGACGTTGGCGATCCGGCTTCAAATCAGACGCGATTCGAACCCTCCAACCGTTACACCACTGCTCCGTTGGTTATCAACCAAGCACAACTTGATTGACCTCGCCAAGAAGGTTTTTCCTACAAGCGAATCGAAGAGCACAAGCAAGAAAGTAAAACACGCAATCTGAAATTGCAAATATGAATGACGCGAATATCAATAGAGGATTCAAGAACTCGGTTCCAAAGGACTAATCGACACAGTGGAGGAGATCAAGAACGGGGGCCCTAGATCACTATAAAAGGATTTGTCACCACAGTTACAATGAACGATTTAGTTTCTCGATGGAAAACTAAACTCTAAACAAAACCCAATTGTGTAGTAGCGGCGGCGGCTGTGTTTATAGTCTAAGACTTGACCTAGGGTTGGGGACGGCCAGGGATTGGGCGCCCACAACTTGGGCTTAAGGCCCGACACGATACATGGCCAAGTTGGCCCAAATAGGTGACGCAGCACCTTGCTGTGGTCACACAAAATGATCCACGGACCTTCTAGAGCTGGGACCAGATCCAAAACGATGGTGTCGTCGTCCCCTTTCCAACGCATCCAAGAACGGCCCGTTTTGATGTCGTATGAGAAAGTTATGACCGAAACAGTGACGACGTGTCTGCTGAATCCGAGGGTGACGTGGCAGCTGAGTTGGGAACGAATTACAACTTGGGGAAGACCATGGTGTCGGTGTGTCCAGCGTGGCGATGTCCTCATCATCCTCCCCTTCTCAAATTGGAGTCGTCCTCGACTCCATCTTGGCGATGTCCTCATCATCCCCTCCTTCTAGAATTGGAGTCGTCCTCGACTCCATCCCATCATCAATGAACTCCTGCAAAAGGTTAGTGACAGCAGGTAATGCACCAGACATAAAAGGTTGACAAAACATAGTATAACATGGTGCATCAGGATTATCACATAACTCAGCGTTAGCAGAAGTTGTAGCGAGAAAAGCACCTCCTTTTAACTTAATCCCATTATGTTTAGCAATGTCTGTTGGAGGTTTATTTTTGATCTCATTAGCATGTTTAATAATATCCGTAGGAGACAAAGGCAGCAATGTAATTTTCTTGTCCTTATGTATGATAGTGTATGTATTAGTTCTACCATGGTGTAAAGCATTATTATCAAATTCCCATGGGCGACCTAACAAAATGGAGCAAGCTTGCATAGGGACAACATCAAAATCAGCAGTATCATGATAAGAGCCTATGAAAAAGCTAATGCGTGCTGATTTAGTTACCTTAGTCTTACCACTATTATTGAACCATTGAAGTTTATATGGATACGAATGTTGTCGTGTGGTCAAGCCAAGCTTGTCAACCAAATCTGAACTCACTAAGTTGTTGCAACTCCCGCTATCAATGATAGTGAGAACACGACAACCCTGCACAATGAGATACATGTGGAACAAATTGTGGCGTTGGATCTTCATCTCTTCTTCTTGTCCCACATGTGTACTCAACACACGCTGCACAAGAAGGCTAGGGTAGTCCGCGACAGCAGCCATGGAGTAAATGGTGATGGCCTCCTTGTCTTGATCGCCCTCGATGGGATCTGCATCAATGTTAGCAGCAAGGGCTAAATCATCTTCAACATCACTAGCACTTACATATCCATCCTCGGTAGCAATGAAAGCGCGATGACTGGGGCATTCCTTCATGACATGTCCCATGCCTTTGCATCGGTGGCAAATGATTTTAGAGCTAGACGAGGAGGAGCTAGTAGAAGCACCCAGAGTGCCACCTTTTTTCAGCTGTGGAAACTGCACATTAGACAATTTACTTACCCCGGAAGAAAATAGAGGTGTAGATGGCTGTGGTGCAACAGGAAGCTTGGGCGTCTCTGGCTCGGAACGCTGCTGAAAATTCCTCCCATTGTTATACCTGAAAGGCTGGTGTTGTTTGCGTCCCTGTACTTCTCGTTCTGCCTTAATAGCAAGATGATACAATTGGGAAAATTTGCGTCATTCTTTGTAATCAAGTATGTTCTGTATATCATGGTTTAAACCACCAAAAAATCTAGCACTAGCATCATGATCATCTTCATTTATACCACAACGTGCTAAACCAATAAGCAATTCTTGATAGTATGCTTCCACTCCTTTATCACCTTGTTTTAAAGTTTGTAGTTTCAAACGTAAATCACGTTGGTAATAAGGAGGAACAGAACAAGATGTCATACGTTGCTTTAAAACATTCCAAGTTTGTGGCACAGCAGCAGCATTATTGGTATTGCAAAGATCACTCCACCAGAACAAAGCAAAATTAGTAAACTCACTAGTAGCAAGTCTAACTCTATGCTCAGTAGGAACATTATGAGAATCAAATTTTTGTTGAACAACAAGCTCCCAATCTAAATATGCCTCTGGATCAACATTACCAGTAAAAGGAGGTAGACTAAATTTAATTTTAGCAAAAGGATCATTATTACCATGATTATTACCTGCCATACCGCGACGATTGAAGTTGAGGCGGCGACGGGCACCACCGTCAGCATACGCATCTTCATCACCAAAAGCATCCGCATCTTCATCATCAGCACGATAAGGCGGAGGGCGTTGCTCAAGCTGTTCAATGCGGGTGACCAGATTGTTCACGTTGCACGTCAGCTCGGTCATAAGATTGTGTTGTTCAGTCATGAACGTTGCAAGCTCGCCCTTGGACACACACTCATTGAAGTCCATCGGAGTTCCTGCCATGGTTAGAAGATAGAAAAAGACAACACCAAAGTATTATCCCTATCAACTAAAAGGAAACAAGTGGTGGTGATGGTGGTGAAAGTGGAATGCAAAATCACAAGTGGCTTACCACCATCTTGCCTGTATTCTTACCAACGCCAAACAGGAGCAAAACCAAAGTGGCGAAGCAATCTGTTGTTAAGCGTGGGTAACAGTTGCAAGATGAACCTATGCTGACAGAAGAATATGTGGAGCTATGGGTAGGCACACAATATGACAGCAAGGATTAGCAATTAATGAGTGCAGAGTAACGATTGTTCAATCCAGATCCAAAGTACAAATCACAGGTGCTGGCTAAGACGTGTCGAGACGTAGCGCAACAAGGTGAAAACAAAGAACGATCGAAAGAACTCACAGAACAAGCAAATAGCCTGGATTTCTTCTTTTTCCTGAATTTTTTCCCGGATTTTTCCAAAAGGCACTAGTAGGAAACAAATTTTTTTTTCTTACTATTTTTTATACTTTTCTCTGAATAAGGATCACAAAAGATGCAACCACAAAAATTGGTACCTACAACTGAGGTGGGATGTGGTCTACAGAAATTCAGCTTGTTCTCTGAAAAGCGTGCAAAAACTTTGATAATTTGTTTTCTATATTTTCCCGATTTTTTTTGGCAATTCTGAGGAAACTGCTGATGTCAAGAAGCTGCTGAAAAAATTTCATATTTTTCTGATAAACGAGCGAAAAGTTATGCCTGTTTTACCGAAAGTATCTCAAGGTATGTTTTCCGGAAGGCACAACACGGCGGCGGCAGTTAGGGCAAAGCGTCCCTAAACTCTAACACCGATCACAGGATCGTCACTGTGACTAACAGCAGTAGGTATTCGCCTGATGATGTAAGGAGGGCTGCGATGCAGGCAAAATAAGAGCGGCTGGCAACCTATCTAGGGTTTGCGTGGCGGCGAGAAGTTACACAAGGCGGCTAGCGGGGCAAGTCGAGTAATGTGGTGGCTTCGACTTGTTGTTTGGAAACGGTGGATGGGATAGCGGCGGAAAACAAAAATCACAGCAACGGGCGATTGAACTACGACCACGAACACAATCCTAAACCAGCAACAAGACTCGACCACGGACACAAACTCAACAACACGAATCTAAAACGAAATTGCAAAGGCACAAAGGGCGATAGGACAGCGAAAATTGAAACATTTTTGGGCTTTTTGTGGACTCTAGGTAATGAACAAATATGAATCTAAGGCAAATGAGATTATACCTCGCGGTAAACCTGAAATATCTGATACCAATTGATGAGTACAGGCCCGATCTTCCGAGAGATAGCCGGTAAGTTCGATTTTGTGGAGATCTCGACGTTGGCGATCCGGCTTCAAATCAGACGCGATTCGAACCCTGCAACCATTACACCACTGCTCCGTTGGTTATCAACCAAGCACAACTTGATTGACCTCGCCAAGAAGGCTTTTCCTGCAAGCGAATCGAAGAGCACAAGCAAGAAGGTAAAACACGCAATCTGAAATTGCAAATATGAATGACGCGAATATCAATAGAGGATTCAAGAACTCGGTTCCAAAGGACTAATCGACACAGTGGAGGAGATCAAGAACGGGGGCCCTGGATCACTGTAAAAGGATTTGTCACCACAGTTACAATGAACGATTCAGTTTCTCAATGGAAAACTAAACTCTAAACAAAACCCAATTGTGTAGCAGCAGCGGCGGCTGTGTTTATAGTCTAAGACTCGACCTAGGGTTGGGGACGGCCAGGGGTTGGGCGCCCACAACTTGGGCTTAAGGCCCGACACGATACATGGCCAAGTTGGCCCAAATAGGTGACGTAGCACCTTGCCGTGGTCGCACAGAATGATCCATGGACCTTCTGGAGCTGGGACCAGATCCAAAACGACGGCGTCGTCGTCCCCTTTCCAACGCATCCAAGAACGGCCCGTTTCGATGTCGTATGAGAAAGTTATGACCGAAACAGTGATGATGTGTCTGCTGAATCCAAGGGTGACGTGGCAGCTGAGTTGGGAACGAATTGCAACTTGGGGAAGACCATGGCATCGGTGTGTCCAGCGTGGCGATGTCCTCATCAAGGACGCCCTTGGAGGTCGCTGAAGAACCGGCAAGGGAGGTGGTGCTATTGCCGACGACAGGTCGGTCGAAACTTCTGACCGCGCTCGTGGCCCCAACCTCGATGGGCGCGACGCAGCCAGACGAGGCCCTGCCAATGCTGGCGGAGGTGGTGGCGGCCGTGATAGGTGGCCCGCATCCGGATGCCACCATTGCAGCAGATGCCACTATGGTAGTTGAACGAGGCAGTAACGCGACCCGCACCTCCGATGGCCCAAATGATGGCTCTCGACATGGGCCGGACAGAGGGAGACATGGCCGAGGGGTCCTCAGGCATTATGGCGGTGGTGGAGAGGACCAGTGGGGGTTGCCCTTGGCCCTAGCGTCGGGAGGTAGCCACTCGCCTGCGTGGGGTGAGCCTCTGCTCTAGTGGGTAGATCCGCGAGACCCCACATCGACACTCTTCTTGCTCGACGATTCTACTGAGAGCATAGAGTGGAAGAGTCTTAATGAGGGGATCTCGGCCATGCTGGAACCTTTGAACTAGGCCAGGGGTGCCCTACGCGATGTCGTTGTTCCTACTGGCTAGGTATTCAGTTAATCTTGCTTTTCATCCTCTTCTTTTTGTACTTTTGTGTTCTGACCATCATCTTTTCTTCAGTCCCTTATCGCTCACAGCCAGGAGAAATCTCGGTTCCTTCATGAACAAAAGGAAATCTAGGGTTGCCTCATCAAAGAGGCTCGGATGTGCAGGGATGTGTCCGCCCAGCTTATTATCGCCCAACAAAGGGTGACTGAGCTGACTCCCCTGGCCGAGGAGGTAGCCAATCTCTGCCTATGGGAGGCCAAGGTCCGTCGAGACATGGAGGAGACCGAGAAGGTGTTTGAGGAACTATCGGTGAGGGTGTGGCAGGACGAGGAGGAGGCCGCCAGAGTCTAGAAGGAGCGGGATGAGCTACTCTAGAGGGACGCCGTGACCTGCCAGTGGATCCTCGACCTCCTAGCCAAGGTAGAGAAGGAGTGGGAGCTCAAGCTAAGAGCTGAGGAGAGGTTCACAACCCTACAACAGAGGGCGAACCTAGATGCTATGGCGGTTGCCCGGCTGCGCAAGGAGTAGGACGAGCTATGCCAGACCACGAAGAGGCTCCACTCAGAGCGTGGCACGGCCCATGGGGAGCGCAATGAGGCACCATAGAGGATTGGCTCCCTCTTGGCTGAGCTCAGAACCATAGCAACCTAAGGGCTGGAGGCCAAGAGCATCTCTGCTAGGCTAGCCATGAAGCTCGCTGAGGCATGGAGGAGCCTTTAGGTGGAGAGCGACGAGCATGATCTCATGCGCGCTGCACTCGAAGTGGTCTACGATGACCTAGAGGTGGCATGGCCAGAGGAGACCAGCTCGCTTATGGCCTGTGATGTAGATATCATGGTGCAGGTGTGCCAGCTCGAGAGGGAAGCTCTTCGCTTTGGGATCACCTAATCCTTTGCCATCGCCCGCTCTCATTATGCGGTCAGTTGGAGACAATGAGCCTTGGCTTCATACCTGGCTATGAAGCCTCCAAGCTGGATGAGATAGAGACAACGGTGGCTCCTGTCGCGCGGAACCTGGCGGACAAAGTTGAAGACATAGTTCTCCCTCGGACGGGGTAGTTAGTCATATAGGTCGGATGAACACTTATTGTAGTCTATGAACAAGCGCCGACCTTTATGTATCGTAAAAACAATTTAGTAACTTTGTTTTATTTGGTTGAACTTGTTTTCTTCCCTTTTTATATGCGAAATAAGGGCTCACGTATTCCGACCCTTCCATTCGTTAAGACCGTAGGTCCTGAGGTGTAAGAGGAAAAACTTCGATCACGCTGGTGAGCAAAGACATCGTAGCCACCAAGGCATAGGTTTTTGCAGTTCAACTAGGCATGCTTAGTTATTCATTTCCGCAAACTTTGTCGCTAGGCTTTACATGAGGAAGATGTCTGACACGACGACTGTTTCAGAAAAAGGTGTATTTATACCCTTATCAACTCCTGAGTGAGATCCAACCCTTTGTCGTTGCTGGGGTCAGATGTCACTGAATATCAGGGAGAGGATAGCGAAACTTTAGGAGAATGCGTCTCTTGCCTTTACACATACCCCCCTCCCTAGAATCTTAGCTATCATTGTGCGACCATGTGTTAGGTCTCCTTGCCAGTCCACCCTTCCTCGAGCCCCCACGTGTCGCAGGGATTCGGTCAAGGATCAGCTCATTTTTGTAACTGTCGCCCCGTCCATGGTTTTCGCAACTGGAGGGGTTGAGTTAACTGTCGCCCTGTCCACGATCACCTTATGCACAGTGTTAGCATATTTTCACAAGCATTTTCAAGGGTGTTAGCACTCCACTAGATCCTAAATACATATGCAATAAGTTAGAGTATCTAGTGGCACTTTGATAACCGTATTTCAATACGAGTTTCACCCCTCTTAATAAAACGGCTATCTAACCTAAATGTGATCACACTCGCTAAGTGTCTTGATCACGGAAACAAACTGGCTCCTACTATTTATACCTTTGCCTTGAGCCTTTTATTTTTCTATTTATGCTTTTCCAAGTTCAAGCTTTTGATCATCACCATGCCATCACCATCGTCATGATCTTCGTCATTGCTTCATCACTTGGAGTAGTGCTACCTATCTCATAATTACTTTGATAAACTAGGTTAGCACTTAGGGTTTCATCAATTAACCAAAACCAAACTAAAGCTTTCAATCTCCCCCTTTTTGATAATTGATGATAATCCTTTCATAAAGATATGAATTGAGATTTAATTGAATCCACGTTGCTTGCCCAAGCATATTTACCATGTGTAAAAGAATATGGACAAGTTTCATGAACTCCAAATGGTAGCAATTGCTCCCCTTACATATGTGCTAAGAGTTTGGATTATAGCTTACACATATGCTTAGATAGGAAATATAGGAGACAATTTCTACCGTATGATGCTAAGGTATAAGAGATGGACCTTTGAAGCGTGATACCAATCGGAGTGCACCAATATACCATCCTTAGCACCATTAGTAAATATATATACATAAAAACTAGAATACCCCATAAGATCAACATTACAAGCAATGGTCTAGTTTCCATAAAATGAACATAAGTCTAGTTACTTTAGCCTATGCATGCTAGTTTTTCATTTCACCATTCAAGCATATAACTAGCATACACTACACAAGCATGGATATTGAAATTTAGAACTTGTGCTATGCAAGCAAATATATGAAATGCACATTCAAATACAACATACAAGTCTATGAGCTTGCTCCCCCTACTTATGTGCATTTTTTATTGATCCCCTTACCATGTCATTTCATTTGTTTTCATTTGTTTGCTCCTCCTATCTTACTATCTTTGTGAATTTTTCTCCCCTTTGTCAACAATTAGCACAAAAGGTGAGCTCAAATTATAGATAGGTTGAGGTGAAACCATGTAAAATGAGGATCATTTTCCCAATTTGGTTCAATCTAGATCACTTGTAAAAGATATTTAACTTGGTTTGATCCAAGGACAAGCTTCTTCACACCTCTAAATAAGGGTTATCTTGTACCATGTTGAGTTAAACACTTATAGCTTATTTTCTAGATCAAATACTAGGTTTACAAGCCCACAAACATGTCATATGTTACCACTAGATCATTTCAAACATACAAGCAATAGTAGTACCATACAAGCATCAAATTCATTTGATTTTAATGAATGAGCCTAGGATATGATAGGAATGGCTAGATGCACTAAACAAGTCCTTAGCAATAGAGGGATGACATGTCAATCAACTTTACCTTGCTTTGCTCGAAGGAGAGGCATGTCATATAATGGGGGGGGTGCATCAACACATATTTGAGAAATCAAGTATGTTCAATTCATTACTTAGCTTGCAAAACCTCTTCTCATCAAGTGGCTTGGTGAAGATATCGGCAAGTTGATCTTTGGTGCCCACACTCTCGATGCAAATGTCCCCTTTTTGTTGATGATCTCTTATGAAATGATAGCGGACATCAATATGCTCTATTCTTAAATGTTGAACCGGGTTATTGGTGAGCTTTACGGCACTTTCATTGTCACATAGCAATGGCACTTGCTTGAATTTGATTCCAAAATCACCCAAAGTAGCCTTCATCCAAAGTAATTAAGCACAACAACTATCGGCCGAAATGTACTCCGCTTTGGCGGTTGAAAGTGCTACACTATTTTGCTTCTTTGATGACCAAGACACAAGTGATCTTCCCAATAGTTGACATGTGCCCGATGTGCTCTTTCTCTCAACTTTGCATCCTGCATAATCGGAGTCCAAATATCCAATCAACTCAAATCTTGCTCCTTTGGGATACCACAATCCAATATTTTGTGTATGCTTCAAGTACCTTAATATTCTCTTTATTGCTTTTGAATGACTTTCTCTTGGTGAGGCTTGGAATCTAGCACACATGCATACACTAAACATCACATCCAGCCTTGATGCGGTCACATAGAGTAGCCTTCCAATCATAGACCGATACATCTTTTGATCCACCATGTTGCCACTAGCATCACTATCCAAGCTTCCACTTGTCCCCATTGGTGTACTGATAGCTTTACTATCATCCATTCTAAACTTCTTGAGCATGTTCTTGATATACTTACCTTGACTCACAAATGTGATATTCTTCATTTGCTTGATTTGAAGACCAAGGAAGTAGCTAAGCTCTCCAATCATGGACATCTCAAACTCACTTGCTATCATCTTGCCAAACTCCTCACAAAAATCTTGATTTGTTGACCCAAAAATGATATCAACATAGATTTGCATTACAAATAAGTCATTTTCAAGCTTCTTGGTGAAGAGAGTGGTGCCAATCTTTCCCATCTTGAATTCCTTAGAGAGTAGAAAATCTCTTAATCTCTCATACCATGCTCTAGGTGCTTATTTTAATCCATACAAAGCCTTTCTCAACTTGTAAACATGGTTGGGTTTCTTCTCATCTTCAAAACCGAGAGGTTGCTCAACATACACAAGCTCGTTGATGTACCCATTGAAAAATGCACTCTTCACATCCATTTGGTACAACTTGATGTTGTGGGCACAAGCATAGGCTAACAAGATCCTAATTGCTTCCAATCTTGCAACCGGGGTATATGTTTCTCTAAAATCAAGATCTTCAACTTGAGTGTAACCTTAAGCTACTAATCTTGCTTTGTTCCTTATTACTATCCCATCTTGATCTTGCTTGTTCTGAAAGACCCACTTGGTTCCAATCACATTATGATCTTTAGGCCTCTCAACTAACTCCCATACTTGTTTCTTGTAAAGTTGTTTAGCTCTTCATGCATAGCATTGACCCAATCAACATCCTTCAAAGCTTCATCTATCTTCTTAGGTTCAATAGATGACACAAATGAGAAATGCTCACAAAATAAAGCCAATCTTGATCTAGTTTGCACACCTCTTGAAATATCACCAATGATAGTGTCCAAGGGATGATCTCTTGTAATATTGGTTGGTTGAAGCACTTGCACTTGATTGCTTGCATTTGATAGATCACTTGGTTGAGATGATGAACTAGCCACTTGTTGTTGATCTTGCACTTTGTCATCACTAGTTCTTGCTTGAACTTGATCATGAGAACCACTAGCTTGCACATTTGAGTTAGAGAGCACTTGATTCTTGTCATCTTCAACATCAATCACCTCTCTAGGCCTTATATTACCAATGTCCATGTTCTTCATTGCATTGACCAAATGAGTGCCTCTTACATCATCTAGATTCTCATCTTCCTCTTGGGAACTATTTGTTTCATCAAACTCTACATCATGAACCTCCTCAAGAGTACAACTAGCCAAATTCCAAACTCTATAAGCCTTGCTAGTAGTGGAGTAACCAAGCAAGAAACCTTTGTCATATTTCTTTTCAAACTTGCTCAATCTAGTACCTTTCTTCAATATGTAGCATTTACAACCAAAAACCTGAAAGTATGCTATGTTGGGCTTTCTTCCATTCAAAAGCTCATAAGGTGTCTTCTCCATCATGGGGTGATAATAGAGTCGGTTGCTATAATAGCAAGCCATGTTGATTGCTTTAGCCCAAAATGAATGACTCACATTGTACTCACTCAACATTGATCTTGCCATATCAATCAAAGTTCCATTCTTCCTTTCAACTAAGCCATTTGATTGAGGAGTGTACTTCGCCGAGAATTGATGTCTAATTCCAAATTCATCACACAACTCATCAATTCTAGTGTTCTTGAATTAACTACCATTGTCACTTCTAACTTTCTTGATGGTTGTTTCAAACTCATTGTGAATGCCCTTGACAAATGATTTAAATATTACAAACACATCACTCTTGTCAATAAGAAAGAATAACCATGTGTATCTAGTGAAATCATCCACAATCACAAATCCATATTTATTTCCACCAATGCTTGTGTATATGGTTGGTCCAAACAAGTCCATGTGCATCAACTCAAATGCCTTAGATGTGCTCATTATGCTCTTCTTAGGATGTGTGTTACCAACTTGTTTTCCGGCTTGACATGCACTACATAGCTTATCCTTCTCAAATGTGACATCTTTCAAACCTCTAAGTCATGCTTAATCAACTTGTTCAATTGTTTAATTCCAACATGACCAAGCCTTCTATGCCATAACCAACCCATGCTAGACTTAGTGATCAAACATATTGTCAATTGAGCTTCTCTAGCATTGAAATCAACCAAGTATAGATTTTCATATCTAAATCCTTTGAATATCAAGTTAGAGCCATCTGCACTTATAATCTCTACATCATCCACACCAAATATATACTTGAAACCAAGATCACACAATTGAGCTACCAACAAAAGGTTGAAGTTCAAGCTTTCTACTAGTAGCACATTGGAAATGCTCAAGTCATTGGAGATTGCAATCTTACCAAGCTCTTTGATCTTGCCTTTGCCATTGTCACCAAATGTGATATTATCAATCCCATTGCTCTTGTTTTTATTGATTGAATTGAACATTCTTGGATCACCGGGTCGTGCACCCACTATCAACCACCCAATGCCTTCCTCTGGCTTTATAATTGACCTACAAAAAAAGATCAATTCTTTTTAGGTACCCAAACTTGCTTGGGCCCTTGAAGGTTAGTTAAGCCTTCAATCAAACGGTGACTATGGCTCTAATACCACTTGAAAGGTCCTAATATGGCTAGAGGGGGGTGAATAGCCTATTTAAAAATCTACAAATCAACTAGAGCAATTTGATTAGTATGACAAATAGCGAAATGCAAACTTGCTCTAGCTCTACAAGGGTTGTAAGCCACCTATCCAATAATTCTAGTTGCAATAATTACTAGGCACACAACTTGCAATGTTACTACTCACTAAGAGCTCTCAATCTTGCTACTCTAAAGAGCTCCACTAGATGTACTTAAAAAACAAAGCAAGCTCTCAATTCTAATTACACTAAAGAGCTTGCCACAACTAGTTTGCAAGAATATAAATGAGTGAGTAGGGTAATTATATCGCCGTGTAGAGGAGTGAGCCAATCACAAGATGAATACTAAATCAAACACCGGGAGAATACCAAAGGGCAAGAGACAATCAATTTTTCTTCCGAGGTTCACGTGCTTACCGGCATGCTAGTCCCCGTTGTGTCAACCAACACTTGATGGTTCAACGGCTAAGAGGTGTTGCACAAACCTCATCCACACAATTAGACACTGCAAGAACCTACCCACTAGTGAGGTAACTCAATGACATGAGCAATCCACTAGAGTTATCTTTTGGCTCTCTGCCACAGAAGGCACAAGACCCCTCACAATCACCACGATCGGAGCCGGAGATAATCACCAACCTCCGCTCAACGATCCTCACTGCTCCAAGCCATCTAGGTGGCGGCAACCACCAAGAGTAACAAGTGAATCCCGTAGCGAAACATGAATGCCAAGTGCCTCTAGATGCAATCACTCAAGCAATGCACTTGGATTCTCTCCCAATCTCACAATGGTGATGAAACAATGATGGAGATGAGTGGGAGGGCTTTGGCTAAGCTCACAAGGTTGCTATGTAAATGCAAATGTCCAAGAGATTGAGCTTGAGTCGGCCATGGGGCTTAAATAGAAGCCCCCACAAAATAGAGCCGTTGTACCCCTTCACTGGGAACAACACGGGGTGACCGGACACTCCGGTCAGTTCAACCAGACGTAGGACGCCAGCGTCCAGTCGCTTGATGCTTACCACATGTCATTGGCTTGAAACGCCGATCGCCCAATCTCAACAGTCAAGTGATGACCGGACGCGTCAGTTAGAAAGTGACTGGACATAGGACCCCAGCGTCTGGTCGTTTCTAGTAATGTTCCAAATGCAAACTCACCCGATGTCCGGTCACTCAATGTTTCCTCTGTGCGCCTCACGTCAGCGTACGTCAGCACTGACCGGACGCACCCTGCCAGTGTCTGGTCACTCTTCACGCCAGCATCCGATCATAAGACTGAGACGCATGTTCACTACTGCTACTGACCGAACTCAACACCCCAGCGTCCGGTCACTGCACCACCAGCGTCTGGTCACTCTGTGAACCCCTGTCTTTTCTGTATAGGGCGCTGATGGCACCGTCGGATTGTCCGCACTCTACGGGTGGATACTCCACCAGTGAAGTTTCTAACCCTTGCTCAAATGTGCCAACCACCAAGTGTATCACCTTGTGCACATGTGTTAGCATATTTTCACAAGCATTTTCAAGGGTGTTAGCACTCCACTAGATCCTAAATGCATATGCAATGAGTTAGAGCATCTAGTGGCACTTTGATAACCGTATTTCAATATGAGTTTCACCCCTCTTAATAGAATGGCTATCTAACCTAAATGTGATCACACTCGCTAAGTGTCTTGATCACGGAAACAAAATGGCTCCTACTATTTATACCTTTGCCTTGAGCCTTTTGTTTTTCTATTTCTGCTTTTCCAAGTTCAAGCATTTGATCATCACCATGCCATCACCATCATCATGATCTTCGCCATTGCTTCATCACTTGGAGTAGTGCTACCTATCTCATAATTACTTTGATAAACTAGGTTAGCACTTAGGGTTTCATCAATTAACCAAAACCAAACTAGAGCTTTCAACAGGCATAGGCCGCTGAGGCTCATCTGTGTTTCCCCCCTGCATCTTTGTTTGACATGAGGCGGCCTCGGGCCCTCCATGAACCTCGATCTTTCGATCTAGGATCAGGCGGCTCAAGTCCCCGAGCCCTATGGGGTTCGATAGGGGTCAGCCATGATTCATGCATCACCCCATCCTCGTTTTCGCAACCAGAGGGGCTAAGCTAACGACACTTGCCTCGATGACTTGAGTGTCATGTTCTGTGAGCTCACTAATGGGCATGTTCAAGTGGAATCCGGGTCCGTCATCTGCTGACGAGGTCGGTAGAGCCCTCATGTGGCATTCCACTACTTCTTAACCCATCTCTTGGTAGATGCCTAAGCCATTCGATAGGCTTGGGTGGCCCATTGGCCTCTCCTCGATGTAGATTCTGTGGGCTTGGCTCGAGGTTAGAATCAAATGAGAAAGGTCGAGATGTCTCTGTCCGCTCCTAAGCGGGGTCGGGCAAGGCCACTGGGGCCCATCTCGGGTTTTCTCCCCTAGCTCTATTTGACATGAGGTGGCCTTGAGCCCTTCGTGGGCTGGCCTTCGAACCTCGGTTGATCACTGTTCATATCGAATTAGACGACTACCACTTTGTGACGCGACGTGAAGCGTTGTGATGCGGCAATCACATGTGCAATGCTCGGATGTACGGGATGATTGAATGGACGAATGTATGAATGATCATAGTTTTAGAAAAAATGAGGGTTGGTAATGTTACCTTGATGGTACGAGTGATAGGTTCTAGGAGCTCTTTTCTAGATATGTCTGTGTGGGGTTCGGGGCCGATGTTTGTGATGGGGCCGACGTAACCTGCATGAGTCTCCCATTCTTCCATATCTATCTCTAGGCAGTGGCCCAAGCCATTCGATCGATTTGGGCGACCTGACAGGCTCCCCTCGATGGAGATTTCATAGGTAGGCCCCTCCAAATCCCTCTCGAGAAGGTGGAGGTTAAGGTTTGGAGTGCAGAGACAAAGACTCTGATCACGCTAGTGGACAAAAACACCGTAGCCGCTAGGGCGTAGGGTCCTAGCGGTCCGACCAGGCTTACTCATAGTTTGCGCCTACACACCGTGCCTCTAGTTTTATAAACATAAGGAGGGGACATGCAAAGAGAATGTCTAGCGAATAGACACCCTTGCTAGCCCTCGAGCAATTCCTGACCCTCTACCATTGCTGGGGTCAAAGGCTCGGTAATGAAATTAATGCGTAAAGTAAGTAAGTGAGGATGCTTATCTTTCGGCAGTGGTCTTGAGCCATCCGATCGACCTAGGCACCGGTTTTACCTCAATGGTAAGAGTGATGGGTTTGGAAAGCCTCCCCTAGATATGAGCGTGATCCTGCTTGCTCCTTATCCATTTCTCGTTAGTGGCCAAGCCGTCCGATCGACTCACGTTACCTATCAAGACAAGATTTCCCTATAGAAATAGAGGATGAGAACATTCCGTGCAAGAATTTAGTTAGGTAGATAAGCCAAGCATCGAATTTGTGCAAAATGGACGAGCTCTTCGTTATAGCAAACAACCTTTTAGCTCTTCTCCCTCTTTTTATAAAAGAGGTTTACTGCATTCCGACCCTTCCCATAGTTAAGGTCATAAAAGCTTGGAGTGCGAGTGAGCAAGCTCTGATCACGCCGGTGAGCAAAGGCACCATAGCTGCTAGGGCGTAGATGTCTCGCAGTCTGTCTAGTTTTACTCAGAGCTTGTTCCCAAAAACCTAGCTCCTAGGACTTAACGTGAGAAAAGAGGGCAGGCATAGAGAATGTTTGCAGGATAAATGTACTCATATCAGCCCCCAAGTGAGGCCCAACCTCTTGCTGTTTGCTAGGGTCAGATGTCATGAAGGATCGGAGAGTTTTGATAACGAAACTGATAAGTAAAAAGTGTGCATTTATTAGGGGTGAAAGCGATGTAGCTGCTCGATATTCTAGGTATTGGTGAAGACCTCACCGTCGATGGTTTTTAGCTTGTAGGCGCCTGGCCAGAGTACCTCCACGATAATGTATGGTCCCTCCCATGGCGGGGAGAACTTGTGGTGGTCCTTGTTGCTCTGGACGAGGTGGAGGACTAGGTCCCCGACGTTGATGGCCTAACCCCACACTCATCGGCTGTGGTATCATCGCAATGCCTGCTGGTACTTGGCCAAGCGAAGGAGGGTGATGTCATGAGCTTCATCCAACTAGTACATGGCATCCTCGAGGGATGCCTTGGCTCCCTATTCGTCATACGCCCTGATCCTTAGTGCTCCATGGTTGATGTTGGTTGGGAGGACGACCTCAGAACTATAGACCATGAAGAAGGGTGTATAGCCAGTGGCTCAACAGGGGGTTGTCCTCAGGCTCTAGAGTACTAAAGGAAGCTCGGCGACCCATCGTGCGCCAAACTTGTTCAACCAGTTGAAGATTCTAGGCTTAAGGCCCTATAGGACCATGCTGTTTGTGTGCTCAACCTGCCTATTTGTTTGGGGATGCATGATGGCGGCCCAATCGACCCGGATGTGGTATTCATCATAGAATTGAAGGAACTTCTTTCTAGTGAATTGCATGCCGTTGTCCATGATGATGGAGTTTGGGACTCCAAAGCGATGGACGATGTCGAGGAAGAACAACATGGCCTGCTCGGATTTGATCATGGAGATCAGCCAAGCTTCTATCCAGTTGGTAAATTTGTCTATGGTGACAAGCAAGTTGGTATAGCCCCTGAGCGCTTTTTTGAGAGGTCCAACCAGATTGAGCCCCCATACGGCGAATGACCAGGTGATGGGGATCATCTGGAGCGCTTGGGCTGGTAGGTGAGTCTGCTGAGCATATTACTGGCACCCTTTTCGTAGGTGCGTACGATCTGCTCGATGTCCGCTACAGTGGTGGGCTAGTAGAGCCCTATCGGAATGTGTTTCTGACCAGGGTTCTAGGCGTGGCATGGTGACCACAGATCCCACTGTGGATATTGTTTAGTAAATGTATCCCCTGTTTGATGGGGATGCGGCGCTGTAGGATCCTAGTGTGACTTCGCTTATAGAGTTTGCCCTCCACAAGAACAAAGGACTTGGTGCGACGTATGAGCCATTGAGCCTTCGTCCTATCTATTAGTAGTGCATCATGGAGGAGGTAGTTGAGGTAGAGCATCCTCCAGTCGACCAGAGGGTCAGGCTCTGTCACTAGGTCCTCTTTGAGCTCCATGACTTCAGGACTAGATGGAGCCGATGGTTGGTTAGCCCCCGGGCCTAGATTGGTTGGACCATCGCTGCCCTATTCTGACTCCTCATAGCGAACCAAGGGCTTGTGTGGTTCACTAGCGAAGATGCCTATTGGCACAGGCTCTTGGGCGAATGCTGCTTTCGCAAGCGCATCTGCTGCCTCATTGAGATGCATCGGGATGTGGTTGAGCTCGAGGCCATCGAACTTGTCCTCCAACTGGTGGACTTCTTGGTAGTACGCGGCCATCTTGATGTCATGGTAGTTTGACTCCATCATGACCTAGTTGACGACCAACTAGGAATCTCCTCAAACATCGAGGCGTCGGACGCCCAACTCGATGGCAATGCGTAGGCCATTAATGAGCGCCTCATATTTAGCCATATTGTTGGAGGAGGGAAAATGGAGATGGACCATGTACCTCATGCGTATCCCGTGGGGTGACACAAAGACCAACCCCATGTCGGTGCCCTTCTTCATCAATGATCCATCGAAGTACATTGTCCAGTACTCTTGATCGATGACCGCCGGTGGCATTTGGACCTCAGTCCATTCCGCGATGAAATTAGCCAACACCTAGGACTTGATGGCTGTCCGGGAGGCATACACAATGCCCTAACCCATTAGCTCAAGCACCCATTTCGTGGTTCTTCCCATGGCGTCCTAGTTTTGGATGACCTCACCAAGGGAGAAGGATGTCACGACCGTCACTGGATGTGACTTGAAGTAATGGCGTAGCTTCCTCCTAGTGATGAGGATAGCGTACATAAGCTTCTGGATTTGGGGATAGCGGGTCTTTGAGTCAGATAGGACCTCGCTAATGAAGTACACAAGGCACTGTACTTTGAGGACGTGCCCCTCTTCTTCCCGCTCCACTACTAGGGCGGTGCTGACCACTTGCATGGTGGTTGCAATGTAGAGCAGAAGGGGTTTTCCCTCGGTAGGAGGAACTTGGATTGGGGCCTTCATTAGGAGCTGCTTAACCATGTCAAGTGCTTACTGGGCCTCGAATGTCCATTCGAAGTGATTGGCCTTCTTTAGAAGTTGATAAAGGGGGAGACCTCGTTCGCCGAGGTGTGAGATGAAGCGGCTGAGCGTGGTGAGGCACCCCATAACCCATTTTACCCTCTTTATGTTCTGAATCAGGCCCATCCTTATGATGGCTGAGATCTTCTCCTGGTTGGCTTTGATGCCACGCTTGAAGATAATGAAACCAAGCAGCATGCCCCTCGGGACCCCGAAAACACACTTCTCGGGATTGAGTTTGATGCCATTCGCTTAGAGTTTTGCAAGGGTCTGCTCAAGATCGTCTATGAGGTGGTCAGCCCATTTGGATTTGGCCATGATGTTATCAATGTAGGCCTCAATGGTCCACCCGGTGAGGTCCCTGAAGCACTTGTGCATACAACACTGGTATATAGCCCCAACGTTCTTCAGATAGAACGACATTGTGATGTAGCAGAACAATCTAAAGGGGGTGATGAAAGATGTCGTGAGCTGGTCGAACTCTTTCATCGCAATTTGATGGTACCTGGAGTACGCATCAAGGAAGCAGAGGGTTTCACACCTCGAGGTAGAGTCAACTATTAGGTCTATGCATGGCAAAGGAAATGGATCCTTTGGGCATGCTTTATTAAGACCCATATAGTCAACACACATCCTCCATTTCCCACTCTTCTTTCATATAGGAACAGGATTGGCTAACCACTCTAGGTGGTACACTTCCTTGATGAATCCAACCACCAAAAGCTTCGCGTTCTCCTCGCTAATGGTCCTGCGTTTCCCATCGTCGAAGCGACGTAGGCATTGTTTCACTGGCTTGGAGCCCAGGCAGATCTTCAAGGCATGCTCGGTGACTTCCCTTGGAATGCCTAGCATGTCTGAGAGTTTCCACGTGAAGATGTCTTTGTTGGCGTGGAGGAAGCTAACGAGCGCGCTTTCCTATTCGTAGGAAAGCATGGTACCAATGCACACCATTTTTCTCTTGGTGCTCCCAGGGTCTATGAGGACTTCCTTAGAGCCTTCCGCTGGCTCGAAGGCCCCAATCGACCTTTTGGGGTTGGGTGCTTCTTCGGTGACCTATTTTCTGATGTTCACGTGCTCTCCAGAGGCTACGATCGCTGCGGTGTTATCGCAGCACTCGACTTCGCACTCGTAGGCGCACTGAAAGGATGTGTCGACGGTGATGACCCCACCTGGCATTTTTAGCTTGAGGTAAGTGTAGATGGGGATAGATATGAACTTCACATAGCATGGTCGCCCTTTGATGGAGTGGTAAGTTCTGTGGAACACCACCACTTCAAAAGCAAGAGTCTCTGTCCTGTAGTTGGATGGACCCCCGAAGGTGATGGGTAGATTGATCTACCTAAGTGGCATGGCCTGCTTTCTAGGCACGATGCCATGAAAGGGTGCTCTAGTTGGCCAAATGCACGCTCGGCCAATGCCCATAGCATCAAGCATCTCGACGTACATGATGTTGAGGCTACTGCCTCCATCCATCAGTACTTTGGTGAGCTGCTTCGTATCGACAATTGGGTTAACCATGAGCGGGTATCTCCCTGGCTATGGGATGCTCTCTAGATGATCGGTCCGATCAAAGGTTATAACGGACTCTAACCACTTGAGGAAGGCAGGCGTGGCTAGTTCGGTCGCATAGACCTCACGGCATGTGATCTTCTGGCGATGCTTGGAGTCATAAGCCTCTGATCCTCCAAAGATCATGAGGCAGCCATCTGGTGTTGGAAAGCCATCGTCCTTCCCCTTGGCGTCATCCGTGGTAGGGTCAGGGTCCTTGCCATGCTCCCCTTTGTTGGAGCCTCTGGATAAGAACCACTTCATGAGGGCACAGTCCTTGTATGGATGCTTGATGGGCAAGGCATGGTTTGGGCATGGCCCCTCGAGTAGTTTTTCGAAGTGGTTCAATGTGCTCTCCATGGGCTTCCGACCACCCCTACGGTCAGCGGTGGCCATGAGAGAGCCCTCGCACCGCTGCTTCTTGTTCTTCTTTTTGGCAGGACGGTTCAAGGTGCCTTCGCCAGTGTCCTTGTCCCGCCTCGCCTTGCCATTGAGGCGATCGAAGATTGCTCCGACCGCTTCTTCACTTGAGGCATGGCTGGGAGCGATGTCAAGGAGTTCCTTGGTGGTTCGTGGACCCTTGCGTCCCAGCTTATGACCAGAGATTCGCAGGTGGTCCCAGATAAGAAAGCACCTATAACATCAGTGTCGACAACATTAGGTAGCTCATTGCACTACCGGGAGAAATGCCAGATGTACCCATGGAGGGTCTCACTGGCCTTCTGTCAGCAGTTTTTGAGGTCCCATGGGTTCCCAGGGCGCTTGTATGTGCCCTGGAAGTTCCCCACGAAGATATCCTTTAGGTCCGCCCAACTCTGGATTCTGTTGGGCGGCTAGTGTTCCAACCATGTCTATGCCGAAACATCCAAGAACAGTGGAAGGTTACGGATAATGAAGTCATCATTATCCACACCACCGGCCTGGTAGGCAAGCCGATAATCCTTGAGCCATAGTCCAGGGTTCATCTCTCTAGAGCACTTCAGGATGTTGGTTGGTGGCCGGTACCTTGGCGGAAAGGCAGCATTGAGGATGTGTCGGTCGAAGGGCTGAGGCCCCAGTAGGCCAAGGCTTAGGCTTTGGTCCTCGTCACTGTCATAGCATCTGCCACGACGATAGTGATAGGCATGGCTAGCTCCCTCTCTCAAATTGTCATGGGAATGTCTACGAGCATCGACGGTGTTGCATGCGTCATGGTTATGGCTGAGACACTAATGCACTAGGACCGCGGTGCATAGCCCACCGCTTTGTGGTGCTTAGTGGACTGGTGTGTCCCTGCCGAGACACTTTGAGAGCGTGCGCTGGCTAGCGTCGAGCTCGCGTCGCCAAGACATAAGCTCTCGGCCTACTGCGCCGCTGCATGCTCGAGTAGCGTGTGAATCTCATGGTGGGCCTGACCATCCTCGGGCATTGCGGCCTCTGGAAGGACATGGAGCAAGGCCACCATGGCGGTGATGTTTTGGCTTGCCCAGGCAAAGCGAGGGAGGGCTTCATCATCTACAAGGATCCTCTGGTTCACATTGTGGGCCATGGTGCATGCGCGCCCACCATCTCCACGACGTTCTATCTCCTGATCGAGCTCCGCGCATTCCTGCTCGAGCTAGAGTCGCGCTTCCTCGATCTCTCGATGTTAGGCTTTCAGCTGCTCCACCGACATGCATGGTGGGGCAGTTGTCTCCCTCTCAGCCTCATCATCGAGGTCATTTGTTGGGGTAGCCTCCCCCTCGTGGATGCTTTCAATGTGCCCCTCAGGAGTACCTATCTTGAAGCATTCACGAGATGGGTGATGGCTTCCCCTACTGGAGTCAGAGCCAGAGGGCGACTTTAGCTCCTCTACCAGGAGGTCATGGAAAGATTCCACAATGTGTTCGATTACTCCCATGAATTCATCATTCATGGGAGGTGGAACCATGTGTTGTGTCATGAGGTGGCTAATGGTCACCGTGGCGTTGCGGAGATCGAACAGAAGCACTATCGGGGCGTTCCGTATGAGGTGTTTTAGAGAGAGGGGTTCTCCTCCGGTGAGCTACGCCATGTCGTTGGCGTCAGAGAAGGTGAGGTAGCATGGGTCCTCCTTGGATGGCTAGGGTCTTAGGGAGACGTTGAGCTAGAGCTCAAGCCTCTCATAGTCGAAGCTGATGGAGGGGAGAGGTTGGATGGTAGCGTGAGCTAATGCCAACTCTTCTCCCACCATGATGATGAAGTCTAGGTAACCGAAGCGCACGTGTGCCCTAGGACCTAGCTAATACCATGGCTAGCCATCCATGGCCTGATGTTAATGTCGGAACACACAAAGGCTCCTACCTGGCGCGCCAACTATCGGTGTTTCAAGTAAACACCAACGAGTAAATTTGTTTATTGCACATAAATCATTAAAAAAAGTTGACCGCACATAGGTGCCACTGTTTTAAACTTTTTTACCTTACAAGCCATTCTGTCCAAATGCAGTGCTAACTGTGGCTAGCAGATGGGGAAAAGACAAGTATGCCCTTAGAAAGAAGAGGCTATCTGATGGTTCTTTGGCACCAATCTGATGGGCCTTAGGCGCCAAAAACTCTTCCTAGATGAAATGGGGGAGACTAACGTACAGACAGTGGCTCCTATAACACCTTTGTCTCCTATTCCTCTTCAAGCAGTGCCAGCACTAGCTACTTGTCGGTGTTTCGAGTAAACACCAATGAGTAAATTTGTTTATTGTGTGTCTGGCCTAGATGGTATGCTAAAAAAGACACAAGGTTTATACTAGTTCGGGTAGAATGTCCCTATGTCCGTTGATGATGCCATGTTCTGGCTTTGTCAGCAAGTGGTCACGTCCCATCCCGCCCCGGTGGGCGACGCGATAGACCAAGGTGCTGATTCACGACCCTACAGGGAGCAGATGGCGCAGTGACTGCACGTCCGTTATTATAGATGATGCAAGTTTCCTCTTAGACCATAGTGGTTGTCATAGGTTTCCATCAGGATCCACGCCCAAGAGTAAATGGCGGTGCCCACAATGCTGTAAGACATATGTCGGTGCCTACAACACTGTTAGGGCTCTAACATGCCTGGAAGGGCTTAAAGCGCCAGTCTTGTCATATCTTGATGGTACTTTCCTACAATAGTGCAGGGTATGGTCCTCGGTATTGTGGTTGACTTGAGTGAAGGAGTAGCGCATAGACATAGGGCGAGGTGGAGCTAGCCCCCTGATGTCGGGTGAGGCGAAGTCTGCCCTTAGACATTAGGCGAGGCAGAGCCAGCCCCTAGACGTCGGGCGAGACAGAGTCGGCCCCAGACATCAGGTGAGGCGGAGCCAGCCCCCGGATGTCGGGCGAGGCGAAGTCTGCCCTCAGACATCGGGCGAGGCGGAGCTAGCCCTCGGACGTCGAGTGAGGCAGAGTCTGCCCTCAGACGTCGGGCAAGGCAGAGCCACCCCTAGATGTTGGGCGAGGTGGAGCCAGCCCTCGGGGGTCGAGCGAGGCGGTGTCTACCCTTAGACATCAGGCGAGGCAGAGCCAGTCCTTAGGGGTTAAGTGAGATAGAGTCTGCCCTTAGATGTTGGGTGAGGCAGAGCCAGTCCTTGAGAGTTAGCTTGAGGTAGGGCCCATGGTCTTAGTGGATGGATGAGGAGCGACCCGGCAAGCTGTGTAGTCACACTCTTGATCATGTGGATGAATCAACGTTGACGGTCATTTGCTCCTCCTCTTCGAGTACCCTAATATTGGTCCTCGACACTACTATCCCTACTCCCACTCCAATGGCTCTCATCCAGGAAGGTGGTCAGGCTGGTGGAGGAGTAGTACAAGATAAGGTTATGCAGCAGCTCAGATGGATTGAGAAGCTAGTCTTTGTTGCCATCTTTCTTGCCATGTATGCAATTATAAAGAAGTAGGGTCCTATGTATGTGTGTGTGTCACTCTGTTTGTATGCTTGAATCAATGAATGAATGAGTCAATGATAGATGGACTAATGTAGTCCAGAAATATAAAATTCTCAGATTGTTCATTCACCAACATGAAAACCTTAATACATTACAACACATAAGTAGTGCTCATGGTTTAGATTGTTCACCAACATGCAAACTATAAACCACAATTTCATCTAACACTAGTAGTTTGTCTAGAGCAAGTACCATAAACTATGCATCCTGATCATGCAAAATATTACAGCTCCATTACATCAGCATTTCATACCATCCAAATGATTTAATACCACAAAAGCCAAGGTGTTCTCCAGGAGTACAACACCAATGCATCATCAAAACAACATGGTGGAGTCACCTTTGTTCATTCCAGCAGCAGTTGCTTCTTACTTCTGGTATTTGCAGCTAGGCTAGAAGGGTCAGCTGGAGCCTTGCAGCTTGTTCCCCTAGCTTGATTGACAGACACATCTTTCCTTGGTGTAAGCTTCTTCTTCAATCCAATCTTCCTCCTTGGTGTATGAACTGTAGCAGTTGAAGCTTCCTATGGCTCATGCTGAACTACAACATCTTCATTATAAGGGCAAGGTGCACAACTTGAATAGGAATTGGTTCATTGGATTCAGTTCCAGATCTTGTGGTACATGAAACATGAAGTTTAGTGTGGGCTGTTGGCATTGCAAAAAATTAGAAAGAAATAAAGTGGCATACCTGCTAGAGAAAGGAGTAGTAGTAGAGACTGAAGTACTTGTTGCTGCTCCCATAGATTTGTAGACAGATGATGAAGAAGAGGATTTTCTCTTTCTTTTCTTGTGTACAACATTCTCCACTGCCTCATTGGGAGGGAACACTATCCCTGTGGCCACAACAATGCTTGTCTCTGTGTTAGCTTTAGCTGCTTTTTTCTGCTTCTTCTTTAGTAGACCGCTGTAGGTGAAATTTTAGTTATGTTAGATTATTTAATGCAGTTCATATCATATATGAATAAATGTAACTAAGAGAAGTTCATCTATCAGCCTCCATTGTAGCTATGTCTGCTAGACTCCCATTCTTGCAGGTGTACCATTAGTGCCCTAACTCATGGCATATTGGACACTCATGCCTCTTTGATTTCTTCCTACTACCTCCTTCAACTGCCCCTTTGTACCTGTTCTTTCTTCTACTAGCTATGGACTTAAGCAATGGAGGATGCATGAAGAATCAATGTGTGGCATCAGGCCACATAGACTTGTCAGGAATGGATGGGATGGCACCTTCATATGCAGCTTTGAATTTGGCCACTGAATAGCATTCATCCACATGGTCTTCTAGCTTTTCTTCAGGTATAGATGTTATGTAGGCAATTGCATGCTTGCATGGTATTCCTGACCCTTGCCAAGCCTTACATGAACATATCATATTTCTTAAGTCCACAGCAAATCTGAATCCAGTCCCCTCTTAGCACCAACTTCAGCAACTTCATCATGTTCTGTGATGACCTTAATGTCTAGGTTGAAGCTACCTTCCCTCAACTACTGCATAACATGAGATAGAATCTTCCCTACAAACTTCTTGGCCACCTTTTTCCTAGTATTCCATTTAATCAATAGCTTCTACCTTATGGTGTCCATCAAATCATCAATGTGCTTGCCCTTCTCTGCCTTTATCGAGTTATTGAAGGACTCAACCAAATTATTGGTTACATAATCCACCTTGGAATCTGTGCCAAATTGACTTCTGCTCCATAGCAACTTGTGATTCTATTGTAGGTACTTCATTGCCTCAGGTTTGGCTGTAGCCATGGCCTGGTAGTGTTTCTCAAACTTGTATTTACTCCAAGAGTAGGCAGATGCCCACATGTGATCATCAAAATTTTTACCACTGAACCTTTTCTTAAAATTTTGAACTAAATGCCACATGCACTCTCTATGTTCAGAATGTGGAAAGACCACACTAACACCATGCATTATTGTCTTCCCATTGTCTATGCAGAATGTCAGACTAGGTGGGGTGCCTATTGCTTCCTTCAACCTCTCCATAAACCAAACCCAGTTTTCATTTGTTTCAGATTCAATGACACCTATTGCTACTAGGTATATCCAGTTGTGCGCATCAACTGCATAAGCAACGCACAACTAGGCCCTAAACTTTCCACACAAGAAAGTGCTATCTACTACCAAATATGGCCTACAACCTCTAAGGAAGTCATCAACACATGGTTTTAGGGCTAAAAAAACCTATTAAACCTAATCTTCTGGTTGATGGTGTGGTGATCAATCACAATAAATGAACCAGGACATGTTTCATCTAGCTAGACCTTGAATCTATATAGGTTATCAAAGCTTTTATTACAAGGCCCATATAGTTTATCAAATGTAAGATTCTTACCATTCCACACCCTCCTATACATATCAAGATTTTGTACTCATCCTTTAGCCTCCTTTGGAGTTCAGTAGCACCAATAGTTGCATCTTCTTTCAACTAGTCAATCACTTGTTCATAGACCCAAAACTATGTAGCCCCTTTACATACGCCAGACCTCCATTTTTGCTTTGATAGGTATGGGGATATGGGTTCCTCTTCACCTACAAATGACATAAAAATGAAATGCTTATATCTGAAAACAACCAACAGATAAAAAAAGCATACAAATTTGAAACTAATAGATTACCTTAATTGATTCATCATCCTTCATTGTTGAGGCATGAATTCTCCACCTGTAGCCCTTAGTACTCCCATAGCAGTAAACTCTGTACCTTCTTGTGTCACTCTTTTCAATGTCATAATGAAACTCATGTTTGACAACATGTGAAGCTAAAACTAGCTTAAATGCATACATATCTCTATACACACTGCCTACTATCATAGGAGGATCCTTCTTGTCATACTCAGCATCAGGCATATGATCAGGCTCATTATCTTTAACAATGTCATCTACATCCTCCATTTCATAATCATCATCATCATCAGACACAGATTCATCATCACTATCCATTTCACAGTATGTTTCTGCATCAGATCCTTCACCATCCCTTTGTTTACTACAACCTTAACTCTAAGGTTTTGGAGGTGGTGGATGTTGAGGACAAGGTCTATATACAACCCTTCCTCATCAACACCCACATGCTCATTGGATGGGTTTGGGTTAGCCAGGTATTCATCATCTATAGTTTCACTCTAGGTATGGCTTGGTTGTGCAATGCTAGGACAAGGCAGTGAAGGGGTTCTCAATAGACTACCAAGAACTGCTAAAATCCCAAGGAGGAATTTCAGGAGGCTTAGTACTAGGGCTATGGCAACCAAAAGTCAGGAAGCAGCACTTGGAAGCATTATGTTTTGCAAACATGTCAAGCAAATCTTGGTCGATCTAAACTTGGATGTTCATCTATCTCTCAATGCAGAAGTAAAACAATCTCACAACATCCCTATAATTAGAAGGGTACTTATTCTCAACTTCAGTAACCAGATCTATGAAGTTGGTACGATCAACATTGATGACTTTGTTCAAGCTAAACCACCAAGCACGAGTATGGTGAGCAATTATCTAGATTTCTAGGTTGTAGCTACTAGCAGGGTCCATCCTACAGATGAACAGCAATGAGTTCACATACATCTATCTATCTAAAATCACACTATATCAACCATGACTACTACACCTAACTAACCATAATCACAAGGACCAAGCAATCGAAGCAGGGGAAACCCTAAAAAATGGTACTCACCCATTAGGAAGCCAAGGAGGTCGGTCGCCCACGCCCGCCCCCTTGTTCGCGTCTATGCGCCGCCAATCGAGAGGATCCACAGTCTCTTCCTTCAGGCTTCCTCTTCCTTGCTCCACTACCCCATTCCACCCCACAAGCATGGGGGATTGGGGGTTCTTCTCTCCGCGCCGTAGCGCAAGCAGGGCCAGATTGTCTTCTTCTTTCCCTGCCAATGCTGATAGGGTGTGGGGGAAGAGGACTTGAGCAAGATGGGGAGAGTGAGGGACTGAGGTGGCAGTCAATCGTAGTCAACCCGGTCTCCACCGACCAAGGGTAACATGGACAATTTCACTGGCTGATCCCACCTGTAAGGGCTACCAAATGGCAAAAAGCAAATAGAACAAGGACACAATGGCTTGTAAGTCAAAGAAGTTTAGAGCAGTGGCACGTGTGTGTGGTCAACTTTTTTAATGGCTTGTGTGTAATTACAAACTTTTTTAATGGCATATAGGTAAAAGGCTCATGTTATAGCGCAAAGGACACCGACACATGAGATCATTTGTGGTTCTAAAGGGCCCTACGCATAAGTGTCTCTGCGCCGTCGGTTTTTTAAGAATGTCAGAGAGCTTTTTTTAACAACACATAGAGCTTTAAGGGCTGTTTGGTAGCCCTCCTTGGTTCGTCCTCAGCCCTATCCCAGCACCACTTGGTGCATTTGGTGCAATTGGATATGTTTGGATGCCTATCTCTTATCATTTCCCCTGTTCCATCTCATTCATCTCCACCCCTCCATCCTACATGCCTCCATCTTCTCAATTTCTGCTTCCCATGTGAGCCAGGACGACGCGGTGCTTGGTGCGAAGGGTTTCATGAAGCACGGGAGACTACCATGTCTGGGCATGTGCGAGTTCACGGCTAGGGTTACCACCCCCATGTCCGCACCTCTCCTTCATCCTTTGCTCTAGTGCGCCCTCTCCTCATCGTCCTCATCGACATCGATGGACCGACCGAGTCGACCTCCTTCACCGGCTCTGAGCTGGTCCTCCGTTGGTCTGACGGCACCTATATCCTTCGGTTTCCTGTGTGACGATTTTGTTGATTCGTTTGTGGATTTTGTTTGTCATGCCATGAACTTGAGAGTTCATGCCATGAACTTTGGATCTGTGCACTGCTACTACTGATCTACATGTGTTTACTTTAGATGTAGATTTTATTTGTTGATTTGTCTTCTTTTGCCCTTAGATCTATGCGATGCACTCCTCTTTTTAGTCGTACATATGTGGTCTTGCTTTAGATCTTGCACATATTGTTCATGCCCATTTTGATTCACACTAAGAAAAGTGCCTAGGTCAATGATGTTAGATTTGTAATCGTGCAGGAGGAGCACCCTTGGGTGTGGCGGCCGTGCCTTGTTTAAGATTGTTGACTGCATTTTTTGCTTGCTAATCAGTACACCCCATAGTGGATCATCCCTTTCTAATTTGCACTACTTTTGGTTGATACCTGTGTACTGATTAGTAGCTTTGATGAGAACTTGCAATATTAATTGAGACCTATGGCACTTTGCAATGATGTTTCTATGCACTCTACGTGTGTATTGTTGCTGTGGTTTAGAGTTTTATGTTGGTGGTACTCATCTGTTACATTCTTAATTGTGGGAACAAGTGCCTGTGATGATTTGAATATTGCATTGTACTTATCTATAGACAATGACCTTGTGAGGTACTAACACTCTTTTTAAGAACTGTTGTATTGTTTGCAATTTGTTTGATGCTCCAAGGTCATTGTTAATGATGATGCATAATGGTTTGAGGCAATGGTCATAGTGGTAACCTCACCAAATCTATACTTGGGTGCTTACACCTCAGTCCATTCTAGCAACCAAACATAACTAGGACGTCGATTTCATTCCAACAATTGGTCCAACGAGACAACCAAACAAACTCGCTCTCATCCTGTACAAGTCACTTTTGGGCAACCCGTCGATACGGGACCCACGGGATACCCCACAAGGAAGGGAGAAGACCTAGTCTAACTAGGATTCTTTCCATGTAATCTTAGTAGTAGTATTATTCTGTAATCCTACTAGGAACTCTCATTGTAAACCGACTAGGACTCTGGCCTCCTGACTATATAAAGGAGGGCGGAGTTCCTGGAGAAGGACAGAGATAACACAACACTTTACAATCAATCCAACGCAAAGGCTAACGCCGACTGGACGTAGGGCTATTACTCGATCACGGTCGAGGGCCCGAACCAGGATTAACCGACTGTCTCTTGCGTTTACCATCGAGTTCTGCATATGCTGAAGCCCAAACAAACTGCCCTGGGTACCCCCATGGTAGGCTATCGGTGGTGAAACATCGATAGCTGGCGCGCCAGGTAGGGGCTTTCGGCGAATTTACATCCGAGAGCTCGACGGACCTCGACAACATGATCTTCTCAATGGGATCAACCTTCATCTTCGGTTCATGGATCTACGAGGCAAGTGACAATGGCAAGCTCCAAAGCCATCTCCTCAAAGATTCGGATCACCTTGAAGACCTTTCTATTTCGGCGACTACGACAGATCAACTCGCCGAAAGATTCGCGCAGCTCGTGATGTCTGATCCAACTCAGATTTTGTGGCTTTACGCATCCGACTCAAACTTAGGCTCTGCATCCAAGATGGAGTCATTACCGAGTTCTTTCGAGAAACCAAGTTCTTTTTTGGCGGGGCTCCAGAACGTGGCCTCAGCCTATCAAGAAAACAACTCGAAATACACTCAGAGTCCTTTCAAGAAGTTGGGTCCTTTTCTGTTCAGACTCCACAACATGGCAAAATCTTATTAGGCATGGCCCGAAGGATCCCTCGATCCGGTGCTTAGAATGCCACTAAAAGGAGCTCAAGAAGGTCTCGTACTAACTATAACATCTCAAGACTGCATCGTCCACTGGCTAGGTTCTGTTCCTGAGGACAGCGGTACCCAACTAGTCGGCACGACGACGACAGCAATTCTACCCTACCAAGAAGGAGACTCGATCTGCGACCTTGAAGCCTCTACTAAAATCATCAACAACTCTGATAGTGTGAAAACCAACACCGATAATAGAACAATTCACGCATGAGAAGTATTCATGGTTCGTCGTCCTCGATCACCATTGGCCCCCCAGAAGCACCCCACATCCGGTCACCGGATGAATCTGAGTCCAATATATCACCCTTTATCTAGGGGCACGACGAGGAGACCGAGAATCAGAGGCAAGCCAGAGAAAGAAGAAACAAATTGAAACAAGGACGCCAACGCCATGCTAGGCAGCGTAAGGAAGCTTGGGTCAAATATGAGTCAGATCTGGCTAAGTACGATAGAAGAAAATTAGAACAAGAAGTCGAAGAAAGACACGCGGCGAATACACCCTACAGTAGGATCCAAGAAGCACTAGAAGAACTTAGAGCAACGTCACTTCCTAGTGAAAAATAGGAACAGCTCTGGGACCTCCTCCAGTCAGCAGCCCTAAGGACACACGACGGAAGGACCCGCTCAAGACTACCTGCTAGGTCAACATCTCATAGGAAGGAAGATCAAAATCAAAGGAAGTTCGCTTTCGAGAGACTTGGATCAGGCGGAAGTCATAATAGGGAAAGCAGAAGGGACCATAGTCAAAACTATCGAGTCGAATAGCCAAGGAAGATCAGAAGTGAAGCACCCATTCAGACATCCCCACCGAACTACTCTCACCAAAATGATAGTTGGCAGGAAGGAGGTGCCGAATCAGAATATAAAGAAGCCGGAACGTACGATAGATTCCCCTGTTTTGCAAACAGACTTGCTTCAATATGACTACCCCACAAGTTCAAGCCGTCCAACCACTCTAAATATGATGGCAAGACCGAACCAAGGTAGTGGCTCAGGATTTACTCGTAGTCGATTGAACTAGCCGGATGAGACGACGATATCAAGATCTTGTTCTTTCCCATGGCCCTAGAAACCATGCCCCTCCAATAGTTCCACAAATTAAATTCAAGGTCAATCAGAAATTGGGAGGACTTGCAAAGAGTTTTCTGTGAAAATTTCGTGGGTATCATTACGCACCCCATCACCCATGCAGAATTAAAAGGACTCAAGTAGAAAGGGGGTGGAAGTCTCAGAGATTACTATCGATGATTTGGCGAACTACGTGCTCAAGTACATGACATCACCGAACGAGAAGTAATCGAAGCTTTCTCTCACAGAATCATGGCTAGGTGGCAATTTTAGGACTTCTGCAAAGAAAATCTGAGAAACAATAAAGAATTCAGACGCACAGTAGAAAAGATGATTACTGCAGAGGAGAGGACACGAGAAAGGTCCCCAGATAGAAACAACCGAGACAACCCGGATAAGCAAAATCATCGAAATATCGATAGCTGGCGCGTACAAGTTGATAACTGAAGATGGAAAAGAAGTCAACAATACATGGCACATCAGCTAACTAAGAAGATTCTACGCATGAAAACAACTCAAGGAAGAATATATATACAAGGCACAAGAGATCAACGTTCATGATCAGTAAAGATGGTGTTCCTCGACAACATATGTCTTATTATGGCTTTCCCTTAGTTGTTTTCACTCAGCATACCGGCCGAGAGCAAAAGAGCTAAAAAGATGCTTGAGCCCGCCGATGAGGGTAGCTAATAAGCTAACACCCAAATCAAAAAGCAAAATGGCTGAAATTATGCCTAAGCATACCAGCCAAGAGCAAAAGAGCTGAAAAGATGCTTGAGCCCGCCGATGAGGGTAGCTAATAAGCTAACACCCGAACCAAAAAGCAAAATGGCTGAAATTATGCCTGAGCATACTGGTCGAGAGCAAAAGAGCTAAAAAGATGCTTGAGCCCATTGATGAGGATAGCTAATAAGCTAACACCCGAACCAAAAAGCAAAATGGCTAAAATTATGCCTAAGCATACCGGCCGAGAGCAAAAGAGCTAAAAAGATGCTTGAGCCCGCTGATGAGGGTAGCTAATAAGCTAACACCCGAACCAAAAAGCAAAATGGCTGAAATAAGCCAGTTGTCTGACTACTCGTCATAGTTTTCGACTACTTTGGCTACGGTGACCAACTACTCGACAACTCATGACCAAGTACTCGCAAGCTGATGCTCGGGGGCTACAACCACTGGGGTCTCCTGAGCGCAAAATGCCAGGATCGCGCGCTGATTCTACCACGCGGCCATCAATCAAGCTAAGTCATGGTTTAATATGTTTTCAAATATTCTTTAATCATCATATATCTCTAGATATTATCCATATGCCTTCACGGCTCTACTACAGTTGATTTACTTGGGTTGCTGAGGCCTTAATCCGTGAAGCCTACTTGCCGGAAAGGGAACCATTTTCTAGACCACGTCATCAAATAAGGAGCCCGCCCACCGTTGGCTGCCTTACTTGGCCACTACTTCATTGGGTGAGGCACACACCTCGCACTGTCTTACTCGGTTGCTGCTCTACAAGTCACTAGGACGTCCAACTACTCAGCCACGGTGATCGACTACTCGGTTGGGGTGATCAACTACTCGACAGCTAAGGTCGACCTTGTTGCGGTGATTTGGAAATTCTAAGGTGGGGGTGATACGGGGTCTCCGGTGAGGGGACTACCCACCCGAAGCCTTTTGACGGATTATCTAGGTTGCCTTACTTGGATCGGATCATGATCGAACGAGAAGATTTTGCGTCAGCAAGATGAGCACGAATATGAAGATGCACGTGCATATTTATATATACTTTCATTACTCAAGCGAAACAAAGGAAGTGGCATGACATACAGCAACATGCAAGAAGACATCAAGCACGCAAGCTAATTATGGAAAGTACTCGGTGGTGCAACTGTGTTGACTTGCAATGGTATATGGATAGCCTACTGCAGTTCGCGAGTTACTTGGATACACCCTTGAGAATGTCTACAAGATCCTACATATCCTCAGAAGAGGTTTTTAGTTCTTTGAACAACTCAGATTCAAGACCCTCCAACTTTTTGTTCCAAATAGCAAGAGGTTTGGGGGCTACACTCAGTGAGTGCACTTTTTCTTCCAAAAAGCGCACATCACTCAGAAGACTTCTTCAAGACAGGAGTTTTCAAACAACATAAGATTCAAGACCCTCCAACTTTTTGTTCCAAATAGTAAGAGGCTCGGGGGCTACACTCAGTGAGTGCACTTTTTCTTCCAAAAAGCGCACATCACTCAGAAGACTTCTTCAAGATAGGAGTTTTCAAACAACATAAGATTCAAGACCCTTCAACTTTTTGTTCCAAATAGCAAGAGGCTCAGGGGCTACACTCAGTGAGTGCACTTTTTTCTTCGAAAAAGCGCACGTCACCAAGAAGACTTCTTCAAAACAGACCACTTCAAGGCCTCACGACAAAAAGAACCCGGACCGAGCTATATCCGAGTTCTTTTTGATAAAGAACCCAGGTATATGCTCGGGAGCCCTTCGATGAAGAATCAGAGCAATTTCAAGACAAGACCCTCTAGCTCCTTGTTCCAAATAGCAAGAGGCTTGGGGGCTACACCCAGATGGGAGTACTTTTTTCTTCAAAAAGCACTCACCACTCAAAGATTCCAAGAAGCGCTACATGGTTTCACTCAAGAAAGCACTCGAACGACGCTTGTTTCTGCTCGGCAAGACCTAAAGGAACAAGATGAGGCTTCCAGAGCTCAACCATGAAGTGCTCGGGGGCTTGTCGATACGGGACCTACGGGATACCCCATAAGGAAGGGAGAAGACCTAGTCTAACTAGGATTCTTTCCATGTAATCTTAGTAGTAGTATTATTCTATAGTCCTACTAGGAACTCTCATTGTAAACCGACTAGGACTCTGGCCTGCTAACTATATAAAGGAGGGCGGAGTTCCTGGAGAAGGATAGAGATAACACAACACTTTACAATCAATCCAATGCAAAGGCTAATGCTGACTGGACGTAGGGCTATTACTCGATCATGATCGAGGGCCTAAACCAGGATAAACCGACTATCTCTTGCGTTTACCATCAAGTTCTGCATACGCTAAAGCCCAAACAAACTGCCCTGGGTACCCCCGTGGCAGGCTATCGGTGGTGAAACATCGATACAACCAAACACACCTAGGTGCATGGTTTGGGCATGTATGAAACCAGATGGGACAGGGACTCCATCCTAGCTCACTATCGAAGGAGCAACAAATCACCCCCTTATAGACCACCAGCTCTAGGCAAATCATCGGAGACCAATTCGGTTACAAAGTTTGGTGCCTGGCACTAGAACACATTCCCTCCATTAGGAGAGGCTGCTACACCATGGTTGGCCAAGCAATTGGCCACCCAATTATAGGTTTTAGGACAAGTTGAAATGGAACAGGAAACAAAATTGTTTGCCATCATTACCTGAATTTGTCTAAGGCCCCATTCGCTTTGCTGAAAAAATAAGCCAAAACACTATTCTGGCTGATTTGTTGTGAGAGAAAAACACTGTTTCGGCTGGAAAAATAAGCTGAAAATGATGGATTATAAGAGAAGCGAACAGGGCTAAAAGCATCTAGGCTCCTAGTTGGGTTTCGGTGATTAATGATAATACATAATTACTATGACTAATGTGTGTTTTGTAGAGGCAATTAAGTTAGGTCATGGTAATGGCAATTTATTGGGCAATCATGGTTGTCATGCCCCTACGATGGAAATCGTTTTGGTTTTCAAAGGATGGGCAACAAGGTTAAGGATGGACTAGTTCTAAGTGTCGTTTGGAGTTGAAGAGACACTTAGAGTAGTTTAGGACTTTGTTTTTCCTTTGGCCATACTATTAAGGGGGGTACGGATAGGTAGCTTGACCTAGGTGAGTCTAGTGGGTTAGGTGTGGTGCACACTTGCTAAATCTAGCAATAGGTAGCTCCAAAATAGCCCTTAGATCAATTGGAGCAAACTTCATTCACATATGATCGAGAGTTGGAAGTGAATGGAGGGTCAAATGCTGATTGGACGCTGGTTTCGATGTGACTGGACGCTGGCGTAGAGTTTGGTCTATTCATTTGATCAAGGTGAAATTGTCTGGCGTGACCGGACACTGAGAGGTGAGTGACCGGACGCTAGGTGCCAGCATCCGATCGACTCTAGTAAGGTTCTAGAGAGGGAAAATCATGACCGGACGTGCCCGGTCAGTGCTGACCGGACGTTGTCCAGCGTCTGGTCACAACGTAAACACTGGGTTTCAGGGAGAACTGACCAGAGCGTCCGGTCACCCCGTAGAGGCACATAACAGTTCATTTTGAACACGGGTGTATAAATACTTCCTCCATTCATGTGAGGGGATACTTTTGCTCATTCCAACAGCAAAGAAACACCATTGAGAGTGCCAAGAAGAGCAAGGTCCTAGTGAGGTGATTGAGATTTGAGAATCCCAAAGAGAGCCCTCATTAGTGAAAGCAAGAGTAGCAAAGTGTGCATCCACCCTTCTCATTAGGCTTGTCGTGGTCAAGTGAGAGTTTGTGCTTGTTACTCTTAGTGATTGCCATCACCTAGACAGCTTGGTAGTGATTGAGAGCTTGGTGATCATCCAGCGGAGCTTATGGATGACCCAACTCAAGTTGTGAGCGGTTGTGGGTGATTCACCGTGATGGAGTGTCAAAGAATCAACCCATAGAGAGCACTTGATCCTAGTGTGGATCAAGGGGGAGGTACACCTTTGCGCGGGTGCTCCAACAAGGACTAGTGGGGAGTGGCGACTCTACGATACCTCAGCAAAATATCGCTACGTTCCTCCTTCTCTCTCTACTTTGAGCATTTACTTTGAGCAATTCAATTCTTGTCTTTACATTCATAGAATTTCCATGCTAGAGTAGGATTAGAACTTAGGTTGTAAGACTTTTTGTGCAGTAGAATATTATAAATACTTTCTAGGCACAAGGGATGAAGTTGGGCTAACCGTAGGGTTTAATTATTGCAAAGAAATTTAGAATTAGCCCAATTCACCCCCCTCTTGGGCATCTTGATCCTTTCAATTGGTATCAGAGCCTCGTGCTCACATTTTTAGACTTAACCATCTAGAGAAAGATGTCTCACGGGGATGGTCCTTCTCCTATCTTTGAGGGGGATGATTTTCCTTATTGGAAAATCTGCATGGAGACGTATTTAGAAGCTCTAAATGTTGGAATACTTAGAGCCGTCTCACAAGGCTTCCCAAAACCTCAGGATGCTACACACCTACAAGGCGATGAGGTGAATTACGAGAAATGGAATGCAAAGACTCGAAACACCATCTTTAGAGGCCTTTGCAAAGATGTGTTTAACCAGGTGAGGAACCACAAAGATGCCCATGCACTATGGTCGGATATTTGTGCGCTCCATGAGGGAACAAAGAGCAAGCATGAGGAACGCTATCATCTTGTCATGAAAAAGCTAAATTTATTTGAGATGCTTCTCAAAGAGAGTGCTAATAAAATGTACTCACGCTTGAATGTTCATGTAGAGAAAGTCAATGGGCTTGGACTTACTCAAATATAACCATCCGACATTGTAAGAAAAATCTTGAGTGTCCTCTCCATTGACAAATATGGGCATATTATGACCGTGCTTCATCAAGGTGATCTTTCCACCGCTACACCAACACAAATCTTGGGAAAGATCAATGCTCATGAGATGTATATGCACATCACACCACAAGATGGCTCATCCTCTAACAAAAAGAAAGACAAGGACTTAGCATTCAAAGCTAGCCAAGAGAAGGGCAAAGCAAGGCTTGAGTATGAGAGCTCAAGTGATGATGAAGTTGATGATGCTAGTCTTGCTCTCATGATGAGAAGAATCACCAAGATGCTAAAGAAGCTTAACAAGAGTGGCATCAAGTTTGATGGCAAGAAAAAGAAGTTCTTCACTAGCTCTAGAAGGAAGCCAATCTCAGAGATAGATTGCTACAATTGTGCAGAACTTGGTCATCTAGCACACCAATGCACAAAGCCCAAGAAAGACAAGTACAAGAACAAGTACAAGGGCAAGAAAGATGACTCAAGTAATGAAGAAGAAGATGAGAAGAAGAAGAACAAACCATACAAGAAGAAAGATGGCAAGAAGAAGGACTTCCACAAGAAGAAGAAGAATGGGAAGGCCTACATCGTCGGTGATTGTCTCACAGACATTGATTTATCAAGTTGCTCATCCAATGATGATAGTGATAATGAGAAGGTGACTGTCATTGTGATTGACTCTTCATCATCTTCACCAACACCACCGCTATCATCCTCTACACACCTATGCCTTATGGCCAAGGGTGAATGAAAGGTATCAAATGATGATGATAGTAGTAGTGATGATCATGCTAACAATGATGATTGTGATAGTGATAGTGATGATGATGAATTTAAATCACCTTCATATGATGAACTTGTCAAATTGCTAAACAAATATACTAGGACCATTAGAAATACTAGAGCTAAGAATGACAAGCTAGAAGCTAAGAATGATTCTCTTTTAGCTAAATGTGATATAGCCGAAAAGGCTAGTGTTGAGCTTAAAGAAGCAAATGATGCTATATCATCCAAACTCAAGGAGCTCAAATCTTCTAAGAAAGAGCTTAAAGAAAAACATGATAAACTTGAGAGGATACATAATGAGCTCATCACTAGCCATAATATGCTAAAAGAAGAATATACTACTCTTAAGATTAATCATGATAATCTTGTTATTGCTCAAGAATTTTTATCCAATGAGCCACATGATGCTAGTAACAATGTTGTTAAGATTGATATAGCTACATCATGTGATGATTTGATCATTGAGAGCATTGAGCAAAGTTCTAGTAGCAAGGGCAAGCAAGTGGTTGAGACCGATAATTATGATGAGTATGTCAAGCTCAAGAATGATAATAAAAAGCTAAAGAAAGATCATGAAGAGCTCAAAACCACCAACACCATAGTGCTAGAAACTCTTGATCATGATGGTGATTTGATTCTTGAGAATGAGAAGTTAATAGAAGAGAACAAGAAGCTCAAGGAAGAGAAAATAATGATGCCCTCAATAAAGAGAATAAGAAGCTCAAATTAGAGAAAGAGCATCTCAAGATTGGATTGAGCAAGTTCACAAGAGGCAAGCATCTTTAAAGTGAGCTACTAATGAACACCGTCATGAAGATAGATAGAAGTGGCATTGGGTACTTGGTAAACCAAGAGAAGAAGGCTCAAGCTCAACAACAACACAAGTCAAAGCCAAAGACAAAGAGATGTTTTGAGTGTGGATAAGAAGGCCACTTTGCCCATGAATGCCAAACTCCACCACCACAACCCTTGCTCAAGCATGCTAGACCTTTTGCTTTCAATGCTCATTACATGCTTAGAAAAGATTCTAGTGGGAAGATGAAACTCATGTTCTTAGGACCTCCCAACAAGAATAGGCCTAAGAAAATTTGGGTAGCAAAGTCACTTGTTGAGAAGGTGAAGGCCCCTCAACAAATTTGGGTTCCTAAAGCTTAATCTCTTGTGTGTAGGTGAACTACAAGACCGATGGAAGTCATTGGGTAATTGATAGTGGTTGCACACAACATATGACCGGTGATCCTTTTATGTTCACCTCACTAGATGAAGAAGTAGATGAACAAGAAAGAATCATATTTGGAGATAATTCAAAGGGCAAGGTTAAAGGATTGGGTAAAGTGGCAATATCAAATGATCATTCTATCTCAAATGTGCTATATGTTACTTTTATTGAGCTTCAACTTGCTATCTATTGGACAATTGTGTGATCTTGGCTTCCAATGCTTGTTTACCGAGAAGGAAATTGTTGTATCTAAGAAGGATGATGATCAAGTGATATTCAAAGGATTTAGATACAACAACCTATATCTAGTGGATTTTACCTCTGAAGATGCTAATTTGAAGACTTGTCTATTCACCAAAACAACACTTGGGTGGCTATGGCATAGAAGACTTGCTCATGTTGGGATGAGCTCACTCAAGAAGCTAATGAAGAATAATTTGGTGAGAGGGTTGAAGGATGTGAAGTTTGAAAAGGACAAGCTTTGTAGTGCATGTCAAGCTGGCAAGCAAGTTGCAAAAACTCATCCAACAAAAGCTTTAATGTCAACCACAAGAGTGCTAGAGCTTCTTCACATGGACTTATTTGGACCTACAACATACAAGAGTTTAGGAGGAAATCTTTATTGTCTTCTAATTGTTGATGACTATTTAAGATACACATGGGTGTTCCTCCTTCATGACAAATCTGAAGTTGCATCATACTTCAAGAAGTTTGCCAAGAGAGCACAAAATGAATTTGAAGTGAAGCTCAAGAAGATTAGAAGTGACAACGACAAAGAATTTGACAACACAAAGATAGAAGCCTATTGTGATGAAGTTGGGATCAAGCATGAGGTCTCTACAACATATACTCCTCAACAAAATGATGTAGTGGAGAGAAAGAACCAGGCATTGATCACACTAGTAAGAACAATACTTGATGAGTACAACACCCCCGAAGCTCTATGGGTGGAAGCTATCAACACCGCATGCTATGCATCCAACCGCCTATTCCTTCAAAAGTTTCTTGGCAAGACACCTTATGAGTTGCTCAATGGGAAGAAGTCGGACGTCTCCTTCTTTAGGGTGTTTGGTTACAAATGCTACATCTACAAGAAGTGACAACACCTAGAGAAGTTTCAAAGACGTTATGATATTGGTTTTCTTGTTGGTTACTCATTAAAGTCCAAAGCATATAGAGTATTTAATCATGCCACCGGCTTGGTTGAAGAAACATATGATGTGGAATTTGATGAATCTAACGGCTCCCAAGGAGCACATGAGAATCTTGATGATGTAGGTGATAAACCATTAAGGAAGGCTATGAACAACATTCCAATTGAAGACATCAAGCCTAATGATGATGAAGATGATGTACAAGTGATCAATCCACCTTCTTCATCAAGTGTGCCACAAGATGGTGATAAAGATAGGAGAGTAGAAAATGAAGACATTCATGTCTCCCATGAGCAAATGGTGACACAAGCACATAATATTGATGCTCCACAACCTCCTCCTCAAGTGATTGATAGAAGAAATTCACCTCTACTACAAGCTCATCCACAAGACCTCATCATAGGGAGTCCATCAAAGGGAGTAATGACTCACTCTCAAAAGCCTGCTTCATTTATTGAACATTACTCTTTTGTCTCTTACTTTGAGCCTACTAAGGTAGAAGAAGCTCTTCAAGATCTGGATTGGATAAATGCCATGCATGAAGAGTTGAACAACTTCACTTGCAATAAAGGTGGACTCTTGAAGAGCGACCACAAGGTGCAAGAGTCATTGGAACAAAGTGGGTGTTCCGCAACAATCAAGATAATCAAGGCATTATTGTGAGGAACAAGGTAAGACTAGTTGCAAAGGGGTTCTCTCAAGTTGAAGGTTTGGATTTTAGAGAGACCTTTGCACTGGTTGCAAGACTAGAAGCCATTTGTATCCTCCTTGCATATGCATCACATCATAAAATGAAATTATATCAAATGGATATGAAAAGTGCATTTTTAAATGGCTTTATTAATGAACTAGTCTATGTTGATCAATCTCCCTGGTTTGAAAACTCTAGATATCCTAATCATATTTATAGGTTGTCTAAGGCGCTATATGGGCTTAAGCAAGCTCTAAGAGCTTGGTATGATCGCCTTTGAGACTTCTTCATTGTGAAGGGCTTCACCATTAGGAAGGTCAACACCACACTATTCACCAAGAAGCTTGATGGACATATCTTCATTTGTCAAGTGTATATTGATGATATCATCTTTGGATCATCAAATGAAGATTCTTGCAAAAAGTTTGGTGAATTGATGTCGAAGGAGTTCGAGATGTCAATGGTTGGAGAACTTACATTCTTTCTTGTTTTTCAAGTCAAGCAAATGAGAGAAGGGATTTTCATCTCTCAAGAGAAATATACAAATGATCTTCTCAAGAGATTCAAGATGGATGAATATAAGCCAATCAAGACACCAATGCCAACTAATGGACATCTCGACCTAGATGAGGGAGGTAACACGGTTGATTAAACTCTCTACCGCTCTATGATTGGTAGCTTGTTATATTTAACCGCATCTAGGTCTGACATCATGTTTAGTGTGTGTATGTGTGCTAGATTTCAAGCTAATCCTAAGGAAACTTATTTGATTGCCGTTAAAAGAATCCTTAGGTATCTTAAGCACACACCAAACATTGGTCTTTGGTATCCCAAAGGAGCTATATTTGAATTAGTTGGCTATTCCGATTTGGATTATGCCGGTTGTAAAGTTGATAGAAAAAGCACATCCGAAGGGTGCCATTTGCTTGGTAGATCACTTGTGTCTTGGTCCTCCAAGAAACAAAATAGTGTGGCTTTGTCCACCGTCAAAGCGGAATATATTGCCGCGGGTGATTGTTGTGCACAAATACTTTATATGAAACAAACTTTGCTAGACAATGGTGTAGTTCTAGAAAAGGTACCTCTTTTGTGCGACAATGAAAGTGCAGTAAAACTTGCAAATAATCCAGTTCAACACTCTCGCACCAAGCACATAGATATCCGCCATCACTTTCTTAGAGATTATGTTGCAAAGAATGATATTTCATTAGAAGGTGTAAGGACCGAGGATCAATTGACGGATATCTTCACTAAACCACTAGATGAGGCGACTGTTTGTCGATTGCGGAATGAGCTCAATGTTCTTGATTTTAGCAACTTCACTAAAAAATGAGCTTGTGTTGTCCTTTGCATTACATTGTAATATACAACATGTTTACTTTATGGTAATGCACTTAGGGCTTGTCTAACATGGTTAAGATAACCGCCGTAAAGCGTGTGAAGAAGCTTAACCTTAGATCAAACTTGACAAGCAACTAGACTTACTTTTCAAGTATTGCATTGCATATGTATGAATGTTGCTTTGTCGTTTATCTTCAATTGCCCTCTCATTGCCCATTTTCTTAAAAAGAATTATAGCCTAAGGCAAAATATTTTGAAAAATGAGGGTTTGAGAGAGGTCACTCATATCAGTCCTAATTGGTGTTTATTTGGATCTTATTGAAGTTGGGACTTGATTGGGAATAGGCAGCATGAAAGACTTTGAAGATTTGCTGGAAAAAGAGTGATCGGACGCTGCACTGGACTCTGAAGTCCAGCGTCCGGTTAGTTCATAGGAGGTGAACCTGCTACGATGGAGTGACCAGACTCTGTTGTTCAACGTCCGATCAAGTAAAGGTGATCAAGGCAGTGAGGATCAGACTCTAGCTACATCCGATTGGGGTTCACCGGACGCGTCCGGTCACAGCTCCAGAGGTTTTGGACCTCTCTAAAGTCGACCAGACTCTAGGTGGCAGCGTCCGGTCGTTGCCATCGGAGCATCCAGTCAGTAGATAACGTGTGGGTTCTGAACTCTCTGTTCTTTCCTTATCTGTCACGGTGGGCCACCTCATATAACCGTAGCGTCACCTTGACCTAGCCCCACATCCGCGCCGACATCATCGAACCCTAGCCACGCTGTGCTCCACGCCGCCACATCCCGTGCTGCTCCCTTGCTAGCGCCTCGGTTGCGCACCATCGATGCGCTAGCGCCGCCGCACTGCTGAAAGCTCTAGTTTGGTTTTGGTTAATTGATGAAACCCTAAGTGCTAACCTAGTTTATCAAAGTGATTATGAGATAGGTAGCACTACTCCAAGTGATGAAGCAATGACGAAGATCATGACAATGGTGATAGCATGGTGATGATCAAATGTTTGAACTTGGAAAAGAAGAAAGAGAAAAACAAAAGGCTCAAGGCAAAGGTATAAAATGTAGGAGCCATTTTGTTTTAGTGATCAAGACACTTAGTGAGTGTGATCATATTTAGGATAGATAGCCATACTATTAAGAGGAGTGAAACTCATATCGGAATGCGGTTATCAAAGTGCCACTAGATGCTCTAACTCATTGCATATGCATTTAGGATCTAGTGGAGTGCTAACACCCTTGATAATATTTGTGAAAAAATGCTAACACATGTGCGCAAGGTGTTTGCAGGGTTGAGATGGATTCGGCGCTTTTGGGAAAATGAAATGTCTATTTTCTATTGCGCCGGATGCAAAATTCTTGGTGGTTGGCACACTTGAGCAAGGGTGAAGAAGTTAGAGTTGAAATGGAGTTGATCGAAATGATGCTGGCGTCGGTCTACTGACCGGACGCTGGGTCACTCAGCGACCGGACACTGAAAGGCTGCGTCCGGTCGAGCTATCAGATGGCACAGTGGGTACGGTTGAGCACCGGACGCTGGTCTGCGTCCGGTCAAGGTGGACCGGACGCGTCCGGTCGAAAAAACATGCCTCGGGGAGCTTACTGGAAACGACCGGACGCTGGGGCTTCAGCGTCCGGTCAGTTTTATCGAACGTGTCCGGTCATGCTCGGGAGCTTACTAGAAACGACCGGACGCTGGGGCTTCAGTGTCCGGTCAGTTTTGACCGGAGCGTCCGGTCAGCTTCGTAGCCGTTGAAATCTGACGAACAGCATTTGAAGCTGGTGACGCGTGGCGTCCATCGAACGACCGGACGCTGAGGGCCAGCGTCCGGTCAGTATGACCGGAGCGTCCGGTCAGAGCGCGTTTTGCCCAGTGAAGGGGTATAACGGCTCTATTTGATGGGGGCTCTATATATAGCCCCATGGCCGGCTCAAGGGAGCTCTCTTGCACATTTTCATTGACATAGCAACCTTGTGAGCTTAGCCAAAGTCCTCCCACTCATCTCCATCATTGATCCATCATCATTGTGAGATTGGGAGAGAATCCAAGTGCATTGCTTGAGTGATTGCATCTAGAGGCACTTGGTATTCGTGTTGCGCTGCGGATTTCGCTTGTTTCTCTTGGTGGTTGCCACCACCTAGACGGTTGGAGCAGCGGTGGAGGATCGGCACGAGTTGGTGATTGTTCGTGGCCGCCTTCGGTGATTGTGAGGGGAGTTGTACCTTCCCCGGCGGAGTGCCGAAAGGTAACTCTAGTAAATTGCTCATGTCATTGAGTTACCTCACTTGTGGGTCGGTTCTTGCGGTGTCCAATCGTGTGGACGAGGTTTGTGAAACACCTCTTAGCCGCCGAACCACCAAGTGTTGGTCGACACAACGGGGACGTAGCGTGTTGGCAAGCACGTGAACCTCGGGAGAAAATCGATTGTCTCTCTTCTTTGTCATTCTCCCGGTGATTGGCTATATATTCATCTTGTGATTGGTTCATCCCCTACACGTCGGTATAATCACTCTACTCACTCATTTACATTCTTGCAAACTAGTTGATACAAGCTCTTTAGTGTAATTAGAATTGAGAGCTTGCTTTATTATTTACATTCATCTAGTTGAGCTCTTTAGAGTAGCAAGGTTGAGAGCTCTTAGTGAGTAATTACATAGCTAGTTTGTGTGCCTAAGTATTCATTGCAACTAGAATTGTTGGATAGGTGGCTTGCAACCCTTGTAGAGCTAGAGCAAGTTTGCATTGCGCTATTTGTCATACTAATCAAATTGCTCTAGTTGATTTGTAGATTTTTAAATAGGCTATTCACCCCCCCTCTAGCCATATTAGGACCTTTCAACCGCGCCTTCCCAAGCCCGCGCGCCCCGCTCGCCACCAAGTTCGCGCCGCCATAGCTTGGCCACGCTATGCTCTAGCGCCGCCCGCAGCACATCAGCGCCATCGTGCCAACTCCCTGCGCCATCACCTCACGCCAGCGCCTCCCCTACCACATTACTCCATGCGCCAGTACCTACATTGTATTGCTCGGCCGCCGTACTTCACCGAAACCCTAACCCTAGGCGTTTCCCAGTGGTGCCCTCATGATTCATTCCTCTGCTTTACGGATCATTGGTTCATCAGGTAGCAAGCCTTCGATTCCAATTTCGTACCTAATTGCTTGCTTCTTAGGGTTTCGTATCTCTAGATTTATTGTAATTATTCATATATCCGATCTATTCCATCTTGTAGTGAGTCGGTGTTTCTGAGGTCTCAGTGGCTGTTGTCAGTCAACTCGGGGCTAAGCTCACGAGTACGGATCGAGGCCAAGCCTCGGAAGTGACAGTTGGCAGTTGATCTTTGTTAGCGGTAATTGTTCTTTTCAGCTCCATCAGATGGCTCATGTCAAGAATACCAGAGGAGGTCCCAATGATGATGATCCGAGGCCCCCGCCTCGCTAGCCTATAGATGCAAAAGGCAAGGCGATGAAGAAGCTAGCGATGAAGAAGCGCAAGTACCCTGATGTAAATACAGCGAGAGCAGCCGCAGTTGTAGAGGCCACAGAGCGTGCAGAGAGAGGAGTTGCTAGGAGTGGTGTTGTTATTGCAGATCAGCTTTCACCAGCTCAGAGGGCCACTGTCCAGGAGGTTGAGCATCATCATGGTGGTCAAGCTGGGACAGCCATGGTTGGAGGCCAGCATGTTGCTATTAATGAGAGTCAGCCTCAGGGGGAGTCACAGCAGTAGCCACAGCCAGCAGAGCAGACTCAGGAGGGAGAGCAGACCAAGGAGACAAAGTAGGCACCTTAGCCACAGTTATGCTGCTTTGGTCGTACCCATGCTCCAGTCACATTGAGGCTAGAGACACAACGGAGGGGTTCTCATCCACCTCCTAGACCACAGGGTCTACCTCTAATGACTCATCTAGATTTGAGGACCGCCACGGCTAAGCAGGTGCAACAACTAAGATTTGTGGACTTTGAGCAGTGGTTCCCGCCGAGGAGAGATGACCGAGCTTCAGAGGGCTTCTACACACCACTGCAGGAAGATTTTTATAATACATATCTTAACAGTGGGGTAGTTTTCAGATCTCAGAGGGTGTGCAACATTGAGTCCATAGTAGGAGCAGCTAGAGAGCATATTCGCCCTTACCTATCTTACCTGCCAGAGCTGACAGATTTACTTGGATGGACATGCTTATATGTTCCATCTTGGGTCCGTGAGTTTTATGCTACACTCTGGATTGACCCGCAGCACAGATTTATACACTTTGCATTCAGAGACAGAGATTACAGGCTGATGAGCTTTAGGGTCAAAGAGATTCTTAGGCTTCAGGAGTAGCCCATCCGGCTACATGAGGTTTGCTATGGACATACAACGCCTCTCAGACGCCCTCATGGCGGTTTGGTACCTCCTACAGATTTGGTCCGCCATTACTTCACAGAGCCTTTCAGTGAGGGGTCGAGTAGGACACCTAGTGATCTCACTCCTACTGCTAGAGTGCTTGATGCTATTATAAAGAGGACCCTGCTTTCGAGGATGGGGTATCACAAGGGCTTCACTCGCATACAGTTATGGCTACTGAACTCTCTAATGCAACAGACTGTGTTTGATATTTAGGATCTCCTTCTATCAGAGATGGAGGATACTATTGCAGAGGGGTCATAGGCAGCTGTCATATGCTCACTAGATTATATTCCTAATCCACAGGGCAGTTACTGTGAGGTCACCTAAGATGCTGGCAGAGTATAGTGGTGTTACTATAGAGTTCTCTGTATACAATATGACTCAGATGATCCGCCATAGTGCATGAGGACACCTAGCCAGTTATGTCATCGTCTAGAGGTGCCAGAGACTACAGCCCAGTAGGATGAGACCATCAGGGGCATAGCAGCTACTAAGGAGGAGCAGTTAGATGCTCAGCAGGAGGGGATGGTTGAGAGCGACCCTAGCGACAGCTTAGATGATGACTATCGGGATATTCCTTAGATGTCTCCTCGACGACATGACCATGAGGCTGGTAGCTCTAGTTTAGCTCCACCTACACCACAGACAGACCCCGCTCTACTTGCTATCATTGAGCAGATGAGGCAGGATTAGGCTCGCCAGGCCTAGGAGACTGCTGCTATATTTGCACAGTTTCAGACTAGGTAGGATGAGTTGCAGCGACAGTAGCAGGCGATCTAGCAGCAGTAGTAGGCTATACAGCAGCAGCAGCAGGCCATGCATTAGCAACAGCTTCTCATGTAGCAGCAATTACTTGGGTTTATGCAGCATGTTGTGACAGCTATTGGGGCTCCACCGCCACAGCCTTCACCCCAGCTTGGTTAGCCTGCTACCACTTCTATGACTCTAGCTTTCCAGCCCAGTGGGCTTCAGAGTCAGGGACCACCAACACCACAGTTTCCTTCACCTACAGAGAAGGTGTCCCAGTGGTTTGCTTCGCTAGTGCCAGCCCCGTAGTTCACACCTCTTCATACGGGCTTTACTCCGCCTCAGAGTTCGTTAGTGCTCACCCTAGTTTTCAGAAGCCTTGGTGCTTCATTCGGTGAGTTGACGGGGCAACCTACACCGCCAGAGCTACATGTCCTAGGTCCTTTCACAGTTGCACCTATTACCGGGACTATAGAGATGCTCCCTTCGTCAGTTGCATCATCAGAGCAGGCAGCGCTAGTTCTAGATCCGACCCAGACCGCTTCAGTATCGCTTCCAGCTATAGAGGGTCAGACTACTCAGAGCTTAGGATCAGATGATGATGGCACATAGTTCTAGCTCGCTCCTCGTACCTCAGCGCCCGACTTGTCCGCTGTAGCCCCACCGACCGACCCTTAGGTTTTGGTGTTTGATGCCAAAGGGGGAGAGGGATCGAGTATGTTAGACTTAGGGGGAGCGACTTATCTAGGGGGACTTTAGCTTATCTACTATATTTGGTTTTTATGTGTGATACACTATTATGCATTCATGTGTTTACTTTCATGCATCGAACTATATTTATGAGATAGTGATATCTACGTGATTGTGATAGTTATGTGATATGTGACATGTGTGCTCTCTACTTTGAATTATTTATATATCATATCACTTGTACTCATGCTTATTTCATATCTTTTGAGTACATCATGTTGGCTTGGTCCATATAAGCTTGCCTAACTCTTTTGTTCGTATTGTCAAAAGCTTATATGAACCAAGCATGTTGAAAACCTCATCTCTTTCACATACTCGAGTTGGTATTGTCATCAATCACCAAAAGGGGGAGATTAAAAGCATCTAGGCCCCTAGTTAGGTTTCGGTGATTAATGACAATACATAATTACTATGACTAACGTGTGTTTTGCAGAGGCAATTAAGTTTGGTCATGGTAATGGCAATTGATTGGGCAATCATGGTTGTCATGCCCCTACGATGGAAATCATTTCAATTTTCAAAGGATGGACGAGAAGGTTAAGGATGGACTAGTTCTAAGTGTCGTTTGGAGTTGAAGAGACACTTAGAGTAGTTTAGGACTTTGTTTTTTCTTTGGCCATACTATTAAGGGGGTACGGACGGGTAGCTTGACCTAGGTGAGTCTAGTGGGTTAGGTGTGGTGCACACTTGCTAAATCTAGCACTAGGTAGCTCCAAAACAACCCTTAAATCAATTGGAGCAAACATCATTCACATATGATCGAGAGTTGGAAGTGAATGGAGGGTCAAGTGCTGACCGGACGCTGGCGCAGAGTCCGGTCAGTTCATTTGATCAAGGTGAAATTGTCTAGCGCGACCGGACGCTGAGAGGTGAGTGACCAGACGATGGGTGCCAGCGTCCGGTCGACTCCAGTAAGGTTCCAGAGAGAGAAAATTGTGACCGAACACTGTTCAGCATCCGGTCACAACGTAAACACTGGGTTTCGGGGGAGAACTAACCGGAGCGTCCGGTCACCCCGCAGAGGCACATAACGGTTCGTTTTGAACACGGGTGTATAAATACTTCCTCCATTCGTGTGAGGGGGTACTTTTGCTCATTCCAACAGCTGAGAAACACCATTGAGAGTGTCAAGAAGAGCAAGGTCCTATTGAGGTAATTGAGATTTGAGAATCCCAAAGAGAGCCATCATTAGTGAAAGCAAGAGTAGCAAAGTTTGCATCCACCCTTCTCATTAGGCTTGTTGTGGTCAAGTGAGAGTTCGTGCTTGTTACTCTTGGTGATTGCCATCACCTAGATGGCTTGGTGGTGATTGAGAGCTTGGTGATCATCCGATGAAGCTTGTGGATGACCCAACTCAATTTGTGAGCGGTTGTGGGTGATTCACCGCGACGGAGTGTCAAAGAATCAACCCATAAAGAGCACTTGATCCTTGCGCGGATTAAGGGGAAGCTACACTCTTGCGCGGGTGCTCCAACGAGGACTAGTGGGGAGTGGCGACTCTCCGATACCTCGGCAAAATATCGCCGCGTTCCTCCTTCTCTCTACTTTGAGCATTTACTTTGAGCAATTCAATTCTTGTCTTTACATTAATAGAATTGTCATGCTAGAGTAGGATTAAACTTAGGTTGCAAGATTTTTTATGCGGTAGAACATTAGTAACACTTTTTAGACACAAGGGGTAAAGTTGAGCTAACCGTAGGGTTTAATTGTTGCAAAGAAATTTAGAATTAACCTAATTCACCTTCCTCTGTACATCTTGTTCCTGTCAAAGGCCTAAATGGTGCACCTTCCGGGTTGCTATCTAGACACTCTGTTGCTAACGCCTTTGCCCAGATTTGAAGGGACCGTTTCTAGTTGAATCCTTGTCATTCCAAGCTGTGCTGCTCTGATTAGTCCATGGAAGGCTGCCAGAGCTTCAGCATGCAGGGCACTTGCAGCTCTTTGGATGAAACCCGCCCCAATATCTAGCACAGAGCCTGTATTGTCCATTGCCACGTAACCCCAACCCCCTTCCCTGATAAGGTCGAAAACACCGCATCAACATTCAATTTATAGTGTTCTTTCTGTGGAGGCTTTCACTTTGGTTGCTCAGCCTGACTTCGGGTCTTGTTTGAACCATTTAATTTTGCAAACTCATTCAAATGATACTGGACTGCATTGCACACCTCCCCAGCAGCTTGCACTCTTTCTCCCGCATTTGCTTTATTCCTCGTTGTCCACCATCTCCACAGCCAAACCACGATTTTCAGTTGAATATCTAATTCCAATGCCCATATCTTTAGTGCTACTTCCTTCCTTGACTTACAGTTTGCTAAACTACAACGTAGCTCCTCTAAGTGCAACGCTCGCCAACACTCCCGAGCTCCTTTACAGTTAAAAAAGGATGGCCGCAGTCTTTATCGGTTAGATAATTAGGCATTTTCATGGTAAATTTAACGTAGAAATAAAACATCAATAGGTTTGTGATGATATATATGTGCATGTGTATATCACTAACAAACGCTACAACATGCATATATGATATACTGATCGATACAATAAGTACGCAAAGTACTGTAATCACAGAGATAAGATTGTACCCAGCGGAGGGTCCCATGTCGATGGCATAGGAGGCTCCATTCGCACCAGACATAGTGCGTTGCTCGAAGTCGTGGACCACAGTCGATGTAGGAAGATGTTCGTAGTGCAGTCCCACGAACAGTCAACAGGAAGAAGACGGGTTTCGCGAGCGATCACCTCAGACGAGCAGTCGCAGAAGCGCTCCCCAAAAACCTAATCGCCGCACACCCCGTACAAGGTTCGTAGACGAACGAGGGTTCCGAAGGCACCTGCTCTCCCGTAGCTCCGTGTGCGCAGAGGTATGGGACGGGAAAAGCCAAAAGACGGTTCAATCAAAATTAAGATGAATAATTTTCAACCAAATAAGCTGAGTAAACGTTCAGTCAAAATCTCATACGGTATTAAATCATACCACGTTTAATGTTACATGTCATAGAGTTTTATTTGATTTATTAAATATTATACGGACCAAGCTCATAATATATCCACAAAGTCTATTGCACATGGGACACAATGTTTCAGTTTTGACTTTCCATCTTTTCAGGTTTTTTCCGAACTGGCAGGCTGTTGTGGACGAATCGCTAGAAGAACATTTGGACTTTGTTCGGTACTTTCAGCTGCCATATTTTATGCCAAGGGAAATGAGTGTCCGCTGAATCCCCCTCTGTAGACGTCCCAGCTTCCCGACCGGCCTCAGTGTCGCAGATTTGCACAACCAACTTGTGTGCCGATTTGACAGAGAAAAGACCCTTTGAATCAAGTGAAATTTTCGTATTTTGGTCTCTTTTGAAAACAATTTTTAGAAAAATACCAACGCCAAAACATTTTATGAAAATAGATCATTTTAGGCGTCTTAGCACATGACGCCGAGATATGAGGCTCGGCGTCGTGTCACTCGACGCCGAGGTATTGCCACGTCACGGACGACCGGGGTCGTCGTCGACACGTTGGCGCGTGGGTCCGAGATGTCGGCGTCGTGTCAGCCAACGCCAAGTCCCCAACCTCGGCGCGGTTGGACTGCGCGCCGAGCTACTGGCCCCATCCGGTGCGCGGCCCAGGCGGCCCAACAAAGCACGGTGGCCCAGAAGCTCGGCGTTGGGTCACTTAACGCCGAGCCTCCAGATCTCGGCGTGGCTCGACTCAACGCCGAGGTCTGGACCCTTTAGGCCGCGCCGATGCCCCTTCTTCTTCGTCCCTTCATTCTGAAACCGCCGACCTCCCTCTCTTTCTCTTCTCCCCTGCGCCGCCAGCAAACCCTAACCTCCAAAATCGACCCCCGGTGCCACGATCTCGGCTCCCGAAGCTTCCTCGAGGTAATGGTCCCTCCCCTCCTCCATTCTATCCGTGTAGATGTGCTTACATTGTCCCTAATCATGTGGAATCATGGTTGTTTGGTGATTTGTTATATTTGTGTTTGCATTTGCAAAAGGTATGGCTTAGGATGATTGAGTGTATTGTTGTTTAACTGTTTTATGTGATGAACATGTTAGGTTAGTTTGGTTTCTAGTTATTTTGGTTATTAGGGTTATTTGTTTATTGTAGGTGTCATTAGGGTTAGTTATTTGTTGGTCATTAGGGTTACTATGTATTTTATTTATTTGTTGGTCATTACATTTCAATTTGTTATGACTAGAAATGATTATGTTGTTGGGGTTGAAACACGATGAAATGATATATTTTAGTTTCTACTTATTGGATTGAAATATATTCATATGTGACACTACTTGTTGTGTGATGGCTGTAGATGGATAAATTAGTGAGGTTGCATCATGGAGGCCGTATTGTTAGGACAAGAGATGATAGTTTGGAATTTCTGGACATGTGTGAGGAGTTGTTGATTTTTTCTGAAACACCATCTTTGACCCAGTTAGTGGAGCGAGTGAAGGTTAAGTTAGGCTGGAATGAAGGAGACGTGCATGTTCAGTTTGAAGGTGTCATAGATGTTGGGTCATCGAAGGGTCCTCAGATCAAGTGGTTGCTCAAAATTACAAGCGAGACTGAATGGAATGATTACAAGGCAGTTGTATTGGCCTCAGAAGTGCGATCTTTGGATTTAGTAGTAAGTAAGGAGTCCGGCTTAGGAAATGATAACTTCGAAGCATGGCCATCTTCCCCCGCTCACATAGGTTATGGTCCTTTGCCTGAAGAAGAAATACTTGTCACACAACTAGGCTACGGTGGAGATGAGGAAGAGAATCCGGTTGCCGATGGTGAGGGCAATCATGATAGTGATGAAGAGGATGATGATTATGTAATTGTTGATGCAGAAGAAGGTTTGGACGACGCTAGCGGAGACTTTTCTATTGAGGATGAGCTTAGCGACGAAGATGATCTTAGTAGTGAAGAAGACTTTGGTGATGCTAGGGCTACGAACCGTTTTGACATGGAGATAGCTGGAGATGATGAGTCCTTCGTAGAGGAGATAGCCGAAGACTCTGATGACGATCGCCCTGTTGGTCGTCTGAATTTTAGGGAAATAGAGATATTGTCTAGGGTCTTGCCTTGGAGAGATCCACTAGTTGGTGATTTCGAGGACCTTAGCCATGGTCATAGGGCAGTAGCTGATGGTGGGCCAAGTGATACAACTGTGCCTGATGTTAGCGGTTGCCTCATCATACGGAAGGGCATATTGTTTGCTACCATGGATGAGTTGAAATCATGGTTGTAAGAGTACTCCATTGTACACAACCGACCTTTTAGGGTCATCAATTCTTTCAAGGAGAAGAGGTACATTGTTGCTTGTGAAGAACAACAGTGTGGTTGGAGAGTATGTGCTAGGAAGACGAAGGCAGGCAAATGGAAGATTACCTCAGTGAAGCAACCATATGTTTGTGCCACTGCTGAGGCAGAAGAGAACCATCTGCAGCTCAATTCTAGGTTCATTGCAAGGCAATTATGCCCCGTGGTGAAGCATATGCCAACCATTACGGTATCTGCGTTGGTTGAGATCATCTTCCAATGGTACAATTACTATGTCAAGTATGGGAAAGCATGGAGGGCAAAGCAGCGTGCACTGGAAATAATATTTGGAAATTAGGAAGAAGCTTATGAGCGCCTCCCTGTAATGTTGAACGCAATGAGGGCTGTAAATCCTGGGATGCACTTCGAGTATTTACCTAAGGAGGGTGAAACAAGGAATGGTAGCCAGGTATTTGGAAGGGTGTTTTGGGCGTTCGAGCAGAGCATCAAAGCATTCAAGCATTGTAGGCCCGTCGTCTCAATTGATGGGACCTTTCTTATAGGGAAATTTGAAGGCACAATGCTTATTTGTATTGGAACAGATGCAGAGGACCAGCTTGTGCCATTGGCCTTTGCGATTGTTTGGAAGGAGGACATGGATAGTTGGTGTTGGTTTCTCAGGCTAGTAAGACAAGTGGTAATTGGTCTAGGACGTGATGTTTGTGTGATATCTGATAGGCATGCTGGCATTTTGAATGCCGTAGAACAAGAGATTCCTGGTTACGGCCAAATACATCACCGGTGGTGCACCAGACACCTTGCTCAGAATCTTATAAGGCGTGATCACACAAAGGACAACTTCAAATTATTTGAGGAGGTTTGTAGGCAGCAAGAGGTTCAATTATTCAAAGACAAGTTAGATGCCCTGAAGTTAGCCACAAATGTTGATGGCAGGCAATTCTTGAGCGAGTTGATGGCGTCGAAGGATAAGTGGTCACTTGCATATGACACGGGTGGTTGGAGATGGGGCTTCATGACTAGTAACATGGCAGAGATGTTCAACAGCCTTCTAAGAGGTTGTCGTGGTCTGCCTATGACTGCTATTGCCTTATTCACCTTCTACAAGTTGAATTCTTAGTTCGTTTCAAGGAAGAAGCATGCGAGGTCTCTATGGACAGCAAGCAAAGCTTAGCCACTTTTAGCATCTCAGGAACTAGCTTTCTCAAAGAAAAAGTCTAAATGATAGAAGGGTTAATGTTTTGATCCGATCAACCATGGATATGAGATTCTAGAGGGTGGCGGAACTAACATTGGTGGTGAAGACCGGGGTGCTCGAAAACATAAAGTAGTGATCAATGAGAACAAGTGTACGTGTGGAAAACCGATCATATACCATAGGCCTTGCTCCCACATGATTACAGCCTGTCGCCTTAGACGTGTTGACCCTAAGGTCCCTCCCCGTATGGCCGCGGAGTTCTCTTTGAGGAACCTAACGAGCACCTAGAATCCTCAGTTCGAGCCATTTCTTGACGAGAGTCAATGGCCTACTTATGATGGCCCCAAGTATGTGGCTGATCTTGGTTTACTCTGGAAGAGTAGAGGACCTAGGCGGTGGAAGCGGTTCAGGATGGACATGGACCGAGCCACGAAAGGTAGATCAACCACGAGTAAAGTTGGGAGACATTTTGTAGAGAACACCCAAAAGAGCCGTTGCTCTGGTTGCCATAAGCCGGGCCACAATAAGAGAAAATGTCCTAAACTACTTAGACAACAGGTATCCACCAAGCTAGCTACTAGAATTACTTTGTGTAATGGTACATTGGTTTACTTTTGTTTTTTTATTTTTATGTTACTTTGTACCACATACACATGCTTTAACTTATACTAATGGTTTGGCATTGCTTTTGTTGCAGGATGGATCGGTTCCCCCTTCTTGATCCAAGGTTCGATGAGCACCACCGGGCTCGGAGGATCGAGAACGGAGAGTTATATTCAACAATTCGTATGAAAACATTGCATTGTTCATGTTTTGCTCTATAGTCCATGCTCTTTATAAAGTGACATGAACTAATACTTTTTCATGCTTGTCTTTTTTTGCAGGTTTTGAATGTGCTGAGGCCAATGACACATGAGGCCTCTATGACCATGGTCTACGACGAGAGGTACACGCCCCTCCTGAAGCTGGCGAACCTTGCTACCGTTGCTCATGTATGTCGTCGAGGCACGCCACCTTTCAACCTAGTGGCGCTGACGGCGTTGATAGATCGGTGGCGTCCGGAGACACACAGCTTTCACCTACCATGCGGGGAGATGACGGTCACTCTCGAGGACGTTGCCATGATCCTTGGAGTCAAAATCCGAGGATTCCCAGTGACAGGAGACACGGAGTCTGAAGGATGGCAGCAGCGGGTTGAGCACTTCTTGGGACGGCCCCTAGCGGCAGTTGAGGCTGGCAAGAAATGGCGCAGCAGTGGGGTGTCCCTAAGGTGGCTTCGTCAGTAGTTTTGGGAGTGCCCACCCAACGTAGACGCCGAGACCGTGACATACTACTGTCAGGCCTACGCCCTCCACATGTTAGGTACAGTTCTCTTCCCTGACGGCACTGGAGACACGGCGTCCTGGATGTACATCCCATGCCTTTTGAACTGGGAGGATGCCGGCAATAGGAGTTGGGGCTCGGCTATACTTGCCTTCCTGTACCGTCAGCTTTGCGAGGCTTGCCGCCGTCCTGGAGGCGCGCACGCTACAATGTCAGGGTGCATCACACTGTTGTAGGTAATAAAGCAAAGTTGTACAAGTTTCCACTACAATTCAATGTTTTTTCTTAACAAAAGTGATTAACATTCATGTTTCCACTCTTTTTTTTGTAGATTTGGATGTGGGAGAGGCTTCCAGTTGGGAGACCACATCAGCTTGATCCCCCACAACCTTGGTTTCCTCAAGGAGACGCAGTTGTCGCCCCTACCGTGGCACACCTCTACGAGCGAGCCCACGGAACATACCACGTGTCACGCCACGCGTACATCAGCTTCACCAATGAGCTGGACACCCTTTTGCCACAGCATGTAAGTTTCCCACCCTTTTGTTCTAATCGAGGATATGTGCACAAATTGAGCGTCGACTAGTTGATGACGACATTGTGTACAGGTTCAATGGCGCCCATATCGGCGGAGGCAAGTAACGGATCTCAACTTGAGCGCCTTGTGCATGGCAGACGAGGACGTCTGGACGATGAGGACCCCCCTTATTTGTTTCTATGCAGTGGAGTACCATCTCCCTCACCGTGTAGCACGACAGTTTGGTAGGCTGCAGCCTTCTCCGCCCGATGATTTCTCCATCGGTTGGCAGCTCCACAAGTATGTAACATGCAATATTTTGTTCGTTTCACATGAAAGAATCATTGAGTAGGCCTTCATATTGCCGATTTGGTGTAAAATTTGTAGGTTCAATAGACAAAAAAATAAGAAGATCACCAACTGGCAGCTGGAGCACCAGCGCTACATTGATGAGTGGATGTTGATGGAGAAGAACAACATGGGCATCCACGCCGTCCATCGTGACAAGGCATTCCATGATTACCTTGTTTGGTTTGGTCAACGAACAAGGCTTCAATTGAGGCCCGCTTGGACGGAGCAAGACATTGCTGACATTGCGAGCGAGGATGAGGGCAACAACCCATATGACCAAGCTACCCGAGAAGGCAGGCAAGTTGAGATCGCCCCTGCGTTAGCCAGAGCTGTAAGTGATACAACTATTTCCATCTCTGAGGTCTTTACTGTGATGGAGACTTAAATTATTGTTTTTGTTGCATAGAGCATGGAGATAATGAGGACAGTGGCCGACCAAGGAAGGGCATTGATGATTCCTGTGGGCGATCCTGATGAGGCCTCCATGTTACGACAGCACATTCAGGTAGTCTCCTCTCATTCAGTTGATGTTACATCTTTATATAGTTTTGCGACCAACCCCACTTACTAATAGTGCTTTCAAAATGCAGCGTGCCATGCATCGCCTACGAAAGGTAGCTGCACACCTTGGATGTAGATGTTCCTCGGATGTGGCAGTCCCACAACAGCTTGGTGCTGGACCTTCTACTGCACATGTTGGAGGGACTTCATCTTCACATGGTGCACATGGTGGTAGGACTTCTTCTTCACATGGTGCAGCAACTACTGCAGAGGGTGGTCAAGGACATGGTCATTATGATGATGAAGATGATGAAGGACAGGGAGAGTACTATGATCATGAGTATGATGAGATTGGCATGTCCCAGCTTGGAGATGCACCCAAAGAACTCAAGGCCCCTCCGGTTCTGGACGTCCACAGAGGACGCTCAGACCAGTGGACAGGTACACTCCAGGTACCTATCCGTTTGGGAGGGGAAAGCATTACGCTCGCCGTCCACATTAAGGTACAAGGAGCGATAGAAGATCCAAAGACTTCATATGCTTTATTTTGTGCATGGACTATGTATGCATTGGACCTTGTACTATGTTTGGACTATGTTTGTTGATTGATGAAGCATATGTATGGACTATGTTGGATGTTGAATGTGTTGGACTATGTTGGATGTTGAATGTGTTGGACCTTATGTATGTACGGATGTTGAATGAATGTGTATGTTGGTGTGGTCATGTGTTATGTGAATGTGTGGAACGTCGCCATGTTTCATGTTTCCAGCTATTAAGGGCCTCCGTCGCAACTCACAAGGAAGAAGGGGTGTCATCATCCCCATCCTCCATGTTACGATCAACCTCTGTTGGATCCACGGTGACATGGCAAGCACGCAATGGGGATGAAGCGGCTTAGGAGAGTCGGGGAGCTAGTGAGCTTAGGTCCGTTGTTGGCACAAGGTCATCGTCGGCTGATTAGAGTAGTGGGCAATAGTGAAGCAAATCGAAGCAAATCGTCGGATGATATATTTTGGTGAACCCAGGAGCTCGGCGTTTAGTCATTTGACGCCGACCCCTGGTCCATACTGGAAACCATTGCATCGAAGCGCCGAGGTGCCCAACCTCGGCGTTTAGTCATTTGACGCCGACCCCTGGTACATACTGGAAACCCTTGCATCGAAGCATCGAGGTGCCCAAGCTCGGCATGCGGTAAATTGACGTCGAGCCATTAACCTTGGCGTGGTACGACTAAGTGCCGAGGTTAGGCCCAAACCGGGCCACGGCCGTTGCCAAACCCTAGGGTTGGCGTGGGCCGACTCGACACCGAGCCTCAGCCCAACTCGCAAACGGCCGAGCCAAACCCTAGGGTCGGCGTGGGACGACTCAACACCGAGCCTCAGCCCACCTCACACATGGCCGAGCCAAACCCAGCGTGGGCCGACTCAACACTGAGCCTCCCAACACGTAAACGCCGACCCAAACCATTTGGTTTATGTTGTGATCCTATTTGCATGATTCAAATGAAAAATATTTCTCAACGATTCCTCTTCGACTAACACGAGTTATACTAATAAGAGTAGACATGCTATATTTATGTTTGTATGTTTGTTCCTACAGGAAAAACCGAATGTTGGTTCGATTTCAATCCCCTATTTTTAGAGAGACTCAAATCTTTTTTTCAGTTTGGGAATCAACCATAGTACATGAAACTTAGAGGTAGGTAAACTGCAATTTATGAAATAGCGAATGCACAACGATTACACTCACATCAAAAGTAACAATGGCATGTCACAAACTAAACCTAGCATGCCTTAGGGGATTGAAAGAAACAAGTGATACAGACATTGCAAAGGGTACACACTCACATAAAAACTCATACAAGCATTCCACATTCGGATTGACTAACAAAGGTTGGTCCTAATAATGCTCCCACATATTGAACTGAGTTGCGCCTTCCCCATAGTATCCTCCAGTTGACGGAGGCGGTGGTGGTGGCGATGGCGGTGGAGAAGGAGGTCCGTCCTTCTTATGGTACGGGCACTCATAGTACGGATTATTGCATAGTGCCTCCTCTGCATCATTGCTGTTGTCGTCGTCCGACTTGTCCCTGTTACCACTTCTAGGGCCATACTCTAGGTCAAAGATGCGTCCCTGTAGGTATGTGATGTACTGTTGATGGGGATAGATAGGAGGAGGGTCGACCCATCTAGTGAAGCCACAATTATCTGGACAGCTTGAATCCTGAAAACCCATCTACCAATAAGTACTACTAGAAACCAAATGCAAATCTAAAAAAGGAGAGAGTTCAAAGGCAATACAAATCCTCGCGGGCATCTGAAGAAACGACGGCCTCCACCGTCATAGTCATTGTACATCTGCACAACGCAATCCAAACCATGGTGGCATTTTGGCCAATCTTCAATGCGCTTCTCGTATGATCTAAGAGGTCTCTCACGGGTGAAGTCACTCTTCCTCTCCAAAGGAAATTCCTCTATTGGTTCTTCAAAAGAATCAGGACCCAGAGAACCCTCCCACACAATCGGAGGTCCCTTCCTCACCTCCTTTCCTCTCCCTCCACCAAAACCCTTTCCACTCGAGGAACCTCCGCTCGACATTTGCTAAAACTAAACCAGAAAACAAGTTGTGTGGATGTGGAGCAAGACATGGAGCACTATATATAGAGATGAAGGCAGGGTCACCATGAATGCTACTTGACAAAAAGCATGTGTGCGTACTCATTTATTGAATCTGCAAAGGCTAGATGCTTCATCTGAAAAGCCTACAACCATGACTGGTCATTTCATCTGAAAAGGCTATACCTGTGTTTTGTCACTTCATCTAAATGCAGTACATCACTCTGATATTAATTCATTGCATATACGGATACAACAGTAAACGAATCTAGGCTTTTCAGTGAGTTTTCAAATAGACTTGTAGCCCTTTCAGTGACTGCAATAGTACTTGTAGCCCTTTCAGTGACTGCAACAACACAAGTAGTCTTTTCAGTGATACAAATAGTACCACTATAGTCTTAGGATAGTTAACAAAGTACAGGGCATAAGACCATCTGAAATAAAATCATAGTGCATTACAACATAATAAAAAAAGTCCAGGGAATAAGTTCATCCGAAATCAAAGTAGAGTGCATTACAACATAGTAAAAAAAGTCCAGGGCTACACGACATCGCTCGTGAATGAACCAAATACCTACTGAGTGCAACGAGGCCACTTTCCCTTCTTCTCGGCATCGGGATTATCCTCCATCGCTGCCTTCGCTCGGCGCACACGCTCAAGCTTCTTCTCCCTCTCCGCCCTATACGCAGCAACACGCCTCCTTTCCTCCTCTTCCTTATGCTCCTTTTCTATAGCCTCCAGTCTGCGTCTCTGCTCAAACCTCTCCTTAACCTCCGCATCCCACTCCTTCAGGCCTTCTAGACGCTGCTTGTCTGACTCCTTGATCTCAGTGTCAATCCACTGCTCAAAGTCACACAGTGGTGGAACGGTCTGCAAGAAAAACAAATTGTTACAAAACAAATAAATAAGCAATACTTAATATCACAAGAAAATTAATTAACACAATAAAAATTCCTCACAAACGATGCACGGCGCTGTTGCTTTGTAGGTTCCCATGCATAATTGGGACACATCCAGTACCTCTGTCTATATGTTTCCTCATCGTCAGAGATGTCTACTTTGCAAGGATCACCACAAAAGCACATTGGTCGAGGAACACCTTCAGGGAGAGGCTTTAGGTCGTAGGGATTTGCCCTCTGGCGACCATAGCTATAATTGAAAGAATTTAGTCATATTAACGGAGAACCAAACCTAAACCTAGGGTTTTCTATTTGTTGCACAGATAATGAATAAACATTGGGATTACCTTGGAATACGAGCTTTACCACGCCTTGGCATCCTAACATTACGTAGAAAAAAAATCAATCCAAAGTACCTTGCAACGAATGTAAAGGTACTAACACTAAATCACCATACCTCCCAAATAAGCTTTTCATTACAAACCCTAAATAAATTTGAATCCCAACAAACACAAAATTTAACTCGATGATTATAAACCATAACATATACAACAACAACAACACCAACAACCATACATTTGGGTCATTCAATCATTTGAACCACCATACATTGCACGAATGACATGAACATGAACCAAACCTATAATGCCAAGTTCAAAAAGAAACGAATCTAAATGGATGAATTGAAAGAGGGGAAAGAGGAGTACCTTGGCAAAACGCCTTGGTCATAATAAATTGAAATGTAATAACCAACAAATAAATAAAATACATAGTAACCCTAATGACCAACAAATAACTAACCCTAATGACACCTACAATAAACAAATAACCCTAATAACCAAAATAACTAGAAACCAAACTAACCTAACATGTTCATCACATAAAACAGTTAACCAACAATGCACTCAATCATCCTAAGCCATACATTTTGCAAATGCAAACACAAATATAACAAATCACCAAACAACCATGATTCCACATGATTAGGGACAATGTAAGCACATCTACGCGGATAGAATGGAGGAGGGGAGGGACCATTACCTCGAGGAAGCTTCGGGAGACAAGATCTGGGCACCGGGGGTCGATTTTGGAGGTTAGAGTTTCGTGGGGGCCGTGGGAGATTTGGGAGCCGGCGGGGGAATGGAGGAGGGGAGGGAAGAAGAAGAAGGGGGCCTCGGCCTAAAGGGTCCAGACCTCGGCATTGAGTCGGGCCACGCCGAGGTCTGGAGGCTCGGCGTTAAGTGACCCAATGCCGAGCTTCTGGGCCACCGTGCTTTGTTGGGCCGCCTGGGCCACGCTCCGGATGGGGCCAGTAGCTCGGCGCGCAGTCCAACCGCGCCGAGTTTGGGGACTTAGCGTTGGCTGACACGACACCGACGTCTCGGACCCACGCGCCAACGTGTCGACGACGACCCCGGTTGTCCATGACGTGGCAATACCTCGGCGTCGAGTGACACGACGCCGAGCCTCATATATCGGCGTCATGTGCTAAGACGCTTAAAAATGGTCTATTTTCAGAAAATGTTTTGGCGTTGGTATTTTTCTAAAAATTGTTTCCAAAAGAGACCAAAATATGAAAATTTCACTTGAATCAAAGTGCCACGCTGGCCAGTCCAGCGTGTCTTCTCCAATTAGGATTGTCAAGATTACCTCAGCTTCCTCCTCCCAAAAAGTATCACATACTAGTTGCTCATCCCAACCTCCAGTGTTCGGGTCAATGAGTTCATCCACTCTTGGAACCGTGGGCCGACGTGCCAAAGGTGCGCCTTGACCCGTGTTTTTCCTATGTCCCTTGTCTAGAGGGAGCGAGTAATTGTGCAGCACGTATAAATAAGGGCTGCAGCTTATTGGTCTGCGGCTGCAGCTTATTGCAGCTACAGTACATAGTAGTTGTTTCCTCGCAGCCACAGCCTGAAGTAGCTGCAGGGGGCACTTCGAATCGACAGTTCACGTGTCGCCGCTGCCACCTAGGCCAACGCGTTCGGCGTCGCAGGCAAGCGAATCGCCAAGGTGGCCGTCGGGACCTCCACGCCTATAGCAGTCCTCGTCCGGCGCTGCCTCACGTTGCGGCCGCCGCAGCGCCGTTGCCCTACGCCACCGGAGTGCCCTGCCTCTCTGCCTACACCGAGGGCGAGCGCCGCCGACGATGCCGCTCCGCCACACGGCAGACACCACCGACCCTCGCCTACGGAGCCCGAGCATTCCAGCACCGGAATCCTCTTCGCCTCCTTGTCCGGCAGCCCACAGCACCGGGGCCGAGGCTCCTAGCGCTGCCACCCTCGGCCCTCCTACTCCGCCTCACGACAGCTATCGCCGCCGAGCCTCTTCTCTACGCCGGCCACGCCCACACAGGCCACGACGCCACGCCGAAGCTGCCCTCGCCCGGCCCGCTAGCCTGCCGAGCGCGTCGCCGCGTTTGGGCGGGTCTCATGGATGAAACCTATATCCACCACTACCAGACATAGCATCTTTGCCGAGGGCCTATCCCTCTGCCGAGGGCAAATAATCGGGCACTCGGCAAAGAGTGTAACCCTCGGCAAAGACTCTTTGCCGAGGGCCAGACCCTCGGCAAAGACAAGCACACGACAACAATAATTATTTGCCGAGGGCTAAACCCTCAGCAAAGGGTCGGCTCTCGGCAACACCGCCTGACACGATGTCCGTCTTCTACCGTCAATCTTTGCCGAGAGCATCACCGTTAGGCCCTCGGCAAAGACTTTTTAACTGTTTTTGCAATTTTTTTTAAAAATCCTTTGCCGAGCGCCTTGTGACCTGGCGCTCGGCAAAGACAGTCTTTGCCGAGTGTCAAGGTTGGCACTCGGCAAATTAAAAAAAAATTGTTTTTTTCTCCCCATTTTTTCCTGGGCCTTGCTACAGTAACTGAAACTCCATTTCAAAATTTGGGACAATTTTGAGTTTTTTTACTATATTTCCTTAATTATTTTTGTTTTGTTGAATTTTTTCGACTATTTCAAATTTGAACTGCATGTACATGAAATAATGGAATTTGGTCATTCAAAAAATGGTATTCATGATGTTTGGCGTATTTGAGGCCGTATCCAGGAACTCGCATGAAATTACGAGCATCTTGTTGTCGTAACATGGCGATGTACTTGCGGTAAAAGTGTATTTAAATTATATAAAATCCAAACAAAGTCCGAAAATCACGAAACTTGTCGAGGTGTCTTGTTATCGCATGTGGAGGTCACATGTGGAGATGTTTGGCTTTTAGGCATCCGACGTCACAACTTGCTTCAAACTTTATTAATTTTTTACCACGGCCTCCACATGCGATAACAAGACACCTCGACAAGTTTCGTGATTTTCGGACTTTGTTTGGATTTTATATAATTTAAATACACTTTTACCGCAAGTACATCGCCATGTTACGACAACAAGATGCTCGTAATTTCATGCGAGTTCCTGGATACAGCCTCAACATACGCCAAACATCATGAATACTATTTTTTGAATGACCAAATTCCATTATTTCATGTATATGCAGTTCAAATTTGAAATAGTCAAAAAAAATTCAACGAAACCAAAATAATTAAGGAAATATAGTAAAAAAACTCAAAATTGTCCCAAATTTTGAAATGGAGGTTCAATTACTGTAGCAAGGCCTAGGAAAAAACGGGGAGAAAAAAACAAAAAAAAATTTTAATTTGTCGAGTGCCAACCTTGACACTCGGCAAAGACTGTCTTTGCCAAGCGCCAGGTCACAGGGCGCTCGGCAAAGGATTTTTAAAAAAAAAATTGTAAAAAACTTTGCCGAGTGCCGCTGGGCCCGGCACTCGGCAAAGCTTCTAACCTAAAGGCCCACAACGGGCCGGCCCAACCGACCCCCTCCTCTCTCCCACCCGCGCCCCCGCGCCCCCGCGTCCCTGCCGCGCCGCCGCCGCCCCCGCCGTCGTCCCCCTCCGGCCGGCGAGCTCCTGCCGGGCCCGCCCCGGCGCCCCCGGCCCGCCCCGACGCCCCTGTCCAGCCCCGGCAGCCCCGTGCCCTCGCCCCGGCGGCCCCACGCCCGCGCCCCGAGCTCGCCGGCGCCCGGTGGCCCAGCGGCCCCGCGCCGCGCCCCGGCGTTCCCGCGCCCCGCGCCCACGCCCCGGCGGCCCCACGCCCCTGCGGCCGGCCAACAGAGGGAGAAGGAGAGGAGAAAGAGGAAGAAAGAGAAGGGGGAGGAGGAAGAAAGAGAAGGGGAGGAGGAAGAGGAAGAAAGAGAAAGGGGAGGAGGAAGAAGAGGAAGGTGCCGACCCGACCGCTCGTCGATCCTCGCTTCATTCCGACCGCTCGTTGATCCTCGCGCTGCTGCGGTCATCCCCACTGTCGTCGTCGGCCCTCGCTCTTGTCGTTCTTGCCGCCAAGGTAAGCCCTACCCTTGTAGGGTTAGTAGTAGTAGTTAGTAGTTAGTAGTAGTGTTAGTAGTAGTAGTTAGTAGTGTTAGTTGTAGAGTTAGTAGTAGTAGTAGTTAGTAAATAGTAGTAGTTAGTAAGTAGTAGTGGTTAGTAGTATTAGTTAGTAGTGTTAGTTGTAGGGTTAGTAGTAGTAGTAGTTAGTAAATAGTAGTAGTTAGTAAGTAGTGGTGGTTAGTAGTAGTAGTTGTTAATAGTTAAGTAGTTCTTAGTATTAGTACTATTAGTAGTTAAGTAGTTGTTAGTAGTAGTTTTAGTAGTAGTTGTAGGGTTAGTAGTAATTGTTGTTGTACTACTTCAATACTTTCATCTAAATGGAAAGAGAACTAAAATACATGGCTCCTCTTGATATATTGGTGGTTGTTGGCCTTCGTGCCCATGTTTGGTATATATGTGGTTGTTGGCCTTTATGCCATGTTTTTTGTAGGTTTTGGGAACCTCCCCGTGCAGGGGAGGTGCTACCGAAATTTTGAGTCGACACTAACCATTTTTGCCCTTTTTTGTAGGACCTGTGGGAGGGACTCGGTGACCCCGATCATCTTTGTCGGTGTTGCGGGTCTTCCTACACTGTGTCGACTCGCCACTGCACCGACTCTCCACCGCCCCGCTACCCTGACCTCACCGGCACCCTAGGTATAACCCCTCTATCCATATGTGGTCTTTCGTCACGTAACCTAGTTAGGTGTCTCCCATCCAAAAGAGATACGGTTGGAGGTATACAGATCTTTGTATATCTGCGACCGTATCTGTTTCGAATTGTCCACGTTTTTTGGACAGCCCACGAATGTGTAGATAAGTTAGTTTCCATGGTCCGCTCTAGTCCGAGATGGTGTTTCGGCATCACCCCTGTTGTTCTCTAGATACACACTCTCCCTTGCAGGACGTGCATCGGGAGAACAACGGGGAGGTGCTGCCGAAATTCTATCTCGGATAGGGAGCGGAGCATGGAAACTAACCTCATCTACGCATCCGCGGGTGGGATTAGGACCTATCCTCACCTATTAGAGAGTAGGAGCACCGCGTAGATGCAATTGATGGTTACATTACTATGTTCTGTATATGTGGAAGGATGGAAGACCGTCAGTGGATGTACACAGGCCAGAGAAGCAGGAGTGACTTTGACATCGAGTGGGTGAATGGGACAGATGCTTTCTTGGAACATGCATAGAGCTCGGGTGTAGCTAAAGGACATTCTAAACTTTGGTGTCCCTGTAGCAAATGTGACAACAACAGAAGGGTAGACAAGGTGACCATGGGTAAACATCTTGTGTACAATGGTTATACGGCTGGCTACCACCGGTGGATCCACCATGGTGAAGCAGATCGTATAAGAGCGGAGGTGGTGAGACCACACCTCGAGGCTTTTGATGATGATGCCGGAGTAGCAGACATGCTAGATGACACTCACCAAGCTCACTTCGCAGAAGGATGTGAGAAGGAGGAGATGGAGGAAGCCGCTAAGGCCTTCTATGAAATGTTGGACTCGGCACAGAAACCCCTTCATGAGAGTACAACGGTTTCTCAGCTGGATGCCATTGGACGTGTTATGGGGTTGAAGGCTGAGTTAAATCTGAGTCGCGAAGGCTTTGATAAGATGTTGGTCGTGTTTGGCAGCATGCTACCGGAGAAGCACATTCTGCCAAAGAACTTGCATGAGTCACAGAAACTACTTCGTATGCTTAAGATGCCATATGACAAGATACATGTTTGTCCGAAGGGGTGCGTCTTATTTAGGAAAGATCACAAGGATGCAAAGTACTGTCCGAAGTGTAAATCCTTAAGGTACCTGGAGGTAGACTCTGGAGATGGCCAGAAGAGGCAGCTTACGATCCCCACGAAAGTCCTACGGCACCTTCCGTTTGTGTTGAGGATCCAACGGCTTTTCATGACCGAGGAATCCACAAAACAGATGACATGGCATAAAGAAGGTGTACGCTACAAGCCATGGACGATGGTGCATCTGTCTGATGTCGAAGCATGGATGTACTTTAATGACAAACATCCTGACAAAGCTGCTGAGGCTCGTAATGTACATGTCGCGCTGGCAACAGATGGGTTCAATCCTTATGGACAGTTGTCTGCCCCATACACATGTTGGCCCATGTTTGTTATCCCCCTGAATCTCCCCCATGGCATCTCCTTCCAAACATGAGGTCAGAGGAGGAGGACCAGGGTCAGTAGGAGGCAGCGGACTCCTTCCCCGCCACCTTCAGACGAGGTGATGGAGGAGGAGCATGTGACGGCCACGCCCGAGGACGAGGTTGAGGATGAGGACGTCCGACAGACCTAGGACGAGGCAGCCGAGGACGAGGCCGCCGAGGGCGACAGTTCCGCTACCCCGACTATCTACCAGCGAGGTCCCACGAGCCTCCCTCAGCCACCGCTTCCTCACAACCGGGCACTGATTCGCCCTATGGCGAAGAGGTAAGTAACTATAGATGTTATCACAACTACTTCATATGGTAATGTTGGAAATCAAAAGAGGAACTGATAAATTTTCTTAATCACTTGTGTAGGGCCTGGTTGGTTTTGTCGGGTACTTCTTCACGCTCCCCGCGAGCATCCTTGGTGTTTTGTGCAGGAAATGGTACCCTGGCCTTGTGAACATGTCCGAGGACATGCGGGAGCTGGCCTACACGTGGGACAGGTACCAGTTGGCCCCTGACGACATGTACCGCAACAAGCAGGAGCGGGTACTAGCGGAGTTTTGGGTAAGTCTCTCTCGCACAACATTTTCATTGGGCAAGTCTTTTATTAAAATAATGAATGGATACATTGGTTTTGTATGCAGATGTATTTCAAGCCGGAAGAAGGACTTGAGGCCCGGGCAGATCAGGTGGCTGCCGCCGCCTGTAGAAAGTACTTCACCGACATGCACCACGAGGCACGCGTGTAGGCCCACAGAGACTACTACGCCGTGGTGTTGAAGCAGTCCATCAGCAAGCCTGATGCAAGACAGGTGGAGCTGTACCGGGCCCAGTACCTTGAGGTAGACGAAAAACATTAATAATGATTCATTTTGAGATTAAGTTGGTTTAATTTTATCTTTTTCTATGTCAAATAATCGATGACTTATAGGTGGTTCCCTGGTGGTGCTGATCCCACTCCTTGTGCTAGGAGATGATCGTGGACAGGTGGTTGTCCAACGACTTTGCTGAGAACCACTCGAGGCAGTGGGACCAGCGTCTGCTGAGGCGAGGTGCTACTCACCATCAAGGCAGCCGCAGCCTCCTGGCCTACAAACAAGCATATGTAAGTGATTTCTTTTATCTTATTTGACGCTGAGTTCTGCCTTATTTCTCACCATCTTGCCATCTTACTCGTAGGAGGCTGCACACCCAGGCGTGGAGGTCTCGGAGTTCTCTGCGTGGGCTATGTCCCACATGGGCAGGGCGTCTTCCTCTATCTCCTTCGACCCGTCTGCCCCGCGCGAGGTGTACTCTGACCCGACCGTGCACACTAAGGTCCAAGAGTACACCTCAAAGGTGAGGGAGGTCCATGGGGAAGATTACGATATGCGCACTAAGCCCATTGATGCAGAGACCATCATGAGGCTAGGAGGAGGCAAGAAGCATGGGCAGCTATGGATTGCAGACGGCGCCATCGACTCCACCACTGTTCCCTCTCTCGACGTGCTCCGAGCACGGAGCACGAGCTCTAGCCTGCCCATATGCCCACGGCCTAGTCCGTCACTGCAGCGGGTCGACGCTCTCGAGGTACGTCCTGTTTTACTCATCGTACGTTCATCTTTGCACACCTAAGTTACATTTGCATTACTGAAATATTGAAGTTTGTATTGCAGGCCGAGCTGCAGGCCCAGAAGCTCATGGTCGAGGCTTAGAGCGCGCAACTGCAGGCCCAGAGGGAAGCGTTCGCGGCCCAGGAGAGGAGGATGCAAGAAATGGAGGCCTTCATGCAGAGTGTCCAGCAAGGGAGTGTACATTTGCCGTTGGCAGCACCTCCACCGCCTACTCCTACAGCCACTCCTGTAAGTATGAAAATTCACTCTTACTAGATGCTTCCTTGACATACAACCATGGTTGACATACAAACTTACTAGATGCTTGACATAGAAACTTACTAGATGCTTGACATAGAAACTTACTACATGCTTGCACTAGCTATGACATACACCAATGCTTCACATAGAAACTTACTAGATGAATCTCACACATGCAACCTCTTATCCTTTTTGCAGCTTCCGTCGGCGGGTTCGAATAACCCCGCTAATGCGTCACCGAATGAACCATCGTGTCATAGGCCGTTTTTTGAGGAGTTGTGCTTCGTCATGTGCTTGGACTTGAGCTTCACTTGTGGTTGTGACTTGTGCTTTGACTTGATGGACTGTGTTTGTGAATTTATGACTTGTGGTTGTGATATTTGACTTGTGGTTGCGATATGTTGTTATTTGAGTTGTGGGTGTGATATAATGTGTGAAAATGGTTTCGTTGTGATATATATGTGATTATTGTGATGTTTGTGATATATATGTGACATGTGATATATATTTGAACTGTTTGTGTCAGTGGAATGCAAAAAACAAAAAAAAATTGCAGTTTCGGTTGATTTGCCGAGTGCAATGGTCATGACACTCGGCAAAGCTGGGAAACTTTGCCGAGTGCCAGGACATTGCACTCGGCAAAGATTTTTTTTTAAAAAAAAAGCAAAAAATCTTTGCCGAGTGCCAAGCTGGGGAGGCACTCAGCAAAGAGTTTTTTAAAAAAAAAATAAAAATGTCTTTGCCGAGTGCCTTGCCGCCGTGGCACTCGGCAAAGAGTTTTTGAAAAAAAATAAAAAATGTCTTTGCCGAGTGCCCAAACTGTCGACACTCGGCAAAGACGCCATCAACGGAGCAGCGCCGTTGGCGGCTACTTTTCTTTGTCGAGCGCCGCCGTTGGCCCTCGGAAAATGATTTGCCGAGTGCCCGACAACTGGCCCTCGGCAAAGAGCCTCTTTGCCGTTAAATTTTTTTCCGAGGGCTCTTTGCCGAGGGCGGCGCTCGGCAAAGCCTTTGCCGAGGGCTTTTAGGCCTTTGCCGAGTGCCCTGGGCCCTCGGCAAAGATGCTCTGTCCGGTAGTGCACCCAAATCCATGTATACATTTCCTTTCCACGGTTTGGGTGGGTCTAGAACAGGTGGGTTGGGTGGGTTTCATAACCCATGCACAGGGCTAGATCCAGGAGAAGGAGGCCTACCTCGTCGGATCCGCCATGGCCACCGCGGGCGCGAGTAGGAGGGAGGAGCTCGGCGTGAGTGGGGATGCGGGCGCGGGGATGGCCAGCTTTCCTCCACCCAAACCTTTCCAAGCCCGTCGGAGTTGGAAAGATGAGAGGGGGAGCTCGTCGGAACCCTAAAGAGTAGATCTAGGAGGAGGAGGAGGAGGAGGAGGAGGAGGAGGAGGAGAAGGCCTACCTCGACGGATCCGCCATGGCCGCCACCGGCGCAAGTATGAGGAAGGAGCTCGGCGGGGGTGGGGGCGCGGGCGCGGGCGCGGGGAGGATCTCACCGGGCGTGGCCGCGGGGAGGACCTTGTCGGGATCTCGCCGGACACATAAAGAGAGTGGTGGGGGAGGATAAAGTGCAGAAGTGCAGGGTAAAGAAGTCATTACCAAAAAAGTTTCTCAATCCTTCTATGTTTTCTTATCCACGTGGTTTCTCATTTCCTTATTTGTTTTCCAATCCACGGTAGTTTCTCATTCTTTATTGTTTTCTGATTTTTCTAGCAGCACAACTTTAATTTCTGATTTTTTGTTTTCCACCGGCAACTTTTCTTTTCCTGGTTATGGATTCTATTTTGTGTTTAGTTTTTTTAACGAATTTCGTGGTTTTGGAATTGGTTTTTGTTTTCTAATTTTTTTCTAACGGCAAGATTTTTTTTCCTATTCTATTTTTTACTTTTTTTGTTTTGTTTTTATATTTATTTTCAGCAACGTTATAAAGTCTTATTCCACGACACTTTTCCTATTCTATTTTTCATTTTCTTATTTTTCTTTCTAACAATGTTATAGACTATAATTCTAAGACGCACCAAACGACAGTACCGAGTCCTTTTCCTACAACGTATTGAAATAGATGAGTATCACCAAACTTTGAACCGCAAATCGTTCAGCTAACAACGTAATAACATCTTCCGTTGTAGAAGCCTTTTCATCTTCCGCCTGGGCCATGGGATTCCCATCACGTGGAATCGTGGACATGGCCCAATAGGCAAGTGCGGAAATTCGCAAAAAAAAAGGCAATTGCGGACGTACGGTAATACTACTCTCCCTGACGAATAATTTTCTTCTTCGTTTTCGTCGGTCCTCGACTCCTCGCAAAAAAAAAAAGAAAAAAAAAGAAAGAAAAGAGACGCAAAAGCTCCGCCATGGCTGCCAGGGCCCGTCGGAGCTGGGATCCGAGGGCTTGCCGGTGGGGAGGTCTGGCAGACGCCAGAGCTCGCCATATTGGTAGATCCACCCCTGGCGTGATTCAAGCTTCAACCTCTTTGCCAGCAGCAGCTAGGGTGCATGCCGTACTCTACTTAGCTTGACGACAGCACACACAACCTAGTTGTCGGAGGTGAGCAACAAGGTAGCGCACGGGTAGTGGAACTAGCAGCACGTGAGACTTCACGCGTCAAGGAGAATCAGGTATTTGAGGGAAGGAGAGGTACTAGGGGAGTTGCATCTAGGATGACAATCCCATCTGCGGGTATTATATCCGATGGGTATGGACATGGGTACAAAATTTTATCCTACGTATAGGTACAAGATTCTAACCGCGGGGCGCAGGTATATCACTTCACCCGTTATTAGTACTAAAAATACAAAGGAAATACATCTATTCTAGTGATAATCTAATCACAGGTACGCGATGAGTGTAGATACCTGTCGGGGTTATGATACTCAAGACACCGATTAGTCAGCCGCTCGGACGGCCCACGACACACAAGCTAGTACAAGCCCAAGCAACCGTGGTCTAACTAAGCTATATAGGCCTGGGCCAAGTGCTGGGACAAGGAGTCGGCCACGACCTCTTTTCTCTCCCTTCACCACACGTTGCCTAGCTCCGCACGACCTCTCCTCCGTCCTGACCCCTGTGAGGAATGGAGAGGGGTCAAGCTCCACCAAGTACGACTGTCTTGATAGGGACAGGCACACCCGCTCAGTCCGCCAGGACCGAAGGGACATACGTCTTGGAGCAGGTGCCATACCTACACTACGCCGCAGACAAGACAGGACCGCCTAGCGGTGACGACAGCTATGGTAGCCCACCGTCCAAATGCTGCCCGACGGGATGGGCATACGGCCCCATCCACTACGGGATGGGGCTCACCACTACGGTCATGACTTTCAAGGCCAACCGAGCCAATGAAGGACACGACCCCAGAGCTCGGGATCGTGGTTCTCGGCTTCACGACCAGCAAGACAACCGACGACCCGAGAGCGGCTACCTACTCATGTACGACGCCCTCGAGAGACCAGAAAACAATGACGAAGGCCATGGCGAGACCAAGTCGCATAGGACAGCTATTGAACCACCGACGTGCCAACAGTGCCGCCATGACCGGCACTGTAGCACCACGCCACCCCATGCCGTGACGTGGGCACAAGACCATGACAACAACCATGTTCGGAGGTACGTTGACGCCAAGACAAGACGGCCATCCTTGCAAGACAGGATAGCTAGTTTCCCCTCTCTCAGGCTCACGACCGCTCAGTCGGGAGAACCTAACTTTTTATACGTGACCTGGCTCCGGACTCTATATAAGGGCAGCCAAGGCACCCTTCCAAGGGAACGAACTCTCAAGACTTCATTCGGACAGTCTCTCTCCACTCTCCTACCTCTTACACTCTCCTTGCATACCCCATTGTAAGAACTTTAGATCATTCAACCGAGGAACACGCACTCGACCTTTCTCTGAGGTTGGACGTAGGGCTCTGGCCTGAACCAGTATAATTCCTTGTGTCTTGGGATTCTACAATTGTCTTTCTGGAGCAACGCGACATACGTATAAATTCACTCATCGGGTGACAAAACACCGACAATACTAGAACAAAATCTTACCCATAGATACGGTCGTGGGTATGAGAAAATAGCTGATAGTCAATTTGTCATGGAAGGGTATTTATTCCACCTGCATCTTACCCGACCCACTATCATCTCTAGTTGCGTCTTCCCCTTATTTGAGGGGAGATGGGGGTAGTTTTTGGTGGCCAGAGGGTTAAGAGGTTGCTTAGTCTCCCTTAAAATGATAGTTTTATAGGGATGTTGTAACATCATCGGTGTTACATTGTATAGTTTTTGTTAAAACCATGCCATGAGCATCATGTTTATGTATTATTGCATGTGGTAAAATGAGAAATTAAATTTTATTGCACTAATTCTCAATTTGAGATCTAATTTATTCCTTGTCCAAATACTCTCCAGCACAGCTCTCACTATTGTCATCCTGATCCAACTCCATCTCTCACTATTTCATCTCCTTCTTGATCCCCGGAGCACGCCCTCAGCACACTCATAGAGCAAGCCCGCGTAGCACGCTTGCAGTACCCTTCACTGGCAAGTTTCGCCATAGTGTCATTATTTCGCCGTGTCATGAATGGCGAGTTAGGCAGCAGCCTCTAGCGTGTTGCACACGCTCTTCAGCAAACGAAGATGACCGACCACAGCAGCTCGTAGAAATTCGTGTGCCATCCATTAATGCCTTGCTGTAGGGCTGCACGTTCTTACCCTGTGTGTGGGGGTATTAACCCCTATACCCTTACGGCTAAGCTTGGGCTGGCCCAGATCGATGGGTCCGGTCCATCCGAAAGACGACGTGCGGCCCAGCCAACCTGGTTGGAGTCCCGCGCAAGGAGTCAAGGCGGATTTGGCGATCAAGCAGGATCCTGGTCGGTTAGAATAGGAATCATTATCCGGCCACATATGGCAATTGTAACTGACTAGGATTAGTTTCCAGATCTGTAACCCTGCCCCCCGGACTATATAAGGCGGGCAGGGGATCCCTCTAAAAAACATCTCTCATTGACATACAGCAATACAAATCAGACGCAGGACGTAGGTATTACGCCTTCTTGGCGGCCGAACCTGGATAAAACCTCGTGTTCGTCTTGCGTCACCGTCTTGTTTGTGGCTTGCGCATCTATCTGCTGACAATCTACTACCTTGGGCATACCCCTAGGTAGACTGCCGACCATATTTCGTCGACAGTGGCGCGCCAGGTAGGGGGTGTGCGTACTGCTCTCCAAGCAAACAAGATGGTCATCTCCTCCGGTTCCATGGCTATGCCGAGCGGCCTCACGTTCACCGTCGGCCAGATCACATGGACCACCGGCTCCGACGACTTTGTCGCCATGACTACGGAGAAGGCGTGGATTCAGTCTGCGCCGACCACTACTTCCTCTGCATCGGCTATGGCTCCGACCACGACAGATACGGCTCTGACCACGATGGATCTGGCTCCGACCATGGTACATCTGGCTCCGACCACGCCTACATCGTCTTTAGCCATACCGACAACCCGTCATCCACTTCCCCGCTACAAAGGGAAACAGATCGACAACACCGACCTGCTCGATTCCATCGATCGGGTCGGCATCAAACTCGCTGAAACCCTAGCTTTGGTAAGTATGATTCAAAGTCAACCTAATGAGCAGGTAACCGCTTCCCACAATAGATCTACCCGACCAGCTCGGACCAGTCGTCCTACACGACTTGGTACAGATCTCGTGGTCATATCTACTCCTGAGGGGCGCTCCGCTCGTCGCCGGCCAGTCTTCGCGACGGGTCTTCAACTCTCTGAGTACGAAGCCTCGACGGGGAGACACCAGGCCCAGCCCTATGGCCTACGAAACACTGCCTCCAGCTATGCGTATAACTTACAACGCCGCTTGGATCTGTGTCCTATACACCGACCTCAGCCGAAGCCACGCAACTTCGTCAACATGGTCCGGATTGAAGATTATCAAGAAGGATCCGTCCACACAGTCCGAGAGGGCGACTCCAGCTCCTCGTCTGGCATCGCATCTAATGCATCTGTCCACATCGAGCTTCAGCGTCACGTAGATGAAGGCGTCAAATACGATCTGGATCTCCCAGACCACGCCCCGGGTTTCCCCCAATTTCCATCTTTCCCGCCAAGACGAGGGGATTTGATCCATGTTGTCAGCAATGATGAGCCGCCAGCAGTTGGCGAAACAGAACAAGAAAGAACTGCTCGCGAAGAACGCAATATTGACCGGTTTAATCGCCGATAGATCGAAGCTGAAGCAGACCAGGAGGCACGACGCATAAGGGTCCAGCCACGTGACCTCAACAATGCTTTCGATAGGGTGGGGGACAAACAAGTCTTCAAGACACCAAGCGCCAATGTAGCCGTCGCCATGGCGACAATGCAGCGGCTACCCAACACTCCCGAGACCCAGGCAGTTCACGACGACATACAAGCTTATCTGACGGCTGCTATGGCTCAGACCGCAGAGATGATGAATCAAACCCGGGCTCCATCCGTTTCAGTCGAATCAAGCCACAGCCGCCAATACTCAAGTCGCTCACAGCCACTCAACCAACGTGGCTCGCGCAACAACGACCCATCGGACAACCGTTAAGGCGGAAACGGTGGTCATGAGGGTGGTCAGGACGACAACCGCCGCCGGGAGGATAACCGCCACGACGTTCGAGATGACAACCGCCGAGATAACCACGACAATCGCTGTGATAACCACGGTCGTAGGGCTAATCCAGATGGCAATCGAGATCGCCGCGATGGCAATAACGATCTCCGCCATTACCTCGGTGGACGTGACATGCGCGCTCGCATCAACCAGAGAGCCAACGATCATGCATCCTATGAAAGCTATCGCCGTATGGAATATGACACTGCCCACGGCCCGCCGGGTTTGAAGCAGTTTACTCCACACCTTCGCCAAGTCATATGGCCCAAAAATTTCAAACTCGAAAAACTTCAAAAGTACGACGGCAAGGAAAACCCCGAATTATGGGTCATGCTCTATGAGACCGCGTGTAGATCAGCCATGGCGGACGAACACGTCATGTCTAACTATTTCCCAATCGCTGTTGGCCATGCAGGTCACCAATGGCTGGTCAGCTTGCCTGCAAACTACTTTGACTCTTGGTAGGAGCTCAAGCAAGCCTTCATTGACAACTTCATTGCTACTTGTGAACAGCCAGGCAACAAATACGATCTACAACGGATTCGAGATCGAAAAGATGAGCCACTACGCGAGTACGTCCGGCGCTTCTCGGAGATGCGCATCAAGGTCCCATCAATCTCCGACAACGAGGCAATCGAGGCTTTCGTCACTGGCCTCTGCTTCCATGACGCCCTAAGGGACAAGCTCCTCCGCAAGAGACCTAAATCAGTCACAGCGCTCCTGGCCACTGCCAAGAAATACGCGGATGCCGATGACGCTAAAAAGATAATTGTTGAAGAAGCAGCAAGGGTTCCATGTTCCGACCACCCCCCACACCACGACGATTACCGCGACAGTCATGGTCGGAACGACAATTTTGACTGCCACAACCAGCGCAACGACTCCCGCGACCACCGTGACCAACGTAATCAGCGGCGTAACCGCCATGATGATTATAGGAGCAAGCACGCTCGGGAAGACGACGGCGAGGTCAATACCGTTAAAAAGGGAGGCGGACGTCGTAACTATGAAGACAACTATGCCAAAGCATTGAAGGGGCCCTGCCAGCTCCATCCTAAGTCGAACCATACCATGGAGAATTGCCGCGTCCTCAAGACTATCTACATGCGTCAACAGGCTCCGGATACGTCCGACAAGCCTAACGGCGTAGGGGAACAGCACAACAAAGATAACGACAACGATGATGCAAACCCTCGTCATAAATACGTCAAGCCAACTAATTGCGTACACACCATCATCGGCGGCAAGGTATCCATTGAGACCAAACGAGAACGCAAGCTGCTCGCCCGTGCTTGCTTGAACGTGGCAAACACCGACAACCTTCCCACTGATCCGCGGCTCCCTCCGTGGTCTCACCGTGAAATCTACTTCAGTAGGAAGGACCAATGGGCCGCCATACCTGAGCCAGGGCATTTTCCCCTGGTCCTCGATCCTTGTATCAACAAGGTTCAATTCGACAGAGTACTGATCGACGGCGGCAGCTCCATCGATATACTGTTCAAGAACAGCCTACCTGCCCTAAAAATAGCCCAGGCAGACCTTAAGCCGTATGAGGCACAGTTCTGGGGCGTTCTCCCTGGACAGAGCTCTACACCTCTCGGGCAGATCGCATTACCTGTGCAATTTGGGACTCCGAACCACTTCCGCACCGACTACGTCAACTTCGTGGTTGCTGACTTCGACGGCACCTACCATGCTATTCTTGGTCGACCGTCGCTCACCAAGTTCATGGCCATACCTCATTACAGGTATCTAGTGCTCAAGATGCCTACCGAGAAAGGAGTTATAACCCTCAGGGGCAACGTATACGCAGCTTATACCTACGAAGACGACAGCTTCAAAATAGCAGAGGCCCACGACCTCTCTATTCGCATGGCCGAGACCGTGCTCGACGCTAAGAAGACCTCAGCCGACCACCTAGAGATCCTAGACCTCGAGACTCCATGCAAGAACATCAAGTCAAAGGAGCACAAAGTGATCCAGCTGGTCGATGGTGACTCCAGCAAAACGGCCCTTATCGGGGTCAACCTAGATCCCAAATAGGAAGACACGCTCGTCGGGTTCTTGAGGAGCAACGTGGATGTGCTCGCATGGAAACCTGCCGACATGCCCGGTGTACCTCAGAACTTGATCGAGCACTCCTTGAATATAAACAGCAAGGCCAAACCTATCAAGCAGAAACTACGACGGTTCGCTCACGACAAAAAGGAGGCGATTAGGGTAGAAGTGACACGGCTTTTGGCAGCCAGATTTATCAAAGAAGTGTATCATCCGGAATGGTTAGCCAACCCGGTTCTTGTACGCAAAAAGAATAATGAATGGAGAATGTGCGTTGATTACACCGATCTCAACAAACACTGCCCTAGGACCCCTTCAGCTTACCTCGCATAGACGAGGTTGTAGATTCAACCGCCAGTTGCGAGCTCCTTTCCTTTCTCGATTGCTACTCTGGTAATCACCAGATCGCTCTCAAAAAGGACGATCAGATCAAGACGTCTTTCATCACGCCTTTCGGCGCCTACTGCTACACGACTATGTCGTTCGAGCTCAAGAACGCCGGGGCTACATACCAACGCTCCATTCAGGCCTGCCTCGTAGGCGAGATAAAAGATGACCTTGTAGAGGCCTATGTGGATGATGTAGTTGTAACACCTCGGGTGTTAGCCTTGCATAACTTGACTTGCATAACATGAGCATGAGCATCAAGCATTCATAAATCATCATTTACAATTGAAACATTTGATCGAAACATACGAAACATTGCTTGTTATCTCGTGTTTCTTGTAACATATGCATATGATCATGTGCAAATAAATGCTAGTGTGTAATGTTGGTCACTATAACACCTTAGCTACACTTAGGTTAACAAAAGGAACCTTGTTCATGAAGGCCACATTTCATGACCAAGCACTTAAGTGATATTTCATGTGATTACTTTCAATAGCTCTATGAGTGACTACTACATGAAATGCTTAAATGACCTTGCAAATTGTTTAAACATGCTTAGGATATCATTAGGAACAACTTTGGTATTTAGTGCTAGGGCTAGTTTGGTCATTTAGTCAAGGTTTGAGTATGTATCATGATTTCAAAGTGACGTGTTTGACTAAAGTTGAACTAGGTGTTAGAGACCTTGCATGGAGGAGTTCACTAAAGCAAAGTTGTAGTGTTTGACATAAGGAACAACTTTTATTTTTATGTCATGGACTGATTTAGCTTCTAACATGTTTGAATTGGACTCACAAAAATCAGCTTTTCACTGCTTTCAACACTTAACAAATTTTCTAAGTGTTTGCTCGACTGACAGCCTGACAGCCCTATCTTAGTGATGATATTACTCCGTCTCTGTTGCGAATTAGAACGAGGTACTTGAACCAAAGTTGAAGCTGGTACATAGGGCTAGGATTTTTGTTAAGACGGTTTACGAGTTGGAGCCACGGTTTAGCCGGTAAATCAACTTGAAAACGCGCTGTCAGGCACTGCTCGGGCGACTGACGAATTGAATCGTCCGTTCTTCAGTGGCCGACCGGAGCAGAGTCCGCGCGCCGCGTGGACGTCGCGGCTGGCCGCGCGTCGCCGGCGCTCTGTCCAGCGCGGCCAAGGCAGGCAGGCGCGCGCCTTCAAGTCCCCAGCACCCGCCCGCACTCAGCCACGCCTCCAGTGTCACATTTCCGCCTCCTTCTCCACCGCAAGCACAGCCGCCGAGCTCCTGAAGCCTCGCCGTAGCCATCGCCGCCGCGTAGCTCCTTCGCCAGCCAACCGTCGCGCCATTTCTTGCAACCGTAGACGCGTCGTGCTTCAACCTACCTGCTTGACCCCTTCGCAGTCACATTGGAGCCAAGGTGAGGGCCCATTGGCCGTTTCCCTCGCCGCCGCCATCTCTGGCACCTCATCGGAGCGCGAGCTCGTCGTGGTCGGGATGCCTCAGTCCGTCAGGTGCCACGACCACGAGTTTACGAACATCCCCATAGTCGGTAGGGCCTAGACCGAACCTTAGACGACGCCACCTCGGCCGGCTCCGGCGTGTCGCCGTCATCCCGCGCCACCGCTCCTCCATGGTCGCCGCCGCCGTGTTTAGCTTCAGCAATAGGTCGCTCTAAGTAGCTCAATCGATGCGCGAAGTCGAGTAGATCATCGTGTGATGATGTCACCGCCGGCGAGTTCACCGTCGGCGAGCTCTGGCCGAGCCCGCAGCGTACAGCGCCGCCACTCTGCTTCGGTGTCGATGACATGTGGGGTCCCCTGACCAGCGGGTCCCACCTGTCAGCGACAGCAGTAGTGAAGGCTAACTCATTTTGAATCCAGTTTTTGATTTGTTTTGGGAAATTTGTATCTTCAGTTTGGTAGCTCCAAAAATTGTGAAACAAATATGATTGTGTTGCTTAGGAAGTGTAGTATTTAGTAAAAATATGTTCTTGGCTTCAACAGTAGAAATTTCTGGAGATTTAAATAAGGATTTGAAATGTGCTTTTGAATGCGTTCAAATTTGTTTATTTTATATCTAGAGTTCCTGTGCTCCAAAAATTATGAAATTTTTGTGGTAAGCTAGTCTTAGCATATATGAGCTTGGATAAAAATTTGAAGACCAGTACATGTGTAGATCTATAGTTATAGATTTTTCTTTTATAAATAGTTAATCCTTGCATGAATTTTTATAAATTAATTATGAGTCCAAAATTCATGAAATTTGTTGGAGGTGATACTAGTACCATATGGGTGTTAGGAAAAATAAGAAATCTGTTGCTTGACACTTTTCAATAGGATTTTCCATTTATGCTATTTCAAGCCTTGCTTCCTTATCATTTTTGTATAGGATGTTCTACTTAGTAAAATGACATGAAATTTTTATAGTAGTCCTTTGATAGCATTAGTAAGGCTCTGTAAAATTTTGAGAATTTATTAAGCACATCTGATATATATTTATTATTTAACCTAGATATCTAAATAAAATAATAAAGGCAATTTAATAAATAGTTTGGGCTTCACCATTATATTATCTTAACTATATTTGGTATGCTTAAACTGTTGGTAGGTTCTAGGTTGTCAAATTTTGAATGATTACATGAAGTAGAGGTGTTATTACTTTATATTGCATGTTAAATCATTTCCAGACTGATTCTAGAGTGTGAGGAGTTACATGTTGAAACTGATGTAGACTGTAAAAATGGTTAATAACAAAGTCGTAGAAAATTTGATATGCTTTCCAGAAAGTCCAGGATCACTGCTTTTGGATTTGTAGAACTCCAGTTATGAGTAAAACAAGTAGCTACTAATTGTGGCCTAGTCGATGCATTGTAGAAGTAGTTAAGTAGTAATCGAGAAGAGATATGCACCTACTCAAACAACATGAGGCACTTGTTAACATATATGCATTCGTAATACTTATACCATACTCATGCATTTAGGATTGGAGGAAGAGATCACGTTGCTAGAATTCGAAGAAGCAGAGGAAGGGAACCAGCAGGAGGATCCGCAAGCCGCAGCTCCCGAAGGCGTGGAGCAGAACCCTGAAGAGCTTCCGGAGTGTCCTGACCATCGCCCTACTTCCTTTCTGCGAGGCAAGCCCCGGAGCATTATAAGTCTCCCAGTAATTTACAAATGTTTACTTACGTACTTATGATTGATGCATTAGGTTATAAGAGTTGAATGAAACCACTTGATGCATGTACAATCCTTGTCCAGATATTATCCCTTTAACCGGTATAGGTCCAGGATCGAATATATATGCTTAGCCATGCTTAGACCGGTAGAAGTCGGGTGATGTCCTGTCACCTGCGAGATATAGGTGGATACCGGAGCACGGTTGGCTATATCTGCTATCGTGGAACAGAACCATGAGGTAAAAGTAAATTGAGACCGGACGGGAAGTCGATAGGGAAGCAACAAGGCATGGAGGTCTTGGGTGTGGACTTATCCCCGTCTGTGTCAATTAAGGACCATACCGTTGTTGGCGCTTCTGACAAGATTGAACGCATGCCTCTCACTTAGCTGGCCGGATAACTCGTTCCGACCGCGAAGCCGAGTAATTCAACTCAGGCCGGGAATCGTTCTGTTGTGCGCTCCTTCCGGGGAACGATCAGACTGAGCCCAAGGGCAGGTTTGGCCTGAGCATCCTGGCATCTGGTGTTCCAGATTGTGCGGCGCAGTACGGACCCGCGAAATGTGTACCGGAGTTGTACCAAAGGTGACCTAAGACTATCGTGGCTGGTAGATCTGGGTTTGTGTTAGGAATAAATTCCCAGCTGGTTGAAATCGATTCGAATCGCCGTCTCTCCCGGATAGTGAGAAACTTGGCTAGTCCCAACATCATAGCAGCTATATTATGAAACATGATGGTTCAGATGAATATGGAATTACAATACCTGCTATGGTTACTATTGGATGCTTCTAAATGATATACCACATGTTTGGCACAGGATAGTTGCTAATCTAGAAATGGTTAGTTATAATTAACTTGATAAAGGGATCATAATTGTACAATGGGTAAATTGCCTTTTACGCAAAATGTTGTCAAGTTACGTCCACTTATACAGCCTTGCATGATCCTTGGAGTCATTTTATTTCTGGTTCATGACGGGTAAGTCTAGCTGAGTACCTTCTCGTACTCAGGGTTTATTTTCCCATTGTTGCAGATGGCACTGTGTATCATGGTTATTGCAAGAGTTGCTTCTATCCCGCTGTGGATGAGGAGTAAGCCTTGGGCAGGCTTCCTTAGTAATTCCTATCTTTGCTTTTGTGGACCGTGATCTGATTTGGCACTGTATCAAACTACGTTGGAAACTTATCTTCGAACTTATTTGCTTCCGCTTTAATTATCAAACTCGGTTTGTAATAACTTTCTATTCGTACTCTGATGATGAAAAGTATCTGTGAACTTTATGTAATATGTGGCATGTATGTTGAATCCTGTACGATCTTGGTTGTTGTAAATCGTTTATCGAGACCCGTCGTGGTACTCGACGGACTACCGGGTTTATATGGGTTCAAGTATAACAGTGCAACCGCTTGTGGATTGCCATTGTACTTGTATTCTTATAAATTGGTCGGTTCTGCGACAGCTGGCATCAGAGCAAGGTTCAACGTTAATTGTCACAAGTGTATTTAAAAACAAAAGTTTTTGTTTTCCAAAAACCCTTCTCTAGCAACTATTAGTTATATAATAGGTATTTGAAATCTAAAGTGTGCCAATGATCACTTTCCTTATGCCCAAATTAAGGACTATTAGGTGGCTATTTAAGTACTAACATGGGGGTTTTTACTTCGTCGTCCATATGGCGTGCTATAGTATGGATGCCATTCACTTGAGTGGTAATGTATGGATCAAATGCCTCTACGCCAAGGTAAGATGAGTGTATGACCGCAAGATGTGAGCGTGCGGTCGGGAAGAGTTAGCTTTGGTACGACTATGTATACATGCTTGCATGTGTATATGGTACGTATTTAATTGTGGGTTTAAATTCTTGTCGGGTAGATTGATACAGAAGTATATGTATGGGTATACATATATGGAAGTATTTACAATTACATTCTGCATATTTCAATATGGGTTTAGGGCTGAAATGAAATTTTATGCAGGTACACTAACAACGAAACGGGTAGCTCGACTAGTTACGCTAGTTATGAGAGAACGTATGTATGCCACCGTGTCTACCGTTAGAAACAAATTTTCCTAAGTTTGTAAGGACGTACGGCACGAGCATGCATCATGTTAAATTACCATTCACATAATTACATTGTTCCTCCCCTTATAAAATTCTTACTCGGTTATGTAACTCTTATCCATTATGGCTTTGTCTCACCAAAGGTACATATTAATGGTGCAGATGGCACGCACCAAGCAGACTGCTCACAAGTCCACCGGAGGCAGAGCTCCTAGCCGTCAGCTTGCTCCACGTACCCGTCAACGTCACACGTTCCTTGGAGAGTTTGGGATGCCTACACTCTTGTGGAGAGTGCTCAGCTATGTAGGTTATCCTGATGGAATGGAACCCCGCTACTTCTGGGCGAATGAGCGGTTGGGAGAAGGTCTCTTAGTTACTGTGGAGGCCGTTGTTCGTCCCCGAGGTGACGATTCTGAGTGGACAGGCTGGTGTTATGAGTCGACTGGCAGGACTGCTGAAGAAGCAGCTGGTAGGGCAGCCTTTGGGATCTTGAGGAATATCATGGATCGTTTTCCTCAAGAGCTGGCAGCCGCTTTGGTTGGAGTCTTTCCAAGAGGTAACCCATCCACTGACTCATGGCAGCAGGCAAGAGGAAGATCTTTGGAGATTGGTGCAGCAGAAGGGCAGAACAGTGATAACCCTGCAATGAGCGCCATGTTCGCAATAATGAGAGTGTTAGATGGAGTTGAGGGTAGCCTCAGACGTGTGTCTGGTGCACTTGGTCATGCCCATGAGGACCGACGTCAGCTTCAGAGGGAGCACGACGCCGAGGTTGAGAGGCTCACTGAAGAGATGACTCGGTTAACTCACCAGCGAAATGCAGCTTGGTCCAAGGAAGATGTCCTAAGAGCTCGACAGTTTGAGCTGGGACAGCAGCTGGCCAATGCGGAAGAATACAACGATAATCTGCATGAAGAGGTTCATCTACTGCACAATCAGCTCCACCCTTATGTCCCACCTGGAGCCGCAGAAATGGATCTAGAAGGATATGAGGAAGGTGAAGAAGAAGTGGCACCTGAAGAGGAAGTAGAACCTAAGGAAGGAGATGATTCCGCGTCTGACCTCGATAGTGATCATGATGAGGATTAGATCGCTTCGCATTTAGTGGAAGGACTAATGTATCACCTCTATTTATGTAATGGACCTGTAGTTCCAAGTTGGCATTAGTAACCAGACTATCATGTAATGTTAATCGCACGTTTGGGAACGTCAATGCAATTCCAGTTCTTCGGTAATCACGCTTTAAATTGCATGCGTTATGAGCACGATAAGTGGTCAAATTGGATGTCATGTTGCGAGAATGAATTATTATGCCTCTGTTTTTATTGTGCTTTTGAGAATTTTCTCCAGTAATTTCAGTTTGGCATGAGTACCTAATTCATCTGCAATCTCTTGGCATCAACCAATAATCGCTTATTGTTGCAACTTCGCAGATGACGCGCACCCGTGCAGGAGCTAGTAGCAGCCAGGATGGCAACCAGATGACTTGCCACCCCCACCGCCCCGTCTGCTCAGGAATTCTTTGCCCAGTTCCTGGGAGCCAGAGGACAATGGAAGAAGCTTTGCGCCTTATCGCGCAAAACACTGCTCGTGGCCACCCACAGCAACCAGGGGCCGAGCCAAATCAGCACAGTTCATTCAAGGAATTTCTGGACACAAAGCCGCCGATCTTCAAGGTGGCTGAGGAACCACTGCAGGCCGATGAGTGGCTGAATACCATCGAGCAGAAATTTCGTCTGCTAAGGGTCACAGAGCACCTGAAAGCAGAATATGCTTCTCATCAATTGCAAGGACCAGCAGGAATCTGGTGGACGCACTTTCTGTCGTCTCTGCCTGCTAATGCGGAGAGTGACCTGGGATCAATTCAAGTTGGCTTTTAGGGGACACCATATTCCCCCAGGCCTGATGTGCATGAAGCAGCAGAATTTATGAGGCTCACTTAGGGAACAAAGTCACTCACAGAATATATGCACGCATTCAACAACTTGTCAAGATATGCTCCAAGTTTCGTGGATACTGAAGAGAAAAAGATTGAGAGTTTCAAGCGAGGGTTGGGTACCAAATTAATGAAGACGATGGCAAATTCTCGATGTGCCACGTACAATGAGTTTATTAGTGATGCCTTGACCCAAGAAAACCACAACAACATGCATGCAGTTGCTAAAGGTCACAAGAGGGCATATGAGGCCGGTGCATCCGGATCTTTCCAGTCAAAAGCGCCTATCGCAGCTAGGCCACAATTCCGTCCACCTGCACCCAAGTTCAGGCCTCCACCACCAAAAGCTCAGAATAAAGGCCACAGAAACCATTTCGTAAGGCGTTCACTATTGCCCTTACCAAAAGGGAATGGCAATCAGGACAGCTCCACAGGATTTAGAAGTAATCAACCTTGTTTCAACTGCAACCAACTGGGTCATTGGTCCAAGGAGTGCCCCCACCCCAAGAGGAATGGCAACCCAACTCAGAACAATCAGAGGCAGGTGAATGCCAAGGCACGTCAAGGACAAGTGCATTATACCGCTGTGGAGGAAGTGCCCACCGGAGAAGTTTGTCACGGCCGGTATGTTTCTCGTCAACAAGCATCCCGCTGTTGTTTTATTTGATTCGGGAGCTTCTCATTCATTTATGAGTCAAGCATTTGCATCTAGACATGATCAAGAAATAATAGAAGTAAGTAAAGGGGGTTTTAACATAAGTTCAGCAGGGGGAACTGTTACTACCAAAAAGGATAGTCAAAAATGTACTCATCTTGATACAAGGGAGGGAGTACACAATGAATTTGATAATATTGCCGGGGATTGTCGATAAGTGTAATCTTAGGCATGAATTGGATGAAGTATCATGGTGCTCTTATTGACACTAGCACCCGTACTATCATGTTGAGAGAACCCACGGGAGGGAATGCTTTTCTAGTTCCACTCTCCCGCGATTTCGAACCCCAACATTTAGCCTGTGCTATCCAAGCCACCACCATATGTGATATTCCAGTGGTTTGTGAGTTTCCGAATGTATTTCCAGAGGAATTACCTAGGTCTACCACCGGATAGGGACGTGGAATTTAAGATCGAATTAGTGCCAGGTACCGCACCCATATCCAGAAGGCCCTATAGAATGCCACCCAATGAGTTAGCAGAACTTAAGGTTCAATTGCAAGATCTATTGGACAAAGGTCTTATCCAACCTAGCTCATCTCCGTGGGGATGTCCAGCACTGTTCGTGAAAAAGAAGGATAAGTCACTAAGGATGTGTGTAGATTACAGACCACTCAATGCTGTGACCATCAAGAACAAATATCCGTTACCCCGCATCGACATCTTGTTCGATCAACTAGCGAAGGCAAAGGTATTCTCCAAAATTGACTTGAGATCAGGTTACCATCAGATAAAGATCAGACCGGAGGATATACCCTAAGACTGCTTTCTCTACTAGGTACGGCTTATACGAGTATTTGGTTATGTCTTTCGGACTAACAAATGCTCCAGCCTATTTCATGTACCTAATGAACTCGGTATTCATGCCCGAACTTGATAAGTTCGTGGTTCGTGTTTATCGATGACATATTGATTTATTCAGAAACTGAGTCAGATCATGAAGAGCATTGAGGATTGTCCTATCTAGACTAAGGGAGCATAAGCTATATGCCAAGTTTAGTAAATGTGAATTTTGGATGAGCAAAGTACCATTTCTTAGGTCACATTTTATCGAGAGATGGAATCTCAGTAGACCCATCAAAAGTATAAGAGGTCATGGATTGGAAAGCCCCAACTTCGGTGCATGAAGTTCGGAGTTTTCTAGGGTTAGCAGGATACTATCATCGATTTATTCCAGATTTCTCAAAGATAGCTAAGCCTATGACCAGACTACTTCAGAAAGATGAGAAGTACAAATGGACACCAGAATGTGAAACAGCTTTTCACACCCTCAGAACTTTGTTGACTACAGCACCTGTGCTAGCACAACCAGACATTGAAAAGCCTTTTGATGTATTTTGTGATGCATCAGGAATAGGTTTGGGATGTGTACTTATGCAAGAAGGGAGAGTAATTGCATATGCCTCTCGGCAACTGAGAAAACATGAAGTCAACTACCCTACACATGATTTGGAACTTGCAGCCGTTGTCCATGCAGTTGAAGATATGGAGACATTACTTGTTGGGCAATGTATGTCATATCTATACTGACCACAAAAGCCTCAAGTATATCTTTACCCAGCCAGAACTGAACATGAGACAACGTAGGTGGTTGAGAATTGATTAAGGACTATAATTTGGAAGTGCATTACCATCCGGGCAAAGCTAATGTAGTAGCCGATGCACTTAGTCGGAAAGTCCCATTGCAACACTATGGAAGCACTATTGGAAGATGGATTCAACTTGCTACATCCTGCTGTAGCTACACAATATCACAATCAGTTGTTCGCTTGAGGGCAGAATCATAGAGCTACAGCAGACTGATGTAGGAATAAGTCACATCAAGAGAAAAATGCAAGAGCAAGAGACCAAACATTTTAGATTGGACAAAAGAGGTGTATTATGGTTTGAGGACCGACTAGTGGTGCCGAAAGACCGTGAGCTAAGGAATCAAATTTTAGAAGAAGCTCACTCGTCCAAATTGTCTATCCACCCGGGTAGTAGTAAGATGTATCAAGATTTGAAAACCCGTTTTTGGTGGACTAAGATGAAGAAAGAGATCGCAGCCTATGTTGCTAGGTGTGATAACTGCAGTAGAGTGAAAGCCGTCCATATGAAAACCGCTGGATTACTTCAGCCACTGCCTATTCCAGGATGGAAATGGGAGGAGATCAGTATGGACTTTATTACAGGCCTTCCAACAACACCACAAGGTCACGATTCAATCTGGGTCATTGTTGATCGTCTCACCAAGTCAGCACACTTCATACCCGTGAACACGCGGTATATAGTTGGGAAATACGCTGAAATATATGTTGCCCAGATCGTGAAATTGCATGGAGTACCCAGGACTATAATCTCAGATAGAGGACCACAGTTCATAGCTCGTTTCTGGGAGCACTTACACCAAGCTTTGGGAACCAAGCTAATCAGAAGTTCAGCTTATCATCCGCAAACTTCAGGACAGACAGAGCGAGTGAACCAAATCCTAGAAGATTTACTTAGGGCTTGTGTTATATCTTCAAAAGGTTCATGGGAGAAATGGTTACCTTTAGCTGAATTCTCCTATAACAACAGTTATCAAGCGAGTATCAAAATGGCTCCATTTGAAGCCTTGTATGGCAGAAAGTGCAGAACTCCTATTAAATTGGATTGAGCCCGGTGAAAGGAGATACTTTGGTATTGATTTTGTCAATGAAGCCGAAGAACAAGTACGTATCATCCAACAACACATGAAGGCAGCTCAATCAAGGCAGAAGAGTTATGCCGACAGGAGAAGAAGACCACTGACTTTTGAAGTGGGTGACTATGTATACTTGAGAGTATCACCCATGAAAGGTGTGAAGAGATTTGGGATGAAAAAGAAGCTTTCACCAAGATATGTAGGGCCATACAAAATTTTGGAACGAAAAGGAAATGTTGCGTACAAGCTACAACTACCACCAGAGATGAGTGCAATCTTTGATGTGTTCCATGTTTCGCAGCTAAAGAAATGTCTTCGAGTACCGGAAGAATCTATTGCACCCACCAACGTGCAGCTTCAATCGGATTTGACCTATGAAGAAAAGCCAATTCGAGTATTAGAAGAGATGGAGAGAGTGACAAGGAGTAAGATTATTAAGTTCTATAAGGTGGTGTGGAACAATCATAGTGAACAAGATGCTACATGGGAAAGAGAAGATTATCTGCAAGAAGTTTATCCCGCCTTTTTCCAAGAATGGTAGGTCTTGCAAATCTCGGGACGAGATTTTTATAAGGGGGAGGGGCTGTAACACCTCGGGTGTTAGCCTTGCATAACTTGACTTGCATAACATGAGCATGAGCATCAAGCATTCATAAATCATCATTTACAATTGAAACATTTGATCGAAACATACGAAACATTGCTTGTTATCTCGTGTTTCTTGTAACATATGCATATGATCATGTGCAAATAAATGCTAGTGTGTAATGTTGGTCACTATAACACCTTAGCTACACTTAGGTTAACAAAAGGAACCTTGTTCATGAAGGCCACATTTCATGACCAAGCACTTAAGTGATATTTCATGTGATTACTTTCAATAGCTCTATGAGTGACTACTACATGAAATGCTTAAATGACCTTGCAAATTGTTTAAACATGCTTAGGATATCATTAGGAACAACTTTGGTATTTAGTGCTAGGGCTAGTTTGGTCATTTAGTCAAGGTTTGAGTATGTATCATGATTTCAAAGTGACGTGTTTGACTAAAGTTGAACTAGGTGTTAGAGACCTTGCATGGAGGAGTTCACTAAAGCAAAGTTGTAGTGTTTGACATAAGGAACAACTTTTATTTTTATGTCATGGACTGATTTAGCTTCTAACATGTTTGAATTGGACTCACAAAAATCAGCTTTTCACTGCTTTCAACACTTAACAAATTTTCTAAGTGTTTGCTCGACTGACAGCCTGACAGCCCTATCTTAGTGATGATATTACTCCGTCTCTGTTGCGAATTAGAACGAGGTACTTGAACCAAAGTTGAAGCTGGTACATAGGGCTAGGATTTTTGTTAAGACGGTTTACGAGTTGGAGCCACGGTTTAGCCGGTAAATCAACTTGAAAACGCGCTGTCAGGCACTGCTCGGGCGACTGACGAACTGAATCGTCCGTTCTTCAGTGGCCGACCGGAGCAGAGTCCGCGCGCCGTGTGGACGTCGCGGCTGGCCGCGCGTCGCCGGCGCTCTGTCCAGCGCGGCCAAGGCAGGCAGGCGCGCGCCTTCAAGTCCCCAGCACCCGCCCGCACTCAGCCACGCCTCCAGTGTCACATTTCCGCCTCCTTCTCCACCGCAAGCACAGCCGCCGAGCTCCTGAAGCCTCGCCGTAGCCATCGCCGCCGCGCAACTCCTTCGCTAGCCAACCGTCGCGACATTTCTTGCAACCGTAGACGCGTCGTGCTTCAACCTACCTGCTTGACCCCTTCGCAGTCACATTGGGGCCAAGGTGAGGGCCCATTGGCCGTTTCCCTCGCCGCCGCCATCTCTGGCACCTCGTCGGAGCGCGAGCTCGTCGTGGCTGGGACGCCTCAGTCCGTCAGGTGCCACGACCACGAGTTTATGAACATCCCCATAGTCGGTAGGGCCTAGACCGAACCTTAGACGACGCCACCTCGGCCGGCTCCGGCGTGTCACCGTCATCCCGCGCCACCGCTCCTCCATGGTCGCCGCCGCCGTGTTTAGCTTCTGCAATAGGTCGCTCTAAGTAGCTCAATCGATGCGCGAAGTCGAGTAGATCATCGTGTGATGATGTCACCGCCGGCGAGTTCGCCGTCGGCGAGCTCTGGCCGCGCCCGCAGCGTATAGCGCCGCCACTCTGCTTCGGTGTCGATGACATGTGGGGTCCCCTGACCAGCGGGTCCCACCTGTCAGTGACAGCAGTAGTGAAGGCTAACTCATTTTGAATCCAGTTTTTTATTTGTTTTGGGAAATTTGTATCTTCAGTTTGGTAGCTCCAAAAATTGTGAAACAAATATGATTGTGTTGCTTAGGAAGTGTAGTATTTAGTAAAAATATGTTCTTGGCTTCAACAGTAGAAATTTCTGGAGATTTAAATAAGGATTTGAAATGTGCTTTTGAATGCATTCGAATTTGTTTATTTTATATCTAGAGTTCCTGTGCTCCAAAAATTATGAAATTTTTGTGGTAAGCTAGTCTTAGCATATATGAGCTTGGATAAAAATTTGAAGACCAGTGCATGTGTAGATCTATAGTTATAGATTTTTCTTTTATAAATAGTTAATCCTTGCATGAATTTTTATAAATTAATTATGAGTCCAAAATTCATGAAATTTGTTGGAGGTGATACTAGTACCATATGGGTGTTAGGAAAAATAAGAAATCTGTTTCTTGACACTTTTCAATAGGATTTTCCATTTATGCTATTTCAAGCCTTGCTTCCTTATCATTTTTGTATAGGATGTTCTACTTATTAAAATGACATGAAATTTTTATAGTAGTCCTTTGATAGCATTAGTAAGGCTCTGTAAAATTTTGAGAATTTATTAAGCACATCTGATATATATTTATTATTTAACCTAGATATCTAAATAAAATAATAAAGGCAATTTAATAAATAGTTTGGGCTTCACCATTATATTATCTTAACTATATTTGGTATGCTTAAACTGTTGGTAGGTTCTAGGTTGTCAAATTTTGAATGATTACATGAAGTAGAGGTGTTATTACTTTATATTGCATGTTAAATCATTTCCAGACTGATTCTAGAGTGTGAGGAGTTACATGTTGAAACTGATGTAGACTGTAAAAATGGTTAATAACAAAGTCGTAGAAAATTTGATATGCTTTCCAGAAAGTCCAGGATCACTGCTTTTGGATTTGTAGAACTCCAGTTATGAGTAAAACAAGTAGCTACTAATTGTGGCCTAGTCGATGCATTGTAGAAGTAGTTAAGTAGTAATCGAGAAGAGATATGCACCTACTCAAACAACATGAGGCACTTGTTAACATATATGCATTCGTAATACTTATACCATACTCATGCATTTAGGATCGGAGGAAGAGATCACGTTGCTAGAATTCGAAGAAGCAGAGGAAGGGAACCAGCAGGAGGATCCGCAAGCCGCAGCTCCCGAAGGCGTGGAGCAGAACCCTGAAGAGCTTCCGGAGTGTTCTGACCATCGCCCTACTTCCTTTCTGCGAGGCAAGCCCCGGAGCATTATAAGTCTCCCAGTAATTTACAAATGTTTACTTACGTACTTATGATTGATGCATTAGGTTATAAGAGTTGAATGAAACCACTTGATGCATGTACAATCCTTGTCCAGATATTATCCCTTTAACCGGTATAGGTCCAGGATCAAATATATATGCTTAGCCATGCTTAGACCGGTAGAAGTCGGGTGATGTCCTGTCACCTGCGAGATATAGGTGGATACCGGAGCACGGTTGGCTATATCTGCTATCGTGGAACAGAACCATGAGGTAAAAGTAAATTGAGACCGGACGGGAAGTCGATAGGGAAGCAACAAGGCATGGAGGTCTTGGGTGTGGACTTATCCCCGTCTGTGTCAATTAAGGACCGTACCGTTGTTGGCGCTTTTGACAAGATTGAACGCATGCCTCTCACTTAGCTGGCCGGATAACTCGTTCCGACCGCGAAGCCGAGTAATTCAACTCAGGCCGAGAATCGTTCTGTTGTGCGCTCCTTCCGGGGAACGATCAGACTGAGCCCAAGGGCAGGTTTGGCCTGAGCATCCTGGCATCTGGTGTTCTAGATTGTGCAGCGCAGTACGGACCCGCAAAATGTGTACCGGAGTTGTACCAAAGGTGACCTAAGACTATCGTGGCTGGTAGATCTGGGTTTGTGTTAGGAATAAATTCCCAGCTGGTTGAAATCGATTCGAATCGCCGTCTCTCCCGGATAGTGAGAAACTTGGCTAGTCCCAACATCATAGCAGCTATATTATGAAACATGATGGTTCAGATGAATATGGAATTACAATACCTGCTATGGTTACTATTGGATGCTTCTAAATGATATACCACATGTTTGGCACAGGATAGTTGCTAATCTAGAAATGGTTAGTTATAATTAACTTGATAAAGGGATCATAATTGTACAACGGGTAAATTGCCTTTTACGCAAAATGTTGTCAAGTTACGTCCACTTATACAGCCTTGCATGATCCTTGGAGTCATTTTATTTCTGGTTCATGACGGGTAAGTCTAGCTGAGTACCTTCTCGTACTCAGGGTTTATTTTCCCATTGTTGCAGATGGCATTGTGTATCATGGTTATTGCAAGAGTTGCTTCTATCCTGCTGTGGATGAGGAGTAAGCCTTGGGCAGGCTTCCTTAGTAATTCCTATCTTTGCTTTTGTGGACCGTGATCTGATTTGGCACTGTATCAAACTACGTTGGAAACTTATCTTCAAACTTATTTGCTTCCGCTTTAATTATCAAACTCGGTTTGTAATAACTTTCTATTCGTACTCTGATGATGAAAAGTATCTATGAACTTTATGTAATATGTGGCATGTATGTTGAATCCTGTACGATCTTGGTTGTTGTAAATCGTTTATCGAGACCCGTCGTGGTACTCGACGGACTACCGGGTTTATATGGGTTCAAGTATAACAGTGCAACCGCTTTGCGGATTGCCATTGTACTTGTATTCTTATAAATTGGTCGGTTCTGCGACAGTAGTTGTCAAAACCAAGGAAGCACATACCCTTGTTGACAACCTAGAACGTACCTTCATGGCCCTCAATACATTCCAATGGAAGTTAAATCCTAAGAAGTGCATCTTTGGTGTTCCTTCTGGTATATTGCTAGGCAACGTCGTCAGTTACGACGACATACGCCCTAATCTGGAGAAAGTCAAAGTTGTCTTAGACATGAAGCCCCCCAAAAAGGTGAAGGATGTCCAGAAGCTTACCGGATGCATGGCTGCTCTAAGCCGTTTCATATCAAGATTAGGAGAAAAAGGACTACCGTTTTTCAAACTGCTCAAAGCATCCGAGAAGTTTGAGTGGTCGGAGGAAGCAGATGCCGCCTTCACGCAGCTAAAACAATACCTCACGTCACCTTCGGTCCTTACTGCTCCTAGAGAAGACGAAACTCTCCTACTTTACATTGCGCGAAGAGCCGGGCCACGCCTATAAGGTACAGCGGCCAATTTATTTCATCAGTGAGGTACTCAACGAATGCAAGACTAGGTACCCATAGATTCAAAAATTGCTCTACGCCATACTGATAACATCCCAAAAGTTGAGACATTACTTCGATGGATATCGTGTGGTGGTCATGACCGAGTACCCTTTGGGGGACATCATTCGCAATAAGGATGCGAACGGGCGCATCGTCAAATGGGCAATGGAGCTATGCCCCATCTCCTTGGAATTTGCAAGCCGTACTACAATCAAGTCTTAAGCACTCATCAATTTCATCGTTGAGTGGACAGACTTAAGCATGCCTGCCTCTCCAGGATCCGACGAATATTGGATGATGTACTTCGACGGCTCTCTCAACATTGACGGTGTGGGAGCAGGGGTTCTTTTCGTATCACCATCCAAGGAGCAGCTCCGGTACGTCCTCAGGATTTACTTCCCGGCATCTAATAATGCCGCCGAATATGAAGCATGCCTGCATGGTTTACGCATTGCGGTTGAGCTTGGTGTTAAACGTCTCTATGTCTACGGAGACTCAGCTCTGGTCATCAACCAACTCAACAAGGACTGGGACACGACCAGCGAAAAAATGGACGCATACTGCAAATCGATAAGAAAGCTGGAAGGCAGGTTCTATGGCATCAAGTACATACACGTGGTCCGAGACAAGAACCAAGCAGCGGATGCGCTATCAAAGTTAGGATCATCCCGAGCCAAAATCCCACATGGCGTATTTGTCCAAGACCTGCTCACGTCTTCCATCGAAGAGGAAGATTCCACGGTCGACAAAGCTCCAGACCCGCAATTGGTGGCTATGGTTCCGGCGCCGAGCACAACCGAGCCACCTCCGACCACTCATGACCTAGACTGGAGAACACCTTTCATCAAGTACTTAACAGATGGCAGCGGTCATACTGATCGGACAGAAAATGAGCGCCTGATGCGTCGCAGTAAGCAGTATCTGCTTGTCGGTGGTAAGTTATGGCGTAAAAACGCAAAGGAGGAAATCTTGATGAAGTGTATAACCCAGGAGGAAGGCAAACATCTCCTAGACCAAATCCACTCTGGCTCCTGTGGCAACCACGCGGCCTCAAGAACACTGGTCAGTAAGGCTTTCCGAGCAGGGTTTTATTGGCCGTCAGCAGTAGCCGACGTAGAGAAGCTAGTCCGCCGCTGTGAGGGTTGTCAGTTCTTCGCTAAGAGAATCCACGTACTAGCACATGAGATCCAGACGATTCCAGCCTCTTAGCCCTTCGCATGTTAGGGACTGGATATGATCGGACCTTTTAAACAGGCTCCTGGGAAATTTATATGCGTCTTTGTACTGATTGACAAATTTTCTAAGTGGATAGAATACATGCCTCTGGTACAGGCATCCTCAGAGAAGGCTGTCACATTCCTCGACCAGGTCATCCACCGTTTCGGCATATCCAACAGCATCATCACCGATCTGGGTACTCAGTTCACCGAGAACGCTTTTTGGGACTTCTGCGATGAAAGGAGCATAGTAGTAAAATACGTCTCGGTGGCGCACCCTAGAGCTAATGGACAAGTCGAGTGGGCAAATGGCATGATCTTGGACGCATTAAAGAAGAGGATGTACAGAGAAAACGACAAAGCTCCCAGAAGATGGCTCAAAGAGTTACCAGCTGTGGTCTGGGGCCTCAGGACGTAGCCCAGTCGTAACACCGGCGTCTCACCATACTTTATGGTTTACGGCGCTGAGGCAGTCCTCCCACCAGATATAGCTTTCTGATCAGCACGAGTAGAGAACTTCGATGAAGGCAAGGTCAATGAAGTACGGGAGCTAGAAGTGAACAGCGCCGAAGAGAAAAGGCTCGATTCTTGTGTACGCACGGCCAAATACCTTGCTGTTTTGCGCAGGTACTACAACAAGAACGTTAAAGAGCGTTTCTTCGTGGTCGGGGACTTGGTCCTGAAGTGGAAGACGAACCAGGCTGGTGTGCACAAACTCGCAACCCCATGGGAGGGACCCTTCATGATCAAGGAAGTCACGCGACCAACGTCTTACAGGTTAGCTCACCTGGACGGTACGGACGTACCAAACTCGTGGCACATTGACAATCTTAGATGTTTCTATGCTTAACTACTAAGATATGTACTCCTCTTGTACTTTCGATTTAATTCAATAAAGCAATTATGATTTCTCCGACCACTCTAATAGGTCACTTCAAGTTTTATGGTTATTCTAACTTAGCCAGTAAAAGCCGACCACCACTCCTTCTACGGTTTTCAGAGCAGGCCCTGTCTCCGGTTCCTCCCAATACATGCATGGGATCTGCTCTCTATGTTACGGGTGATCGGCAGGTCCCCCTTGGTTTAACTTGTCCGCGTCTACGTGTGCACAGGTCACCGGACCTCACACTCTGACCACATGGAAAACTAGGGCCGCACAAACTTTTTGGGATGATGTGTCGAGCACGATGGTACAACTAAACAGAACGTTAACATGTTCTTACTTAGTTACACCAACATAAAGTATCAAGCTTAAATACGCTTTATACAAAGCAAACAAGCTTATAATAATATACAGTTACGTTATTACAAGCTTGCCTGAAGAGGCTCAAGTTTACAATAACACAACTATGTCCTCCTTCTACAGCTCTAAGCCTATTACATTGGCTGGTCGGGGTGCATGGCACTTACTGCTCGCCGCTTCCGATACCCTACTCGAGTCTCGGGGACTCTTGTGCTAGTCGAGCTGAAGGGGATGGCCCTACCGGTGCCTGGCTGGTCGAGACCGCAGGCTTTGTTGGTTGGCTTGCAGCTAATGGCATTTCCAGCTGACTTGTCAATGGCGTACCCTATATAGGTGCTGTCCCACCTCCACACAGGTTAATATCGCCAATTATCTTTGACAACAAGTCCAGCTGGGCCGTCCGAAGCTCCTCTGCCTTGTCTGGGTCTACCTCCTTCGGGTACCTAGCCTCTAGGCGCTTGAGATCGATCAGGGGGTAGTGGGCACGCACCATGCTTAGTACATGGGCACCCGTGTACTCACCCACCTCCTTCATGAACTCTTGGAACCATCCCCACGCTTGTCTGCATCTCTCGACCAGTCCGAGCTGGGGCGTCCTTGGCTCTTCCTCTGTGAGCACTGGGTCGATAAGGTTGAGGATGGGCACAATGCCAGTTGCCACTTCTTGGCACCGGTTCTTCCACGTGTCCCTCTCCTTGGTGGCCTTGAGGCATTGTGCTTTCTAGTCGTCACGCTCTTTGATCATGGCCTCTAGGTGCTTCTTGGCATTGACTTTCAAAACTGAACACAGTACAAGACATCAAATGTGATGACACGACAAGGCAAGGTGGGCAACAGAATGAGAAAGGTGATCTGGAATACTTACTTTTCAGTTCCTCCTTCATTTTGGTGGTGTGGTCTTGGAGTTGAGACTGGCTGCGTGCCAGTTTCTCGTTGTCCTCCTTCAGGCGACCACACTCTGCGGTCACACGGCTATTTTCCCCTTGGAGGCGGGTCACTTCAGCTTCTAAACCTGCATTACAGCTGTTACTGCCAAGAATACAACAACACAAGTCCTGCACTTGCTATGATAAGATGAAAATTTACTTGTTTTCTCCCGCTCTTTGTTATTGAGCTGGCCGACCAGGTTTTGGTTCTGTGTTTCTCGCTCTGTCCTCTCCTAGTCGGTGGCTTTAAGTTGGCGCCGCAAGCGTTCCACTTTGGCCGCCAGTTCTTTATTGGTCGTCGTGATCCCTTCAATCTGGTCGAAGCACCTCTTTCGGTATTTTGCGGTTTTCATCAAGTCCTGCATATAGACAAGCTAAGTCAGATAGTTCGACTACATAACAGGGTCAAGGATTCAAGCCAAACATACCTGGACTTCTATCACCAGACGCTTGGCCGCCCGTTCGACTCTTAGGGTCTCTTTGACCTCTAGGATTTCTTTATGCATAACCCATTCGTCGTTCTGCCAGCGCGACACATATACATGTTGTCGCCTATCTTGGGGACGGCCCAGGACCTCTTCTACTTCTTCCTCTTCAGCCTCCTGTTCGGGAGGTGGCGCTGGTCTGGAGTCTGTAGACTCCACGACTACCATGGCTTTTCCACGAGCCGTCGCGTCGGCAAGAGTGCTCTGTGCCACTTCTGGCTACTGCTCCTCAGCTAGATCTAGTTCCCTTGGCGCCAAGGTATCTGCCTTAGTAGGGTTTGTGCTCGGAGCACTTGTATTCTGCTTGGCTGTCTTCTCGACCAGTCGCTCGGGGACTGACGTCTGGTCGTCCACCTGCTAAGGTCCCGGCGGAGTTCCTACTATAGGCTCCTCCACGGCTGGCTACTGGGAAGTTTGTCCCGCCATTGCTGGCGAAGTTGTGCCGCACCCGGCTAGCTGGTCAGGGTTCTCGGTGGACGCTGACCTAATATATTAGAGACAAGTTCAGAAGATAATAGTATCCAATGCAAATTACAAGCTTACATCAAAGATATAGATACTTATAGCTTCGATTTGCGGAATGATGTGGCGAAGGAGCGTCTCCTCGACCGCCCTTGCTCCGCGTGCTCGGCAGGTTCCACCAGGACTCTTTCCACCTCTGGTACAGGCGTCGGGGTTTGATGCTCGATGTTTCCCTCGCTTGTCCTCTGTGTTGCAGTGGTCGGTGATGCGACCACTGCTGGCACAGAGGAGCCACCCTACTCCATCGACCCCATTTGTCTTCTCCTCTTTCGAGGGATGAGCCGGAAGATGTCCGCATCCTCTGCTTCATCGTCCGACAGGGGGAAGATGGCTTGGCGTCGTTTGCTAGCAGCTGAACGCTTGCCAGCGGCTCTGGTCGATGCATCCTCCACAGTCTCGAGTGCCGCCCAGTGGACGTCATCGGTCCTGGCGCTGGTCTGGGCGGCTGGGTCGGTAGCTTGCGGCCAATCCACACCAGGGGGAGGCGACACAAACACTGTTGCCCGGTCACAACCATTACACTGAGACACAAAATGGGGACAACAGTCAATTTCTTGTTACAACATGACTCTACAGTTAAAAGGAGGCATCATTTACCTTTGGGGGAGGTCGAGCTAGCTTGAAGGCGTGCTCGATGTCGTTCAGCCTGACATAATTGGGATCGGCCAGGTTGAATAGCTCCCTAATCCTGGCCTTGATTTCCATCTTGTCAAGCGGCTCTTTCCTGGTCCTTGTTGGATCTGCGCTCCCCTGGTACTCGAAGCCTGGATGAACCCTCTTCTGGCAGGGCTGGATCCTTCGGCTGATGAAATTCCCGACCACACTTGGGCCATCTAGCTTTCCCCACGGGATCATCCCGAGTAGTTCGGCGATCTGCTCTAGGTTCTCGGGCTTCTCTGTCTAGCTATTCTTCTTCTTCGGAATCAGCCCCACGTCACACAGGGTGATGGTGTTCGGCTCTTCATGGATGTAGAACCACTTCTTGTACCACTCGTCCAGCGAGGTGTTGCAGGGACAGTGCAAGTATTGGGCTTTCATGCCATCACGCAGATTCAGGTAGACGCCTCCGGCTATCTTCAAGCCACCGCTCCCTTTCTTCTAAAGACAGAACAGGTGGCAAAAGAGGTCGAAATGGGGCTAGAAGCCACCATAAGACTCGCAGAGATGGATGAAGGTGGAGACAAGAAGAATCAAGTTGGGATGCAGATTACAAATCCCAATCTCATAATACAAGCAGAGACCCTGAAGGAAAGGGTGCACTGGAATCCTAAAACCCCGTTTGAAGAAGTCTTCAAAAACCACAATCTCACCTAGTTGTGGATCGGAGAAGCTTTCTCCTTCCGACGCACGCCATCCTGCGAGTGCCTTGTTGTGGAGCACTCCCATGGCGACGAGGTCTTCGATGGTCTGCTCATTGCTCCGCGACTTCCACCACTCCTTCGCCATGACTCCGCCTTTCTTCTAGGCGTCTCTCTTCGCCATTAGCCTGTCCTTACTAAGGGGGTGGATGCGGTGGCGAGGGGGTTGGCAATGATTTTTGGAGGAATAGGGTTTGGTAAGAGGAAGAAGAAGGTTGCGGTGGCAAATGACAATGGGGAATGGTGTGAGTAACTTACTAGATCTACATTATATAAAACAAAGAGCTCCATCGTTTCGTCCGCCCGAGATTATTGGGAGACGTGCGCACGCGCCGCAGACGGTTGTTCACACAACCTCGAGATCTACGCCAATAAACGCGCTCCTTCGTTACTAGTGTACGTGCCTCTTCATTGATAGTGTAAGAGGGCCCACACTGACGCACCTCCATACAGGTGCCAAGCGACTGTTTGCCAAAAAGAGTAAGAAGACAGAATGACATACTATACCCATCTGCTTTTTTTTGACCAGGCGTGTCAGACTAGACTTAGCAGAGAATGGAGATAAATAAATACACCGAATAAATACATCAATGGCGTTCATGTTTTCGATGCCTGTTTTGCGCTTAAGGATGGAATAGACTCTTACAATGCTCTGGGACCGCCCAGACCACTGCCGTGCTCGGGGACTGCCCAGACCACTGCCGTGCTCGGGGACTGCCTAGACCACTGCCGTGCTCATGGACCGCCCAGACCACTGCCATGCTCAGGGACTGCCCAGACCACTGCCGTGCTCGTGGACTACCTAGACCACTAATGTGCTCAAGGGACTGCTCCAACCACTAGCGTGCTCGGGGGCTACTCCGACCACTGTCGTGCTCAGGGACTGCTCCGACAACTGATGTGCTCGGGGACTATCCCGGCCACTGCTCGGAGAAGGGTTCTCCTCGACTACATGTGATTTGTACTCACATACAGTTGAGAGATATTTATTTAGACCTTGCTACAAGGCTCATACTTCGCTTTCCAGTAAGCTCGGGGACTACATCGGTACGATGCACCTACCAGTGCATCTCGTATCGCCTGTACGACGATTGGGTTCTCAACATAACTGGGAATTCTTTTTAGACCCTGGCACCACATGCCTGCGTCACCTACTACCAGGCTCGGGGACTAAGTGGGCACACTTCACCTTGAGGTGAATGTGTTTTAATTGACCCCTATGCTTTAAATGATTGTAAGGATTACTATCGTGCTCGGGGACTGTCCCGACCCCTGCTCGGAGAATCGTTCTCCTTGGCTACATGTGATTTGTAACCACATACAGTTGAGAGACATTTATTTAGACCTTGCTACAAGGCTCATACTTCGCCTTCCAGCAAGCTTAGGGACTACATCGGTATGATGCACCTGCCGGTGCATCTCGTATCGCCTGTACGACGATTGGGTTCTCAACTTAACTGGGAATTCTTTTTAGACCCTGGCACCACGTGCCTATGTCACCTACTACCAGGCTCGAGGACTAAGTGGGCACACTTCACCTTGCGGTGAATGTGTTTGTTTTTCGACCACTACGCCTCTGATGATCAAAGATGCTACGCTTCAAGACGCACTTACATTTCTTTTTAGAAATACAAGTGGGCACACTTCCCGGGACAGAAATCTTTTTCTTTTTTCTTAAGAGCACCATATATTCTTTGGACAACCTATTTCTCCGGCGATGACGGTGGTCAAGAGATGTCAAGGACTCGGGCCTTACTTGTCGGAGAAGGTCGAAATGGCGTGTCGCAGCATAATACATGGTGCTCGGGGACTAGCTATGGGGGTATTAACCCCTATACCCTTACGACTAAGCTTGGGCCGGCCTGAATCGATGGGTCCAGTCCATCCGAAAGACGACGTGCGGCCCAGCCAACCTGGTTGGAGTCCCGCGCAAGGAGTCAAGGCGGATTTGGCAATCAAGCAGGATCCTAGTCGGTTAGAATAGGAATCCTTATCTGGCCACATATGGCAATTGTAACTGACTAGGATTAGTTTCCAGATCTGTAACCCTGCCCCCCGGACTATATAAGGTGGGCAGGGGATCCCTCTAAAAAACATCTCTCATTGACATACAGCAATACAAATCAGACGTAGGACGTAGGTATTACGCCTTCTTGGCGGCCGAACCTGGATAAAACCTCGTGTTCGTCTTGCGTCACCATCTTGTTTGTGGCTTGCGCATCTGTCTGCCGACAATCTACTACCTTGGGCATAACCCTAGGTAGACTGCCAACCATATTTCGTCGACACTGTGCTAGCTGACCATGATGATCCTCTCTACGCAAGTCATCTTCTCCACAGGCTCAGCCCATTGAGCATGCCGCTCGCTCGCTACCCGCGCAACACGTTCATGCACCAGCAGCACCTACACGTTATGCCCAAAACACACTCCTCAACTAGCCACATGCATGCAAGTCCAAGTGTGACTAATCCAAATACTTTTTCTTTTCTCAAAAGTGGATTAGCACCCAATATTAAGACCAGCAATATCTCCATCAATCTCGCTGACGCGCCACTGTCCTCTCTCGTTGTTCTAATCACCCCCGCATTTACTTCGCTTGCTAATCGCCTTGCAAAATTATCAGCGCACGTCACGCTGCCGCTGCCATAATGTGCCGCGCACGCCAGGCATTTTTTCTAGTGCTAGCTCCACCTCCAGCCCCGCGTCTCCTGCCTATAAAGGACACGCCGCGCAACCCTCCCATCACGCTGAGCTCCTAGAGCTGCGCTCCGCCGCTCACCATCTTACTCCCTAAATCGAGTTCCTGTGTTCTTGCCTGAGAAAGCTGCACTCTGTCGAACTTTCTTCCTGAGCTGCAATCGACCGAGGTAGCCAGCCAACAAAAATCCCCTCCTTCTCCGTTATTTCCTTGACCTGTGGTCTCCTTCTCCCTTCTTAATCCAATTAGCACATATGCACTCTTTAATGCCAACCCAGTTGACACGTTGAAGGACCAAAGACCCACTCAAGTCCATCACGTGAAATCCAAACACGTGACCAACTTGTCAAGTGCCATTAATCGCTTTCTTTAATCACCCTTTATGTGATTAATTAGTGACCACCTTGCGCAATCAATATCTCCATCAACTCCGATTCCATTGATTCTTTTTTCTAAATTTATCTAAAATCACGCTCTACCCATCTATATCATTTTCTTCATCTCTAGAGCTCATTTGAATTTATTTATTTATTATGAAATAAATTTTGTTAGATTTCTAAATTCATGATCTATCTGTTAGTGTAATTAGTTTGTATAGTTCAGTGATACATTTAGGGTTACTCTATTATTTCAAAATATGTATTATTATTATGGTTATTTAGAGAATGAATTTTTGTGATGCATTGGTAGAAGATGCTAGCCCTAAACATTTTTTACAGTAGGTTCATTGTATTATTAGATGCTCTCTGTATTTTTATAGCCTTAGAATATGTTGATAAATATGGTAGCTAGTGCACCTTGTTTTATCATATATATAGTAAACTGATATTAACAATAAGGATGTCTTTAGTTGCTAAGATAATACATGAAATGTTTCATACCTGTTTAGTGAGAATAATAGGTGAAAGGTCCTTATGTGGTTTTGAGTAATTGAGTGACAACCTAGGTGGACTAATTGTGTTTATGTGAGATACACAGGTGATTAGTCCATAGGTACATATGTATGAGCAACATATGCCATGAAGGTGAAAATAGCTTGGAGATGTTGCAAAGCTCACACATGTGATGATGAAGGAGCTCATTGCACATGAGACATGACATTGAGTCATGTGATCAAGGTGGAGAAGATCAAGACAAGACTTTGGCTTGATGGACCGGTTGCAAGCGTGAAGGGCAAGTCGGAGGCTTTGGAGCGATGGACCACGTGGCGGTGAAGCTTGAGCAAGACTTAGCGCCGATGGACGAAGGCAACGGTGAAAAGCAAGTGATGTCAAGATCGATGAACCAATATGATCATGTAATGATATGAAGTGGATCATATCATTGTTGATCATGTTGGTGCATGTGTTGCATCAACATTGGAGGAGATGGAAATGGAATGCGCAAGGCAAAGGTATAACCTAGGGTATTTCATTTCACCGGTTATAGGTGTGTAGAGAAGTTGATGACCGGGTTTAAGATAGATGATCGTACTATCAAGAGGGGCAAACTTATTTGCATATTGGTCATCTAGTGCCACTCGAGTGATCTAACTTTACATCGTCGCTAGGAATTGAGTGGTGTGGCAAGTTGAGTGGCTAATCCTTTGGAAAAATGATTGTAAAATGCTAACACATATACAGATAGTGGTGTACACTTGGTGGTGTTGGCACATTTCCAAAGGAGATGAAGTTGGAGTTGATGTGGATCAACTTGGTGATGGAACGAAGGTGAGAAGGGTTCATAACTCCACCGGCGGAATGTCCGCCCGTAGAGTGCGGACAGTCCAACAGTGCCATCGGTGCCCTATTCTGAAAAGAAAGGGTCTCACAGAGTGGACCAGACATTGGTCACGTAGTGATCGGACGCTGGGTTCCAACGTCCGGTTAGTAGTGGCAGTCAGCGGGTAGGCGTCGGTCATCGACCGGACGCTGGCGCTGGAAGTGACCGGACGCTGGCCGTATGCGTCCGGTCAAGGTGACATGTGATGACGTAGGCAGAGCAGTGTTGCTGGAGGTGACCGAACGCTGGTGCTGCATCCAATCGCGACCGATCGGACGCGTCCGGTCATGTCCGCTACCTTACTGGAAACGACCGAACGCTGGGGTTGCTGCGTCCGGTCAGTTCAAGCTGGTGCGTCCGGTCGTTAGATGACCATTGAGATCGGATGAACAGCGTTTGAAGAAGGGGACACGTGGCGTGCATCGCACGACCGGACGCTGAGGTCCAGCGTCCGGTCGATCGGACCGGAGCGTCTGGTCGTCCCAAGTTTTGCCCAGTGAAGGGGTAACGGCTCTATTTGTTCATGGGGTTATAAATAGAAGCCATGGTCGGCCTTGGGCCAGAAGCTGAGCACACTAGCTAGAGCCTTGGTGGCTTGTGTAGTAGTGCTTGGGAGCCCTCCATCTCACATATGCTTGATAGTGATCATCCGATTATGTGAGAGAGCGATTCTAGTGCGATTGCATCGTGAGGTTGCATCGAGTGGCACTAGGTGATCGAGTTGCAAGCCGGTGGTGCTTGTTACTCTTGGAGGTTGCCACCTCCTAGATGGCTTGGTGGTGATCTCCGTTGAAGCCCGTAAGAAGCTTGTGCGGTGCTCCGGAGAAGAGCTTTGTGAGGGGCATTGTGCTCGCCCCGCGGGAGCCACGAAGAGCAACTCTAGTTGAGCATGTCATTGAGCTACCCTCACTTTCAGGGGTAGGTTCTTACGGTGCCCGACGTGCGGGCTTGGCGGGTGATGCCAATTAGCCGTCGAACCACTAAGTGAGCGGTCGACACAACGGGGACGTAGCATGTTGGCAAACACATGAACCTCGGGAGAAAAATCATCGTGTCAACCTTGTTCTTCCCGTTGGTTTGCATCCTCATTACACAAGCTTCTAGTTACTTTCATATACATTGTGCTTGTGTAGTTGGTCTTGTAATTAGTTAGCTTATGTAGCGTACTAGTTACCTTCTTGCTTGTGTAGCATAGAAATAGCTCCCTTGCGTGGCTAATTTGGTTTGTGTAACCTTGTTAGTCACATTACTTAGTTTGTGTAGCTAAGTAATTGTGCTCTCTAATTTGGCATTGGTTGCCTTATTATTGAGCATTGCTAGTAAGCTTAGATAGCTTTGTGCTTTTGCTTACTAGTTTGTATAGGAACTCCCTTGTTGCTTAAAGTAGTAGTGGCATAGGTTTGTGTGACCTTGCTTCTAGAATTAGTTAGGCGAGCTCTAGCTAGCCTGGCACCTTTGTTGCTTAATCAATATCTTTGGAATGTGCTAGAGAACATAGATAGAGGGGTGTAGTCTTGGCTAGACCGATAGTTTTAATTCCGCACTTGTTTTGGTTAGCCGACGTGATTATTTTTAGAAAGGACTAATCACCCCCCCCCCCCCTCTAGTCCGCCATCTCGACCCTACAATAGGTAACTTTGCGTATTAGTCATTAGAGTTAGCTTAGTAGCTTGGTAGATGTGTTCTTATTTTAAGAGTTGCTGTTGCCGTATTACTAAGCGTTGCATCATCATTTCATGCATGTAGATAACGAGTTGGTAGAGTTCATGACTACGGGCGAGCAGGAGTACGACACTACAAGAAATCCTTCTTTTTATGACAAAACTCCTCATGACGAGGACTGATTTCGTCATATAATGTTACATTTTGTGACGAAATTTTTCCTGTCGTCACAAACTCACGAGGTTCAGAACTATTTATGATGACATTGAACTTTGTGTCACAGAAAGGTATAAATTTTCGTCACAAATTGTCATTCACCAGCTGCCGGTTGACGGTTTCTTTTTGTGACGCTAGTACCTGTCTTTATGTGACGGTTTTCTGGCGTCACCTTATTTTTTCCCAAATAAAAGACGTGCTCCAACGGCAATATACCCCTGCAGGTGGACCCTACCCATTTTTGTGTTGACTAGTTTCAGTTGTCCCCTCTCCCATCTCCCTGACCTGGACTGAAGCAGGCGGCGGTGGTGGATATCCGGCGGTGGCCCCTAGTTAGAGCGGAGGGCGGCGAGCAGAGGGTGGGTCGCGGCATCTAGGCGAGCCTGGCCGGCATCGAGAGGGCTCAGGGTGGAGACAGCTTCACCTCTCCACAACTGACGGCGTGGTGGCCTCTGGGTGGAGGCAGCTCAAGATCCGCTGCAAGCGTGGCCGGCGAAGCACGGATCTCCGGTGACTGGCGCCACTCCATCACCTTGTAGGCTGCGTGCTCCTACTCCCTAGGTGCGCATGGTTGGCAATGCCACCGTCATTCCCCTCCTATCCCCCCTCCATTTGGTCAGCAGTATCACCCTCATCCCCCTCCTTGCTCCTCTTTGTGTTGCCATTGCAGTTCCTAATCAATCCCCTCTCTCTTAATTAGGGCTAATGTCGCAGGCTTCATCATCTAATGCTCACAATCGTCGTTCAAGCGTAGCTAGGAGTGCCCAGGAACCTAGACTCCTTGCTGTTGTGGATGCTATGCCTCTGGCCAGTGTTGTCGATCTGCAGGCACTGATCAATGATGTGACTGGGTTGCCGTTGATTAGATGCCCAGATTGCAGGGATGTTAGGGTGTTTGCTACCACGACAAAGTCTGGGTCTAACAAAGGAAAGAGATTTTTCAAGTGTCCTAGGAAGAGCTATGGAAATGTCAGTGCAGTTGCTCAATTTGCATTGCCCAAATTTTGTTCTTGTTTGCCCTAATTTCATTCCCTATTGTTGTAATTTGGATGCAGGGGTCATGTTCTAGGTATTGGTTCGAGGAAGAGTATGTGGTGTTTCTTGTTGATAATGGATACCTACCGTTAGTTCACCCAACCATTGCAGCAGCTTCGACAACAGATGTTCCTGAGCTTGTGGGAAAAATTGAAAGCTTAGAGGAAAATCTGAACAAGGTCAAGGAGATGGTTGGCAAGAACAGGGAAGGCATAGGAAGCTGCCTTTGTCTTGTGTGTGGATGTGTGAATGTAACAATATTCCTTTTGTTGGCCATCTTCTTGGTTGTAGCTGTTGTGTTGAAGTAGGCAATTGTGATGAAGTGTGGGCCTTTGTGTTTTGTCTGTAATGTTGACAAAAGTTGTAGTGTTGGCAAGAACATGTTGAACCTATTGTGCTGGATGTATGTGTTTGGTAAGACATGTATGAACTATGGGCCTTTGTGCTCTTGGACCTCTCTTGTGTGCATGAATATGTAACCTGTGCAATTGTGATCTGTGTTTGATGTGTAACCTGTGTAGGGTGAAATTTTGGCACAATGTATATATTATGACAATTTTGTAGTTTCCATGACATTGTCTTTGGTCATAATCTCATAAATATAACCTGCTCCAGATTTTTTGGGCATTCCATGACAAACTTTGTATTTTATATGACAATGTCATGTGTCATATAAACTTGCAGCATATTTTCTGGGCAACATATATACATATATCATGTCCATGAAATCTGGGCAGCACTATAGCCTGAGTAACTTGCATCATGAATGAAATATCCATTGAAACATAACCATTGCATATAATGTCTTACAACAAAATAAGGCACATAAAGAAGTTCATGGTTCACAAATACAACAGAATGACTAATAGAAGTTTATGGTTCAGAATTACAACAGAATCACTAATAGAAGTGGATGGTTCACAAAAATCTCTAGAAATGCAAAGTTTAGTCATCATCACTATCTTCATCTGACATATTGCCTTCATCTGGACTATGGTACTCAAGGAAGGTTTCATCTTCGTCATCTTCATCTTCGCCGTATGTTTCTTCACCTTGAGCTATATGTTCATGTCGACGGATGCTCTCGACAAGGTCTCTACTGACAGGGCTGCCTGGCTGATCCATGTGCAGCAAATCCATTTCAGGATAAATGTCCCCAACTATACCATCTCTGGAAGAAGTATTCTCTTCTTGGTATGCCTCCTGACATCTCATCTGCACTTGTTCATGGATTGGTTGGTTTGTGTTGGACTCTTCTACATCAAATATATGTCGGTGGCCAAAATCTTGTACCACTCGCCATGATGGACCTAACTTGTTATCTTCCAAGAAAAATACTTGTGAAGCTTCTGTGGCTAGAATGAAAGGATCATTCTTATACCATCGGCCTTGGATGTTAATGCTCTTGAAATAACCATCATCTTTCATCTGGTATGTCCTTCCCTCAAGATTGTAAAATTCACACCGCAATAAGATAATAGTTCTATTTCCTTTGTTGTTCTTAGCATAAGTCAACTCAATAATGTCTGTGATTGTGCCATAGAAGTCAATAGTGCCATCATTGTGAGTACCCTCAGTTTTGATGGTGGAGTTTTGTGTCTGCCTATGTTCTTCACGAGCCTTAGTGTGGTACCTTACCCCATTGATTATACATGCTGTGTATGAATGCACATGGTTGATCGGCCGACATGCAAGTGAGTATAGGTCTTCATCAATGTCAGTTGTGCCTTCGCATTTCAATCTGGTAATCTACAAGTTGCAAAGATAGAGAATTAGTTACTTTGAAAATATACTGAATCATAATTCATTTAGTCAAAGGTTCTTAAGTTGCACACACATGTTTCTCGAACCATGCAGCGAATTGTGTTGACATCACTTTTTCAATATCATTCACCTGTTGGTGTTCTAATTCTTCCCTATACAAGCTGCAATAAAGGAATAAGTTAATTAGTTTTTGTGACACCAATATTGAATAAAGTTATATGCAATGACATCACAACAATTACTCACTCTTTGTATTCATCAACCTCTTCGCAATTATTTAGAACAAACCAAACCATAGAGTCATAGTCTTTATCTTCGTAATGTAACTTTGAAGCACCCAATAGGTTAATACCATGTGCAAAAATAGAGTAACCATTGGGTGACATGTCTCCATCTAAGTTTCTCTCGGGCCTAGTGAACCTATTAATAATGTCACTGAAATATGTTGAGCACTGGGTCATACACTCATAGGCAGTGTATGCCTCTGCAATAGATCCTTCTGGTCTTGCTTTGTTGCGGATGAAACGCTTAAAGGTGCCCAATCTTCTCTCAATGGGATACATCCACCCGTACTGAACTGGTCCCCTAAGTAGTGCCTCATCCGGTAAGTGTACTGCTAGGTGAACCATAACATCGAAGAATGCAGGAGGATAAATTTTCTCCAACTTGCAAAGGATAATGACAATATCATTCTTCATCTGGTGTAGTGCATCAGCCTTTATAGTTTTTGAGCAAAGTTGTCTAAAAAACCTTCCCAATTCAGCAAGTACTTCATATACATCTTTGCGCACCAAACCACGAAGGGCAGCTGGTAAAATACGCTGAAGCAGTATATGACAGTCATGTGTTTTTAGCCCATGCATTGTTCCTCCCTCCAGACTGACACATCTTGATATATTAGAGGCGTAGCCATCTGGAAATTTAACATTGCTCACATACTCCAAGAACTTTATCTTTGCCTCCGGTGTTAGAACGTAACAAGCTTTGGGCTTTGAGGAGTCTTCCACCAAATGAAGCTCTTTTCTCCCAAAGTACAATATTGCTCATAAAAATTACATGTCTCACTTCTAGTTCATGAAACTCTAACTTAGATTGTAGAATTTATGAACTACTTTACTATCACATTGTCGGATGGACAAATGACCAAAATAAGAATTGTTGGTCTTGATGAGTTGTTCAACTCTTGTATTCATGACTTTTGCAGATGAAGTGATTTGGAGTTTCAAATTTTGGTTGGAAGTTGCAATTTTTAAAAGTTGAACTTCTTCCTTTGATCAAAGTTTGCACCATGAAAATATGGCCGAAAACAACTCACCATATTGATAGATCATGATTTTAGAAATTTTTAGGAAAAAAAATGTCTGATTTGGAGATAGTATGTAGGAGAAAAACTTGTTACAAGATTTTGCCATAGATTTAAAAAACAAAACGTTTGAACAAATGGTGGGAGCTGATAAACATCTGGGCCAGCCCACCACGTGCCACCGACAAATCGGGCCCATGCGTCAGCCCAATTTTTCACTGCTGCACCCGCGCTCTCCTTCTCGCCGACACATGGGCCCCTCCCCGCCTCCCGCTCAAGCCATCCAAAACCTCCTTGCCTTATCCTCTTACCCAGCGCATATGGCCTCCTCCTCCCTCCCCTAAACCCTGACGCATTCCTGCAGTCCCACACGGTGACAAGCTCACGGCTACGCCCGCGTGTCGCGCCGCAACCCCGTTCGCCGGCCGCCGGCCACCGGCGACGAGCCTCTGCCTCCGCCTCTGCTCGCCAGCGACGAGCCTCCTTCCCTACTCACCGGCCGCCAGCGATGAACCTCCGCCTCCGCTCGCCTTCATCCATACTCGCCTTCGCCTCCGAGTCCGACCACAAGGTGCGTGCCCACGACCCTACCACGTGGCCTCTCCCTGCCACGGATCCAAGTCCCTGCTCGTTCCCATCCCGGTTAGATCGCTCAAGTCGCGTCGAATCTAGACCGCCTCATCGGTTGGATCTCACGCTGCTAGGTTGGTGGTGCTGGCTCCTTGCTCGGGGCTTGTTCTAATGTGAGGTTTGGTTGGGGCTGATGCGATGAGAGAGTTCCCAGTGTTCGACAGTCGAGGATGCATTTAGAGGATGGTTACGGCTTAGAGCAGTATTGCTCGATGTGGGAGTGCTGGTAAATGGGCATGCTAGGACTTTGGGAGGAAAGCTTAATAGCTCATGGGTTTCGAATTTCGATTGCATATTGTACTTTTGTAGTTAGTTATGCGCCCTGTCATCGATAATTCAACGTACATGTTATGTGCTGCCCTGAAGCTGTGGATCTGTTTGATCAGAATTGCTTCAATGCTCACTCAGCTTTTATCTTGCTGAGTGCTGACTGATTAGGTACCTATGCGACCAAATTACAACTTGCTGATTGAGCATAATGCAGCACTGGTGTAACAGTTAATGATGTTGCATTGTTGCTGATGTGTTAGTTTTCACTACTGATGTGTTAGTTTTTTCTTCAAATTCTTTTCAGAAACTGACTCCAGTTTCTGCTCATTCTATGCGTTTGCATGTAATAAGTAATAGAAGAACATGACCAAAACCAAGTATGAGCGGGACAGGGACAAGAATGTTAAGGAAATTCAGGATGTTTTTAAATCTTTGGGTATTCGAATCTTAACAGAAGAGATTAGAGGTTCTATGCCAAAACAGCCCGAGGGCAAAGGGAAGAAACTACTATCTGACAATCGTGATTCTGACAATGATTATGATCCATCATCTGATATTGATAACCAATCTCACACTGATGATTCTGATGAGGTGAGATGCATTACTAGGCAATTGACAAGTTTATGGTCTGTCCATTTCAATCATATTCTTCAGTGCAGTTCATTGATCTACTTGACACTTATTTCATAATTAATAAGATACATTTTCTCTTGTCAGGAAAGTCCAATGGTGCCAGGAACTCGCCCAAAGAAGCAAAAGTTGGCAACAAAGGCGGCTGCCAACCAGGAGCCACCACGCACGCCAACCAGATTGACTAGGCAAAGTGCAGCCATGCCTTCGCCTAGTGGCCGTCCACCACCTAAAATAAGACATCCCTTGCCTCCTGAGTACACTTCCAAAGCCAACCCTAAACCTCCACCTATTTCTAGTACCAGCCAACTGCAAGCCCAGCTCACTACAAGCAGCAGCCAGACCAACCAAACTACAAGCACAGTGCCTACTCATCCAATAATCACTAGGACCGGTCCAACCATGTCTTCACCTCTTCCAAACATAGTGCCTAGTCCTCGTAAGTTCACTAGGCAAACTGCAGCCAAGCCTATGGCTGGTGCAAACCCTGCGTATCATTCTAGTGTCTCCACTGCTACCTTGTCTCATCAACCTACTCCCAATGATGCAGCCATGTCTACAGCTGGTGCAGCCATGTTTTCACCTCTTCCAAACACAGTGCCTAGTCCTCCTAGGCAAACTGTAGCAAGGTCTACGCCTAGTCCAAACCCTGGTACCTTGTCTCATGAACCTACTCCCACAACTAGTGTAAACCAAGTGCTGGAAACCTCGCCAGGTGCACAGAGTTCTAGGCAAAGCAATGACCTCAATGAGTCAGTTGAACAATTTGGGGCTGCTACTTCAGAGGGTCATACAGATGAAGGAGAACGAGTTGGTGACTTGGTTCTAGGTAAACAATACGTGTTTCCAAACATTATTTTCTCCATTCAGTATGATCCTTTGTTACTGCTATAGCAACACATGTTGCTTATTATTTGCCAATGCAGTGCGCCGAAAGGAAGTCCGCAAGAAAACCATGGGTCATGGATTAGAGAAGATGCTAAATAGAGGAAAGAAGCTGGCTATCCAAGTGGCTGAAGGGAAGAAAAGACCTGATGTACCACTTCAGGCAGCAAAGCTGGCATCAGAAACTGGTGTGCTCCTTAGAGACAACTTGCCTATCTTCCCATCCTAGAAGGATTATAACGATGAGGCGGGGCAACAAGAAGTCAAAAAAGTGCTTCGGAAAGTGGCGGTGAGATATCTAATTCACTCCAAGTACTTCCCTGCATTAGTCTAATCCCATGTGAAAATTGTGTCTACTAAATCATTTGTGTGCCTGCAGTCTAGGTTGGATGTGGACGTTAAGAACGAGGGACCAAGCCTTGATGCATGCACTGATATCATTAAGAGGGGAGTAAGGCAGACGAGGTATCACCTAAAAAGGAAGTACTTCGATGAGTCACTGTCAAGAGAACAGTTGTTGGCCAAAGAACCTCCACCAAAGATGAAGAAAGAGGAATGGATCAAACTAGTGGAGTATTGGTGTGACCCAAAGAATCAGGTCCATGACCAGCATCAGCTGCTTTTGTTAATATGGAATGCAAACTGTGCATGTCAATGTAAACTTCGTATTGCATTTGTGGTGCAGGAGAGATGTGCTAAGAATAAAGTCAACCGAGGCCAAGTGCAGCTACACCAAAGGACTGGATCTAGGTCCTATATTGCCCATCGGTACAGCCTGGTAAGCATACTATTGCTTCTTCCATTGAAATGTGAAAGGTTTTGGAGGCAAACCTGATTGCCTGATGAATGGCTTGAACCTTTTCGTTACTGTGCAATGCAAACTGTATGTACATGTTTGCTTGAAAGTTCGCTACAAAGCTGGCATTGTGTTTTCTGTATAATTAGCAAGAAAGATGGGTCAATTTTAACAGAGTACTTACCATGTGCTTGGTTTGTGTCAAGTTATCACATGCTGTTTGATTTCTTAGAATATACAAAAACCAATCTTATGTCTAGTGATTTCTAGCACAATAATTGGCATCTAGCTATTGGCATGTGTTCCTAGTTCCTAGTTCAGATTTCAGTAAAACCAATCTTGCTGCTAAGTGTTCCTAGTTCAGATTTCATGGTCACACAAATAATTTCAGTGGCACCTCATAGTTAAGATTTCAGAGTTCACCCTCTCTTTAGCTTCATTGTAATCCAAGTTTTTTAAATGTTGCAGAGGGCTAAGTACAACGACATGGAACCTGATGCTGTTGATTTCTTTGGTGAATGCATGAATAGTCCCCAAAGTGGTCGAACTCCTCTTGCCAATGAAATATATGTAAGTTACAAAATGATAGGATACATCTACTGTACTCAATTACATGCCTGGTTGAACACTGTTCTATGGACTTCTTATTTACTACATTCAATTTTTGTAGGCACAAATGGTGGCAGAGAAGGAAAGAGAGCCAGAAGAAGGAGAAGCACAAAAGTCGCCCTCCAAGATTGTTGCTGATAGTCTCAGCCAGATTAGCCATTCATCCACCTTTCTTCCCAACACTGGTGTCCCTCGACCGTTGAAGACTAGTCATGCCTCATCGACAGCAGCACAAGCATGCATGCAAGCTGAGTTTGAGGCAAGACTCCAAGCTGAAAGAGATGAAGCTGCTAGGAAGCAGGAAGAATTGCAAGAATAGCTTCAAGCTCAGCAGGCCGCACTTCAAGAAAACCAGAGTTTGCTGCGCCAGACCCAAGAGGAAGTGAAGGGGATGCATACCAAGTTTGAAGAGACTAATGCACTGCTGCGAGCTATCCTGAAACTTCAGAAAGATTGAGGTAGGTTTGAAGCAGTTTCTGTGGATGGGGCTTTTGTCTAAGTTATTGCTACCTTGCTACAACTTGATCTGTGGTTGGAACTTTGTCAGTACTTGGTGCTTTATGCTTGTATGGTGGAACTTCTGTGGTTTAGTTGTGGTGGAACTATGTGGTGGATCTGTGATGGAACTATGTGGTTGCTACTGTGTTTGGAACCAGTGGAATATATGTGTATGCACTTCTGTGAATTGTGTATGATTACTGCCTTCTGATGTCAAGCCTGGCGATGATGGCTGGGCTGATATATATATATATATATCTGTGTGTATTCTGCTTTGGTTCCATGTGATGAAAGATTTGTAGGTCGTCACTGAATATGAATGCCAGCATCATCATGAATGCCATGGCTAATTGTGATGCCATATAGTTGTCTCAAAACATGGCCTACAACCATACCAAACAAGACGAAACATCAGTGTCATATAATCTACATAAACATAACATGACATGAGAGGGACGTCACAAAAAGTCATCCAAACCTGACTCCCAACCCGCAATTTGTGACGACAGTTGCAAAATGTGACGTGTTGACCAACTATTATGTGACGGTTTCTACCGTCGTAAAAGGGAACAATTTGTGACGACATTTGGTAACCGTCACAAAAGGTTAGACAATTTGTGACGGTTGCTTATGAAATCGTCACGCGGTACATTATGTGACGGTCGTTATATGACGACCGGCGTGACACATGATTTTCGTCATAAGCTGCTTTATATGACAATTTTTTTACTTAACATGACAAATGGTGTTTGTCATACAAGCCCAGATTTTTTGTAGTGCGAGGAGAAGGTTCTCGTGTAGGAGGGAGTCCCGGAGCCATTAGTTGCTGACTTTGCTGACACCCCGCCTGCCCAAGGCAAGTCCCGGTGCATAACCCCTATTTTTTATCACTAAATGTATATATGATGTGCATTTAAGTTACAGGCATTTTATAGAAACTACGTGCATAAATATATCCACCCATGAGTCCTACTAGTATAGGTCGAGTAGCGGCTATGCTCAGGATGTCGGTTGCGTGGGTAACCTGTCGTTACTCATAAATAGGTGATAAATATGATCACTCATGATAAAATGGTGAAAAGGAAAATGGTGACCGGGTAGGGATATGGTTGGGTTCTGGTGAGTGTAAAGGGTTGTGTCCTGCGGCCAACAGGGCATAGCTCGGTTATACTTTTTCTCTGTCTGTGTCAATTAAGGATCGGTCATTGCAATGGACGCGAGGCAAGTCACAGATCTATTGTCCCGAGCGCATACTTGGACATGGGCACAGGGAAGACTCGTTGCTCTCTTGTCGTGGATCTAACTCTTTCCGGACCGACTGATTGGAGGCGAAGATGGTGGAGGTCCTTGCACCGCACTGAGTCCGGGACTCAGGAGTGGGGGCTTGGAGTTCAAGTTTGGACGAGGACCTAGACACCCAGGATAAGAGGGTGATGGGTTAGTCCTGCTTGTGCCTAGGGTACAAGCGGGGCGTGTATTTTTGGGGCACCCAGCTGGGCACATTGGTTCGCGAATCGCGCCGAGTTGGTACGACTTGTCTTACCTCTAGCATCGTAATAAGAACTAAAAGTTGAAAGAAGAAAAAATAGAACTGATTGCTCAACTCTTGCTTGAAAGTAGAACATGTGCTTATATAGACTGGATAGATAATAACTTAATACGGCTGATAATTATAACATAAATAAGGACTCACTATTAGTATTGCTTTCTGCTAAAAGAAAACCAGCAAACCATGAAGCTTATCATATTCCTTGGAGTCGGAAAATTATTTCCACTAGTCGGATAAGTCTTGCGAGTACATTGTGTACTCAGGGTTTATTTACCCCTGTTGCAGGTGATGCATGAGAAATACCTTTGTGTGGAGGATTCTTCTGGTGGGCTCAAACGGATCCTCGTCCCTTATCGCTAGATGTATTTTTAAATTCCGCTGTTTATTATTCCGCACTTTGATATTTGGTAATGTAATAATGTACTTTTTAAGAAACTCTGATGTATGAAATGGACCGGTATTGTAACTCGTTCTCATTATTGGATCATTGGGAAAAATGTGGATCTTTCGGGTTCTCCCTTGGGGTGTGTCCGACGGATACCGCTCGTTGTAGCTTGCTTTCGGGGTGCTTAGTGTCTGGTGGAAGACGAGCGCCTCCGTAAGTGTGTTATTTCAAACGGTTCTGCCACAGATGCGAAGGACTATTGGATACTACAGGAGATGCTTGGGAATATGTAACATGATAGACTTTGATTATACTCCGTAGTCAAATTTTCGGCCCTTTTGGTGATCTGCTAGATACAGGCTTCCCTCAGAATTCCTCACAGGTCTAGAAGCAGAGCATTGAGCATACGGCCCAGCCCGAATCTTTCAAAAAAAAAGGTGCCAATTGGAGAGTAAACAACAGTCATAGTATTAATATTTGGAGGAACAGCTGGATACCTAGATCAGACTCGCTTAAAATTTCAAGCCCCTCCTAAAAGCTCGAGAGTAAGAAAAGTGGCGGATCTGATTCTTCGAAATCCAAGGGGCTGGAACGAGCCACTAATAAGGAAAATGTTCCTCTTTCATGAAGCTGAAGAAATTCTCAATCTCAGAATACCGGTTGTTGAGGGTGATGACATTCTAGCATGGCACTATGACAACATCGATCTTTTCTTTGTTAGAAGTGTTTACAAACTTGCAATGGAAGGAAGATCCAAGAACAACCGTAGAACTAGCATGCCTGCTGATAGGAAAATTTTTGACGCAATATGGAAAACCCCGATGCCGCAAAAGGTAAAAAAAATATATTTGAAAGCTAGCCCGTAATGGTTTGAGTGTCCAATCAAACAGTCTGAGCCACCACCACCACCTTATATCTGATGCAACCTGTTCAATACTATGTGGTATGGAACCTGAAGATGGTCATCACGCCATGGTTAGATGCACTTTTGCATCTGCGCTTAGACATGCTTTACGCCAGTCATGGAACCTCCCTGGAGATTCAGCCTTCACTTATACAGGACCTGGTTGGATTCTTGCTCTTCTTAATAGCACCAACAAAGACATCAGAGTAAAGTTGATGATGTTGTTCTGGATTTGGCACCACAGGAATGATATTGTGTTTTGGAGTGACCAATGCCCCATCTAATTTTTCTGGAAAATTATCTCCGCTCTCTTAAACTTGAGGGAGATGCAACACCTCTGGTTAATGCTAAAAGAAAAAATATGTGCACTTCAAATCCATATTTCCTGAGCCAGAATGGTCAAAGAACAATCAAGAAAAGGAATCCATGGACACCTCCCACTACAGGATGGATCAAACTATCTTGATGCAGGCTTTGATCCTATCACACGATAGGCGGGCCTAGGTTTTGTTGCTATGAATCATCTAAGTGGGTTGGTTTTCTCAGGCTGGACCAGTGACCGTTTATGTTGCTCAGTGGAAGAAGCTAAAAATCTAGCAGCTTTGACGGGAATCCGAAATGCTCTCTTGACCTCTACACACTGTTCGCCTAAACGGCCGTTTAGCCCATTTACACACCGTTTAAACGCTACACGGTGGTACACCGTTTCCGTTTAATCGGTTGTTTTGACCGTTTAAACGGCCGTTTTTCCCATTTAAACACCTGTTTTGCCCAAATAATGGGCTAAACGGTAGATGACCGACTGTTTACCGTTTAGCGTTTAGGATAACACTGCCTCTACAGGACCTATATGGCTGGAATCTCACTGCCTGGCTACAGTACAAGCACTCAACTGTAATATTCCAAATCGGTCCCCTAGTTGCATCATCATTGAGTTGGCAAGAGAAATGTTGAGACTTTTTCAAGACTTCAAAAGTCACAAAATGTCATAGGAGTGCTAATGGAGTGGCTCATGCTTCTTGTTTACTAGTTTATCATGCGCGCCATCGCGCGCGTCGGCGAGGTACGAAAGGAGATAGCTACATTCTAAAGACCAGATGGGTCTTGTAGAGAAATGTTAAATGTGACAGTGCCTAATCCTGTTGGGAAGACCACATCACTTCATAAATTTCCTGCAGCGATATTAATTCTCTTAGAAATTTTACTCACACATATGCATGTCATAGGAACTTTAATGATTTCAGCATATATATATTAGCGTTAGCCACCTTGTGAGCTGATAATAGATAAAAAAAAATTGAAGCTCTACAGCTTGATAACCTGATGGTAATTGACTCAGCGAGAAAATTGCAAGCCAAAGTTATGATATTCACAAAATATATTACGGAGCATTAATTGTGACCTGCTTAGAACAATAGAAGCTAAGCAAACAAAACAGCTACGAGCACCAACAAAATCCAAACACATAACGCCATTAACAAGGCAATCACTTGACACCTGTCAAAGCAAGCTGTCATACTACACAGTTTGCCTAACTTTTGCATGTACAGATGCATTTATTAAAAAACAACTTTACTGGAAGAGAAAATGGACCTGTCCCTAATTTCAAAAGATAGAGAAAACTACTAGAGCTCTTCTTTTGATGTTCCTTTTAAAATTCAAATTGATCCATAGAGGCTTACTTACAGCTAATCAAAGAATTCATTTGGAGTTTTTTTAAATGCCAAACTTGTTGCTAAAAATCGCAGTGGAAGACTCTTCAATATGAACACCTGGGGAAGCAAAGAAAACGATAAGTTTACTCCAGTAGTCCAGTCATCCAGCCAATGTAGACACACACCACAAGATTTCTTTGATCCAATTAGAGGCATTCCACCTAAGCAGCACAGCCATCATTACCAAACAAAACACAGCCGTGAACAATAAGCTAAGCACCGAACATAAAATACAGACCTAACGACATAAAAAATAAAACATGTAAAATGAAATGGAAAACTAAATAAGCTTAGCATGGAAGTCAGAATGACTCACTCCAGCATATGAAACAAATTTAGGGATTTGAGTCACATCTTTCGGGCCCTCATAGTATACACCTGCACCAATGAAGATCAATTTCGAGACCTGTGAAACCAAGCTGAAATTAGGTAATCGGAATATAAAGCTCTGAAACTTGTAAGATCTGTCTTGTATGAAGGCTCGTGGCATAGTAGTAAAAATTCACATAAAAGGAACCACTACAGTTACCTTAGTTTAATCTGTTGTATTACTCTGTAGTCTGCAGTAATAAAGAAATATAAACAACAAAACTATTTAGAGCATGTACTGCTTCTGGGTAGTTGACTGAAGAATCAATGGCAACAGCAGCACCAAGGCTGGGTCCGACCAATACCATAGGCCTTTTGATGTATGATTTCCAGAACTACACATACAAGATAAGTTGTAAGGGTCACATAACTGTAACTAAGAAAATAACAGATCAATAGAACCATTAGATAGTAGCGTCGGTTCACGACAACTCGACAAGAACTGCCTGGTCTTAATTGGCTGAACTGTTAGGCACAGGGAGGAGCGGTGGGTGTGGTGTTCATACTCTCTGGTACGTTGTCTTTTAATGAAATGATAAGCAGCTCTCCTAGGTGTTCGAGAAAAAATACAAAAGTGGAAAATAAACTGAAAACTATTTTAGCAACTCAGGAGAAAGCTGCGAATTGTATAACATGCCTGGCAACGACGGTGGTTCAGTTACTCTCATTGTAAGTAAGTTCTGCTTTATTAATATCGATTGAAAGGCAACCGTTATGAATAGTCAAGGCGTATCAATGCAAAAATGGCAATGGTGGAGGCTCGCCATGTGCATTAAGGAAGAAAAAGCCGTTTAAAAACAGACAAGAAGTCGACGCGGCCGAAGAGCTTTCAAGCAATACGTTTTCCTTAGGAGAACATTCTAGTAAGGCAAGGACTAGGGAAACATAGTTAATAAGCAGTGGACAGTAGCAAATAAGGAGCCTGATTCCTGTGTGGTTTTCAAGAGACTCGGTAATAGAAAGCGCATGAAAACCACTAATCACAGAGCAAAAGAGCTGAACAGCAGTAGCAGCAGTAGAAGTAACACGTTCATCATCGCTGAGATCAAAAAAATTATGCGCAGGCCTCCTGTTACTGTGTACTGGTGACTTGCTCTGCCTGTGAAGCACGTAATATTAGCTTGAGTGGAAACCGACGAAACACAGATAATTTCTAACGCTGCAAAACAACACGTATGTATGACTGAAGCATAAGTTACTTACTCAGTCGAACCATGATGGATGGGAGCGTCATCAGTGTTAGGCAAATTTTAAATACTCTAGTAGTTAATATCGAAGGAAAAACTGTTGGGAACCTGTGATGAAATACAAATAATATACTGAGGCTACCTTCTTAATCCACTTTGTATAAAGAAACAATAGTGATACTAATTAACCGGAGATTGATGTCCATTATTGTACATAAGTTAATGTCTCAAGAGCGATGAGCTGAACCAACCAAATGAACAACTTTGTAAATAAAAACCTCAAATCTTTCAAGAAAGCCAACCTTAGAAGTAATTCCAAATTATTTACTCCATTTCAGGGATAAATTAGTAGATCACTGTGAGCAAAGTAGCTATAATCTCTCAAACTAATAGATCACTTCAAGCTTGACATTGGCACAATGGTTTTGTGTTGCACAAATAACAGAACAGCTCAATGTTTAGGGGTAGGGGCATCTCCTCTTCCTGTCATCACTATGTATAACTAAATTATCGTTGTCTTTTGTAAAACTATTAAAAACATATGACAACAATAAAGACTATATAAGCCTAGATCAGATTATGGTTGAGAATAATTAAGTGCATCCTGAAAAACAGCTGTCCATAAAAGAGCGAAACAATGAATCAAAATAGCAGGATTGTGCTGCATCTTTTTCGCAAAGAATTTTTTCTAACATCACTATGGGCATCTCCTGTTCCTGCCATCACTATGTATAACTAAATTATCGTTGTCTTTTGTAAAACTGTTGAGAACATATGGCAACAATAAAAACTATATGGCTAGAACAGATTATGGTTGAGAATAATGAATCTGTGGCTCTAAAACCACAGTGACCATTTGTAATCTATAAGGTTGCAAATAATTCTAACAAACCATGGTTGTCAAGTTGTCTAAGTATAAAGTGTGTGCTAAAATAGAAAAATGGAATCATGGTAGAATTTTCTTCACTACATTTGGATAACCAGGGAAATACTAGAAAGAAATAAGAAAAACAAAGACGACACATGTACCATCATGGCTGGCCCTCGCTGGAAGCCATTGTTGTTAACCGCGCAGGAGGTGTTCCCTCTCATCATCGTTGTTGCCCGCCTCGCACATCTCCCTCATAGCTACAGACATAGCCACCCAAAGAGCATTAGATGGACTGAAAGTTAGAAAAATACATTTTTAGACCTTGCTTGCTTTGAATTTCTTGGTTAGTGCCAAATTAATTAAATTGATACAACCCTACTGCAGCGCTAGCTGTTACATGGTGTAGGCTCGCTTAATTAGGCCTGTGCTGGTACCTTGTGCACCGCAGGTCGCATTCCACTGTAACGTTAGGCCTTCATAGAGAAGGCACTAAATGGAGGATTATGACCAAGTAACATGGAACTTACCAAAGAGGAGTTTTTTTTTTGTATTTGTACAGATCGTCTTAGACCAACAGTCAACAGACTAGCAGGCTAAAGGCTCTGTCGATATTCCTTGAAATTATGGATACAGCAAGTAAGAAACTTAATATACCTAGGAATATAAGAAAGAAAAAATATGGACCGCAATGTGATATAAACAACACATCCTGTTCACACCATCTCTATGTGCAACTGCATTGTCATTGACTATTGTCAGGCTCTGGTAAAACTAAGAGCAGCAAAAACAAAAAACATCGATGAAATTACTCTTCAGAAGAATTATTACATAATAAATCATCAAATGGCTCACCTCCATGGTCCATAACCCATTTTGATCAATCGGTTCCGTTCCGTACATGCCATAGTCAGCCCTCTGTAAAGAGATTTGGAAGTGCTGAATTAATTTAGGAAATGAGAAAAGAAAACACAATACAACTGAAGAGAAGAGAACACAGCAAGGCATTGGCACTCGGCCTAACCAGTACCTGTGCCGCCGTGGTTGGCTTGAAGGCATGCCTCCCAAGGATCAACACGGAGAAGGCAAAAAGTGGAGCAGCAAGCACCTGGAGCGGAAACCCTAGGACAGCAAATCGAACCTAATGTGGGGAGAAATCAGAGGGCAAAAACAAAACAAGAGGAACCGGGAGTACCTGAAAGACGGTGTGGAGGCCGGTGATTACAGTCGTCCACCGCAGGGATCTGAGAGAAGAAAAGATGAAGATGGAATAGCAAATCTAGATCGAGATCAAGATGGAGGAGGGACGAACCTGAGCTGTCATTACGGCGGCGAACCCTATGGTTGTCGGAGATGGCGAAAGAGGACGAACAAGGAGAGCAGCGGCGTTGGGTATCGGAGATGGCGTGTAAGCGGTAACCCTAGCGCTCCTGCGCGCGTCGCTGTCGACGACAGAGGCGGACGTAGGGGCCCAGAAGGTGACGGGATCCAGCCAACCAGGCGACAGATCCGGCCACCCAGCAGGCGGATCTTGTGGAGACGGGGAGGGCTCGCGCTGGATCCGGCTGCCCGCCTGCAGATCCACCGCCTCCGTTGGCTGCGCGAGGTGGACGCCGTGCTCCAGCCTTAGATCGTCCGGCGGTAGGGGCTCCGCGAGCGGCCGGTCCAGATCCACCGCCGAGGTTGCTGACGTGAGCTCCCCGTCGTCATGCACGGCCACCACGGAGGTTCATCTGCCGCCAAAGGCCTCCGGCGCGTCAGGGCGTCCGCTGGCTGGCCACGCGGCCGTGGGAACGACCGGCGGCGGAGGGGCGAAACCCTAGTGCGCGCGACCCGCCGCAGTGCGTCGCGAGGACGAAGCAGCGTGGCGGTGGTGGTGGTGGAGGAGGAGGAGGAGGAGGAGGAGGGAGGAGGGAGGTGGCCGCGGCGCGGAGGGCGGGCCACCGCCAAGGCCGTCCCGCGCCGTCGCTTGAGCCGCGTCACGGGTCGAGAGCGAGGGAGGGGGAGAGAGAGAGAGAGAGAGAGAGAGAGAGAGAGAGCGGAGAGGAGGAGGGCGTCGGGGTCAGGGCGATCCGCCGAGGGTTTCGTAGCGGGCGGCAGCATAATGCAGCGAGTGAGGGAGGCAACACGGCCCGTCGATCGGAGAATCGGACGGCTAGGGGACTTTCGGCCGACGTGGCCAGCCTGGTTGGCGGCCGAACCTCCCTGGTTTGATAATAAGAAATGTCTGAAGGTGTCTTAGACCTACCCGTGGGCAGCCATGGACTCTGATTGTAATCACGCTCATGGTTGGAATATAAGCTCTTTCCTGTGTTCATTTTTTCGCCTTTTAGTATTGTTTTGCAATACCAATGCGCTAAACATTTCTGGTGCAATTGAACAAGTGTTGTCCTACTAGGAGAATATCCAGATTATGTAATGTTTATAGGGCTTGCTAACGCCAGCTCGGCTTGACTTGTTTAGCTCGCGAGTCAGACATAAAAAACATGGAAAACAAAGGGCTTGATTGGTTTGTGACTAAAATTTATCATGCCAAAGATTTGGCAAGCCAAAGTTAGGTAAAAATATTTGCCATAGTTTTGGCAAGCCAAATGTGAGAGGTTAGCAAGTTTTGATAGCAAACCAAATAATGGCCAAAATTATGGCTTGGCATATCTTGGAAGCCAACCAATCAGACCAAAAATATATGTATTTATAGAAAGATTGAGAATAGTAATAATACTAAAGTAGTCCATTTATAAGCCTTAAATCAAACAACTAAATTAATTAATATGTCCTGACACCTATACAACTCTAAAATATATTATAGTCCTACACCATACATCCTAGATCCGTACTCATACATAATGCATCCATAATCTGTTATTGATTATCCATACATACATTTAAACAAAATAATAGCCATAGTAACCCTATGTTTATAGGGTCAAGGTCTAGTAACCAACCAATTGTAAAGTGGAAGACATCAAGTCATACAAAGCTAATAGAAGACCCAACAACTTTGGCTCGTTAGGCTCACGAGTCAACTCACGGGTTGGCACGTTAACTACACGAGCTAAAATGTTGGCTCAACTCATTGAAAAATATAAACGAGCCGAGCCAAGCTGAGCCAAGCTACTAACAAGCCGAGTCAAGCGAGCTACCGAGGTACAAACTTTTCTTCCGGCCGTAAATGTTCACGAATATTTGCAGCAGTATAAATGCTAGTTATCTATCATGCCATGGCATTATTTTCTAAATTATAGATCACCTTCAACTAGCATAAATACTACTGCTATGCAAGTATACTATTGTAAGTTCCAGGTGACTAGCCTTCATTTATTGCATTTATTCTTTGAAATAAACCAGGTCATGGATTCCAGATCTATGAAATGCATACAACAGAAATGTCATAATCTGATAAGAAAGGCACTCACTCTATTCTAATTTTAAGTTATTTTTTAGCTTTTCTAAATACATAATTTTTACTATCTACCTAGAAATAGCATATAAAAACTATATACCTAAAAAGAAAAAAAATGACTTGTAATTAATCTAGAATGGAGAGAGAGTACTAAGCAAGTAAGCATGGGCTTGAACCAGTGAAAGAACATGTAATGAACTAAAACCCATCTCTATGTACATCAATGAATTGCTAATCCTACATTCTAGAAACATAAACCAGAAGGGAAGAAAAGTGAAAGAATCTCGGACGAGAACAAAAGATGTGCCGATCATTGATCACTCATGGAGTCACGGTGGCAGACAAGCATGGCGACGCATCGCCGTATGATGTACAGCCTCGCCTTCTGCTCCTTCAACGTCCTGGTAAGGCCGCAACCATTCTTCAACGTCCTGGTAAGGCCGCAACCATTCTTGCTTTGGCTCATCACCCTTTTCATCCTGGTTTTAGATTCAGGGGTGATTTCTCTCAAGGAACGAGAAGGCTGTGCTGAGTGAGCCTATTCTGCTATTGACGAAAGAGTTTCTGCTTGATTGGCATGGTCAGTTTCCTAGCATCTGGTGCGCTTATATAGGGCGAGAACGGAGGTGCCCAAATCTCTTCCTTATCTTTTCTTTTTTTATAATGAGAAGCCGTCCTTTTGCTTAATTGTATCCCAGCTCCAGCTTGTAATAATGTACTGTATTCCACTTGCCAATCCGCAAACACATGCTGCAGTTAGACTTGACTAGTTGCGCGAACTACTGATGCAAGATCTTGGGGGGGACAGTACATGTAGACTTTTTTATGGACCATGATGCCTCCTGAATCGTTCGTTCTGGTTCCCTGAATCCCAGGAGATACACATATCTGCTTCTAGGATTTGTTCAGCTCTGGGCATACATCAACTTGCTTTTGTCTAGCCCTGGGCATACATCATATCTTAGTTTCTGTCAGAGTTTGAGAGATCACGATGAGTAGAGACCTTTTATAATGGTTGAGAAAGTACCTTGGTACCTTCATGTGCTTTCATTTTTTTTCTATTTTTAGTCAACTAATTGAGAAACATTATTTATTAAATATAGTTTATAATATCGAGGTTATTTTCGTAACTAAGGTTATGGCCCTTTGCCTAACCCTCTGCCTCGTTCATCGGTGTTCGCTCCGCTAGCTGCCCTAGGCGCCGACGGGTATCACGTACGACCATGAGAGCATCTAGGTGTGGCTGGAAACTGGCCGCGCCACCTTCCCCGTCACCCACTCGCCGCTCCGCCACGACGACCCTCGTCCCCAACCACACCATCCGCTCCCGCGGCGTCGAGCGCATCCCGACGCCCAAGATCCCCATCACGCCCGGCCTCCGAGCTCCTCTTCGTCCTCGCCAGCTCCGCGCGCGCGGCGGCCGCGGTGCGCCGAGGTGGTCGCCAAGATATAGGCCCTCGCGAGGGACAGCAAGCGGAACAGGCGCTGCTTCGCATCCATCGGCACAGGCCGCGTTCGAGTCGCTCGCTGCTGCTGCTGACGCCGCACCGGAAAGGTCGAGTCCTTGAGGACATCGTGGCGGCATTGGGCACGTCCTTGATGTGAGCAGAAAGGTCCACGAGATCGTAGACGCGCTGGCAAAGACCATCAAGTCTCCAATCTGCCCACAGGCAACCAAGGCCGGCATGGTGGCCACCTACCACCTGTACGAAGAGCACGTCGCGGCGCGCCTTGCCACCGCCAGGCTCGTCCCCGTGCTCGTCGAGGCCTTTGTAGATGCCGACAACAGCATGTCCGAGAAAGGCAAGTGGCTGTGCTCGACGCGGAGGACGGCCGAGGGCCCTCGCGGGATTGGGGTGTCAAGCCCAGGTATATAATATTCCATAACCTTTAGCTACAGTGCATCAGGAGGTGCGACAGCCGAGGACCCTGGTGAGATTGGGGTCCAAGCCCAAATATATAATACTCCGTACCTTTTAGCTATAGTGTATTGGGATTTAGGATTAATGAGAAGATGCAGCGGCCCATCAGCAAAAGGAGTCGTCGGCCTCTTTCTTTCCGGGAGGCAAGGAGCCGAGCCACCAACACCCGCACACGCGCACATAGCAATCACAAGTCACGACTTCCGGACTTCTGGCAAGACTGCGAGAGACGCAGCGTCGATCACCAGTTCACCACGCGATCACCAGCGCAGATCACCGAGACACCGACGCCCGAGTTCCAGTCTTCCAAAAGCCAGACGACGGCGGCGACCAGGCAGCTGAGGCAGGGCTCGACGAAGACGACGACATCTGATCTTGATTATTGTCTTCTGTCCTTTTTGTGATTTGTGAATCTTGGTTCTGAATAAGTTAATATCCAAATTGTCTAGGCCCTAGGTTTTTTTTCCTTGTTCAATTTTTGTCTAGTACTTTGTACTCATATAGTCATGTTTTTCTTGTAATTTAGGTCAGGTGTTAGAATTTTAGAATGTTATCTAAGAAATATTTATCGAGAGGGGTCGTCGCGACAAGTTCGCCAGAGGTCCCTTAAAATCCTAGGACCGGCACTGGCGCTGGCCGTGTCCATGCTCGTCAAGAAGATGTTCTGCGTGTCCGACCTGGCCACCCCACTCGCCGTGTTGGCGATGTGGCAGCTCGGAAAGGCGCACAGCGACGGCGAGGAGAACGATGCGTAAATGTTTGATTTACTCTTTTTTGGAAATAAATATAAAATGAAAATATATCTTGTTCCACATATTTTGGTACTGATCCACCTAATTTGGTACTATCCCCACCTAATTTGGTACCTCTAGGTACTTTCAGTTGAACACCTCCTATTTTTACCACCGTCCGATCTCACACAATGGACGGTCTATGTTTTTTTCAACCATCGTAAAATTTCTCAAAAAAAAAACCTAAATTGTGTTTGCCAAGGCCAGTTTACCGTCGTCTCTGACTGATGTGACCATGTGATGGTCACAATATCGATTTATTTGAAGAAGCTCCTTTTTTAACGAACCGGCAGGAGATGGTGCCCATTCCTATCGATAGAGAAGAAATTGAAGAAGCTCCTTGCATTTCACATCCCTTTGAACAAGGGATGGCTAACAATTTCACAATTGTGGCCACAGAGGACCCATGTGTGCTAATCCTATAGATTTGTGAATGGCACTGCATCCTTGTAACACCTAGAACTAGAATGCGTATTTGCACAGAAATAGAATTTGTGATGTTCTGCTTGACGGTCCAAATTATCTTGCTTCATGCAGCAAAAAGATGGTTGAATAACCGGAGAGCCTTGCATTTGCTTGTGTGCATTTCGTGTGGTATCTCCAAGTTTATGCGGTGTTTGGTTGCCCCTTCTAAATTTTAGTTGTTGTCCCATCGAATATTTAGACACATATATAGAGTATTAAATATAGACTAATTACGAAACTAATTACATAGTTTGCGACTAATTTGCGAGACGAATCTTTTAAGGCTAATTAGTCCACGATTTAACAATGTGGTGCTACAGTAAACATGTGCTAATGATGGATTAATTAGGCTTAAAAAATTTGTCTCGTGGAGTACTGACGGATTATGTAATTTATTTTTTTTATTAGTATCCGAATATCCCATACAACATCTTCCCGACATACCTCCTAAATTTTAGTCATCGGATCCAAACACCAGCATAGTGCTTTGACTCAAATACCTTAGGTTAGGTCGTCTAAGGACAGCTAATGATTTGCAATTGCAACAACCGAACCGCCAGCTTCGATCGATTCCGTTTGACCAGCAGGTTGCTGCGCCTTTGTTCTGCTTCTGCCAACGTTTAGCTTTTGTGTCCTCGCTCCAAGGTTTTAGTCCGCTGGCTTGCTCGCCAATATAGCGTATGTGTCATCGCGTAGACGAGTAACCTACGACTCTACGAGGCTACGACGACTACGTTTGAGCTTGGTTGATCTTAGCTTCAGAAGGCAACCGAGATTCGTGGTCAGTGTCGTCTGGAATCTGGATACAGCGTACAGCTGCATGTATACTGCAGATGCAAGTCCGAAGTCGAATTCGTGGATCTTACCTCCTGCTGCTTCGTTCTGGATGTCTGGAAGCGGCATCCTTCCGGCGCCTACTGCCCGCCCACATGTCTAACGCGCTTCCTCTCCATGCGGCAGGAAACGGCGCAAGCGACACACTTCTCTGAATGCATGTGGCCAACGGGAGGGACGCGTGCAACGTGCCTCCGCCTCCCACTTTGCCTGGGTGGGCCCACTTGTCCACGCGCTGCTGCTATTGTCGCGCGCGTGCTGCTGTTGCCGCGCCTGCCGGCCTAGCCAACATTTACAAACATACGGTTGCAACATATATGTATGGCCACCGTAATATATACAACATTCAAATAAAATGCTTGCAACATACGTGTATGGCCATTGTAACATATACAACATAAAACACCTGCAACATACGTTTAAAACGGATAAAATATTTAAAACACATACTTGCAACATATATGTATAACCACTGCAACATATGCAACAACATATCTACTTTTGAAACATCCAGATGAAACATATGCAAGTTCACTCTTGAGTTCCTGTCCATCATATTTAGACCATAGAGACGCTTGCACTCTTGTTTTGGTTAGGAACCAGAGAGAGGACCGAAAGGGAAAAGGATTTGCGAAGGCTGGATTCGGACTCTAGGACAGCTCCAACTTGTGATGGTCACCACGGCCGCATACGGACTCGGATTGAGACGTTCAAGTACTTCATGGAATCCTTATGAAGTCTATTTTCACATGGATCTAGAATCAAGTCCATGTATGTTCTGAGGCGGGCTCAATGACCGAATTACTACAGAGAGATTTTCTATCCAAAGGTGTTGTGCCGCCTTAGTTTGGCCCAATGGGCCGTGTATCATGTCGGGTCCATTAGAGACGCGTCCTAGGGTTGGAGCATGACCCCAACACCCTGGTGATCGTCCTTCCACCTTCATATACCCCTTAGCCGCCACCAAGAACAGTGAGGTTTTGTTTAGATAAAGTTTAGCTCTCGCTACTTGCTTGTAAGTGCGTGTGTTGGATCAGCCGCCCGACTTTTTGTCTTCGGAACCCCACCTTATTTGAGATTGAGTTTGAAACCATCATCTTCATCTAGTAAATTCAGTACTTGTTATACTTGTTCTTGCTAGTTCTTCGATTGTTTGCAGGACGAGTGCCCTAGTGGCCGGGTGACGCGCTCCACAAGATCACGGCAGCCATTGGAGGTGGTGTATCGGTTGCTAAGGCGTAGCTTGGAAGGCTGTAGTCGGGCCGTGAACGTCGTCTCCATCCACCAATCGAGTTATCACACGCCATCTCATCAAAAGATCGGGATTCAACCCTAGTGGGTTCATACCACATCTAAAACGGATGAAACATACGGTTGTAACATGTGTGCTCATTTACTTTCTGTCCTCCAATATAGGCTCGTCGACGCGAAGCTCAATGCCGGTGCGGAGCTCGAGGTCGCGCACAGTTGACATGCAGTTGGATCGCAGCCGCGCGCGGGAGGTGTGAGGCGCGGGGGAGCGCAGCACGAGGCACAAGGCGCAGGCAGGAACACGCAGCACGAGGTGCGAGGCATGGATGAGGGTGCGCGACACGAGACGCGGAGATAGGCGGGTCGGTCCCGTCCGGGAAAGAACGGACACCTCGAGGGTATCATTATCGAATCAGATACACTGTTTTGATTGAGCATTTATCATAAAGTATAGAAAAAATTAAACACATCACAATAAAAACAAGTTTAACTAAAACGAATTACAATTCGAAATGAAAAGGGCACAAGAATTGCATCGACCGATCAAGAAATCCCCGCAATGGACGGGTCGTCCTGAGCCGATAAGTTACAATTAATCGAAAAGGAGACACCGGCCTGCCCATGATCGCTTTTCTTAATTTGCACTCATTGGGAGAGAGATCGTTCATCCTGAGCCAAGTAAGTAGACAGGAATCAGTAGTACAGTATATTTGCAAATCCGTGGAGGAAAGTTTGATGGCTCGTCGGACGATGCACCGGCGACGACGATGGCCGCTGATCTCTCGGGAAACAGAGAACTCAACACTGATCGAGGACACTTGGTTCGGGGATAATACAGTACAGCCGGCCCATGCTCATCGTAATCTTCCGGAAACAAACGCGATCTGGCAATGACGGCCGAGATTACCTCGAACTCTCGAAGGGTCTGGCTCTGCGTGCGGAGTGCGGACTACCCGGTTGAAGGACGATCCAGAGAAAGGTTTTGGCGCGTTTTGCACGGAACCGGCTCGGTAGCTGGACGGCTGGACTCGGAGTTTCTTCGCTAGCGCCAACCGTGAAGGGTGAAGCGATCTTGGCTGAACCGTCCAGTAGCAAGTCGGCAGCTGGAAGCGCTGGGGCGAAGTGGCGAACAGATAGCTAGTGCGCCGACACCACCAAGCCCAAGTGCTTGTGCCACCGCCAGCACCCTGCTCGTGCTTTCATGCTTTGGTCGTGTGCTAGTGCGTCGGCTACGTCTCTCTGCTCCTGACGCCACGCGACCCGCCGCTCCCGTCTGTGTGCACGTTGCATCTGCACGTCAACACATGCTGCTGAGAATTTCCCTCGCACGTCGAGGAGAGGATTGACACTTTCAAATTCAGATTGTCTTCTCTCTTTTTTTTGTCTGTCTTAGCATGTGTTTTATTAGAGAAAGAGAATTACATGATATAGCTCCGAGAAATTCTCGTAGTATATATTACAAACCACCGAGTAAGTGGAGTAAGTGGTTTGCGACTTGGAACAATCGACATCGACGGCAAAGCATCATCCAACATAGAATCCAACAATGGCCAAGCATCCTCCTAGGATGAACGGTAGCGGCGAAGCATCCGCCACGAAAACCAAAGGGCAACGGCAAAGATAACCACTGTAGCAGGACCAACCATTGTGAAGAAGTATATGAGGCACACACAGGCACATCAAGAAGCAGATCCGGCTAGACACAAGCACACATATGACAAATTCAGTTTGTCAATCAAATTGACCATAGAACTCAACGCAATAAATGATCGGTATCTAATCCTAGTATTAGTAGCGACCAGTATGATCGGTTTTCAGCGTGAACCAAAACCGTGAGAAAGTCCAGACAACTAGAGATCTCTTGGATTACCATGGGATCCATATCCTTGAATCTTCGGCTTTACAGTGTGCAACGATAAGTTCTGACGGACACTATCTATATACTGCATTTATGTCAAATGTAATATTACAACAGGAATTTTAGAGTGGACCAAGAAGGTTCCCCCCAAAAAAACATGAGTTAAATGGTGAAGAGAAAAAGAAGATAAAACAACAACCCAACAACGTATACACAGAGCTTCCTAAAAAAATGTTCGCACCCAAGAATTGCTGATCCTAACTTCTGGAACTAGAACCCAGAGCAAAAATTGGATTCTCTGACGAGAACAAGATTCCAATTGATTGTATCATCAGTTAGTCGCGATGGCAGAGAAGCATCACGACGCATCGTCGAATGATGTACAGCCTCGACTTCTTCTCCTTCAACATTCGACCAATGCCCCGGCTATTCTTCTCCTGGCTCGCCGTCGCCGTGTTCATCATGGCGAATAGAGGGGGGGGGGGGGGGGGGGGGGGGGGGGGTCGCTTTCTCTCAAGAAGAGGTAGGTTGTGTATTGTGTTGAGTGGGATCTTTACAGTTGCTTACGGACAAGTACTTGTGTGCTTATATAGAGGGAGAAATAAGATGGGCCTTCTCTCTGCCTCATTTTTTAAGAGGAGACTATGTGCTGCTTAGTTGTCAGGTTGCACTAATATATTCCATTTTGATGTAGCAATATGCTACAGTACTTCCCTGCAGTGGTCAACAGCTAACTGTCACTCCAAAGCTCAAGCTGCTGTTTGGCAACTTGCGGGAACTTTGAATCGAGATCTGAGGGACAATGCCTCTAAAATCTGTGGACCAAATAATGCCTCGTGAATCACTCCGATTCACTGGAGATTCAGAAATCTCCGTTAGGGTTTTGTTAGGCCACATGTATGGCTTACCACTCCTATATCTTGGGAATCAACGTGTGATTCGCTGTCGAGCTGTAGGCATATATACATACATAATCTTAGTTGGCATGTCGATGATTTGAAAGATCCTGGTGAGTTAGGACCATGAGGTTTCCCTAAACAATGTCCTCACGTCCAACTTGAACTCATCTCCAATATCATTTGCAATCAGTCGTACAGACATGCGTATAAGATCTGATTTGGAGCCTGTTAGTTTGTCGTATCTGCCTCCATAAGAAACTGGATGCCGCAATTTTGAAACGAGAGGTTGAAAGGAGAATCACAAAAATGAACCACGATTTCGTGGCCATAGATAGTGTGTAGGTGATGCATACGACTTTCCTATAGGTTAGTCTAGAGTGGCAGCATGGCACGTTCTTATTTTCACACTTTTTTTAAACAAAGGCTGGAGCTATGCCGCTCAGTTAAGACGAAACAATATTATGTATAAGAAGGTTAGCCAGATGAGATGCCAAAAAGGCACCTGAGGGGCTAACTACCCACGCGGTGCGGCTGAGCATAAACACGACAAATTGCCATGGGTCATCGTTGCCAAACATGGAAGTCAAGTTGCCAGGAGCTCCGACTTCCCATGGCAGGCCACCCACTAGTCACCCCTGACAGGTATGAAGTTAACGGCCGTCACCGGTCATCGTTGCCAAGCTCAAACACCGAAGAGTAGCTCCGACTTCCAATCGCGAACCCTTGCCTCGCATCAAAGCCGCAAGGATAATCTAAATACGACGCCTTCAGGAAGGGAGCGACGACGATAGCGCCATCGTCTCACATCTAAAGTGGACTGGGTTTTCACCTTTAGATGACATGTTAGAGGGGAAACACTGACACCCCCAATAGGAAAACAGCGCCCAATGGCGTCGCCGTCGCCAAGGCTTTCGCCTAAGAACCCTCTAGCATGAATGTCGGGTCACGAAGCCAGACCCCTTGCCAGCCTTCACTGCCATCGTCGTTGTCCCGCCACCCCACAGAAGCCCCTTCAGAGAGGCATGTACAGGAGGGTGGGTTTGATTAGCATGCAAGATCTAGCTTGTGATCTTCATCATGACGGCCTAAATCTTCCAAATTGGATGAAGCAAGCGTTGACTAAAATTATCAGAGAACCTACAACTGCAAAGTGCGATATCTTCAAGCTTTTATTGGCTTTGACTGTAAATATTTTAGGCTAGCTACAATTTCGGTCTATATATCAACAGCTCGATATTGTTTGACCGGAATTTAAAAACAGGTCCATGTGATTTTGTTCTGCCAACGTTAACGCCTGCACACCAAGTCAACTGGCTTCCGTGCAAATATAGCGAGATCGTGGCGTGGACAAGTAATTCCTGGTGTTAGATCAAGCCAACCAGTCTATGGTAGCTGGCCGAGCCGCCGGCCGCGCGTCGGCAATCTACTGGGTACCATGCATGCATCCCTGCGAAATTATGGTTTTAAATAAAGTCTGATTTGCTCGTAGCTTGTCGCTGAATCTAAAAAACACCATCAAACTCGAATATCGACGATATATCATCCTTAACTTTGAAAACCAGACAAATTATACCTTTAAAATAGTTCGAGCGCAAAGTGGTTTCGATGACAGTTAAGCGTCGTCAAGATCTCCCGGGAAACGGAGGGATCAGTAACCGGTCGACGGTCCAGATTACCTCGAATAATTTGGACACGTAGACACGCATCTACTAGTACATAGTCAAAATCTTCGTGCGTACGTACAGGCACAGCTAGAGCTAGGTGCCCGTAGCGCGACCTACATTGAACCATCCAGGATCGCTCGCTCCCCCCTGCGCCGGCGGCCGGCCAGCCCAGTATATAGGCGCGGGAGGAGAGAACGCGGAACGCCACCGGCCCAAGCGCTTTGCGTCCAGATCGATTGTTTCCTCAGCCCCGGCCGGCAGCTTGTCTGCGGAGAGGAGGCTGGCCGCTGTCCAGTCTCCCCTTGCGTGCGCGGCGCCATCCATCCAGCGCGCGCTCGGGTTCTCGCTTCGCGGCTGCGCGCTCGACGCAGAGGAGGAGCCGATCGAGGAGGAGATGGAGCTCGCCGTCGTCAGGAGCCAACAGGGGAGGCGCGGGGCTAGGGGCCTCCGCAGGGCCGTGAAGGAGAACGGTGCGCGGCTGCGCATCATCTGCCGCTGCTCGTCTTCTACCGTGACTGAACCGGCCCTGGCCGTCCCAGTACACTCCGATGAATCCATCAGTCCATGTCTGCGTGCGCTCGTCAGTCGTCGTGATAACGATGGGGGGCGGCTTTGATTTGTGTGTGTCTCTGTGTCACGGTCGCTGTGTGTTGCGTTGTTTGTCCTGGTGACTAGTTCGCCTCTCGCGTTGTTTCCTCGCCGTGGGGCTCTGGCCACGGTTTCCGTTTTTTCGGGCCCCCTTGGCGTCGACGAAGCAGGGAGCGTGTGCTGCCGCGTCAGGCAAGAAATGCAAAGCTTGTTTTCGTGAATGGTAGTTATGCATGTGCGTGTGCATGCACGTGTTCATGATTGTGATTATGGACGTTTTCTAATAATAAAATATAATTTCTGAATTATTTGTTAAGAAAATATCATGATCATTCTCTCAAAATATCACTCGACCGCCTAACGTGGTCGCTCGATAACTCAGACACTCATTATCCGGCCATTCAGTCACCCAAGCAATTAGCCACTTAGTCACTCGGTCACTATCGCTATGACACTTAGCAGCTCAATCACTCGGCCACTTAGCAGATTAGTCTCTTGGCCACTTAGTCACCCCATCTCTCAGTCACTTAGTCAAATTGCTACTCGGTCACTCGCCCACTCAGACACTTAGTCACATGACCACTCAGTCACTCGATCACTTAGTAACTCAAACTCAGTCACTAGGGGTTTGGCCACTCAAGCAATGAACCAGTCGGTCCTCGGCCACTCACCACTCAAGCAATTAGCGACTCGGACACTTGGCCGCTTAGTCACTCAAACACTTAGTAACTCAATTACTTTGTCATTTGGCCTAAAAGCCAATTGTTACTTAGTAACTCTATCACTTAGTCTCTAAGCCAATTATTCACTTGGCCACTCAAGTCACTTTGAGCTACCAGGTTACTCGACAGAAAATAGCATCAAGAGCAATGAAGAAATTTTCTCTGTCATCTGCATGTGGATCACCTTTGGTTGACAGGTGGGTCACCTTTGGTTGATAGGTGCACGCAAGAGGCCGATGGTGCAAGGGCTGACGACGAGGCCGATGTGGCTACGCCGCTGAGGGAGATGACAGCGATTTTTTTTACATTTTTTGTAACTAATTTTAAATTTAACATTGTTTTTTTTCTTCTAAAACTAACACTTTTGCCCGCGTCTATTTTCCTGGCGCGGCGAAACGCCTGTGTCGCGCCATGCATGGTGGCGCGGCGAGAGTGACAACGTGGCGACGACCGGGGCGCTGACCGGTGACGTGGCAGGGTCTGCCGCGCCACCGATCTTGGCGCGTCGGTGACGCGCCACTCATCATGTCGTGGCAGTGACACGCCACCACCTAGGGCGCGGCAGAGCCGGCTAAAGGCCTGCGGCCCAGTCCCGCCGTGCCACGCCCTGCCCACCTCACGCACGCACGCCCGCGCGCCGCCCGCCGCCCCCGCCCGTGCCTACCGGCTGCCGTGCCTGGCCGCCTGTCTGCCACGCCCGCTGCGCCTGGCCGCCTACCCACCGCGCCCGCACGCGCCGGCTGCGTGAAAGGTCCTAATGGCTAGAGGGGGTGAATAGCATATTAAAAATTTCTACAACAAAACTTAGCAAACCGGTTAGACAATTATGAGGCGAAGCAAGTGTTGCGCTAGCCTACTAAAAATGCAAGCCACCTACCACAATTCTAGTTTATATAGTTTTTATCCACACAATAGCTATGTCACTACACTAAGTTAGTGCGCTCTCAAAAGCTAACTAAAGAGCCACACTAACCAAACTAAGAAGCTCTCACAACTAGCTACACTAAAGAGTTTGACAACTAGTTTGCGGTAATATAAAGAGAGTTAGCAAGATGGTTATACCATCATGTCGAGGAAGGAGCCAATCAATCACAAGAATTAATATCAATGAAGACCAATCATCTCGGAATCAAATGATGACACAATGATTTTTTACCGAGGTTCACTTGCTTGCCGGCAAGCTAGTCCTCGTTGTGGCGATTCACTCACTTGGAGGTTCACACTCTAATTGGCATCACACGCCAAACCCTCAATAGGGTGCCACACAATCAACACAAGATGAGGATCACACAAGCCACGAGCAATCCACTAGAGTACCTTTTGGCTCTCCATCGGGAAAAGGTCAAGAACTCCTCACAATCACCATGATCGAAGCCGGAGACAATCACCAACCTCCGCTCGATGATCCTCGCTGCTCCGAGCCGTCTAGATGGCGGCAACCACCAAGACTAACAAGCGAATCCTGCAGCGAAACATGAATACCAAGTGCCTCTAGATGCAAACACTCAAGCAATGCACTTGGATTCACTCCCAATCTCACAAAGATGCTGGCCCCGTTCGGCTTGCTGAAACTTGGCTGAAAGTGGCTGAAAAACACTGTTCTGGCTGAAATGTTGTGAGAGAAAAATGCTATCCCGGTTGAAAAAATAAGTCGAACAAGCCAGATATAAGGTAAGCCGAACGGGGCCGTTGAATCTACAATGAAGATGAGTGGGAGGGCTTTGGCTAAGCTCACAAGGTTGCTATATCAATGCAAATGGCCAAGAGAGTGAGCTAGAGCCGGCCATGGGACTTAAATAGAGGCCCCATGAAATAGAGTCATTGTACCCCTTCATTGGGCACAACTCAGGGTGACCGGACGCTTCGGTCAGATCGACTGGACGCACCCTGCCAGCGTCCGGTCAACGGATGCCTGCCATGTCATCTCTGGCTTCAAATACTGAGCGCCCGATCTCAACGGTTAAGTTGCGACCGGACGCAGCACAGTGTATGACCGAACACAGGACCCCAGCATCCGGTCACTTCCAGTAAGGTTCCAGAGATGCTCAACTGCGACCGAACACGTCCGGTCGGTCACGATCGAACGCAGCATCAGCGTCCGGTCCTTCTCCTCTTCTCTGTGTTGCCACGTCAGCGGGACCGGACGCACCCACCCAGCGTCCGGTCACGAAGTGACCCAACGTCTAGTCGAAGACTGACGCCTGCGTCTTCACTACTGGTACTGACCGAACGCAGGACCCTAGCGTCCGGTGCACTCTGTGAAACCCTATCTTTTCTGTATAGGGCACCGGTGGCACTCTATCGGTGAAGTTTCTAACCTTGCTCAAATATGCCAACCACCAAGTGTATCACCTTGTGCACATGTGTTAGCATATTTTTCACAAAATGTTTTCAAAGGTGTTAGCACTCCACTAGGTCCTAATGCATATGCAATAAGTTAGAGCATCTAGTGGTACTTTGATAACCGCATTTCGATACGAGTTTCACCTCTCTTAATAGTATGGCTATGGAACCTAAATGTGATCACACTCGCTAAGTGTCTTGATCACCGAAACAAAATAGCTCCTACCACTTATACCTTTGCCTTAAGCCTTTTGTTTTTCTTTCTTCTTTTCCAAGTCCAAGCACTTGATCATCATCATGGAATTGCCATCATCGTGTCATGATCTTTATTTGCTTCACCACTTGGAATGTGCTACCTATCTCATGATTACTTTGATAAACTAGGTTAGCACTTAGGGTTTCATCAATTTACTAAAACCAAACTAGAGCTTTCACCGCGCCACGAATGCCGGCGCGCCATGGCTGGCGGCCGCCCGCTACGCCCGCCGCGCCCGCCACTGCCCTCACTGCCATGCCGCCGCCCTCACTGCCACATTGTACACCGCTCCCAACTGCCGCACGCCCTTCTCTCTATCCCGTGTCCACCCGTCGCCGCCGCCGAGGCCAGCGCCCGCGCCTCCCGGCCTGGTCTAGCGCACCGCCGCCGTGAGGACAAGCGCACGCTGCTGCCGCGAGGTACTCCCCTAGTGTATTTGTTGATTGAATCGATATTGTTAGTATAGTAAGTTAGTAAAATAAATAAAGTTAGTATAATTAGTAAAGTATAGTTAGTAAAGTTAGTTAGTTTAGTTAGTATAGGCAATATAGTAAGTTAGTATAGATAGTAAAGTTAGTTAGTTTAGTTAGTACAATTAGTGAGTCTAGTTATACATTGTATTTAGTATAATTAGTTGTTGTAGTTAGCCTTGTATAGATGTTAATATTAGATTAGTTAGTATAGTTATAGTTAGAATATGTATTAATATTACTATGGACATTACGTATGACGATTGCGATGACTTGATGAAGTTTCTTGAAATGCTTTTGTAGATGGATTGTTGTGTTAGAGTTTTTTATGGAGGAAGTGTTAGGAGAGAAGATGGTATGTTTGAGTATAAGGAAAATGGACCCTTGGCCCATTTACTTTAGATTTTGGTGTTTGATGATCAACACAACCAAATTGGACTAATGAATTTGCAAGTGATTGTTTTCTAGTTCAATAGGATGCAAGACGTGACTTGGACAAAGGCGACGTGATGATCCGATGATCAACACCTCAAGCAAGACCTTAGAAGCACAAGAGGAGACCTAAGATATCAAGCAAAGTCTAAGCACGAAGATAGGAACCAAGCCGTACGCAAGATCACGAAGAAACGAGCTCACAGAGGTGATCAGACGCTGGACCGGACGCTGGAGGAAAGTGACCGGACGCTCCAATCAAGAGGTTCGACAACAGGCGTGATCGGACACTAGATCGGACGCTGGCGGCAGATCGATCGGACATAGGACAGCAGAGTCTGGTCGAGTATAGAGAGGTTCTAGAGCGGCAAAAATGCGACCGGACGCGTCCGGTGGCATGTGACCGGACGCTGGCAGCGTCCGATCAGTAGTTCGAGGCTCCAACGGTCGGGACAACCGGACGTGTCCGATCAGGACGACTCCAGCGTCCGGTCAGTAGCAGAAAAGTGGGATTTCGTCCCCAACGGCTACTTTCTCAGTGGGGCTTATAAATACAACCCCCAACCGGCCAAATGAGAAAAGTGGAGCTGAGGAAACATACCAAGGGTATTGATACACCATTTTAGTGATCTCCACCTGTATAGTGCTTAGTGTTTCATTAGGTGATTAGCATAAGTGCTTTGCGAAGTGCTTACGTTGATTAGACCACCGCTTATGCGCTTGCTCTAGGTTTAGGCCTAGTGTTTAGTGAGGTTTGCATACCTCTTACCACTCGGTGCTTGCGCGTATCATTGTTGTACATTGGAGGGGCTTGTAGTCTTGCGAGATCACACCAACCGCGTTTGTGGTGTGGCTGCCACCGTGTACCGGAGGGAACAAGGCCTGCGACGTTTCGGCCAAAAGCTTGATAGTGAAGACGGCGGGGAGCATCCGGGAGAGGCTTGCCGGAAGGCACGTCAGAGATCCACTTACACGTGGGGAAGGCCTGAGGCTATCCATGGAGTTACCCGACCAGGAGCTTGGCCCTTGCGAGGGATTCCTTGCGAGGGGCTCCAACGAGGACTAGGGGGAAGCTTGCGCGCTTCTTGATACCTTGATAAAAATACCGGAGTCGTCGATGGGAGTTTACATATCTCTACCTTGCTCTTTAGCTTCCGCATTTACTGTCACAGAACCAACCAATTTATAAGAGTACAAGTACAATGGCAGCCCGCAAGCGGTCGCACTGTCATACTTGAACCCATATAAACCCGGTAGTCCGTCAAGTACCACGATGGGTCTCGATAAATGATTAACAACAACCAAGATCGTACATGATTCAACATACATGTCACATATTACATAAAGTTCATAGATACATTTCCATCATCAGAGTACAAAACAAAGTTATTACAAACCAAGTTTGATAGATAATAGCGGAAGCAAATTAAGTTTGAAAGTAGCATTTGCCAACATAGTTTAATACAGTGCCAACATATGATCACAGTCCACAAAAGCATGTAGAGGGATTAATAAAGAAGCCTACCCAAGGCTTACTCCTCATCCACAGCGGGATAGAAGCAACTCTTGCAATAACCATGATACCAAGTGCCATCTGCAACAATAGGAAATAAAACCCTGAGTACGAGAAGGTACTCAGCTAGACTTACCCGTCATAAACCAGAAATAAAATGACTCTAAGGATTATGCAAGGCTGTATAAGTGGAGAGATCGTGACAACATTTTGCATAAAAAGCAATTAACTCAGTTATACAATTATAATTCTGTTATCAAGTTAATTATGACTATCCATTTCAAAATTAGCAACTATCCTATGCCAAACATGTGGTATATCATTTTAAGAGCATACAATAGTAACCATAGCAGGTATTGTAATTCTCTGTTTATTCGAACTATCATATTCCATAATACAATTACTACGATGTTGGGACTAGCCAAGTTTCTCACTGTCCAGGAGAGATGGCGATTCGAATCGATTTCAACCAGCTGGGAATTTATTCCTAACACAAACCTTGGCAGACCAGATCAATAGTCACCTTAGGTCACCTTTGGTACAACTCAAATACACATTTCGCAGGTTCGCCCAGCGCCGCACAATCAGGGACAACCAAATGCCAGGATGTTCAGGCCCAGCCTGCCCTTGTGCTTAGTCTGGCTCCCCGCACATCCTTACTACCATCCAGAGTGCGCACTCTTACAGAGCAGGGCCCGGCCTGAGTTGAGCTACTCGGCTTCGTGGTCGGAATGAGTTATCCGGCCAGCTAAGTGATAGGCATGCGTTCAATCTTGTCAGAAGCGCCAACAACGGTACGGTCCTTAATCGGCACAGACGGAATCACATGAGTCAACCAACACATAGACTCCATCCGGTCTTGACATCCATCACCCCATGGTTCTTTTCCACAATAGCAAATATAGCCAACTGTGCCTTGGTATCCACCTATATCTCGCAGGTGACAGGGAATTACCCGACTTCTACCGGTCTAAGCATGGCTAAGCATATATTCGACCATGGACCTACATAGGGTTAAAGGTATATTTCTAGACAAGGAAATCATATGCATCAAGTGGTTCCAATCAACTCTTATAACCTAATGCATCAATCATAAAGGACTTGAGTATTATTTTATAAAATACTAGGAGACTTAGAATGCTCCGGGGCTTATCTTTCAGAAAGGAAGTGGGGCAGTGGTCAGGGCACTCCGAAAGCTCTTCTGGGGTCTGCTCCTCGCCTTCGGGAGCTACGGCTCGAGGAATCTCCTGCTGGTCCCCTTCCTCTCCTTCGTTGAACTCCAGCAACGTTATCTCCTCTGTCGATCCTAGATGCATGAGTATGGCATAAGATGTTACGAATGCATACATGTTGACAAGTATAGTATGATGATACATGATGAATGAATTCTTGTAAGCATTCTTAACAACATGGTGTTAAAGTAATAACAAGTGCATCACGTTTTACTGAGTATGTGCATATCTCTTCTTGATTACTTAATCAAACACTTCAACAATTCCTTTACTACACCACAAAACAGTAGCTACTTGTTTTACTCATAACTGAAGTTCTACTTATCCAAATACTATGATCTTGGACTTTATAGAAAGCTTATAAAATTTTCTACAACTCTTATTTAATCACCAAAAGCTAATTTGTAATCTATCTTAGCCAAAACAGACAAACAATCCAGTGCTGTCCAGAATTTTCAGAGAGCAAGCATTTCGGAATACTAACTTTAAATAGCTATAACTCCTAAACACTTTGGCCTATAGCTCTGAAATTTTGACACAAGATATATGAAGAAGTTACCTACAACTTTGTTATTAACCACTTTTACAGCAAACATCATTCTTACTATGCAACAAACCAAATCACAGAATCTGTCCGAAAACTCTTCTCACCCGAATTATAAAAGCAATGATATTTCTATTGCATATAGCCATTCCAAATTTGACCTCACCAACCATACCAACAGTACAAGGACATCAAATACTCTCAAGAAAACATAATGGCTATGCCCAATTTATTTATTTAAATGCCTTTATCAATTTATTAAGATACTTAGGTTAAATAATAAACATATACCAAATATACATCATAAATTCTCAGAAATTTACAGTGGCTTACTAGTGCTACCAATAGACTACTGTAAAAGTTTGATGCCATTTGACCAAGTAAAACATCCTATGCAAAAATAACAAGGCATAAAGGCTTAAAATAACATAAATAGGAAACCATAGTGAAAAGTGTCAAGCAACTGATTTTATATTTTTCTTAGCGTCCATATGGTACTAGGACAACCTCCAATAAATTTCATGATTATTGGATTCATAAATAATTTATAAAAATTCACACAAGGATCACCTAATTATAAAAGGAAAATCTATAACTAAAAATCTATTCATGCACTAACCCTCAAATTCTTACCAGAGCTTATACTTAACAAGAAAAGCTCACCATATAAATTTCATAATTTTTGGAGCACAGAAACTCTAGATATAAATTACACAAGTTTACGTACATTTAAAAACACATTTCAAGTTTCATTTAAATTCGTCTAGAAACTCCACTACAAGTGCTGGTATTATATTTTTCCTAAATACAAAACTTCACCAAGGTCCTAACAAAATTGGAATCACATTTTTATCACTTCTCTAGCTCAAGATATCTAATTTACAAAATGGTAACCATATAAAAGCACTCATTTAACTATATTTAAATCACCTTGAAAATATCAGAAAATGCACATTTCATATTTTTATAAAAAACTACACTTCCTAAGGAACGCTACAAAATTTGGTTCACAAGATTTGGATCTCTAGAACTCCACTTATCATTTTTCAAAGTTTGCATCAAAACTGAAATTGAATGAACTAGCTTTCAGGACTGAGCCACTGACAATCGGGACCCACGCATCCGACAGGCCCACGTGTCAGTGACGGCAAAACAGAGGAAGCGACGATGCTCAAAGCTGCGTGGCCAAAGTGCGTCGACGGCGAGCTTCACCGACGATGACACCTCTACTACTGTGACCTCCTCGACCTTGCGCACACACCGAGGTATCTAGGTGGACGGATTATCTACGCGAAGGACTACGGCGACGGCCAAGGCGGCGTGGTGGTGTGGGTCGATGGTGCTACGCCCGCGGTGGCCACGACGACTCAAGGTAAGGCTCAGACAAGCATCTACTGACCATGGAGAACCTAGTGCATAAGAAAACACAGAGAATGGTGGACTGAGATGGTGTGGCCACGACGACGGGCTCGGCGGTGGAACTACGGTGAGGTCATGCGTGGTGCTGAGGCCTTACCAGCGTGGCTAGCGAGCACAGGCGGGTGCGGTGCAACTGTAGGAGTGTGGTAGAGCTTCTATGGTGGCGAAAGAGCACGCGGGCGAGCTTGGCGCTGGCAATGGCGACGATGGCTGCTGCGCTGCTACGGACGGCGAAGGAGGAGATAGTGAAATGCAAAATGGGAGTGCGGGCGTCACGAGCGAGCGCTGGGGGTGATAAGGGCATGCTCTGGCTTGGCGTGGCCTGGCTGGGTAGACCGGTAGTGATGCGCAGCTTCATCGCGTCCACGCGCGGCCAAATGCTGGCGTCGGTCGGCCACTGAAGGTTGAGTTGATTTAGTCATCAACGCCCGACACCGAGCTTGACGACGCGATTACAAGGCGATCAAACTGCTAAACCATAGCTCCATAGTGCAAACAATCTAAATGGAACTTGTAGACCTATGTACCAGCTCCAATTGCTCTTAAAGAATCATGTGCCAATTCTCAACCAATACCGAGTAATATCATCACCAATGTGAGCTTGTCACCATTGTCAGTTAATTTGACTTAGAAAATTTCTCTAAGTGCTGGAAATAGTGCATTGTGGAAACTTGTGAGCCTAATTTAAGCATGTTAGGTGCTAAACTAGTCTATCGCCCAAAAATAAAAGTTGTTCCCCTTATCAAATACTACAACTTTTCTTTAGTGACCACCTCCATGCAAGGTCTCTATCATATAGTTCAAACTTGGTCAAACCCATTACATTCAAATGATGACTTGTACATGAACTATGACTTAGTGACCAATTTAGCCCTAACCATGAATACCAAAGTTGTTCATAATGATATTCTAAACATGTTTAAGCTATTTGTAAGGTCACACAATCATTTCATGCATTGGTTACACATAAAGCTCTCCAGGTCAACACCCATAGCATCACTTAAGTACTTGACCATGCTAAGTGATCTTCACGAACATTGTTTCACTAGTCATCCTAAGTATAGCTATAATGTTTTAGTGACTCACATCAACCTTTTACATGTATTCACTCATGATCATATGCATATATACAAAGAAACATAAAATATCAAGCATGTTTCATATGTTTCAATCACATGTTTCAAATGTAAGAGCTCAAATATGAATGCTCGATGCTCATGCTCATGCAATGCAAGTCAATTTATGCAAGGCTAACACCTAGGGTGTTACAGCCCCTCCCCCTTATAAAAATCTTGTCCCGAGATTTGCAAGACCTACCATTCTTGGAAAAAGGCGGGATAAACCTCTCGTAAATAATCCTCTCGTTCCCACGTAGCATCTTGTTCACTGTGATTGTTCCACACCACCTTATAGAACTTAATGATCTTACTCCGTGTTACTCTTTCCATTTCTTCTAGCACTCGGATTGGTTTTTCTTCATAGGTCAAATCTGATTGAAGCTTTATGTTGGTGGGTGCAATAGCTTCTTCAGGTACACGAAGACATTTCTTCAACTGAGAAACATGGAAGACATCAAATATTGCACTCATCTCTGGTGGGAGTTGTAACTTATAAGCAACATTCCCTTTCCGTTCCATAATCTTGTATAGCCCTACATATCTAGGCACAAGCTTCTTTTTCACTCCAAATCTCTTCACCCCTTTCATGGGTGATACTTTCAAGTATACATAGTCATCCACTTCAAAAGTTAGTGGTCTTCTTCTTCTATTAGCATAACTCTTTTGTCTTGATTGAGTTGCCTTCATATGTTGTTGGATAATATGTACTTGCTCTTCAGCTTCATTGACATAGTCAATACCAAAGTATCTCCTTTCACTGGGCTCAATCCAATTCAACGGAGTTCAACATTTTCTGCCGTACAAGGCTTCAAACAGAGCCATCTTGATGCTTGCTTGATAACTGTTGTTGTAGGAGAACTCAGCTAAAGGTAACCATTTCTCCCATGAACCTTTGGAAGATATAACACAAGCTCTTAGCAAATCTTCTAAGATTTGGTTCACTCGCTCTGTCTGTCCTAAAGTTTACGGATGGTATACTGAACTTCTGATCAATTTAGTTCCTAAAGCCTGGTGCAAGTGCTCTCAGAAATGAGCTATAAACTGTGGTCCTCGGTCGGAGATTATGGTCCTGGGTACCCCATGTAGCCTCACAATCTGAGAAATATACAGCTCAGCGTATTTCCCAACTATATACCTTGTGTTCACGGGTATAAAATGTGCGGACTTGGTGAGACGATCTACAATGACCCATATGGAATCATCACCTTGCTGTGTCATGGGAAGGCCTGTGATAAAGTCCATACTGAATTTTCCCATTTCCAACCTAGAATAGGCAATGGCTGAAGTAATCCAGCAGATTTCATATGAACAACTTTTACTCTACTGCAGTTATCGCACCTGACGACATAGGCTGCGATCTCTTTCTTCATCTTAGTCCACCAAAAACGGGTTTTCAAATCTTGATACATCTTACTACTACCCGAATGGATAGACAATTTGGACGAATGAGCTTCCTCTAAAATTTGATTTCTGAGCTCACGGTCTTTTGGTACCATAAGTCGGTCCTTAAACCATAGCACACCCCTTTTGTCCAATCTGAAATGCTTGGTTTCTTGCTCTTGCATCTTTCTCTTGATGTGACTTATACCTACAACTGTCTGCTACAGCTCTATGATTTTGCTCTCAAGTGAACAACTGATAGTGATATTGTGCAGTACAACAGGATGTAACAAATTGAATCCATCTTCCAATAATGCTCCCATAGTGTTGCAATGAGCTTTCCGACTAAGCGCATCGGCTGCAACATTGGCTTTCCCCGAATGGTAGTGCACTTCCAAATTGTAGTCCTTAATTAGCTCTAGCCATCTTCGCTGTCTCATGTTCAGCTTTGGTTGGGTAAAGATATACTTGAGACTTTTGTGGTCAGTATATATATGACATACATTGCCCAACAAATAATATCTCCATATCTTTAAGGCATGAACAACTGCTACAAGTTCTAAATCATGTGTGGGGTAGTTGACTTCATGTTTTCTCAACTATCGAGAAGCATATGCAATAACTCTTCCTTCTTGCATGAGCACACACCCCAAACCTATACCTAATGCATCACAAAATACATCGAAAGGCTTCTCAATGTCGGGTTGTGTTAAAACAGGAGCTGTAGTTAACAGAGTCCCGAGGGTGTGAAAAGCTGCTTCACACTCTAGTGTCCAATTGAACTTTTCATCTTTTTGAAGTAGCCTAGTCATGGCTTATCTATTTTGGAGAAATCCAGAATGAAACGATGATAATATCCTGCGAACCCTAGAAAATTCTGAACTTCATGAACCGAAGTCGGGGCCTTCTAATCCATGTCTTCTTGTACTTTGGATGGGTCTATAGAGATTCCATCTCTTGATAAGATATGACCTAAGAAAGGTACTTTACTCAACCAAAATTCACACTTGCTAAACTTCGCATACAACTTATGCTCCCTCAATCTGGATAGAACAATCCTCAGATGCTCTGCATGATCTTCCTCATTTTCTGAATAAATCAATATATCATCGACAAACACAACCACGAACTTGTCAAGCTCGGGCATGAATATGGAATTCATTAGGTACATGAAGTAGGCAGGAGCATTCGTTAGTCCAAAAGACATAACCAAATACTCATATAAGCCGTACCTAGTGGAGAAAGCAGTTTTAGGTATATCCTCAGGCCTGATCTTTATTTGAAGATAGCCGGATCTCAAATCAGTCTTGGAGAATACCTTTGCCTTCACCAACTGATCGAACAAGATGTTGATGCGAGGCAATGGGTACTTGTTCTTGATGGTCACAGCATTGAGTGGTCGGTAATCCACACACATTCTCAAGGACTTGTCCTTCTTCTTTACAAACAATGCTAGACATCCCCATGGAGATGAACTAGGTTGAATGAGACCTTTGTCCAACAGATCTTGTAACTGAATTTTAAGTTCTGCTAACTCATTTGGTGGCATCCTATAAGGTCTTCTTGAGATAGGTGTCGTACCTGGCACTAACTCAATCTTAAATTCCACATCCCTATTAGGTGGTAAACCTGGTAACTCCTCTGGAAATACATCCAAAAACTCACAAACCACTGGGATATCACAAAGGGTAGTGGTTTGGATAGCACAAGCTAAGTGTTGGAGTTCAAAATTTCAGGAGAGTGGTACTAGAAAAGCATTTCCTCCCTTGGGTTCTCTCAATATAATAGTACGAGTGCTAGTGTCAATGAGAACACCATGATCCTTCATCCAATTCATGCCTAAGATTACACTTATGGATAATCCGGGCAATATTATCAAATCCATTGTATACTCCCTCTCTAATATAGAGATGAGCACGTTCCTGACTATCTTATTTATAGAAATAGTAGCCCCAGCTAAACTTATATTATAACCACCTTTGCTTACTTCAATGATTTTCTGATCATGTCTAGATGTAAATGCTTAACTCATAAATGAATGAGAAGCTCTCGAATCAAATAAAACAATAGCGGGATGCTTGTTGACAAGAAACATACCAGCCATGACAACTTCTCCTGTGGGCACTTCCTCAATAGCGGTATAGTGCACGTATCCCGGACGTGCCCTTGAGTTTGTCTGCCTCTGATTGTTCTGATTCTTATTGCCATTCTTCTTTGGGTGGGGGAATTTCTTGGCCCAATGGCCCACTTGATTGCAGTTGTAGCAAGGTTGATTACTCCTAGGTCCTGTGGAGTTTCCTTGACCGCCATTTCCTTTAGGTAAGGCAATAGTGAATGCCTTACGGAACACTTTCTGAGGCCTGCTATTCTGAGCATTTAGGGGTGGAGGCCTAAACTTAGGTGTAGGTGGGCGGAATGGTGGCCTAGCTGTGATAGGAGCTCTAGACTGTGAAGATCCGGAGGCACCTGCCTCAATTGCTCTCTTGCGACCCTTAGCTGTCGCATGCATGTTGTTATGGTTTTTCATGAGTTAGAGCATCACTAATAAACTTGTTAAAGGTGGTGCACTTGGAATTGGCCATGGTCTTCATCAGTTTGGTGCCAAGACCCTGCTTGAAGCTCTCTATCTTCTTCTCCTCGGTATCAACAAAACCTGCAGCATACCTGGACAGGTTATTGAATGCATGCATATATTCTTTAAGGGTCTTTGTCCCTTGGGTGAGCCTCATAAATTCAGCCGCCTTCATGCGCATTAGGCCTGGGGGAATGTGATGTCCCCGAAAGGCCAACTTGAACAGCTCCCATGTTACTCGCGCATTAGCAGGTAGAGAGGACAAGAAATGTGTCCACCAGATCCCTACTGGTCCTTGCAATTGATGGGACACGTACTCAGCCTTCAGGTGCTCGGTAACTCTTAGCAGACGGAACTTCTGCTCAATGGTGTTGAGCCACTCATCCGCCTGTAGTGGTTCCTCTGCCACCTTGAAGATAGGAGGCTTTGTATCCAAAAATTCCTTGAAGGTACTGTGCTGATTAGGCTCAGGCCCTTGTTGCTGTGGGTGGGCATGAGCTGTGTTCTACGCAATGAGGCGTAGAGCCTCCTCCATTGTCCTTTGGCTTCCTAAGAATTAGGCAAAGAACTCCTGAGTAGATGGTGGTGGCGGTGGTGGCAAGTCACCGTCGTTGCCATCATGGCTGCTACTAGCTCCTGCACGGGTGCAAGTCATCTGTGAAGTTGCAATAATAAGCGATTATTGGTTGATGTCAAGAGATTGCAGATGAATTTATAATCATGCCAAACTGAAATTACTGGAGACAATCTCAAATTCATACAATAAAAACAGAGGCATAATAATTCATTCTCACAACATGACACCACCAATTTGATCACTTATCAGACTCATAGCACGTTAACATTCAAATCATGATCACTGATAAATGAACTAGAATTGCATTAGTGTTTAACCAAACATGCGATAACATGCGAATACCGATATTACATGATAGTCCAATCACCAACACCAAACTCAAACTACAGGTCCATTACATAACTAGTGATGATACATAAAGCATTTCTACCAAGTACTAAGCGATCTAATCCTCATCATGATCACTATCGAGGTCAGAGATAGGATCATCTCCCTCCTCTGGCTCCACTTCTTCCTCATCCTCATCTTCATCTTCCTCTATATTAGGACCATCTTCTTCCCCATCAAGGATTGGGTTCAGCTGGTTGTTCAAATAATGCACCTCATGCTGAAGGTCCATCACTCGAAGCTGAGCTTGTGCAAGCTGCTGACGTAAGCCCCTTTCAACATGGTCCTACGTGTTACTCATTTCGTGGTGCCTATCTCGTTCTATCCTTGCTGCAGCGGCATGGTTGTTTGCTGCATCTCGCTGGCGTATAGCTATGGACGCCTCGGCATGGGCAGCCTCCAACTGCTCCCGCAGTCCTGTAAGCAATGCTTGATCATCAGCTCTTGCTTCTTGGGCTGCTGCTCTCTGTTGATCCACTTGCTTCATTTGGGTATGGAGATGGCCCAAAGCTGCATAGGCTTGGTCAGATTCCCATTGAGCTTTACTTGCTGCTTTCTTATGCTTGCGCACACACTTCTTGAGCTTATGTTGTGCGGCTTTAGCTCTCATGAGCTTATCCATGCAAGTGGTGTATGATTCCTGCCAGAAATCCCTGGTGTCCTGGCGTATACAAAACATCTTCATGACCGCAAACATGGCACTCATAGCGGGACTAGAGCTATTTGCCCGCTCATCCCAATCTCGGATCAATGCATTTTGGTTGCGTTGTTCTCATATTGCTATGGACGGATCCACCCAAGGAAACATACCCGCGGCACTACCGGTAAGTGCATCCCCATGCTGCTGACAGATCCGACTCAAAACCTCAAAGGCCACTATTTGGGCAGCCTCCCAAGGAGTTTTCCCTTCTGATTCTGCCTTCCACTCCTACCAGAAGGGTGCCTATGTACGGGCTGGTATAGTTAGCCGCACCTCGTACCATGGCCGTCCCTCCAAGTACTCTTCATTCCAATGATAAAGGGGCGGTTCATGGTACCCCGCAAAGTGCAAAACTCTCCACAGTAGAGTAGGTGTTCCGAAAACCATCAGGAAATTCTCACATCCAACTGGTGCTGCCATCTGTACCATCAACATGTACAACTTTTTGTGAGATAATGCCATAATGGATAAGGGTTACATAACCGAGTAAGAAATTTATAAGGGGAGGACCAATGTACTTATTTGAATGATAATTATCATGATGCATGCTCGTTCCGTACGTCCTCACAAACTTAGGAAAAATTATTTCTAACAATATATACGGTGGCATACATACGTTCTCTCATATATAGTGTAACTAGTCGAGCTACACGTTTCATTGTTAGTGTACCTATATAAGAGTTTCATTTCAGCCCAATTCCATAATTAAATATGCAGAATGTAAATCTAAATACTTCCATATATGTATACCCATACATATACTTCCGTATCAAAGCTACCCGATAACAGTTTATACCCACAATTAAATACGCACCACATACACATGCAAGCATGCATACATAGTCGTACCAAAGCTAACTCTCCCCGACCGCACGCTCACATCTTGCGGTCATGCCACTCATCAACTTACCTTGGTGTAGAGGCATTTAATCTATACATTACCATTCAAATGAATGGCATCCATACAATAGCACGCCGTATGGACGATGAAATTAAAACCCCCCAAGTTAGTACTTAAATAGCCACCTAATAGTCCTTAATTTGGGCATAAGGAAAGTGATCATTGGCACACTTTAGATTTCAAATACCTATTTATATAGCTATTAGTAGCTAGAAAGGGTTTTGGAAAACAAAAACTTTTGTCTTAAATACACATGTGACAATTAACGTTGAACCTTGCTCTGATGCCAGCAGTCGTAGAACCAACTAATTTATAAGAGTACAAGTACAATGGCAGCCCGTAAGTCGTCGCACTATCATACTTGAACCCATATAAACCCGGTAGTTCATTGAGTACCACAATAGGTCTCGATAAACGATTAACAACAACCAAGATCGTACATGATTCAACATACATGTCACATATTACATAAAGTTCATAGATACATTTCCATCATCAGAGTATAAAACAAAGTTATTACAAACCAAGTTTGATAGATAATAGCGGAAGCAAATTAAGTTTGAAAGTAGCATTTGCCAACATAGTTTAATACAGTGCCAACATATGATCACAGTCCATAAAAGCATGTAGATGGATTAATAAAGAAGCCTGCCCAAGGCTTACTCCTCATCCACAGCGGGATAGAAGCAACTCTTGCAATAACCATGATACCAAGTGCCATCTGCAACAATGGAAAATAAAACCCTGAGTACGAGAAGGTAGTCAGCTAGACTTACCCGTCATAAACCAGAAATAAAATGACTCTAAGGATTATGCAAGGCTCTATAAGTGGAGAGATCGTGACAACATTTTGCATAAAAAGCAATTAACTCAGTTATACAATTATAATTCTGTTATCAAGTTAATTATGACTATCCATTTCAAAATTAGCAACTATCCTATGCCAAACATGTGGTATATCATTTTAAGAGCATACAATAGTAACCATAGTAGGTATTGTAATTCTCTGTTTATTCGAACCATCATATTCCATAATACAATTACTACGATGTTGGGACTAGCCAAGTTACACACTGTCCGGGAGAGACGGCGATTTGAATCGATTTCAACCAGCTAGGAATTTATTCCTAACACAAACCTTGGTAGACCAGATCAACAGTCACCTTAGGTCACCTTTGGTACAACTCAAGTACACATTTCGCAGGTTTGCCCAGCGCCGCACAATCAGGGACAACCAGATGCCAGGATGTTCAGGCCCAGCCTGCCCTTGTGCTTAGTCTGGCTCCCCGCACATCCTTACTACCATCCAGAGTGCGCACTCTTACAGAGCGGGGCCCGGCCTGAGTTGAGCTACTCGGCTTCGTGGTCGGAACGAGTTATCCGGCCAGCTAAGTGATAGGCATGCGTTCAATCTTGTCAGAAGCGCCAACAACGGTACGGTCCTTAATCGGCACAGACGAATCACATGAGTCAAACTTTGTTATTAACCACTTTTACAGATATATGAAGAAGTTACCTACAACTTTGTTATTAACCACTTTTACAGCAAACATCATTCTTACTATGCAACAAACCAAATCACAGAATCTGTCCGAAAACTCTTCTCACCCGAATTATAAAGCAATGATATTTCTATTGCATATAGCCATTCCAAATTCGACCTCACCAACCATACCAACAGTACAAGGACATCAAATACTCTCAAGAAAACATAATGGCTATGCCCAATTTATTTATTTAAATGCCTTTATCAATTTATTAAGATACTTAGGTTAAATAATAAACATATCCAAATGTACATCATAAATTCTCAAAAATTTACAGTGGCTTACTAGTGCTACCAATAGACTACTGTAAAAGTTTGATGCCATTTGACCAAGTAAAACATCCTATGCAAAAATAACAAGGCATAAAGGCTTAAAATAACATAAATAGGAAATCATAGTGAAAAGTGTCAAGCAACTGATTTTATATTTTTCTTAGCGTCCATATGGTACTAGGACAACCTCCAATAAATTTCATGACTATTGGATTCATAAATAATTTATAAAAATTCACACAAGGATCACCTAATTATAAAAGGAAAATCTATAACTAAAAATCTATTCATGCACTAACCCTCAAATTCTTACCAGAGCTTATACTTAACAAGAAAAGCTCACCATATAAATTTCATAATTTTTGGAGCACAGGAACTCTAGATATAAATTACACAAGTTTACATACATTTAAAAACACATTTCAAGTTTCATTTAAATTTGTCTAGAAACTCCACTACAAGTGCTGGTATTATATTTTTCCTAAATACAAAACTTCACCAAGGTCCTAACAAAATTGGAATCACATTTTTATCACTTCTCTAGCTCAAGATATCTAATTTACAAAATGGTAACCATATAAAAGCACTCATTTAACTATATTTAAATCACCTTGAAAATATCAGAAAATGCACATTTCATATTTTTATAAAAAACTACACTTCCTAAGGAACGCTACAAAATTTGGTTCACAAGATTTGGATCTCTAGAACTCCACTTATCATTTTTCAAAGTTTGCATCAAAACTGAAATTGAATGAACTAGCTTTCAGGACTGAGCCACTGACAGTCGGGACCCACGCATCCGACGGGCCCGCGTGTCAGCGACGGCAAAACAGAGGAAGCGGCGCTGCTCAACGCTGCGCGGCCAAAGTGCGTCGACGGAGAGCTTCACCGACGATGACACCTCTACTACTATGACCTCCTCGACCTTGCACACACACCGAGGTATCTAGGTGGACGGATTATCTACGCGAAGGACTACGGCGACGGCCAAGGCGGCGTGGTGGTGCGGGTCGACGACGCTACGCCGGCGGTGGCCACTATGACTCAAGATAAGGCTCGGACAAGCATCTACTGACCATGGAGAACCTAGCGCATAAGAAAACACAGAGAATGGTGGACTGAGATGGTGTGGCCACGACGACGAGCTCAGCGGTGGAACTACAGCGAGGTCATGCACGGTGCTGAGGCCTTACCGGCGTGGCTAGCGAGCACAGGCGGGTGTGGTGCGACTGTAGGAGTGTGGTGGAGCTTCTACGGTGGCGAAAGAGCACGCGAGCAAGCTTGGTGCTGGCAATGGCGACGATGGCTGCTGCGCTGCTACGGACGGTGAAGGAGGAGACAGTGAAATGCAAAATGGGACTGCGGGCGTCACGAGCGAGCGCTGGGGTGATAAGGGCACGCTCTGGCCCAGCGTGGCCTGGCTGGGTAGATCGGCAGCGACATGCGGCTTCATCGCGTCCACACGGTGGCCAAATGCTGGCGTCGGTCGGCCACTGAAGGTTGAGTTGATTCAGTCATCAACGCCCAACACCGAGCTTGACGACATGATTACAAGGCGATCAAACTACTAAACCATAGCTCCATAGTGCAAACAATCTAAATGGAACTTGTAGACCTATGTACCAGCTCCAATTGCTCTTAAAGAATCATGTGCCAATTCTCAACCAATACCGAGTAATATCATCACCATTGTGAGCTTGTCAGCACTGTCAGTTAATTTGACTTAGAAATTTTCTCTAAGTGCTGGAAACAGTGCATTGTGGAAACTTGTGAGCCTAATTTAAGCATGTTAGGAGCTAAACTAGTCTATGACCCAAAAATAAAAGTTGTTCCCCTTATCAAATACTACAACTTTGTTTTAGTGACCACCTCCATGCAAGGTCTCTATCATATAGTTCAAACTTGGTCAAACCCATTACATTCAAATGATGACTTGTATATGAACTATGACTTAGTGACCAATTTAGCCCTAACCATGAATACCAAAGTTGTTCATAATGATATTCTAAACATGTGTTAATCTATTTGTAAGGTCACACAATCATTTCATGCATTGGTTACACATAAAGCTCTCTAGGTCAACACCCATAGCATCACTTAAGTACTTGACCATGCTAAGTGATCTTCACGAACATTGTTTCACTAGTCATCCTAAGTATAGCTATGATGTTTTAGTGACTCACATCAATGATTTACATGTATTCACTCATGATCATATGCATATATACAAAGAAACATAAAATATCAAGCATGTTTCAATCACATGTTTCAAATGTAAGAGCTCAAATATAAATGCTCGATGCTCATGCTCATGCAATGCAAGTCAATTTATGCAAGGCTAACACCTAGAGTGTTGCATTTACATTGATTATATTACTCCTTTTGTGGTAGAGATAGCAACACACTAGCAAAACCGTAGTTGCACATTTAGATAGTTCATCCTTTGCATAGGTTTTGCTATTGTTAGATAAAGCGGCCATAGTTTAGAGTTCGAATTTTAAGTTGCCTAATTCACCCCTCTCTTAGGCGTCACGGTCCCCCTTCAATTGGTATCAGAGACAGGTTGGCTAAATTTGGACCTTTGGCTTAACCATCGCTGAGCCGACGCTAATTAGAGTGGTTGGGATGGATACCTCTAGGCATCCGCACTTTGATGGCACTAACTTCCCCTATTATAAAGCTAGAATGGCTTGCTACTTGAGGCGGTTGATTTGGCAGTTTGGAGAGTCACTCGTGACAGGATGAAACCCATTAAAAATCTTGATAAACCCACGAAGAGTGATGAAAAAGAAATTCATTACAATGCTAGAGCTAAAAATTGCTTGTTTGAATCTTTTAGCATGGATGTGTTTAACCAAGTATTCACTTTAAATACGGCACATGAAATGTGGTTAAAACTTCAAGAGCTCCATGACGGCACAAGTAATGTCCATGAGCAAAAACATTATCTAGCTAAATAAAATTATGATTCCTTCGAAATGAATAATGATGAGCTTGTTCATGACATGTACTCTCGTTTGAATCTAATTATCAATGAGCTCCATTCTATCGGATTGACAAAGCTAGATGATGCGGACATCATGAGGAAGATCATCTCTGTGCTACCACAAAAGAAATATGCAAGCATAATCACCATCCTTCACAACATGGAGGACTTGAGCACCATGACCCCGGCCATAGTCATTGGCAAGATAGTGGCATTTGAAATGTCACGCAAGATGGGCCAAGAAGAAGCCTCTTCATCAAGCAAAGGCAAAGCTCTCGCATGTGGCAAGAAAAAGAAGATGAAGGGCAAGCAAGTTGAGACAAGTTCAAGCTCAAGCTCCTCAAGTGAAGATGGAGAAGAAGATGAGGATGAGGATGATGAAGATTCAAGTGATGATGATCAATCTTCCTCCTCCACCTCCAACCTTGATGAAGAATCAATCAAACTAATCAACAAGGTGGAGAAGATGATCCGAAAGCTCAATGTCAAGGGTGTGCCCATCCAAATCCAAGATCTCATTTTCACCAATCAAAGAAATGAGCAAAGAAAGAGAGGATGCTATGGATGCGGCGAGTTGGGGCACTTTGTGGAAGTTTGTCCAAACAAGCCCACACCCAAGACAAAGAAGAAGGCGTGCAAGCATCAAGCCCTCACATCAATAAGATCATGGGATGATTTTTCAAGTGAAGAAGAACATCATCACAAGAGGTGAGGCCGCAAGCACTCATCATCAAGCTCTTCTCATGTGTGCCTTATGGCATGAGGTAATGAAAGCTCACCTCTAGTGAGAGTGATAGTGATGATGATATGCCTTCTTATGATGAAATTGTGCAACAAAATCTTAATTATGCTAAAGTTTGCACTAGTTAACAAAAGAAGCTCAAAAGTTTAAAAGAAAAGCTAGATAGTTCACAAGAAGCATACAAAACTTTGCTTGAATAATATGAGAACTTTGCTAATCTTAATATTGAACTATCTACTAAAATTGAGCAACTTAAGGCTAGTGCAACAACAAATGAATGCACAATCAATGATGAGCAACTTGTAAAGAAAAATAAAAAATTAAAAGAAAAGTTAGCTAGCTCACAAGATGCTTATAAAAGTTTGATTGCAAAAATGAAAATCATGTGCAAACATTGTGATGAGCTAATTAATAAAGTTGCTAATCTTGAAGCTGTTGGTACAACCCCACACCAAGGCATCTAAAAAGAAAAGCTCTATCTTTAACATATCTAAAAAAGATGCCTCTACTTCTTGTAATGATTTATGTTTAGACTCATCTTTATGCAACCAAGTTTGTGTTGAGAAGTTGTTGTAGATACATGCACACAAGAGGTTGCAAAGGAGAATGAGCAACTCAAGCAAGAAGTAGCTCGCCTCACCAAGGACTTGACTCAAGTGAAAGGCAAGGCGAAGCAAGCCCAACTTCATCAAGATAACACCATCAAGGGAGTGAAGAAGCTTGATGAAGGACAAACCATGGTTTGCTATGTGTGCCACAAGGAAGGCCACAAGTTCTATGAGTGCAAGGTGAAGAATGGGGGAGGAGCAAAGAAGAAGGAGAAAAAGCAAACAAGCAAGCTCTCCAACACCTACACCAACAAGGTGGACAAGAAGGCCTCCACACCTTATCTCTTGAAGAAGAAAAATGATAAGGTGGTGGCCATCAAGGTGAACAAGCAAGCTAACAATGGAGTCAAACGCTTTTGGGTGCCAAAGGAAATCATCTCCAATATGAAGAGCACCAAAAAGGTTTTGATCCCAAAAGGGAAGTGAGAAGTCCAATGGACTTCGGGAAATTTGGAGACTTGGCAAAGTATAGATGCATTTCAAGGGGTGCATCATGATGGACAAAATCATTGCCAAGTGGGTTAGTGAATACTAAGGACCCAAATTCCCCTTCTCATGTTAGGTAACTAGATTCAATTTAATTCAATTGGTATTTGATTTAAATTTTTCCTACAATTGGTATCTTTTAGCATCTAGTTACTATTAATGCCTAGGTTTGCATTTGCATGCTTATATCTTTTGTCATGCATACACTAGGTTTTTCATATGGTAGGCTTGTTCGGTTTCATTCTTATTCCTTGAAGCAATCCTACATGGTTTAAAATTATTTAGGAGCACGGCACATAGCTTGTCCTTCAATTGTTCATCTAATATGTGCCAAAGTCCAAATTATAGATAATTTCTCCCGAATATCATATTCAAAAATAATTCTCACATTCATGAGATGTCATCTTTCAAGTGGTATTTTTTATTCCAAAATCAATGTGCATGTTTCCAACAAGTATTCCATACTTGTGTGCACAAATTTAGAGGGAGATTACTCTACAAGTTGGATGCTTTGAGACTAACACCTTTTCAAGCTTATCATGTGTGTAGTAGTCTCATTGCAAGGAAAATGGAGTCCCTGGAGTTAAGCATCATACTTTAAAGATCCACCACCGGTTGCAAGTGGTAGAAATCAAATTGGTTTCCGCATGTGGTATTTTTAAACCAATATCATCATGTTGATTTCATTTTGATATTTATATGCTTTCTCCATGCATTATATAGATTAAAATCCCCGTGAGCAAAAATTTGCCAATTATGCATATGCTTTGCACTCTATCATATGTATGCATATATTTAGGGGGAGCTTTGTCTATATAATGCGAGAGTCAAATTTTATGATCTATTTCACTCTACACACAAAGGATCACAAAGTTTGATCCTCCCTTGTGCTACTAATGTCTTCCTTTTTGGTGTTTAATTCCAAAGGGGGAGAATTTAGAGGACCAAAAGCAAACATTGATTTGTAGTAATGGTCTAAGAAAGGGAGGATAGAGGATTATGGATTAGCCTAAGTAATGGGAAAACTTGTAGGAAGCAAGGCTTAAATCCATAATACCACATGGGGACATTTGCAAGGGCAAGATAAGTTTCTATATAGTCTTACAAGTAGTATCTTTTAGCATCATATAATCTCGCCCCTTGCATTGCATCCTAGCAAGTAGGTCATTTTTAAATTTCAAAATTCTATTATTTGCTTGCTTTGGTCGTGTTGTCATCAATCACCAAAAAATGGGGAGATTGTAAGAAAAATGGACCCTTGGCCCATTTACTTTGGATTTTGGTGTTTGATGATCAACACAACCAAATTGGACTAATGAATTTGCAAGTGATTGTTTTGTAGTTCAATAGGATGCAAGACGTGACTTGGATAAAGGCGACGTGATGATCCGATGATCAACACCTCAAGCAAGACCTTAGGAGCACAACAGAAGACCTAAGATATCAAGTAAAGTCCAAGCACAAAGATAGGAACCAAGCCGTACGTAAGATCGCAAAGAAACGAGCTCACAGAGGTGACCGGACATTGGACCGGACGCTGGAGGAAAGTGATCGGACGCTCCGATCAAGAGGCTCGGCAACAGGCGTGACCAGACGCTGGACCGAACGCTGGTGGCAGATCGACCGGATGTAGGACAATAGAGTCCGGTCGAGTACAGAGAGGTTCCAGAGCGGCAAAAATACGACCAGACGCGTCCGGTGGCATGTGACCGGACGCTGGCAGCGTTCGATCAGTAGTTCATGGCTCCAACGGTCGGGATGACCAGACACGTCTGATTAGGACGACTCCAGCGTCCGGTCAGTAGCAGAAAAGCGGGATTTCGTCCCCAACGGCTACTTTCTCAGTGGGGCTTATAAATACAACCCCCAACTGGCCAAATGAGAAAAGTAGAGCTGAGAAAACATACCAAGGGTGTTGATACACCATTTTAGTGATCTCCACTTGCATAGTGCTTAGTGTTTCATTAGGTGATTAGCATAGGTGCTTTGCGAAGTGCTTACGTTGATTAGACCACCGCTTATGCGCTTGCTCTAGGTTTAGGCCTAGTGTTTAGTGAGGTTAGCATACCTCTTACCACTCGGTGCTTGCGCGCACTATTGTTGTACATCGAAGGGGCTTGTAGTCTTGCGAGATCACACCAACCGCATTTGTGGTGTGGCCACCACCGTGTACTGGAGGGAACAAGGCCCGCGGTGTTTCGGCCAAAAGCTTGATAGTGAAGACGGCGGAGAGCATCCGGGAGAGGCTTGCCGGAAGGCACGTCGGAGACCCACTTGCACGTGGGGAAGGCCTGAGGCTATCCACGGAGTTACCCGACCGGGAGCTTGGCCCTTATGGGGGATTCCTTGCGAGGGGCTCCAATAAGGACTAGGGGGAAGCTTGCGCGCTTCTCGATACCTCGGTAAAAATACCAGAGTCGTCGACAGGAGTTTGCATATCTCTACCTTGCTCTTTAGCTTCCGCATTTACATTGGTTATATTACTCTTTTTGCGGTAGAGATAGCAACACACTAGCAAAACCGTAGTTGCACATTTAGATAGTTCATCCTTTGCATAGGTTTTGCTAGGGTTAGATAAAGCGGCCATAGTTCAGAGTTAGAATTTTAAGTTGCCTAATTCACCCCCCCTCTTAGGCGTCATGGTCCCCCTTCATTGAGGATATAAAAGAAGAATTGGAATGGTTTGATGAACCTCCTAGCTTCTTATCGTCCGAGTATCAATCCTCTACCACTACCCTATTGTTGTGGCTAGGGTCACCTGCATTGCCCTGATCTGCCTTTCGCCTATAGTAAGCGACCTCCGCTTCATCTGTGGCTTGGGACAAGAATGCGTTCTCTTCCTCCTTGTTCATGTGGCTAGGCTCACCCACATTGCCTTGATCTGCCTGTCGCCTATAGTAATCGGCCTTCGCTTCATCTGCGGCCTCTGTGGCTTGAGAGAAGAACGCTTCCTTATCCTCCTCCGCCTTCAAACCTGCCTCTGCTAGAGCGATGAGCTCGCTCAATCTGCTAGCGTCATCCTCATCCTTCTCCACCTGTAAGCCCGTCTCCGCTAGAGCGATGAGATCGCTCAACCTAACAATGTCGTCCTCATCCTCGCCCCCCTCATTGTCCAACACAATAGGACACAGAACGTTGCGACCGGCTCGGGTTCTGTGCTCATGTAACTTGTTTTTTCACATAACTTGCATGGGCCACCTCTGTGGCATGGTCCCCGCTGTATCCAATCCTTTCATGTATAAAATGCAACAAGTTACCAATGCGATTATAGTATATTTAAAAGCAGGCAACGAAAGTAAGAAGGCTTCTAATGACTCACTTGCACACAATGCAGCAATATGGTCGTTCAAGACCTGCATCTGTATTGTTTTCTCCTCCATTGCAACCTTCCTTGCCCTATCCTCCTCTAATGCCCTCCATCTCTCCGACCCCCATTTGTCAAGCCTGACATTGATCGAGTTACGAATACCGCTCTTTCTAGCAAACTCACGCATGTTCTTCTTTCGCAGTTTAACAAAGTGGCCGACATAGTCACGTCCATATCCCCTCTTCTGTGTAATTACTTGCATCCCCTTCAAGTCATTCAAGAACTTATCTTGACCATCATAAGATTCCCACTTGCATTTCCTAGTGCTCTGTTCAAACAAAAAATTATATCATAATTCTTCAAAAAATCTAGAAAATACAATTTCAGGTTTTCAACACCAATAACCAACCTCATCATAGTCAACCATATGGCCGCAATAATGGCCTATTCCAAGCTCCGAAGGGACTATGCCATAGTTGGATTTAACACCATATTCGCACATGACAGGAGGTGCTTTATAAATTACCCTTTCTTTCTTCTTTTCCTTAACCTTTGGCGGTTCTTCCGGCCATTGGTTCTTAGGACCATACAACCACTCCTTGAAACGATACTTCACCATTGAAAAAACTTAAATAAGGTGACATTAGTACATGAACACATATAGCTCAATATTTCAACACATACACTTTGCACTTACTTCATGTTTGTTTGGACACACAAGCTCCAACATATTCTCAGGGTTTATCACAGCTCAATCTCCGTAATCGTACAGAGGATGTTTCTCGAGTCGTCTAACTGTGGCTAAGTGCTTCTCCTTAGCCGTCATTGGAGAGGGTTAGGGGGAGGTGGAACCCACCGCTCGAAGTGCTCTCGTGGATGTCGCCCTCTCCACCAATCGTCGAAAAGGAGATACCTAAGGTCAAACTTGTCTGCACCGTCGATCCACTAAAAGAAAAAACACCTCTCATGGTCCTACACAACAAAATTCCAATAAAATATTAGTAACCTAGTAATACAAATGAAGAAAAAAACATACGGAAATAATTACTTATATTAAAACGACTGCATGTGTAGAAGCAACGAGCCGCTGTGTCTAGATGTCTCGATTGAAACACGTCGGCCGAACGACCACAACCACAGTTAGAGACAGGAAGGTCAAGAGGAACGGGGGCATCTTTGCTAGACTCGTCGGGGTACAATTCTCTAGGACGATCCCGTTTTTACCACAACTGCTCCCGAAACATGTCTTCCATCTAATAAAACGGTTCAAATTAAATATCAATCAAAACAACGCAAATTAATGTAAAATATAATCATTTACACTTCAACTCAAATAATATAAACAACACTTATAGTAACAAAAATATACATGGTAGACATACTTCTAAGTAAGTAATTAACCTTAACATTGACAAAATCAAACTAATATCTTTCTCCAAACCATAGCCCATAGTTCCCAACATAATTTTCCTCCTAACCTTAATTCCTATTCATAATATTTCAATCCACCATTCAAACGAAAATAAAAAGTGCGTCATTACTATAAACGAGGCCGAGGAGGGAGGGAGACGGCCATGGAATGGAAGGGAAGGGAGGGAGGGAGGCGGCAACGTACGACCGGACACCGACAGCACTTGGGAGTGGCGGGAGGACGCGGCGCGGAAGTCGTCCACCGCGTTAAGGCAGACAAAGGGAGGGCGGCTCGCGGGCGATATTTACCTGGGACTGCCGCGCCGTGAGGGATAGCGCGGCAGACCTCGCCACATCACCGGTCAGCGCCCCCGTCGTCGCCACGTCATCCCTCTCGCCGCGCCACCGTGCATGGCGTGGCACAGACGTTTTGCCGCGCCAGGGAAATAGACGCGGGCAAAAGTGTTAGTTTTAAAAAAAAACAGTATTTGATTTAAAATTAGTTTAAAAAAATATTAAAATAAAAAAAAAATACGACTGCGAGGATGGGAAAAGAGGTAGGGAAGCTAGGCCCCAAGACGCGAGGAGCATAACGGGCCACTAGCCCACTACGGACCAGCCATTATCGGGCTATCGTAGCCGTGCCACCCAGCGAGCCTTTCCAAAACGGCCGTGCTTGCTCGAGCGCTATAGGAAACAGGCCATGCTCTCGTGCTTAGGACCGGGCTAAACATGTGGACCTCGTGCCAGCCCAACTAAATATCTATACCCGGGCATCGTGGCGGTGAGCGGTGAGCCTGAGCCGCGCCGCCGGCTGCCCTCGCTCTCTGATCACTTCATTGCCGTGGGTTCCACGGCTACCGCCGATGCGGCTCGACTCGACCAGGGAAAACTTGGATCGGTTGAAAGAAAATGAGTTGGGGGCGTGGCGTGGAGGTGGAGGGCCGGAGTGCGGAGACGTGTGCCGCGCTGCCTGTGCCTGTGCCTGAGAATAGGCCCTGCAGAAACATTCGGATTCGGTGGGCGATTCTTGCCTTCCGCCAACCACGCCCGGCGCCACTGTCTGTTTGCTTCTCACATCCAAGTACGGTGGCGCCGAGCTGGCGGCCCCGGGACGCGCCACCTACCCCCTCAGCTACCGAAAGAGAGAAGCCACCTTTCGCTCCTCCTCTGCTTCGCACTCGCACCATTTCCATCCTCCGGGAAATAATCTGGCGCTGCACTAACCAGGGCCGAAGAATCAGCAGAGCAACTTGTTCTGAAAAAGGAATTCGCAAAACGAAGTTCCTGCTTTTTCTGAAGAGAGAGAGAGAGTGAGTGAGAGACCGACGTTCGAGACAGGCGAGACGTGCTTGTCAAATACTGGCGCCTCTCTGGCTTCCTGCCGAACCTCTCTCTTCTGCCTGAAGAAATCCTTCTCCAACAACGCCTTGTTTAGATTGCAAGTTTTTTCACTCTCTCTTCATCACTTTAAATCTTTGGACACATACATAGAGTATTAAATGTAGATAAAAAAAATAACTAATTACATAGTTTGATTGTAAATTACGAGACGAATCTTTTGAGCCTAGTTAGGTCATAATTGGACAATAATTGTCAAATACAAACGAAAGTGCTACAGTGCAAAATACTGATTCCTAACCTCAATCTAAACCAGGCCCAAGACACGTAGGACCATTCAGGACATATGACCGAGCTATCAAGCGTCTTGACAATTGCAACCAGACCACATCGTAGCTTCTTAATTGTGTACTGTACACAAGCAAACTGCTACTGCAAGCAGACCAATCACAGTGTTCAGAATCGTCATGCCTACTGCATGCTCAACCGGCGTGGCAAGGAAGTTCAAAAGGGCTACCAAGTCCCAACGACTGGACATCGGCAACGATTCCGAATTGGACGAATCAGTTTCTGAAGTTCAATGAAAAACAAAACTAGAAACTTATGTATGTCTGAAAAATACATATTCTTGCACAGTCATGAGAAATAGGTGAGCTAATGCCTTTTGCCAGGCTAAGCCGGCCCAACGAGCCAACTGACAATTTTGGCCTGGCCTTCGCTTCATTCTTGCCAAAACTTGGTTCTTATGATTGGAAATAAGTGGTATGTCAGAACAGGCTTACTTAAGTAACACTCTAGTAATCTTCTTAACTTTGGTGATACATCAATTTGCCCCGGCCAAGACAACCAGGAAAACAGTTCAGCTACGCCGCCAGCCCCATCTGAAATGAATGAATTCTTCATGTGCATCGGATGAGAGATTGAGATCCAGCACTCAGTTGGGCGCACTAGGCTGCAGCTGCAACTGCCGCTCCGGGACGGGCAGTAGGCACCGACATTGAACTAATCTACAGCGTTGGGCTTGGACCGGAGTTATTATTATATAATCCAAAAAACACTAATACTAATAACAAATCCGGTGTTGAATTGCACGTTGTTCAGTCATCAATCGTCTCAGAAAGAACTTCCACTGGCGTGGAAGGTGAGGAACGCGCTTCTCTGCGGTCAGGCCCCTATTTGTTGCGGGAAGGTTGGCAGTTCCGTTCCGTGCACCGCGAGCCCGCGCCCAAAATTTCACGCACCAAGCCCGAGCCAAACCGTAGGGCGAGAAGCACAAAGCCACAAGGAGTGCGAGGCGAGGACCGACACCGGGGGCAAGCGCGGCGCGGCGCGGCGGCGGAGGCAGCAATGGCGGCGCTGCACAGCTGGCGCAAGGCGTACGGCGCGCTGAAGGACACCACCACCCTCAGCCTCGCCAACCTCAACTCCGACTTCAAGGTCCGCCGTCGAATCCTCCCTCACCCGCCCCATGCTTTCCCCCGATTTTGCGGGCGCCAAACCGGTCCAGTTCGTGAGCGCCGCTCGTGCGCTCGCCGTCGGATCCATGGCCGCACTCCTGCGCTGCACTGGGTTTATTGATTCTCTTTGGGAGTGTGGTTTTTGTTTTCTCAGGATCTGGATGTCGCGATCGTGAGGGCCACCAACCACGTGGAGAGCCCGCCCAAGGAGCGCCACCTGCGCAGTGCGTCGTGGATTCCTCCTATATTCTCCCTTTGCATTTTTTTTCTTAATTTGATTTCAGGAACTAGCCGGATCGTCGAGTGCCGTGGTTAAGCATTTCTCGGTTTGAGTTTGCTGTCTGATGGGTTTGTCGGTGCCGGTGTTGCAGAGATTGTGGCGGCGACGTCCATCGCGAGGCCACGGGCGGATGTCGCCTACTGCATCCATGCGCTTGCCCGGCGACTCGCCAAAACCAGGAACTGGATTGTAAGCACTGCTGCACTCCTGTTCAGATTATTTGGTTCGTTCTGTGTATTCGATGCTCTGATGGTTGCTTTAGCTGCTAAATTTGTGCCGATCTTGTAATGGTACTGGGTGATCGATGAATCTCAAATGCAATTTCGTTTGTTAAAAATGTGATCATGCTGTGGAATTGAATGCAGACTAAATGCTCAATCGGTCAAATGTCCAAGTTTCATGCACGGTTAGTCAGTTAGTGAGGATGCAGTGCTATTGATTTGGGCATCTGAACCTTGGTCATTGCACACTGGAGAGCTCGAGCTCATATGTTTAGTTATATAATAGTATATTGTGTTGTGAATCTGGAATTGCAATATACCTTTATTATCTGTGCTTTTGGTGGCTTGAGTATATATGTACTAGTTAATTTGGATGTGGGAACAAAAAACAGAAAGAGACGCAACTGAGGATTTTGTTATTTACTGCTGCAATCATGATATTATACATCCAAGTTGAAAATTCTTTGCGTAGCATAATAAGCTTGTTTACAAAAGCACAGTGAAAATTCTACATTTAACACAATTCTTCACTTTTTGTGGTCGCTTTTATTTGAACTGAGAATTGATGATTTAAATTGTGTGGTTCCTTCTTTTCTGTTGATTGTCTGAAGCCCGTTTGACACCCTGTTGTGTTATGTCCTTGAATTAAACTCTTTTTTTAATGGTTAATTTTTGGTCTTGCCTGAATCGTATGATGGAGTTCAGTTGAGATGGCACAACCCGATGCTTGAATAGGTCTAATTTGTACAATGAGTTCTTGTGTTATGTAGGTTGCTCTGAAGACACTGGTAGTGATCCATAGGCTTCTTCGGGAAGGTGATCCTGCATTCTGCGAAGAGTTTCTAACATTTACTCAGAGAGTGCGGATTTTGCAGCTGTCAAACTTCAAGGATGATTCCAGCCCAGTTGGTCTGTATTTCTTCAATTTAAATTTAACCTGATGTTTTATTTGGATCATTAATATTCTTCCATAACCTTCTAATCTATTGTCTTTATATTTCGGAATTATATCCAGCTTGGGATTATTCTTCATGGGTTCGCACATACGGTTTATTTTTGGAGGAAAAACTAGAATGCTTCAGGGTCTTGAAGTATGACATTGAAGCTGAGCGTTTATCAAAGCAAGGTCAAGGACCTGAAAAGGTCTGGACTCTGACATGCTCATCCAGTATTTTTATGTCATTTTATTACCACTTTACCAAAGCTGTGCGGTGCTATCCATTATTTGTAGCTATATTACTTGCTGGTGATACTTCAACATGTAATTCAACTTTTTTGTTTTCAGGGCCACAGTAGAACTAGGGAATTGAATTCTCAGGACTTGCTGGAGCAATTGCCAGCACTGCAGCAATTGTTATATCGACTTATTGGCTGTCGGGTGATTCTCTCTTATCCTTGCAACAAATAAGTTGGATTAGTGAAAGAAACTGATTTAATAAACATATTTAGTTTTTTGGTCTGTATTTTTCTTTTTTAACTAAGCCAACATGGCACTGCTTTTCCTTTTGTATTCAGGCAGAAGGAGCTGCAAATAAAAATTATTTGGTGCAATATGCTCTAGCCCAGGTAAGCTCTGTTTTTTCTGTCATTTTTTTGCTTCAACTTCTACAAGGTGATCTTTATATTTAGTTTAACAAGCCAACTGGTCATTTGTGAATCTGTCTGGCTGTATTGCACTTTATGACCTATTCAATGTATAATAGAGCAGTTCAATTCCTTCTGTGTAATATTTTATTCTTAGATCTGGGGCATCGTACGCAATTTGAGTGAATCCTGCTTCTGTACAGGTTCTTAAAGAAAGCTTCAAAATTTATTGTGCAATAAATGATGGAATTATCAACCTTGTTGACAAGGTATATTAATCTTCAAAGAAGTAGGAATTTGTCTATGTTGAGCTGAGCTATTTCTACTTATGCTTCCTGTTTCCTGTTTCCTGTTGGCTGTCAAACAACTGTGCAGTTCTTTGAGATGCCAAAGCATGAAGCACTAAAAGCCCTTGACATTTACAGGAGGGCTGGCCAGCAGGTAACTGCCCTACACGGTAGTGATGTGCAATGTATCTTAACTTGAAGAAGATCAGGATGTAACAATTATGTGTGCTTAGACGCTTAGCTGCAATTTCTACTCATTAACATCTTTGATGCTTCAGGCTGGAAACCTATCTGACTTCTATGAAAGTTGTCGGGGTTTAGAGCTCGCAAGAAATTTCCAGTTTCCCACTTTGAGGGAGGTGAGGTCATTTGTCTCAGTGTTCGCCATGTAATTTTTTACTATGTAAGAGTATGACCAGATACTCAGATTTGATTTCTCTTATTTTCAGCCACCACAAACATTCCTTTCAACCATGGAGGAGTATGTGAAGGAGGCTCCACGTATGATGCCAGTTATAGAGCCACTGGTTAGTTCCTGGGTTCTAATAAACCATTTGGATTTTTGCATGACACCTTTACATTTTATAACAACAAGTAACAAGTAGGAGTCTCGACAATGGTATTTGTGTGATACTTCATGTGCCTTGCATGTTAAAGTAGCATATCACAACCAGTGGCGAAGCTAGAGCAAATTAGAGGGGGCGGTGCTCTTGCCTTGTGGGTGCATATACTGATATACATGTTCCACAGGGGTTGCATGTATGGTGAAAAAATAGATAACATCATTGTTTTAACATTTTTAGGGGTTTAGGGGGTACATTTGCGCCCCCTAATCTCAAATTCTCAATGTAGCTTGCACTGATCACAACTTCATTCTTCTTTTATATCTAATGACAGCAAACTACTCCTACCTGATGTAGGGAAACCGTTAACATCAATATTTGTGGCCCGATGAACAATTTCTCTTTTACTTTGATATTTTTGTGATAATTGTGTCATCAGTGTGAATGTCACACACTCTTTTTGGGAGATAAATGATTACTGTCAAGTCAAGTTTATACCAGGCAATTTACTTATTGTGGAATGGATTCTTAAATACGGGCTATCCTTCTTATTTCATCAGGAGCTTCCTCAGCGGCTTCTTCTGACGTACAAACCAGAAGAAGAAGAAGAAGTTCGTGAGCCTGTTCCTATTGTAGAGGAGAAACTGCAAGTTGTTGAAGAACCTGCTCCAGTTCCTTCTTCCCAAATAGCTTCTCCTCCCAAGCCTGAGATTGCAGATACTGGTGATTTACTGGTAAGTATGAAAATGGTCATAAAGTGAGTGGCATTAATGCTTTTACATTATAATCTAAATGTCATATTTTCTCATAGGGGTTAGGTGATTCAACCCCTACTGTGCCGGCAATAGAGGAGAGCAACGCTTTGGCCTTAGCAATTCTTCCGACAGGTAATTAATCAAATAGTTGTGTTATTAATTATATTATGTAGTTCTAAGAAGTGTATGCATGCATGGTGCAGGTGTTGATAATTCAACAACAACTACACAGCAAGATAGAGGATTTGATCCAACAGGATGGGAACTTGCTCTTGTTACTACAAGCAGCAACATGACTCCACTGTCTATGGAGAGTAATTTGGTTCGTTTCTTAATCTTTCATTGAGGATATCTACCTTTCAGTTGGTTGCCACAGTTTTTCCAAATCAAAGATTTTAGAGATGCTATGCTGCTATGTACTCTGTTTCGTGCAACTTTGTTAAGCTCCTCTAGTTCTACTGTCAAGCTTAACTCATTTACTGGCTGAAAAGTGAAAACCAGTACGCTGGTATGCTGGTTCACCGCAGTTGAAAACTAGTAGCAATGAGTAGCTAATTGCTGTCTTATCAAAGTGCAATCACAAAGAAAAGTAAATTTGCTATTTTGTGGTAACTCGTGCAAATTACTTTATAGAGCACCTTTTGAGAAGCTGTATTTTGCGGTTTTTGCCTCCTCGATTGCTTGAGCCAACTGACAGCACCACTTGTCATCGACGGAGACTCAATGAGCTTTCTGGAATTTTGTAGTATGGATAAACATCCAGAACATATAGGAACTAAGATGCTCCCAATCTCAAACGGCTGAGACTGATGATTATTCCCATCCACAGCCGTTGGAAAAGCTTATTATGAATGTTCAGTTGATAGTTGACAGTTCATATAATACTAGGGGAAATTTGGGATTCACAACTCTATTTCTTGTCATTTCATGAATTTCCAGGTGGCATACATTGCCTCATTGACATTTGTTGTTACTTTTCTACCTCATGGCATCATTACCATGGTCTGGAAAGGTGTAAATCATTGTATGGCTCAATTGATACTTCCTGCTTATGCAACAGTCGTTTGGATAGAACTTGACAGCATTTCTGCTAACTCCGGAACGTTGTGCTAGATTCTGTAGATGAAATGAAACCCTACCTATTTACAGGTTGCTCTCCATTGGTAAGAAAAATCTGTGCTGAGACACAGGAGTACAGATTGATGAATTATGACTAAACAATTAATTTATTGTGTGGAGTATTGTTTAGCTTTTATCAAAACCAGAATATGGTCTTTCTGTGTTCCAAAAAAAAAAGATTGTGGTTTCGGTATTACCAACGATTCTGTCTCAGATCTTATTGTGAATTCTATAACCTGGAGTCTTTTTCCATTTGCAGGGTGGTGGATTTGACAAGATCACATTGGACAGCCTATACGATGATGGAACCTACAGGCAGATGCAGCAACAACAGCTATACGGCTCAGCCCCTCCCAATCCCTTCATGGCAAGCGATCCGTTTGCCGTGTCAAATCAAGTAGCTCCCCCACCGTCAGTTCAAATGGCAGCCATGGCTCCACAGCCCCAGCATTTGCCCATGATGATTGAAGCAAATCCCTTCGGACCACAGCAGCATCACGCGTGCATCGCTCCTGCAGCAAACCCCTTCCTCGACGCCGGGTTCGGTGCGTTCCCGGCAGTAAATGGAATGCATCCACAGACCAACCCCTTCGGAGGCGCCGCACAACTTCTCTAGACATATACTTTGTATTACATAGAGGATGTGCAATCTGTAGATACCCATGCAAGACAAGCAATTGGCGTGTCTGGAATTGCTTTTCTCCTTCAGACCATCACCAATCAGGGAATCGCCATGTTGCACCAGCTTCATCTCGCCCTTCCATAGGCCTCGGCCGCTTGGCCTTTCTTGTGTAGCTTTCCGTTTTGCTGTGGCTGGTTTCCATCTTCTGGGGTGGGCCATTGCACCCCCTCATTGAGTCATTGTAAAGAAATTTGTTTTGGGCTTTCGGCTGATGTAAAACTACGTGCCCAATAAGCAGTATGGGTCCAGGACCCAGGACCCAGCTGACTTATCCAGAAATCGGTTTGTTTGGCTTGTTTTTTTTAACCGGAACAGTATTTTTCTCTCACAACAATTCAGTCAGAACAACGTTTTAAGCTAGTATTAGTCAAGATTCAGCAAGCCGAACGGAGCCTCATTCTTTATCACCTGTCAACGTTTGCATTTGACTGGCTATAAGCTGACTAAATGTTGAAGTAGAGGAAAGAGGAAAAAAGAGAGAAGAAACAGGCTATAAGCTTATAGTTGATTTAGATACGAGAACTAAAAAACTCTGTGAAACAGATAAATAGATTATGTATTAGTAATGAAAAGCTCACTATGACTGAATTGAGAAGGCTATAAAGAATCTTACAGATGGCTGTATTATTAACCTCACGCGGGATGTCTTCGGGCGTGCGAATGTTTCCGCAATTGGTCCCAAACTCCCGAACCAATTTGCTCTGCCATCGGTCCCCCGGCGTCTCTTCCTCGGTAAGCGGACCGTTGGAGCTGTACAACTGCATGGGCAGTGCATCCTCCAAAGTCACTGGCCGAAGACATCCCCCGTTATGGGGTCTGTTGGGGTTCTTATGAGTTAAAAGTCAGTCGACTACTATCAATTATAAGACTTTTTTATTTTTTTAGATTTATAGTTTTTCTATGCACTTGATATACATTATATATATATATATATATATATATATAGAGTAAAAACAATATATCTAAAAAAAATCAAAACATCAAATAATTTGAAACGGAAGAGATATAGTTGTTAGCGCTACAAATCAAACAAGACCATAGTTTGAAGTTTGAAGACTCGAAGATCACGATGCATTTTATTTGAAGTAAATAATCTATGGCACACATTTATGGCCAAATAGATCATGTATCCTATGAACAGTGATGTTATATGTTAGTTTCTGCTCTAAAACTTTACATCCTATCACATCGAATATTTGGACATATGCATAGAGCATTAAATATAAATTAAAAAATAACTAATTACACAGTTTGCGACTAATTTGTGAGACGAATCTTTTAAACCTAATTAGTCCATAATTTGATAATAAAGTGCTACAATACACATGCGTTAATGACGGCTTAATTAGGCTTAATAAATTCGTCTCGTGATTTACTGACGGATTCTGTAATTTATTTTTTTATTAGTATCCGAACACTCCGTACGACATCCCATATAACATCTAAACAAGGCCTACGTACCAACAAAAGAGATAGGATATCTATATACCTATTGTTATCTGTTCGTAACTTATCAACCGACTTATCAGCTAGAATCTATAATATTTTTCTCTTATAACAAAAATAACTCCGATCAACTTATCGGCCGGCTTTAATACGAGCCGGGAGCAGGTGGCTGTTAAAAAAAGCTTTCCCATGGAATCCGGCGGGGTCCGGTAATAATTGCAATTGTGGAAATGGAGAAGGACGCCGGAGCAGTGCAGCGTCCACTCACAGCGGAGCGGGAGAGGGGACCGGTCATCACGGTTGATCGCGGTCGGCTCCAAGCTCCATTCCACTGCCCCTCGCGTCCCACAGCCCCACTCGCCGTCGCCACAGCTCACACCGCCTCGCATTCTAAATACCACCCAACCTCGCCACGATTGGGCGGTTCTGAATGCAGCAGCGCGGGCTCTCCTGCAACCGCCGCGCCCGGAGCTTCTCCCGAGCCCGCGTCGCCGTCGAGGGCTGTTAGCCTCGCAACACCCCTTCCCAACCAACAAACGAACGCGCGGTCTCGCTGTGATGGCCGCCGCCGCCGCCGCTGTGAATGGTAAGCGATTGGCCCGTTGCGCGCGCATTTCGCGTTTGAATTGGTTTGAGATAACTGTCGAGCACATGGCGTGCAGGTTTTGTATGAGGATTGAGGCCTGGCGACTGGCGTTGACTGCGGGGACTGATGGTTTCTGGCTGTGTGTTGTTGCAGGGAGCCTAGACGTGCATGAGAGGAAGGCGCAGAGGAGCTACTGGGAGGAGCACTCTGGGGAGCTCACCCTCGAGGCCATGATGCTCGACTCCCGTGCCACCGAACTCGACAAGGAGGAGCGCCCCGAGGTGATTTATCCTGCGACGATATTTTTCACTCGGCTTTCTTAAGTTTCAGTTCGTATGTTTGTCATTCATCTGCTTGAACCTGAGGATATGCTAGCTCCTGTGATTGTAGCCTTGTAGGCTTAAATTTTTGATATGTTGGTGCTTCTTTTCTGTAGGTTCTGTCTTTACTTCCTTCATATGAAGGGAAATCTGTACTGGAGCTGGGAGCAGGAATAGGTCGCTTTACTGGTGAACTGGCTAACACATCTGGGCATGTTTTTGCAGTGGATTTCATTGAAAGTGTGATTAAAAAGGTACTGAGATTTACACTTTCCATGTAAATAATTTCAGGCTTGGTAGCTGAATTTGATCGTTTTGTAGAATGAAAATATAAACGGTCACTACGACAACACATCCTTTATGTGTGCTGATGTTACATCCCCGGACCTGATGATTGAAGCAAACTCCATTGATATGATATTTTCAAACTGGTTGCTGATGTATCTTTCAGATGAGGAGGTAATGATCAAACCGTACATTATAGAATCATAAACTGACTCAAGGTCTATCGCTAAAGAAAAAACTCAACTGCAACTTTTCGTGTGGATAAAGTTACATTTATCGTTTGACCTGAATTGGGATATGTTTGTCCCTCCAATTTTTCTGACTGTCTCTCTTACTGTAGATTGACAAGTTGGTAGAAAGAATAGTAAAATGGTTGAAGGTCGGTGGCTATATCTTCTTTAGGGAAACTTGCTTCCATCAATCTGGAGATTTAGAAAGGAAGTTTAACCCGACACACTATCGAGAACCAAGGTTTTATACCAAAGTGAGAATGCAAACTCGCCTAGTGCCGCCCCCTTTTGCTTTTATGATTTCAGTCAATTCAAAGTCTTTCTGTTCTTACCCACTCCACTCTTTAGTTTTCTTAGATTGAGTACCAGCTTTCTTGGAAATAGCTGATAATGTCTTTTTCCATCTAGGTATTTAAAGAATGCCAAACCTTTAATCAGGATGGCACTTCCTTCAAACTTTCTCTGGTTACTTTCAAATGCATTGGGGCTTATGTAAACATCAAGAAAGATCAAAACCAGGTAGTTGTCTGTCCTCGCACATGCATTGTCTGTCCTCGCACATGCACATAGACATTTGTTTCCATTCCTGTAAAATTAATGATGCACATGACTTCATTGTTTCCAGATATGCTGGCTATGGCAAAAAGTAAATTCATCAGAAGATGGGGGATTTCAAAGTTTTTTGGACAATGTGCAGTACAAAGCCACTGGAATATTGCGCTAAGAACGTATCTTTGGAGATGGTTATGTGAGCACTGGTGGAGTTGGTGAGAGGACACATCCCTTTTTGTCATTTTTTGTGACATATTTGCAGTGCCATTAGATGTTATTATGTATCACTATCCACTAGAGACTACAAAAGAATTTGTGGATAAACTGGATCTTAAGCCTGGGCAGAAGGTGCTTGATGTTGGATGTGGAATTGGGGGAGGTGATTTTTATATGGCTGAGAAGTATGGTACCCATGCTGTTGGTATTGACCTTTCCATTAACATGATATTGTTTGCCCTTGAGCGTTCCATTGGGCGTAAGTGCTCAGTTGAGTTTGAAGTCGCTGATTGCACCACGAAGACCCAAAATTTCAAACACGTGTCTAGAATCACAGGAAAACTACAAACAAAAATAGTGAAAATTAGCTCGTTAGGAGCCCATCCAAGATTGTTGTAGACCCAACGAATTAGTAGTTCCCAACCGCGGGTGGAGTGAAATCCAACAAAAAAATCAGTAACTAAAAGAATAAAAAAAGCTTTTATTGAATCATTTAAGTTATAGAAAAATTCCTGAACCCAAGAATTCAAATACCCAGACTGCATGTTTGATGTCATCTACAGCCGTGACACTATCCTTCATATACAAGTATGCTTTACACATATAATGCATGTAGTCTTTTTCTTCATATACAAGTATGCTTTACACATATAATGCATGTAGTCTTTTTCTTCCGAGATGATAGAGCTACATCTTGATCATATAGAATCATGGAAAGTATCTCCGGTTGGAGTTGTACTTAGAAACTTTTTATCTTTTTTTTTTGGCACTTTCTATTCACCTTAGAACATCGCATGCTTGTGGCACACCGCATACCTTTAGTTGACTGTTTGACTAAGATGTCATTTTTGCTTTTGACTCTGCAGGATAAACCATCTTTGTTCAAAAGTTTCTTCAGATGGCTAAAACCTGGGGGAAAGGTCCTAATCAGTGACTACTGCAAGAGTCCTGGGAAACCATCAGAAGAGTTTGCAGCATACATTAAGCAGAGGGGTTATGATCTCCATGATGTGGAGGCTTATGGACAGGTGGTTCTTAGCTCTTACCTGATCTTATTTTTTTTTTGTGCGTGGTTACTGCTTAATACAATTGCTTTGATCTAAAAGTATAATTCCGTTTGATGAGTAATAAACCTCTGTTCCCCACATTATCCAGATGCTCAAGAATGCTGGTTTCAGTCATGTCATTGCTGAAGACCGAACTGACCAGGTCTGCCCCTCTAAACATGCGCAATCTGCATGCTCATATTCTTGTCGACTAAGATGCTTGGATAAACAGTTTTAGTGACACACTGTGTTTTGTGTTTCAGTTCCTCAGTGTTTTACAGAAGGAGCTAGATAAATTTGAGAAGAACAAAGATGATTTCCTGTCTGAGTTTGCCCAGGTGATTCGACAAAGCCCCTAAGAAGTTCAGCAATGAACACTCCTAGTAAAAATGGAAATATCAAAAGTTCAACAATGAACTGGCTGGCGCTTTAGAACCCTACATTCTTTCTCTGTTTCTCTAAATTATATCTAACTCTTTGTTTCATTTGTTTCCAGGAGGATTACGATGATATCGTGAATGGATGGAAGGCAAAACTGCAGAGGAGCTCTGCTGGTGAGCAGAGGTGGGGGCTGTTCGTCGCCACCAAGTGATGCACGTGTGGCCTTACAAATAAAGTGCCTTTCGCAATTCACCGATGGGATTGGCTTCATAGCGTGATTTTGCAATTCATCTATTTCTTTGTGCTTTGGGTCTGGTTTAACTTTTACGGTCCTGTGATTCCACTGAAATATAGAGTGTGATGCACTGATGCCACCTTTCTGTGAAAGTGTAATAAGCTCTCCGCATGGCTTGGCATGCGGCTACTTGGCTGATATATGCACGTGAAATTTGTTATTTTCATATGAACTTTTAGAAAATGAATTTGCATATCAACTTTTGACCGTGCATATATACATGCATTGAAGATGTGCATCATTTTTATTTTTTTGAAAACTTATGAGTATGTGTTTCAATAGAAGAATTATCACGATTGTACCGAACAAGAGATTTACACTGAATATTTACCCAACATATATATGTGTTTTCCATAGTTCTTTTCTTCATTTCAAGATAATAGTTTCTTGCCAAACTAGCTAAGGAAGCGAATTCCAGTGCTTCAAAACAAGGGCAAATTGTGAAATTATGTACTCTGTCTGTCCAAATTCTGCTAAATTTTGGCAGGAAATGAAAGCCCCCCGCAGATTCCGAGGTGGATCCAAAGCATCCGGCCAAAGGACTTCCTTTTGTTCTCCACGCTTCTATGTACACGTATACGGGCATACGGCTACTGCTTGATACTTTCCTTCAGAGGACAGATCATGTCTTTTATGGTCAGGGCTCTCAATTGTATATTCAAATTCGATTCTCCCTGTCTCTTCAGCGTGCACAGGTGGGCTGCGGGCGGGGTGCTACTCATCCAACGACGTGGTGATGAATTTTCTAGGCATTGATCGTGGCTCGTGAGGTGGATTTCGCTTAGGCAGATAGGCACACATGGATGGCTCTCCTGCTGCCAGTGGATTTTTTTTTTGATAACTGACATATATATAGATTTAACAGCATCTTACATGTAGAATCTTACAGGTCTCCCAGGAAATGGAAGAAAGTGCCGTATGGTAGGGGCACTGATCAAGCTGCCTATGAATTGCAACATTACAAGTGAACACAGTGGATACAGAATCAGAGTTGTAGGCCTGATGAGCTAACGAGTGAGCCGTGGAGTTCATTGTCCTTGGTATTTTGTGAACCTTGAAATCTGCATCCTTCATAGCTAGCAAGAAGATAGCAGTCATGCTTTTGATGCTCCCATGAGGCGGATTGGAAAGATCAGAGGAATTGTAGTAGTTTGCCATGATCTGGCTGTCTGTGAAGAAGTTGTAAGAACTGGTATTTAGTCTCTGTGCTACCAAAGCAGCTAGAGTGATTGCTGCTGCTTCCGCCATTAAGACGGAATCTGCGGAAGGCAATTGTGCCTGAATATAAAGGGCTAAGTTTGATGAGCCCTGATGGTGTAGGTGGATTAGATTATGGTGATGCACGCTGATGGATAGTAAATAGTGCCAAACTGAGAAACAAAGACAAGTAAATATTTTCTCTACATAAAGCACTAGCTAAGAAAAATAGTGCCAAACTGATGAACCCATGGCTGCCTGATTAAGCTATTATTCATGTTAATTTTGTTGAAACTTATTGCAAGGTAACAACTAAATTTCTATGCAACTTGGTTCATGTCAGTCTTATGAATCTATACTCCCTTTGCTAAGTAAATCCTCATATAATTAATCCCTAAAAAACCTCAACTCTACAAAATCCTATTTAAAATTTCAATGTGGTTTACTTTATAGAAAATTATAAATAAAATAGAAAGTGGGCTCAAAATAAAAAATAATCTCTATTGTAAAATTTTGAACTACAAATTCCTTAGTTAACAAATTAGCCATGAGTCGTCCATGAATTCAAAAAATACAAAACGTGTCACAAAATATCTAGACAAATATAAATAGTATTTAATGCATTATATTGGATTTCCAACTAATTACCAAGTCTTATAATATATCATTGTTAAGCAACTCCAAGAGACTCTTTATATCCTCTCTAATTTATAGGAACAAAGATTTCCGTGAAAAAATACCTTTCAACAACCTCTTTAAATGGATCTCCAAATATAGAAATTTTCTATTCCAGACTTCTCGCTAGCTAAAGATGGTGAGCGAAGTGGATCTCAAAAATACGCACAAGATATAGAAAAGTATTGGAGGGTACAAAGATATAGAAAACGATTTTTATTAAATGCTGATTTAAAAAATAAATTTTAGAAAAAATCTTGGAGATGCTCTTAAAGATTGAACTATTGGTCATTCGATATAAAGGCTAATAGTCAACCAACAAGAATTAGGAGTAGCTCAACGAATAGCCGAGTGTCCTTATAGCACGATTGAGAATAATTTGACCGTTAGGAATATGTAACCATTTGCCATATGTCTCGCTAGGACCGTTGAGAATTAGTTTTTCATGTCCGCCAAAGACTGATGGGTTTACTTGTAACCGTCGGTAACACTTTAACTGTTGACTATTTACAATCTCCTCGACAACCCTTGGCCATTACACTCTCCTATTTGCCGTTTCTAGTAGTGAACTGCATTAATTTGTCATAAGTTAGGCTTTATTTGGATTCATAGATCATTTGAATCCAGGATACACAACTAACAACTACTCCCTCCGTTCTAAATTATAAGTCACTTTGATTTTTTTACATCTATTTTACTATATGCATCTAGATATAATAATATGTTTAGACACATAGCAAAATGAATGAACTAAAAAAAATCAAAATGACTCATAATTTGAACGGAGGGAGTATCATACTAGTTAGGCCAAAATCAACTAACAACAACTAATAGTTAGCTAGCTAATATTAGGTATGAGTTATCAGTTAACTAATTATTAACAACTAATGAATCAACAGTGTCTTAGTATCAGTGTCTTGATTTCATGAACTAACTTGTGTCCCATCCCACTAATATCAATCTCGACAGTGATTTACTAAAAAGAGAAGCTCTTTTGCAATCGAATTGTTAATTTAGCGTGTACCGGAAGGTTTTTACTTTATATGTTGCCACTTCTTGCCTCACTTTAAGAGCCAAAACAGTATTTCGCAGCTTGTTTGATTCATTGCTACAACTAAGATGCGTCATATTTTTTAATATCTTGTCCCACATGTCATAGACTTATTTTGTTGTTAAACTTTAGTATAGGTGTGGCTTCCATTTTACTCACCATATTTTCAGTGACAACCACAATTTTCCTAAGGTTAGGTGTAGCAAACTTAGACAACAACCAAACCAGCTCTGAATCATTAGAGAGACAACATAACAGACTGCTTAGATCCCTACGACTAATAGTTAGCTGTTAGAAATTAGTTGATCACATATATTTTTTTAAGACCTATTTCCATTACAAGAACGGAAATACAAGCAGTTTTTAGAGTTGCCAGAAGAAGCAAGACTAGACAGCTACACAAAAGTGCGCTTAACCACCAGCGTAAGAGGGCTACTGAAACAACCAACATAATGCGCTTAACCACCAGCGCAAGAGGTGACTTGAGCTACCCACAGACAAGAGAAACACAACGCCTACCCAGGATTGTCTTAAACCTTAACCAGCAAAGAAGAGAGACCTATGCCAAACTGAAGACATCATACCAAAATGCCAAAAGAAGCCGACAGTCCGAGAGGATGAATGACACACTCCTGCACCCCCTGGAACAGCCAGTATGAGATCAACCATCAGCCCAGCATCTAGCATCATCCTTTGAATTGATCACCATCTTGATAATCTTGAGCTTCTTCTCCCTTGGTCTCCATCTTGGGTTTCTTGGTAGCGAGAATGTCCACTGCCAGCTTTAGCATGAGACTGGCCCCTTCCTCCAACGCTTTCCTGTCCACTTCTGCATAGAGCCCTGCCCAGAATTTCATTAGCACCCCTGCATGACAAATAATCTCTAGGGGGTTCTTGATGATCTTGTTATTGAAACAAGCATTGTTTCTGGCTTTCCAGATAGCCTAGCAGATGGCTGCTACTCCACATATGTGAATTTTTTTTGTCTTAGGTAACCACTTATCCAGCCAATCCCAGCACTGTTTTAGGTTGCCAGGGATATCTACTGCACCAATGCATCTTGCTACATAGGCCCATATTACCTTAGCAACAGAGCATTTAAAAAAATAAATAGTTGATTATATATTTAGATCGCAGCTAATGTCTTAGCTACTACCCAGCTAACAATTTGTTACTATATATAACTGGTACTAGTTAGCTGTTTGATCAATCAGGGCCTAATCGGCCAACCAGTGGCATAGATCAGCCAAAACGACAAAAAAGAGAGGAAAAAAAAATCCTCGCCGATCCAGCATGCACGCTGCGGGTGGCCCCACCAGGCACAGATCTCACGGTCGATCGGGTCTCCCGGCTCCCGGTTCCCGCCTATAAATGCCACCACCTAACCTCGCTCCCTTCCAGGATCCCGTATACAGTCGCAAGCCACTGGCCACAGCCACCGTCTCCCTCCTCCCCCAACCTCGCCGCGATCAGGTGGTGGATGCAGCAGCGCGGCCGCTCCTTCAACCGCCGCTCCCGGAGCTTCTCCCGCGCCCGCCTCGCCATCGAGGGATCTTAATCTCACAGCCATCCCTCGCTCGTTTCGTTTGAACTCGGTTCTGAATTTCTGACTGACGAACGGACGAACGCACGCAACGACTTACCGTGATGGACGCCCCCACCGCCGCCGTTGTTTCTGTTAACGGTAAGCTATTGCACTCCCACGCGTCGATCCGTGCAGAGGGGATCAGATCTGCTCGTTGCGTTTTCGTGTTGTTTGGGTTGGATGGGGAGAAGTGTCGAGCACATGGTGTGTGCGGTTTGCTTTGTTCTGTGTTGATGATTTGTTTGCGGGCCGTTGCAGGGAAGATGGGGCTAGAGGAGAGGCAGGCGCAGAAGAGCTACTGGGAGGAGCATTCCAAGAACCTCACCGTCGAGGCCATGATGCTGGACTCCCGCGCTGTCGATCTCGACAAGGAGGAGCGCCCCGAGGTGATTGTTTCCGCGATGATGTTTTCCCCTATTATCCATTCCATTGTTTGTTACTGATAGGTATTTAGGTGCACATACTGTTAGTTGTTAGTGCCTTTCGGGATCCATCTGCTTGGATCTGGGCAGTATGTGTCAGCCACACTCAGCCTTTGCTCCGCAGTATCACATGGCAATCTCTGAAGGGACACGTGTGTGGAAATAAAAGCGGTGCACTTTTTTTTTTTGGATAAACTGGTCGGCAATTTGTGTTGCTCAACACAGGTGTGCTATGATTGTGATGGCAGAGGGTTACGTTGATAGATATATTTTTTTATTTTATTTTTTGCCTACAAGTGTGCTATGATTGTGATGGGAGAGGGTTACGTTGACATATTTTTTTTTTCTTTTCTTTTTCTGTAAAGAGTGAAAACTGGACTTGGCCAAGAAAATTGCCTGTTCACTTGAGGTTACGCCAGGTCTTTTAATCTGTGATGTGAAGACGTGAAGTATAATTAATTTATTAGCTAAACTCTGAATAACAAACAAGGTAAATGTTTGCTTCGTTTGAGTAGCTGAATTTTGCTAGGCCTTTTACTCTGATGTAGTAAACTATACATGTACTAATTATGACCATAAGAAAAAATATTGTACTGATTATTTTCCACGTTCTAGACTGTTAAATATTAGGAATATACAAAACAGCTGAAATAAAAGAAAATTTACACCATGACTTTATTTTATTGTGTTCTATGATAGATACCTTGATTTTCCTTGTAGGTTGTATCTTTAAGTGCTTTCCAAAAGAAACTCATATTTGCTTGGTGCTTTTTCTGTAAGCATGTGTTGATCCATTTCATGTTCTGACTATGAGATTTCTTAGTTTAATATAACATCTGTAAAGAAAAAAATAGGAATTGAAAATTGAAGCTTGCATTTATTGATGATTTGATTTAAAAATTGAACCAGTTCTATTTTATTTTCAGGAACTGTGACATAAGTATGCTATGTCCACTGGTTGCTTCAAATGATAATAAATTTTTTATTTCGCAGACATCATTTTGATTTGTAAGAAAAGGTGTTCCTGAAAGCACCTTGGCTTTAGGGCTAAACATTTTGATATGCTTCTGGTCCTTTTCTGTAGGTCCTGTCTTTGCTTCCTTCATATGAAGGAAAATCTGTACTGGAGCTTGGTGCTGGAATAGGCCGTTTCACTGGAGAACTCGCCAAAACAGCTGGGAATGTTCTTGCTCTGGATTTTATTGAAAGTGCAATTAAAAAGGTATTGAAATTTGAAATGTCTTCATATAAAAGTTTTGTGCTGTGCCAACTTGAAATATGATGGCCTTCATCTGATTTCTAGATGTGTGTATGGTTGATTCATTCATTTCTTTTATGCAATTTTTTTTCTTGCAGAATGAAAGCATTAATGGTCACTACAAGAATGCATCCTTTATGTGTGCTGATGTGACGTCCCAGGACCTGGTGCTTCAAGCTAACTCCATGGATCTGATATTTTCAAATTGGTTATTGATGTATCTTTCAGATGAAGAGGTAATGGATAGTTCCATAGTATTCCTTGATCTTCTCGCTGAGGTTGTCCTTGTAAAATGGATCTGTGTCATAAAAATTCTGAAGGGCACCTGTTTTCTAAATGAGTTAAAATTGTTGTTCGAATGTGCTGACCGAAATATATTTTAAGTTTCTGGCTCTTGAATTTTCCAACTTTCATCTCTTAATGTAGGTTGAGCAGCTAGTTCAAAGAATGGTAAAATGGTTGAAGGTTGGTGGCTATATCTTCTTTAGGGAATCTTGCTTCCATCAATCTGGAGATTCAAAAAGGAAAGTTAATCCGACCCACTATCGGGAACCAAGTTTTTATACTAAGGTGAGAAGGCATACTGTCCTAGTGCTTTTCCCATTTGCTTGTCACTTATATCAGACATTCAGGCTTGTCAGTAAAAAAAAATCAGCTATTATATGAAGGATTGTTGCTTCACTCTTTATTTTTCTTATTATTTTCAATACCATTTTCTTTGAAATAACTAATTGATTGTTTATTCCATAAATAGGTTTTCAAAGAATGCCATACCTTTGATCAAGATGGGAATTCCTTCGAACTTTCTCTGGTTACTTGCAAGTGTATTGGTGCTTATGTTAAAAACAAGAAAAACCAAAATCAGGTACTTTTGTTTGTCAATGGACACGTGTTAACCATGGTCAACTGAGGTCAGTGATGGACATGTCTCTATGGTTTATAGATATGTTGGCTTTGGCAAAAGGTTCATTCTACGGAAGATAAGGGTTTTCAAAGATTTTTGGACAATGTGCAGTACAAAGCTAGTGGAATATTACGTTACGAGCGCATCTTTGGAGAAGGTTATGTGAGCACTGGTGGAATTGGTGAGTGCGGCAATCCCTTTTATTTTTAACTTGTGATGTTCTATTTGCATTGTGCCCTTAAATGTTGTTATGTATCACTGTCCAACAGAGACTACAAAAGAATTTGTGGATAAGCTGGATCTCAAACCTGGACATAAGGTGCTTGATGTTGGATGTGGAATTGGTGGAGGTGACTTTTATATGGCCGAAAACTATGATGCTCATGTTGTTGGTATTGATCTTTCCATAAACATGGTATCATTTGCACTTGAGCGTGCCATTGGGCGCAGTTGCTCAGTTGAGTTTGAAGTTGCTGATTGCACCACGAAGACATACCCAGACAACACATTTGATGTCATATACAGCCGTGATACCATCCTTCATATACATGTATGTTTCAAATATATCCTGTTTCAGATTTATACTTTTTTTCAGAAGCCACACTTGATGCATCTTAAAGTTCTAAATTATACGAAATGATACTTGAGAGACATTTTTTTTTTATAATCACATCCCAGCGTTAAATGCTGCTCGCTTGTTTTGTTCAGAGTAACATTGTTTAGGTTGACATGATTTTGCTTTTGTTTTGCAGGACAAACCCTCTTTGTTCAAAAGTTTCTTCAAATGGCTAAAGCCTGGGGGCAAGGTCCTTATCAGTGACTACTGCAGGAGTCCTGGGAAACCATCAGAGGAATTTGCAGTATACATCAAGCAGAGAGGTTATGACCTACATGATGTGGAGGCTTATGGACAGGTGCTTCTTACTTGCATTTTTATATGGTTATACTAGATACAGTTACTTTCATCAAAATGCAGCACTGACTCTTGCTTGTTCGTCATATTATCCAGATGCTAAAGAGTGCTGGTTTTGGTGATGTCATTGCCGAGGATCGAACTGATCAGGTTTCTTTGTAACTAGCTTTTCCACTAAGATGTTTGGATGAAGACAAGTTTCTACTAATACTAATCCGTGCTCTGTGTTGAATTTCAGTTCCTTGGTGTTTTAGAGAAGGAATTAGCTAAATTTGAAAAGAACAAGGATGATTTCCTGTCTGACTTCACTCAGGTGATTCAACAGAAGCCCTTAAGAACTCCAATCATGGACTGGCAGGCAGATTAGGAGCCTGCATCCTTTCTTTTGTGGCTTTGACATCTCTAACTCTGAAATTCACTTATATATTCCAGGAGGACTACGATGATATTGTGAACGGTTGGAAGGCAAAACTGCAGAGGAGTTCTGCTGGTGAGCAGAGGTGGGGGCTGTTCATCGCCACCAAATGATGATGTAGATGTGCGTGGACGTGCAAATAAATCATCCTTTTATTATAATCGATGTCGCATTGGTTATTCTGAACCCAGCTCTTACCTGTTAGCCTGGGTTAGTGCCTACTATCCTGTTTATTTAGTGCGTGGAGAAAACTCGTCCAGTTTTACAATCCCGTGACTGCATTGCCGGGGTGCTGTGGTAATCCATGAAGTGTATCTAATAAAGTAATAAGCTGTCTGCATGTTTTAGTATGGTCTTTTTGAGTTATGTGCTATACTTATGTGATGGAAGTTTCAGAGTTTCTTATTAAATAAAGCATCCAAGGTAGTGAAATGCAATGTTGCCTGTCGCTTTTGGAACAGAAGCGCATGACTGATCTCTTGTGTTACTTGGTGGAAGCTAAGACATTGGCATGTGGATGTACAATAGATTATTGGACATTATTTGGGCCATTGATGGCATGCTTGATCCACGAGTTTAAATGTTGTGACTTGAGCTTGGGAATTTCCTTGAAGCTTGTTACGGTCGCCGCATCCGCATCCGCATATCCTCCCCGCACGAGAGCTTGGTTCGGATGCAAAACACCACAATGCCAACCAGTTGGGTACATTTTTATTTTATTTTTCGCAAGGCCAAACACACGCGAAACAACGAGGCGACAACTTGTTCCCGGCTGAACATCGTCTATGACAAGGACTCCTAATAAGCATCTTATTGTAACGCGCGGCATCGAGCCTCCGTCGATTGTCACGTTGCCACCACCTGCTTCGCTCCTTGAAATTTCAGTTTCGCCACTTTTCGCTGCAAATTCACGTTTGCTTTCGCATGTCAAGTCGAGGAAACGGTTGAATCCGCTGTCTGTTTCGCGAGCACCAGGATTCAAGCCCGGTGGACTGAAGTCACTGAACTGAAGCGATTAGCTTTGCCTGTGAGCTGCAACTGATAGAGAGGAACCGTGCAAGTGCAACCCATTCTGACCAATGGGTGACGACCGACGAGTGGGGTGGACAAGGCCCAGCGACAGGTGGCCTGGCCGAAGCGAAGCGGCAGGGCAACGACTTGACTGTTTATTTATCAGGTAGAGCCATGGTTGCATGCTGTATATATAACCCACAGATGCTCCATCGCCAATCAGCGTGCTCCGTCCTCCAGTTTGATGGTTTCACCGTAATGACGTAACTATTCCGTTGAAGTTCTCTCTTTCTGCTTCGTTGTTTCCTCATTTAACTCTTTAATTAACCAAGAGATTCGATGGCGAAGGTCGTTAATTTTATTTTTTACTCCCAATTCCGCATGCTAGACCAACCAAACGGTAAGATCCGTGCTTGCATATGCCCGTGGTTTTATCCCAGTAGATAGATTTTTGCTGTATAAATTTGCAAGATAGAAAGTGTTTGTTGCCACGAAGTTTTTCCCCTCGAAACGAGCCTTGAGAGAGTACAATAGCATACCGATTCCTTCATTCTTCATGTCGCAAATCACGGCGAAATCTAGAAAAGCAGGTCACGACAAGGCATATGATGAGCCCAAGCCAAAAAGCCCTCAGAAATCACGAAGCGCGTCGACGGGGACTATGATCCTCGAATCCCTTCGATCAATCATCAAAAAGTATAGATAAAAACAAGCGGAATCCGGAATAATCTCACTGGAACCTGAACACTGCGCTCCAGATCCTAGGAGGGCCCCACACCGCCGCGTATGCGTATTTCCAGTCCCCATCCACACCCGCAGCGGCGCCATACGCACCAGCGCCCGACAGGGACGCCGTGCGCGTCACGAGGCCGAACCGGAAAGACCGCACCGAAAACCTCAGTCCAACACCC